>NC_066619.1:53573807-54179437 GCF_025201925.1 Gopherus flavomarginatus | reverse complement strand
CCATGTTCAAGAAGGATGAATTCAAATTGGAACAGGTCCAGAGACGGGCTACTAGGATGATCCGAGGAATGGAAAACCTGCCTTATGAAAGCAGACTCAAAGAGCTTGGCTCGTTTAGCCTGGCCAAAAGAAGGCTGCGGGGGGATATGCTTGCTCTATATAAATATATCAGGGGGGTTAACGTTAGGGAGGGAGAGGAATTATTTAAGTTTAGTACTAATGTAGGCATGAGGACGAATGGGTACAAACTGGATATAAGGAAGTTTAGACTTGAAATTAGACAAAGGTTTCTAACCATTAGGGGAGTGAAGTTCTGGAACAGCCTTCTGAGGGAAGTAGTGGGGGCAAAAGACTTTTCTGGCTTTAAGACTAAGCTTGATAAGTATATGGAGGGGATGTTATGATAGGATAGTTTAATTTGGGCAATTGATCTTGGATTATCACCGGATAAGTCTGCTCAATGGTCTGCGGGGAGATGTTGGATGGGATGGGAACTGAGTTACTGCAGAGAATTCCTTCTTGGGTGCTGGCTGGTGAGTCTTGCCCACATGCTCAGGGTTTAGCTGATCGCCATATTTTGGGTCGGGAAGGAATTTTCCTCCAGGGCGGATTGGCAGGGGCCCTGGAGGTTTTTCGCCTTCCCCTGCAGCGTGGGGCATGGGTCACTTGCTGGTGGATTCTCTGCAGCTTGAGGTCTTCAAACCAATTTTGAGGATTTCAATAACTCAGTCCTGGGTTAGGGGTTGTTATAAAAGTGGATGGGTAGGGTTCTGTGGCCTGCCTTGTGCAGGAGGTCAGACTAGATGATCATATTGGTCCCCTCTGACCTATGAGTCTATGAGTCTATGAGATTGGTTTTTTAAATATCAAATTTGTGGTTCTTTTTCTTCTTGTTTTTGAGCTTCTAGAGTACCCTCAGCTCACATTTTCAAGCTGTCAACCACCACAAGAGGGAGAAACTTACTTTATCTAAAATGAAGCTCAGATTCTCATATAATTGTCTCAGAGCTGGGGCTTTAAGAAAAACATCAAATAGCGAAAGTTTAAAGATAAAATTGCGAGAGTCGGCAACAAGGATGAATAAAATGGAATAGGAGAAAATATGCTGGATTGGTGCCCATTGATTTTTATCCACTTAAGGCATTAACCCATCCCAGAAGCCCAAATTCTTCATTGGCCACTTGGAAGCTGGGACAGTTTTATCCCTGTTTTATGACTGAAGAGAATGAGGGATGAAGAACAAACACTGTATTACTGTTTGTCAATTACCTCTGGTATAAAGGTGTTTTTATATATTGAATATAGCCGTATTGCATATTCATAATGCTTTCTATTAAATTATCTTTGCATAGTAATATACCTTGAAGTATGGTAAAGAAGTTTAGAGCAATGGAATAGGATTTGTTTATCCTCAATAATCCATCAATATTAACAACAAGATGTATATTAAGTTACAAGGTGCCCCAAAATAAACCATTAACCGTAAAAGATACTGTGTCAGAAATTACTCACGATATGCCTAGGTATTGTAGCATGTGGCCCTACAATACATGGACAATCACCCTGTAAACCAGCATAAAAAAATCTCAGAATTCCCAGACATTCCCCTCACTGCTGTAGTTTGTGTGACTGATGTCACAACTATGAATTATGAGCCTCTCTTGACAACTATATTAAGGGGCTGAATCTCCACTCACATAAGGTGTGAGTGAGGTGTAACCCAGCTAAAGTCAATGGAGTTCCACCAAAGTAAAACCAGCATAGAGAAGAATCAGGCTCTAACAGTCTAAAAAGTGTGCACACAGTTAAAAGGAACTGAAAGACAGATTTGAACATGAATTTTATCAACTGACTCTTTCCTACCCTGTGTAGAAAATAATATCAACTGTCAAAATGTCAAATCATTTTGACTGCACAACAATGAGGAAAGGAATAAGTTTATAAAACAGCAAAGCAGAATGGCAGAAACTCTGACTCACTAAAGCAAATGATTTACTTATTTCCCCACACAAACAAGGCAAAGCTTAAATGTGTAGTGTTTTGGGTTTTTTATTTTTTTCATTAAAGAGTTTCTTAAATGGATATTCTTGTTTTGATGTGTACATTGTAGCATTTTTCAGTGAGCAAAAATTGACTTAAAAATACCATCTCAGGGAACTCATGACTACACATTCAATTCGCCTGCAATTCCAGAAACCTTTGATGGTATTATTGGGTTTTGGACTGGGACTCGGAAGATCTGAATTCTCTTTCTAGCTCTTCAACTGACTACTATGAAATCTTAGGTGAGTCCCTTGACCTCCCATATGCCTCATTTTCATCATCTGTAAAAGGAGCTATTCACCTTTGTATAAGCACTTTGAGGTACAGATGAAAAGCACTATATTAATGCTGTGTAATGTTGTATTGCCACCCACTCTGCCAGCCCTGCACATGGGGGGTGTATTGCAAGAGAGAGTGGGTGTTCCAGTGGTGGAGGAGAAGTTGGGGAGTGGGAGCAGAGCGCAAATTCCCAATCAGTTTAGCAGCCTTTGTGAACCATTGCAATGACCATAATTTAAACCAGAGAAGGAAACAGATGGTTTAGAGCTGCTTCCCCACCACTGCCACCCCTTTCTTTGCCGTTGCACTTGGGGCCCTCTGAGAATCTGGCCCACTAAATTGTGGCAATATAAGTTCCAGTGCTAATTGTGCTTTGTGTTTGTTTCCTTTTATCGTTTTTGTATTTGTTGCCTTTTAAGTTCACTGAATATCCCTAAGTTTTTGTATTATGAGAATATAAGTAGGAGTGACTGATTTCTCTTTATGCCATTCATTATTTTGTATACCACCATTGTGTCCCTTCTTATTCATCTCCTCTGTAAATGTAATACTCCAAATTATTTCAGGCTCTGTTGATAGAAAAAATCTTTCCATTCTCTAATAATTTTTCCTTGTCCTTTACTGTATCTTTATTTGATATGGATCTATATTTTATATATTTTTATTTATATTTATAATGATGGTGCCATGGGGGAAAAGTGCCTGTCCAAAAGTGCCTGTCCAAGTCTCTAAGAAATTTATATATATTCAAAACACAATTGTATGAATAAGAATGAAACTAGCTCACCCTGAAACCAAACAGTAAAACAAGCAATAGGAGGCATTTGTTTATTTGTTGTCCTACGTGACCAAAGATGACACTGATAATGGTTTTACATCTTGTGAGTATGATTGTGAATAAAAAGATCAATGCGCAAGTGGCAGTCCCAGGGCCAGCTCCAGGCACCAGCGAAGGAAGCAGGTGCCTGGGCAGCCAATAGAAAGGGGCAGCACTCCGTCCATTGTTGGGGCAGCATGTCCAAGTCGGCAGCGGTAGCACTTTGGCGGCAGCTCAATCAGTCCGCTTCAGTCTTCGGTGGCAATTCAGCGGCAGGTCTTTCACTCCCTGTATTCCTCTTTGGCGGCAGCTCAATCAGGTTTTTCTTTTTTTCTTTTCTTTTCTTTTTCTTCTTTTTTTTTCCCCGTCGCGTGGGCCGGCAAAAAAGCTGGAACTGGCCCTGAGCAGTCCTTTCCTTATGAAGTACAGAGGGAGCTCAGTGCTGAGGAAGGGATTACAGTCTCTGCCTGCTGAGTCTGCTGCTGTTTTGGACTTAGCCTCCATGCTTCAAGATCCACACAACAGTTAATCTTGACTGGGTAACCCCATTGCTGAGTGTGATCTATGTGTTGCTGACAACACCAGTGTTGCACAGTTTAGTGTGTCATTGAAGTGTTTCTTCTGGCCGCCTCATATGTGGTTGCCCACTTTCAGTTCACCATACAGCAACTGCTTTGGCATTCTGGTGTTGTCCATTCTCAACACATGACCAACCCAATGTAAATGTGATGCGATAAGCACGGCTTCAGTCCCTGTGGAGTGACTACATTCCAGAACCCTGTTATTGGTAACTTTATCCTGCCATTTGATGCAGAGTATGGCAGGCAGATGTCATAAATGGAACTTATCTGAAAGCTTAATGTGATGCCAAGTCCAGGTCTCACACCTATACAACAAGTTGAACAGCACAACTGCATAATAGACTTTTAATTTGGTTTGAAGCTTAATGCCATGTTGCTGCCAGTCTCTGCCTGATATTTGCCAAATGGTGAACTGGCTTTGTGTTACAACTTGTCAGCTCCTTGTCTATAGTAACATCATTTGAGAATATACTGCCAAGTCGGCAGAAGTCTGTAACAGCATTCAGCTGTTGTTGCTGCGGGTGATTTTGGTTTCATGTACGGTTTTTCTGGTACAGGTTGATATGTGACCTCTGTCTTTTTTAGATTGATTGTTGGACCATGCCTTTCTGCAGAGTCTACAAATCTGTCTGTAATCAATTGTGTCTCTTCTAGAGTATGTGCCTCTAGAACACAGTCAGCAGCATATGGCAGTTCATGAACAATTGCCTTGAAGACCTTGGTGGAAGATCACAGCCTGTTCAGATTAAATAACTTTACAGAGGATTGGAAACATACCCTGATACTGGCATTCAGGTCTCTTGTAGCATGATCAAGCCTTGCTTCATAAGAGATTAAACAAGAGTGGACCAGTTAGACAGCCCTATTTAATACCATTAGTGATAGGAAATGGGTCAGACGGAACACCATATATACAGACTCTTCTACCATTCCATCATGAAATAGCCTCAGAATATTGATTAATTTCTCTAGACAGCCAAACTTTACATCATAATTGCCAAAGCCCAGGTCTAATGGTGGTGTCAGATGCTTTAACTGGGTCAATAAAGGCCATGTAAAAGTCCTGCTGCTGTTCTCTGCACTTGTGCATCTGATGGGCTACAAATATCAGGTCTGACATTCCTCACATTGGCCTAAAACCACATTGTGACTCCAATAGCATGTGGTTAGCAATGTTGCATAACAGACAAAGAGTTCTCTAGTCAGAACCTTTCTAGCAATGGAGAGTAATAAAATACCAAAATAGTTATCACAGTTGGACTTTCCATCTTTCATTTTGTATATGGTGATAGTGGTGTCTTTGAAATCTTGAGATATGCCTTCACTACTCCATGTATGAGATATAGTCTATGCAGTTGCCTCAGAATGATCTCACCTCCATACTCAAATATTTCTGCAGGTATGCCATCAGATCCAGGAGCCCTGCAGTTCTTCATGGCACTGATTGCAGCATTGACCTCATCTAGTGCCTCGTTTGTGATGTTGGTCAATATGGGAAAAAGATCACTGAAATGTTGTTGCCACCTCTGAAGGATTTCTCCTTTGTCAGTGACTATTGTTAGGCTGTCCACACTCTTCAAAGACACTGTAGTGGTATGTGTAGAACCATATACAACTTTCAATGCAGCATAGAAGTCTTAGGTCTCATGACAGTCATCATAGCCCTGGATGTCATCTACTTTGGCATTCCACCATTGATCCTGCAAGTCTCCTGTATGTTATAACTGTACCTACAAGGACAAGGGATACAAGAATATGCCAATGCATCTCATGTATTTTCAGATACCTGCCCTCAACACAACACTCTTCTCCCCAAAGCATTAAACACAGTATTATAAAGGAAAGACTGTACCATGAATATTCATACCATTATAACTTTTAAAATATTATTATACATCTCTTTCCTAATATCTATTGTCTTTGCTGCTTTGACCACCACTGTGCATTGTGACATGTTCTCACTGAGCTTTCCTGAGTGCTTATAGTTACTTTATAACCCATCAATATATACAAGTAATTCAAATTGTTCCTTCCAGTTATAAGGGAGCTTCTAGAGGGATAGTTTTGGAATTTTCCAGATCAGAGTGGGATTATCTGATATTAAAGTACCACATTGTCAGCAGGTGTTGAATATTTTCATACCTGTCATTGGCTTTCCTAGAGCTGATGCAGACTTACATTTTGTTATTGTAATTACATAGATTGACATGTTGCTATTATAATTTATCAAGATCATGCAGTCTCTATAGGATCTGTGGAAACTGTTGCTAGATTGCTGTGACTTCATTAAAGCTCCACTGAGGGAAACCAAAATAGAGTCTGTTACACTGCTGACTGATCTATAAGTAATTTTTAAAAGCATTTGTGAAAATAAGCATTATTTAAGCCACTATTATATTAAAATCCTACTATCAGGAATGGTAATGGAAATTCCAATATAATCAATGTGGTGCTACCTATACCTCTGTTAAACTCATACAGAAAAGAATGTATGCATGAAAAAATACTCATGGTGATATGCAGAAAGAGCATTTACAGCATGTCCACTCTTAAATGACTACATATTTGAAAATACACAATGGTGTTTTCACTGTCAGAAAAAGCTGTAATGGTGCCTTCTGGTATTTGGTTCCAGACAGGGCATATATTAATATTTTTATCTGCTTTAAACTGTACATGGCAATTGGACTACTAGAAATGATGAGGGGAAAAATTGAACCTGTGAAGGTTGACCCTGTATCTCAAATGTAGGGTATGTGAACACAGCTAAAGCTGTGGATACAGGCTAGCCTATCTGAGAACTTAAATCCAGCTAATGTGGGTAATACAGCAGTGAAGATAGCTCAGTCTAGGCTTCCGCACAGTTAGAACAAGTCCAGTGCAGATCCCAGGTACATATTTGGCTCATTAGCTGGCATTGACCCTTTATGTCAGCAAAGGGCAAGCAGGTTCTCCTCAACTGATTGAAGAGGGATTTCCTGGCTGATAGCTTGGACATAAACTTGCTACGGAGGAGAGATGGTGGGAGCAGGAAATCCCCCATCCCATCTCAGTCAGGGGAAAAGGGTTGAAGAGACTTTTGTGTGACAAATAACAAACATGTTGTCTTTCTGGAAACCTATTCTTGACCTCCCCCTCTTTCTTTCTCTCTCTCTCAGTGTAGCAGAAGTTGAATCAGCCTTCACTAATCTCTCATTTAAAAGGTTGGAGTTATATTAACCTGCTGGTTATATAACACAAAGTCAAAGAGAGATTTAAAAAAAAACTGAAAAGGGAAACTGGATAAAGAAATAAAGCATATTCAGTTATCCTCCATTAATACACAACACAGTGATATGAAACTCGTATTGCAAGTTTAGTTGATAAATGAAAGATGAGAACCAGCAGGGTATGAACAAAATAGGTTCTGTGTAACTGTGGAACAGAAGAATTCCAGGAACTGCAAGAGTGACAGGGATAATGATTAAGCAAGGAATTTATCTTTACAATATTTTTGCCAATATATTCAAAACAGACAGAAATGCCTATGCTGATACAAATCTTGTTCAAAGAACTAGTTTTAATGGCAAGATACAATAAGTGCTCCTGCTGTTACAGTTGTATGTACAATCTTAGAGCAATGGCAGCTAGGATGTGTGTTCAATAAATTGCAGAGATTCACACCTCCCTTGGACTATTACATTCATTTCTACCTAGAAGACTTAAGCAACTTGAAGAGAATTCAGAGAAGACTAACAAAAATGATTAGGAAGATGGAAAATTTCCCTGATGATAATACGTGTTAGCTGTGATATAGTCAAAAGATGTGATGGATGCCAAATCACTTGGGCACTTAAAACAAGGCTGAAAAATCATTAGAAAATGTGCTGTTGTTTATACTCCTGAACAGGAGGGAGACTGACTGGTTGATCTAGTACAGTGGTTTTCAACCTGTGGTTCACAAACCCAGGGTTGTCCACAGATTGTCTAATATTTCCAAAGGGGTCCACACCTCCATTTGAAACTTTTAGGAGTCTTCAAATGAAAAAAAGTTGAAAACCTCTGATCTACTAGGTTTTTCTCATCTGTAACTTCTATGATATAATTCTGAATTTCAGTCTTTCTTGGAGCCATATTGTATTCTTCAGTGGGCAGGGCACAATGGCCTGTGAGTCCCCAGAGAGTGCAGCCACAGCACCAACTTTGAAGAAAATGCAGAACATGCTCCCTCTTCAAGAGGCCAGTGTTACTGTCTAGTGCACAGTGGGAGATGGACCATGGTCTGACACTCTTCAGAGAGGCAAGTGCTATTATAGATATTAACCTCACACCATACTTACACTGCAAATGTGTCTGGGTCTTATACACCCCCACTCCCTCACAATCTTTGTTCACTTACAGATTCATAGATTTTAATACCACAAGACACCACTTTGGTAATTTAATCTGATCTCCTGCATAAAAGAGGCTATAGATTTCATTTACTGATTCCTGCATATTGACTTTTCTTATTATACCTTTTTCAGCTCATGATATTGCAAGAAAATAAAATTTCACCCATTTCCATCAAAATGAAAGAGCCTCAATAGAAGATGCCGCTGGCTAATAACCACTTGTACACCATCTATGGATTTGCTAAGGAAATTCCTCCTCAGGCAAGTTATGTACATTGAAGCTGCCCTTCCCATTACGAAATCCTAGGGCCCTTCCCTTATGGCAGCTGATCTCCCTTGGTCCAATTTTTAAAAAGCAAGGCCTCTCTTCTCATCTATAGATAATGAGCTTCCAGTTCTGTATGAACAATCATCTTAGCAGGAAAAACATTTTCAGGTGTATAAAGTCTTTTTGTGTGTGGTATATTTTGTTTGTTTCTTTTGATCAGTTAGGTAAGGTTTTTATTACAGGGATTCTACAGCTGTTAAGGGACAGATTTTTGATAACCTTGTTCATGCCGAGTAGCATCTTAACTCTTAAAGTCAGTGGGACTGCTTGTGGAATAAGTTGTTTCTCACCATCAGTAAAGCTAGCAGAATCTGCCCCTAGACCTTTAGCAAGAAATATAGTTTCTCTTGTCTTGATCCCATGCCTGCTGTACAAGTTCTCCCTCTACTTTTGACTATATTGTGCCAAAATTACACTATTTCCCACAAAGCAGGGATTACTAGTTGCTGCTGTTGAGTTTGGAGTAATCTCCACTGAGATCCATGAAGAATTTCTGGACCAATTTGCCCGTCCCCATACTGAAAGATATGAAGAATAAAGCCTGCATCATAGATACATATTCAGAGTTAGGTACCAAAACTCAGTCCATTTAGCTCTAAGAGTATTACACAATTGTATGCGCTTAAGTTTTGTCCTCAGAGTTCTGTCTTGCTTTCTCTTCATTATGAATCAGAGCTACAGGAAGTGAGAACTGAAACATTTGTAAATATTCTTTAAAATATATGAAGCCACTTAAGAAGTTCCATTTTTGTTGTGGTCAAAATAGATGATTTCTGAAATTCACACTGAAAGCAGGAAAAAGGTTAAATTACAACTAATCAAACCTGCAAACTCTCTACATTAGCTGATGTACTATTTAGATTATGTGGTATTTTGGGGTATTTTTTATTGCTTGGAATCTGATCTGCCTATAAATAACTCATGAATTCTGGTACCACACAACATCTGAAAAACACATCTGTTTCCTTAATCAGAATAATATTCTGAATCTGTAAAATTAAAAGTAATGAACAACTTCCCTGCTAACCCATCAATTAGGAATATTTTATTCATTATTCTTATCCTGTTTTTTACTCGGGTTAAACTCTCCCACTGAGACCAATGGGAATTTTGACTGAATGAGGGCTTCAGGAGAATTTCCTTTATTTTGCTATTATATTAAAGGAAAATTGACAACCTCAAACTTGAGCTACTTGAAAAAGGTTTTGTCTACACTGGACTTTTGTAGGTAAAACTTTTTTCATCGAGGTATGAAACACTGGCCCCACTGCCCCCTCCCCCCCGAGCAACAAAAGTTTTACCGACGAAAAGCACCAGTGTGAACAGTGCTTTGTCAACAGGAGAGCTCTCCTGCCAACAAAGCTACTGCTGCTCGCTGGGGCTACATGTTTTTGTCGGCGGGAGAGCTCTCTCCCGCCGACAACCAGCGGCTACACTGTGCGCCTTTTAGGCATGGCTGTAGCAGCACAGCTGTGTCACTAAACGGTGTGTAATGTAGACATAGCCTAAGGCCCTCTGCTGCAAGCTGCTACATGCAGGCAGAGCCTTGTGTCTGCATAGAGTCCCATGTTCTGCACTGGCTCAGGGATCAGCCAGCACCTAGCAGTTTGCAGGATAGGGACCTATTAAAGTTATTTTAAATAAATCCACTATTCCGTCATCAAAATGTTAAAAATAAAATAACACTGATATGTTGGACACACAAGGAGCATTACCAAAAGCACTCAGCATTTCCCTGATTGGGAGTTTTGCTACTGATTTCAATGGGAACAGAGCTAAAGCCAATGCTGAGCTCTTCCGATAAATTCCACTTACAATAAAACTCTCCCACGACAAAAATAACAAAAGGAATATAGAGCAGCACACCTCATTATCTGGGCTGTATTGACATTACCAGTAAAGGGATGTATCATGGTATAATTTCCCCCTCTGAACCTTAGCGTCCAAAAGATGGGGTACCAGCATTAATTCCTCTAAGCTCAATTACCAGCTTAGTACTTGTAGCGCTGCCACCAACCAGGAATTCCAGTGCCTGGTACACTCTGGTCCCCCCAAAACCTTGCCCAGGGACCCCCAAGACCCAGTCCCTCTGGATCTTAACACAAGGAAAGAAAACCCTTTCCCTCACCGTTGCCTCTCCCAGGCTTCCTCTCCCTGGGTTACCCTGGAAGGTCACTGTGATTCAAACTCCCTGAATCTTAAAACAGAGAGGAAAATTCACCTTCCCCCATCCTTCTCTCTCCCCCTCCCAGACTTTCCCTGAGAGAGAAAGTAATCCTAACAGAGAGAGAAATTAACCTTTCTCTCCCCTTTCCCTCCTTTCTCCCCACCAATTCCCTGGTGAATCCAGACCCTGTCCCCTGGGATCTCACACCAGAATAAAAAAACAATCCGGTTCTTAAACAAGAAAAGCTTTTAATTAAAGAAAGAAAAACAGTAAAAATTAGCTTTGTAAATTTAAGATGGAATATGTTACAGGGTCTTTCAGCTATAGACACTGGGAATACCCTCCCAGCCTAAGAATACAAGTACAAATTAAAAACCTTTCAGCAAAATACAAATTTGAACTCCTTTCAGCTAAATACACATTTGCAAATAAAGAAAACAAACATAAGCCTAAACATAAGTACTTATCTACCTAGTACTTACTATTCTGGACATATAAGAGACTGTATCAGAGAGATTGGAGAGAAACCTGGTTGCACGTCTGGTCACTCTCAGAACCCAGAGAGAACAACAACCAAAAACTAACAGCACAAACAAAAACTTCCCTCCCTCAAGATTTGAAAGTATGACAGGTGACAGCCAGGCTCACTGAACTTGTTAACCCTTTACAGGCAAAAGAGACATGAAGTACTTCTGTTCTATTAACCCTTAACTATCTGTTTATGACAGGGTGCACAGAGAAATACCCAAAAAAGTCATTTTTTGTGATTTTGAATGATTTTGAGCTCGCTTTGAAACATAGGGAACAAAATCGAAGTTTCTTACATGGAAAAGAACTAAACTCTGTCCACTGACTATTGAGGGCTTTGGAGTAGTTCTTCAGTTGGAAGGGGAGAGAAATATTAGTTCCAAACTTCCAAGTGCTTGTCAAAAACACCAGTGAATTTTTAAGTTAAAAAACAAATAAACAAAAAAATCACAACCTTTTAAGTGACCTGTGACAGGGTGTGGATACCCCGCACTAGTCAAGACAGGGTTAAACCCACATTAGGGACAGCGGAAGTTCTGCCCCCTAGGCTGGACCAGACATGCGCCAGATGCTGCAGCAGTATAAATGAAGGAAGCCCAGATCATTCATGGCTGGATGCCAGAGGGGAAGGACCAGTGCTGGGAGCACCCACTGAGGACCGGTTATGGCCCCTGGCTGCAGACACCGGAGGCCCCAAGGGCAGACTTAGATCTCTGCAACCAACTGAGCCCCAGGAAGTGACCTGTGCAGTGGAGTCTGGAGCCCTCAAAGCCTCATGGACTGCCACACCAGAGACAACGGACAACAGTAGGAAGTGACCCAGGGGTGTGACAGAGTGGTATCTCCCACCCAGGTAAGCTGAGCATCTTTCAATGAGATTCCCCGCTGAGCCAGTGGTGGACCTCTCCGCCACTGCTAGGGCCCTGCTTTGAGGCCTGGAGAAGTTGAGTGGGCCTGGGCTCCCCTGTCTGGACTGCCAGGTCCCCCACCCCATGTTTGCTGGCACCTGCTCAGGTACTGGCCACTAGGCCACACTGCCTTTCCCCAAGGGCTGCTCTATGGACTCTGTCTGCTAGGCCATGCTGACCTGGGCACTAGGGCTATTACTTTTGCTCTGATCCTTAGGCACCGGGGTGTTGAGGTCGGAGATGGACAAGCAGACTTAATGATATTGTCCGTGTACCTCTTGCACCCTCCTTTCAGGATGGGGTGTACATACACCACCACATTACTATTTTGGAAAGTAAAAATGAGTAAAAAACAGAAATGCTGTATTTAAAAAACTATATGCTTAGGTGTGCCTTATTAGTGAATCTGTAGGGGGGGCGGGGGGAATGAGATTATTAACTGCATTTTTTTTATACAAAATGAGATGAGACTATGAATTTGTTTGTTTTTGTATATGAGAAGATGAGAAGTTGTATTACCCTGTTCTAATGGGCTAATTGAGGAGGTTATTTGCTTAATTCCATGATGGTGTGGTTAGTGGTCAAGTTTGAAAAGAGAAAATCCTCCTAAAATAGAAGAACTCTCTTCAGATATTTATAGATCAGGGTAATCATCTGGGACAGAGTCCGTAAAAAGGGGTGTTCTGCTGTGCCATATCCTGACCCACTATTATGATAGACTCCTCCTGTTTATACCAATTGTGAGTCAGTGGACCTCTGCCAGGCTATTCCTTTTTCTTCTTTTTACCTCTGCATCCTTTTTTACAGCAGCCTGCAAAGCCCAGAGATCTACTTTGCCAATTAGACATTAGGGAAATCTTCCCATGTTGCTAAGGAGATTTTGTGTGTGTATGTGTGTGCAGCAAAAATGTGGGGAATGCTGGGCTTCAAAGAGAGACTGTATCTAGATAGGGGTATTGCAATGTAGGACAGCTCACGATGACTATAAAACTCCTGCATTTAAAAGGCATTGGACTCTCATTTTCAGGTGAATGGAATAACTGTAGATTATTACTCAGGATTTATCCAGATGAAGTAATTTTTACCCCGGGGAATAAGGTTTTCTCATTTCAGTTGATTTCTTAAATATCATTCCTCATTTAAAAAACAAACAAACTTTGAATCTGGTCTCTTCAAGACTCTGTTTCTAACAAACCTCAGTAGGCATACTGGCATATGAAAAAGTAAATCAGTATTTTCTTCTTATATTAATTTTTCACTTATAGTAAGTGCAAGGATTCTGTCTTCCTAAAAATGAAAGATCAAAGTAATCACATTTCCTTACAATATTTTCCCCATGGAATCATTTCTATGGAAAACTGCATAGCCTATAATGTTTAAAATCAAGTTGAGGGTATACTCCAAACTCTGAACACTGCATTCTTGAATATTTGAAATGATTTAGCACATGGCAGCTGTATCTTGCTGTGTACTTATATGCCTAATACATTTAAAAGACTGAGCTTCTGGTTCAAAACCTCCCACCTGGATAGGAAGCAAAAGACAAGGTTGGCAATGCGTTCCTGGATCTTGACAAGTTAGACTAGGAGGTGTTTGTTCCTCAAGGCAATTTCATCAAGGACAAGTGAGAATGGTAATAAAAATAATCACAGACACCTTTCACAACTGTGTAAGTAAGCACAGCTAGAGTGACAGAGCTGCACTGCAGGGCCTCAAGGACGGCTAGTAAAACTGTCTATCTGGGCATACATGTATGGAAATGATTAAGCTGAATTGCAGTTTTCCCAATAATTATATGAAGGATCTGTGTACAGGTGACAGCATTGCTCTAGTAAAGGTACATTCCTTTACAACTAAACAGCAGGAAAGTGAGCCTCCTACAAACAATGATTTAATGGGCTCAAAAGACAGAGTGAGAACTTTCTTTGTAGAGAAAGAAATAATCCCTAACCCTCCAATAGCACAGAAATAACTTCTACAGACCTCAGTACATTCCAGCTGATATTGAATTGCCTAAAAAGCTCAACAAGTCATTATTAGAATATTATCCCAGAAAAGATGACTGTACAAAGTGCCCCAAGACAATTCTTTAGAACAGAAGAAGAGATGAGTCTCAAGTGCTTCCCTTTCCTGATTCATGATTACCCATTAAACGGTTTGGGGAAATTTACTCTTTGATATTTGGTGTACAAAAACATTAGTAAAAGCAGCATTAGTATTAGAACTAATATTTGGTGTACAAAAACATTAGTATTAGACTGCAAGATAACAATCAGCAATCTTTTATCCTAACACTTAAAAGGCACCCTTTCAGACAGCTGTGTTTTTCACAAACTGAGCTTAAAATGTGATTATAACACTTCCATTTGGCACGAGTCCTGTAAAATGCCAAGAGATGGTGGCTCTCAAAAAAGGCAAGTGATTGGGGATATTTGCATGAAGCTTACTATGATGGCCTCCCTTTTTTCTTATATCTGGTCTCAAGAACCCACAACAATTTTTTTTAATTGAAAGAAGTATATGAAATTGGTCAAAAAATCAACTTAAGCCTAAACATCAACAGCAACCCCCTCCCTACCACCCCAGCACTTAAAATGTCCTAAATACTGCAGCTGACCTAATGTTCTATGACACTGAATGAGGAAAGAGGCAATCCTAGGCAGCCAGGATGGAAACTATATTGGACTTTGTTGATGAATGCAAAAAACTTGATTTCTATCCAGAAGCAAATATGCTCCCTACAGCTTCTGCATTCTTTGAGTGCCCTTAAGACTAGCCCCATGGATCAGATTTTAAAAGGTATTGAGGTGCATAAAGATGCAAATAGATGCCTTAGTAGGATTTACAAAAGCTCCCAAAGAAATTAGGTACTGAACTCCCATTAAATTCAATGAAAGTTAGTCACCTAACCTGCTTAACTGTGTTCCATCCCCTGTTGCCCATTCCCAGCTTCTGGCAAATGGAGGCTAGGGACACCATCCCTGCCCATCCTCGTTAATAGACCTATCCTCTATGAACTTATCTAGTTCTTTTTTGAATCCTGTTATAGTCTTGGCCTTCACAACATGGAGTTCCACAGGTTGACTGTGCATTGTGTGAAAAAATACTTCCTTTTGTTTGTTTTAAACCTGCTGCCTATTAATTTGATTTGGTGACCCCGAGTTCTTGTGTTATGAGAGAAAGTAAATAACACTTCTATATTTACTTTCCCCACACTAGTCATGATTTTATCGACCTCTATCATACCCCCCCATCATCTCTTTTCAAGCTGAAAAGTCCCAGTCTTATTAATCTCTCCTATGACAGCCATTCTATACCCCTAATCATTTTTGTTGCCCCTTTCTGAACCTTTTCCAATTCCAACATATCTTTTTTGAGATGGGGTGATTACATCTACATGCAGTATTCAGGATGTGGGTGTGCCATGGATTTATATAGAGGCAATATGATATTTTCTGACTTATTATCTATCCCTTTCCTAACGATTCCCAACATTCTGTTCATTTTCTTGACTACTGCTGCACGTTAAGAGGATGTTTTCAGACAACTGTCCAGAATCTCTAAATTAGCTGTTACCACTCAAGAAAAACCCCATCATTTTATATGTATAGTTGGGATTATCTTTTCCAATGTGCATTATCTTACATTTATCAACATTGAATTTCATCTGCCATTTTTGTTGCCCAGTCATCCAGTTTTCTGAGATCCTTTTGTAACTCTTCGCAGTCTGCTTGGGACTTGACTATCTTGAGTAGTTTTGTATCATCTGCAAATTTTGCCACCTCACTGTTTACCCCTTTTTCCAGATCTAAGTGCACTTAGAGCAAACAAACTAATCCAATTTAACATCCCCATGTAGGCATGCTCTTAGAGTGAGATGCTGCAATATTTCTACTGATGCTTTTGTAAATTCTAGGGGATGCTTATCTGTATCTTTAGGTGCCTAAATAGCTTTGAAAATCTGGCCTGTGACAGCACACTACAACAGACCAAGTGGGAGGTGGCAAAGGCAAGGTCTGCAAGAGATATGGCCCTAGTCACCTTATCAGATGCAAACCAACAAAAAAACTTTTTGCCATAAATATGGAATCCAGGAGCGGTTGGAAAGCAAAAAGTACTTGCAAAATATAAGCCTCTTGGACAAAGGACATTTGAACCTCCTCAACAGGCATAGGTATCTCCACCCCCTTTCAGTTGTCTTCCTTATCCTACTAGTATCATCTCTCTCTCATCCGGAATAAGCTTCAGGCAATTTGCTCTATCTAAATCTTTATTTTGACCACAGGCCCCAGGGAAGCAGATAAGGAGTTGTGCCATATACATACTGATAACATCATAGTCCATATCATCATAATACTGCAGAAAAGACAGAAGTGTTCAGCAAATATTTCTATTCTGCATTTGGGAGAAAGGTAGATGATGCAGTAATATCAAAGGATGATGATGAAAAGTGTTTCTGTTCCACTAGTACCTCAGGAGGATGTTAAATAGCACCCACTAAAGATAGACATTTTTAAATCAGCATGTCCAGGTAACTAATATCCAAGAGTTTTAGAAGAGCTAGCTGAGGATCTCACTGACCTATTAATGTTGATTTTCAGTAAGTCTGGGTAAGCAGGGGAAGTTCCAGAAGACTAGGAGAGAGCTAGTTTGCTAATATTTGAAAAGAGTAAATGGGATGACCTCAGTAATAGCCTGTGAGCCTGACATTGACCCTGGGCAAGATAATGGAGTGACTGATAAAGGACTAGATTAAAAAAATAAGAATCAAAGGAGGGTAATGAAATTAATGCCAATCAGTGAGGGTTTAGGAAAGCAGATCCTGTCAACCTAACTGGATATTTTCTTTTTTTACGCGAATGCAAGTTTGGTTGGTAAAGGTAATAGTAATATACTATTTAAAAGTTGGTGTAACTTACTTAGACTTCTGTAAGGCATTTGACTTGGTACGGCATGACATTCTGATTTAAAAAAAACTAGAATTATATAAATTAACATGGAACAAATTAAATGGATTGAAAGCTGGGTAACTGATAGGAAATGTAACAGGAAATGGGGAATCATCATTCAGCTGGTGTGTTTCTACTGCTGTCCCTGAGAGATTGGTTGTGGGCCCTACTCATATTAACATTTTCATCAATGATCTGGAAGAAAACATAATTATCACTGATAAAGTTTGTAGATGATACAAAAATTGAGGGAGTGATAAATAAGGATGAGGACAGTTCACTGATACAGAGCTCAAGCAAACAATATGCATTTTAATACAACTAAATGTATACAACTAAGAACAAAATGCAGGCCATACTTACAGGATGGGGGACTCTATCCTGGAAAACACTGAAATATTTGGAGGGTGCTGGTAGATAATTAGCTGATCATGAGATCTCAGTGTGATGTTGTGGTCAAAAGGGATAATGTAATCCTTGAATGCATAAAGGAGATTCTTGAGTAAGAGCAAAGAGGTTATTTTAACTCTGTGTTTGTCATTAGTGTGGCTTCTGCTGGAACAGTGTGTCCAGTTCTGGTGTCCACAATTCAAGAAGAATATTGAGAAATTGGAGAGGGTTCAGAGAAGAGACACAAGAATGATTAATTAGAAAACATGCCTTATAGTGATAGACCCATGGCACTAAATCTATTTAGTTTCACAAAAAGAAGGTTAAGGGGTGACTTGATTGCAGTCACTGACCATTTTAAAAACAAGACTGGTTATTTTCTATAAGATCTGCTCCATGAATTATTTTGTGGAAGTTCTATGGCCTTTATTGTCAGGAGGTCAGACTGGATGACCACAATGGTTCCTTCTGGCCTTGGAATCTATGAATCTCACTGTTTCCCCCAGAAAACTCTCACACATTCAAGGAGATAAGCAATTAAAATAACATTAAGTAATTAAGGCTAGATTGTGTGCCTCTTACTCAAGCTGGGGAGCACCTAATAACAAAAGAGCTCCTACTGACAGAATGTGACTGCTTGTGTGAATAAGTGCTAAGCGTTGCTCAGTCTAACAAACCATAAATAACACACTCAGATCTCTCTGTTATTTCATTAGAATCTAGAGAGAACTAATTTGTATATTTTAAAGTGTAACAAGTCAAGTCATAGCTAGAGTATGGAAGAAGCAGTGTGATGCACAAGAATAGTGCTATAATTTATCAGACTAGAGAGTCTCTGGGCCACATATCGCACGTGGCCTATATATTTGCACCTCTGAAATGTGCAATTTTGGGCAATGAAAATATTTGTGCATCCAAACCTCAGGCTTGTATGTTTAAATCAAAATATTGGGATATGCAAATACTGGTGGACCCAAAACCATGCCAAAATATGCAGGCACACCACTTTTTACATGTGTATTTTGGGGCCAATCTGAAGGCATGCCAACCTTATCATTAAACCCTCTGGTCTGTGTAGATGCTTGCCTTCTGCTCTAGTCTCTGCATGCAGAGAGTGATGGGGTGATTAATCTGCTTCTCCTATGAGGGCCAACTTGCTATGGTTGCTGGCTCCTGGCTAGATCTGGTGGTTTGAATTACTCTAACTTTAGACCCTAGAGGTGCTGGTACCTTATTTCAAAATAAGTACAAATCCCTGTGAGTACTACAAATACTTCAAAAGTCCCATGTAGTTCATGACAAATATGCCTCAAAGTAGCAAAAAGAAACAACTTGAACACCCTGAACCTAGCCCAAAGTCACATAGCAAGTCTGCAGCATAGCCAGGAATAGAATTCAGCTCTCCTATTTCTCAGAACCATAGAAACATACAATTTGAAACTCAAGCTGTGAAACATTAGGGTGACATTAAGCACTGGTGTTTGGCTGTAAGCTCTAGAGCAGAGCTGGGCAAAAAAAAAAATTTCCCCCCAAATAGTAAATTCACTGAGAAATGCATTTTTCGGGTCCCTAAAAAGATTTGTATTTGAATTCAGGTCAAATTCTGTGAACAGTTTTGGCCAGAGAAACCCAACAAACTATATATATAATGTATATATATAATTTTGAAATGTCAAAATGGTTTATTTTGACATTTTTTAAACAGACCATTTTGATGTTTCATTTTGAAAATGTCAATTGGAATGAAATTTCATTTCAGACATTCTGATTGAAATTGACATTTCCCTTAACAAACGTCATTTGTTTCAGTTATTTGTTTTGACAAGAAACAAACCAAATCCAGAAATTATTTGAAATAAACTGAAATGGGCGAGCAGAAGGAGGAGGGAAGGAAGGGGGTCAGTTTGGCCACCAAACTGAAAAATCAGTGAATGACTCAGCTCTATTCTAGAGGAACCTTCCTTAGAGGTTTCTTAAGGTCAGGTTTGACAAAGCCCTGACTGGGATGATTTAGTTGGGGATTGGTCCTGCTTTGAGCAGGGGTTAGACTAGATGACCTCCCAAGGTCCCTTTCAACCCTGACATTCTATTCTAGATTCTGGCAATAGAAGCCACCAAAACCCTCTCAGAACTGAAAGGATGGGGGAATTGCAAGACAAGAAATACATGTTTCCAGTCATTGGTGAGCTAGGTGGTTCAACTTTGGTATAAAAATACTATTTTTCACTTGGAAAGTGGTTTGCAAGATGTCAGATATTAAAATTTGAGAGTGATGCCTCAGTCTAAGCAGTGCTTTTTTGTCACTGGTCCAGGACCGAAAACAGCCTTGGTACTGCTGAAGCTGCTTTAGTACCACACACAAGGTAAATCACCCTCTAAGATCAATTTCTTATTTTGAGAAAGTCAAGTTTATCCACAATCATCTCTTTTATGATATAAAATACCAAGGATCAACTGTGTCCATATAGATTACAAAGCTGTTATCTAGGCTCTGAAGAAGAATATTTGTTATCTGCTCAGAAATACAAACATTTTTCTCACTCACACACACATACAGAGAAATCACCAGTCTTCATAACAGATAGCATATGTTCACAGATTCTATTTCTGTGAGTCACACAAAATACCACAGTTACATTTATTACTTTTAATAACTCAGTGTGGCACAAACCACTTGAAAAAGGCAGACTGTCTGAGAACTTATTATCTTCATCACTATAAGAAAAACAGAATTTAAAGCAAGTGAACTTGGTAGCTTAAAAGCTGGCAATATGCAAATATATTATGGAATTTGCAATTCAAGGTTTACCTGAGATGATCTTCTACTATTGCCATTTGAGACTGCAAGTGGTTTAGACACCCCTAAATAGGATGCTTTATTTAAATGTATTGGAAAGCTCAACTTACTAGCCCTGTGAATAAAAGTTCAAATACTTTAATACCTTGGGTTTGATTGTATTTTGCCCTGGGTGGGTGAAGGGTGGTGAGAGGATGCCAGGAATTTTTCACACCCCCTTGCACCTTACACAGAGTTAGGTGCATTCTTGTCAGGGACAACAGCCACTGCTCTGTGCTACTCCTAAAGTGTCTATCCAAAATGGAGTAAAGTGAAGATACAGTTATAGCCCCTCAATCTATGTAGTGGCTAGCAGAGATGGCTTGTCACAGAGGGCACTGTCATGTACACTCAAAAGAGTATTTAATTGGCTTTGCATCTTGTGTTCCTTGGAACCTCTTCTGAAGAATGTTGTGGGAGTCAGTCAGCCAGACTTCTTTCTAGGGTTTCCTGCTACATCTTGGCTCCTCTGATCTTCTTCCAGCTTAAAAACTACACTGTGACCCTTTCTGGTAATTTAGGGGAATACTGCTCAGACAATAAATGTTTGAGAAAGTTCTGTTCTTAAATTCCCCTGTCACCTTTGAATGGTGAAGAGAGATAAAGGATGAGAAAAAACAGAAAAAACAGAATGGATGATCTTGTGGCTAAAACATAGCACTAGGAGTCTCAAAGCCTGGGCTCCCTTTCTAGATCTTCTACCAGTGGTCTGATTTTTTTTTTTTAAGGTGAAATCTGAGGTCTGCATTTGGGTGCCTATTTGGGTGCAAAATATGTATGCAATTATGTATACAAATTGCTGATCTATGCACGCATTTGCTGTAATTGTACATGAAAAAGTAGGCAAGCAAATATACGTTCAAGAATACATGTGACTCATGTATCTCAGATTATAAAAATCTGTCTGTTAATTTTTCTTTGCCTCAGTTTCTTCATCTGTATAATGAAGATGAAACCTAGGCTGTAGTGATGGCAAATACATTAATGCTTGAAATGCAGTTGGGGAAGTGTCATATGTGTGATATAAATGCAAAGTAGTCTTATTACTAACCTTAATTTGGTCAGTGTTGACGTGTTCATATTCCTGCTCATAGATCACCTCCAGTAAGTTTCTGAAGCACACTATCTTGTTTGTTTGAGTCCAGCCATTGATCTATATGGTCCTACAATGAAAACAGAACAGAATTATGATTCTTCTGAGCAAAACATAGGGAGCTTAGGCTATGCCTACACTACAAATTACTTTGGTATAATTTGCATTGCTAGAGGTATGAATAATCCACACACACCCCGAGCGACATAAATTATATGGACCTAAGCACCAGTGTAGTCAGCACTAGGTCTGCAGGAGAGCTTCTCCTATTGACATAGCTACTGCCTCTGGTGGAAGAAAGAGTTACTAAACTGATGGGAGAGCTCTCTCCCCTGGCTTAAAGTGTCTTCACCAGAAGTGCTATAGCTGTAAATAATGTAATGTAGACATAGCCTTAGAGAAGAGCAGGGCAAAAATACAAATGGTTATGCATCCTGGAAGAAGTGCTAACACAAGATATTTGAAAAGATTTCACAGAAAAGCCTGGAGAAGTCTCAATTTTATAATATCAATCAACTTCCAAGGCAAAGATAATATAGATCAGAAGACCAAAAACAATCAATGAATATTCTAGAGGTAAGTATATAAAGGTTGTGTGATGAAGAGCTAAGCTGAAAGTATATTTATATGAAAATGTTAGGGGTTTTTTCGATACGGTCAGACAAGATGAAGACCCCATAAGATTTTGTATGGGTCCCTTATCACACTTTCTAGGGAATGTGGCATTAAAGTAACATACTTTGGGTTTGTTTGGGGGTGGTTTTTGTGTTGCATTTCTTAAGCAATATAAATGAAACTGCAACATATTGAGAAAAAAATCACAGTTCGAATACTAAAAAACTGGATGATTTACCTTTAGTTGTATAAACAAACACCAAGTTAGTCTTTCAATGTGCAACCTGGAAAGAACAAACTGATGTTGTATAAGGTCTGATCTGGGAAGAAACATCAAGGAAAGTTATTGGTTGGTAACATATTAATAATTTTAAATAATTGAAAAAGCTGGATGCTGACCTGCTGTAAAACAACATGGTTTCATTAAAGTTCTTCATTCATCTTTAGTCAACTTGGAAAACTAGAGTTTTTAACATCAGACCTTTTGTTATAATTTGTGTCTTCCAGCTAAGCACATTTTAATTACATATTATAAAAATAATATTTGTGACCATATTTATTGCAGAATTTTCTCCATTTGAGGATCCAGTTGCAAAAGTGTGGAATTTTCACAAATGTTTATGTTGTATTTTACTTAATATATTGTCCTTGTTTTTCTGCAGACCTGTACTGATGGATCATGCTGTCAGCTGAATATCTATCCCTGCACATTTGCTGCACAGATAAAAAAAAAATGTAACCCATGCTTTCCCCCATACTTCATATTTTGTTCTTCAACAAGATCAACTGTACCTCATTCTGGCTTTCTAAAAACCAGGCATCTTGGCTGCTTCTGTTTACAGATTAACTTTGATCATCTCACTAACTGTGGATACATTATCAGAAGAATAATCAGTGTTCAACTGAAACAGAACAGTCCAACAGCTAATCCTAAAGATCATTACTCTGGAGAATCCTGGGCAATAGTTAAAATAAACAGATTTTTTTTATTATTTTAAAGCAAGCAAAGATCATGTTAGTCTTGTCAGGTTACTCCATCCAGTAATGTAGTTAAGGATTAGTCATGGGACCCTGTTGTTTCAGCCAGCTATTGATTATATCTTAGAATGTAATTCACGGCTGTTAAATCTGTCTGGCTAAAGAAGATCACTAACAAAATGAACTGGAAGCTAACTGAAAGACAGTAAACTGCAGTAATGATGAGTGGCAGTTAACAGAACTGAAGAGAGATATTTAGTGAGGTGTTGGTGTTGGTGTGGTGTTAACACTTTCATTAATGATCAGGAAGAGATGAGTAAGAAGAGTGTTAATGAAATTTGAAGAAGATAAATTGGGAGATGCTAAGATCTGAGGACAAATGAATAATGAGAATGGGCAATACATTTCCTGCTGGCTAGAAAAAATCAAGATGTGTCTGGCACATTGTCTGAAAGTCTGGGTTTTTGGCAAACCATGCATGGAATGAATTCCAGAATTGAAGGACCCCTAATCATCTCTATCAAATAGAAATGTGTGTATGTTTAATACTTTGTTATTCTGAATAACTAATGACTAACTATACCTAATTTTTAAATTATTTTGAACCCTGTAAGAAGAATGTTAGCATGGCAAAACTTCGCAGATGAAAATTAAAAGGTAAGTAATGTCTTCAAGAATGCACGTGAGTACATTAAAACAATCCAATTTAGTAGTGGGAACTGTGGTGAAGTCCATAACCTAGAGGAATATTCAGATTCTCTGAGCCAGCCAAAGAGGGTGAAATAGATTTCAAGCCACTGCTATAACTTGAAGCTCCAAGAGTAATGATGGATGCAATTCCATAATAAGCCTGTTGATAATTGAGATGTTCTCAATTAAGAACAATTATAATCCCTATGAACTCATCTGCAGGTTCCCCATTACATACCAGCATCGCTGCCTATCTTGTCTAGCTTGACTTTACCAAGCTAGTTTTCATCTGGGATCCTTTCCTGACCAGCCAATGGGAAAGCAAAGACTGCAGGATATGAAATTGAAGAGAAGAAAATGTAATTGACATTCATCAGCATTATGGATACTGCAGCTATGTATGTTATAAACTATGCTGATATCATGTACTGTGTGGGAATAGTGTTTTGCATGTTGACAAATGATAGGCTAGATTCTCAGCTAGTTTCTCACTGGTTCACTACTTTGACTTCAGCAAAGTTAAGCTAATTTATAACAGCTGAGCATCTCTCCTAAATTCACTGTATTATTTACTCTCAGACATGTGTGACTATCTTGATGTGCAAATTGGGTGATGAGCAGTTTCATGATGTGGTTGGACAGAACAGGATCTGGAACATTACTGTCATTTCTGTTTTGTTTGTTGCCAAGTGATTGCCAGAGTGAGAAGTGGCCTAGGCCATTCCTTGAAGAACTTGTTTGTGCTTAGCCTGGATGACTGAAATGTTTTTTGACTCATGCCTTTTGAACCACATTTGTTTATAGTATTACGGTCTGCATCTAGATTGTTTGTTCTGCACCTATAATTTCACTTCTCCAGATGTATTCTTGAGTCTGTCCTGCCATTATTTAAAAGAAGTTCAGTGTCTTTTTCCAGGCATCCGATGCTTAGGCCTGGTTTACGGGGTGGGGATCGATCTAAGTTACAAAACTTCAGCTACCTGAATAAGGTAGTTGAAGTCAACGTACTTACACGTCACAGACATATATTTCAGCTGCAGCATTATGCACACATAGCACACAAAGAGTAAATTCCAGCTCCTGTATATAGAACTAGGAACTTGTCAACAACTAAGTGATGCGATACAGGATGGGAGTAATGAAAAGTTTGTGACAAGGTGACACACACCACTTCCTACCACCTTAATTTTAAGACATTTGCTTGACAGGCACTGGAGTCTGAAAGTATTGGCAAAGTGAATAAAAATAAATAAATAAAGAGGGAATTTTAAAATTAAATTATTATTTATTTAATTATAGCATCTACAGGCCCCAATCAAGATTGGGATGCCCTTGAGCATAGGCCTACAGCCACAAAGGTACTTAGGCACCTAAATCAAGGGGTTAGGCACCTAAATCCCACTTTTAGGGTTCACTGTGAGGCAAAAAACTCCCACCTAACCCTGTACGTACCTAAACTCACTTGGCCCCTAAGTTTTCAAGGTAAACATACCCCAGGTGCCCACGTTTCTGCCTCTCTACATGCACACTGCTGTCTCTCTCTAGGCCTTCAGCTGCCTGTCTCCCACCTCAACCCCAGTGCAATCCACAAATCAGGAGAAGACAGGCATTTTCCAACCTATGTCACATGCACAGCCCAAACGTGTGTGTGTGTTCTGAGTCCGCTCACCAGATCGGGTCTCGTTCAACATCAGGAGAAGGAGGTGGTTGTGGTAGTGCTTCCCCCCATCTTATAATCTCAAGAGTTAGAGCAATGGTTCTCAACCAGGGGTCTGGGGCCATGGTCAGCTTTCAGGGGGTCCACCAAGTAGGGATGGCATTAGACTTGCTGGGGCCCAGGGCAGAAACCCAAAGTCCCACTCCACAGGGCTGAAGGCCAAGCCCTGAGGCCTTCCCTGGGCTGAAGCTGAAGCCTGAGCAACTTAGCTTCAAAGGGCCCTCTGTGGCATGGGGCCTTGGGCAATTCCTTTGCTTGCTGCCCCCTAACACTGGCCCTGGTTTTATATGCAGAAAAACAGTTGTGGCACAGGTGGGCTGGGGAGTTTTTATAGCATGTTGTGGGGAAAGGGATCAAAAAAGTTGAGAACCCCTTGGGTTAGAGCATTCACCTGAGATGTGGGAGATGCAGGTCCAACTCCCTTCTCTGCCTGCGGGGGCAAAGGGATTTGAATAGGGGTCTCCCACCTCTGAGGAGAGCGCTCCAACCACTGAGATATAGGCTATTCTGGTATGGGGCACCTTCACTCTCTTCAGTTGAAGCTGTTCCAATGTGAATAAATAGTTATTGGAGCAGGGGGACTAGTCTAAGGTGCCTATCTCTCTCCCTTCCTTGGAGACAAGGTGCCTAACTCAGGCTTTGTGGATCACAGTGTACATCCTGTGATTTTTTTTTTAAACCTCTATGTTTGGTATTGTGCCACTGAGCATTGCAAAGCCTAAGACCTTTTTGTGGATCTGGGCCTTAGAATTTAAATAGAGGACAGAGAGAGAACTATTGCTATTCCCATTTTACAGATGGGAACCAGGACACAGATAGATTAAGTGATTTGCCCAAGGTCACACAGGAACCAGAGCCAGAAATGAACCCAGAATTCCTGAGTCAGTGCTTTGACCACCTCTCTATACTATTTTGGAATTAGAATTGCAGGGTGGATTTAGAGTAGAGCAGTGCAGCTTTTAATGTAGTAAATAAAATGAAATAAGCAGCAGATAATCAGAATGGATACTTATGAATTAATAACATTTTATAAAATCTGTCCATCCATCCAGTTAGTATATTTATGGGAGTACAATATTTCTTTTAAAAATAGCGTAAACCTTGTTTCATCCTTTCAAGGGAACAAAAACCTTGGTTGCTTAATGGAGGTGATCTAATAAAGTTGCACAAGAGCTGTATATTTCTATGAATTAGCTACTTTGTGCCTTGGTAAAAAAGAGACCCCATCCATCAGAATATAGGTCTTTCAATAACTGTATCTCCAATAAGCAACTGTTATTCTAACATTCCATCATAACCTTTCATTTAGTTTGTAATCACTGGGTCTAAAAAGATAGTCATTGGAACAGAATGGCACATGCTTTGAATCTGTGCTGAGCTGATATTTTTGATAAATGCATTAAGCTAGAATCTTGGCTAGGGCTCTAGCTGTTTTGCTTTTCTGAGGAGCTCTAAAGAGGTAACTGAGGATTCTCCATGATTGAGAAGAAACCTGTGGTGAGAGTGAGCTGTGATAGCTGACTCTACATCACCCACTCTTTTCCATCTCCACATTAGAGGGCAGGGAGGGGGAAGGATAGAGTGCACAGTGATTCTTGACAAGCACAGCAAACCCTGTGGAACCACTGCAGCTAGTGTCACTTTGACGGGTGCTTCAGCTGCTTTAAGTTATGCCTGTGGAGCCCGTTTCAGCCCCAGCTGGCCCGCAATCAGAAGAGAAAAGGTGCTATAAACCCCTGCTCTCCTCAGCATAAACTTGAACTTACAGTAGCTAGCAGCAAACGTTTGATTCTATTACATTATCTAGTTCTATGAACCCATAATGCACCGCATTGAATGTTATTTTTCAAGGTTTTCTAGATGTATTTACATCAGACTACTTTTGTTTATTGTTCTCTAGTTACCTGAAAATGTTTTATAATTAGAAGATATATTGAATAGCACTAAGCTTTTATTTTCAAGGTATAATTTATTTGTTTTTTTCTTTAATACTGTCTCATATAATAAATAGAGTTCTTAATACATCTGTTGCTGTGAAAAACACAGTAGAGTCATTAGGCCAGGTCCTAAACAAGAGCTTCTCCCATTGGTGTAGGTACTCCATCTCCCCAAAAGGCGGCTGACAGGAGAAGAAGCCTTCTCATTGACATAGTGCTTTCTCCACCTGGGATTAGGTTGGTAATTTTGGTAATGTTGCTCAGCGGTTCAGATTTTCCAAACTGCTTAGTGACATAGTTATTTGGACATAAATTGGTAGTGTAGACCAACCCTTGGAAAGCTTCATAAATAAATGCATGGGGCCTGATTCTCCTCACATTTACACTTGTTTTAAAATCACTGTAACTGACTCATTACTCGTGCTTTACACTGGTGTAAGTGAGGCAAAGCAGGCCCATTATATTTAGTGCTGGGCAAAACTTTCATAAAACTTCAAACAGGATCTTGTTGCAGGAGTGGGGAATCCTCTTCCATGTCTTCAGCAGTCTTCCATTTCCACTGAACAGGTCTTTTTATTGGACCAACTAGGGTTGTACTTTTGGAAAGGAGCAGAGTGCAAAATTTTCCTTCCCCTACAGGAGTCCTCTTTAGGGGAGCCTAAAATAATCTGTCCTTCCTCTACCCTTACACAGGTGGTGTCAACTGGGCAGAAGAGCTGATTGCAGTGTCTTGTTTCCAGCTCTCTTCCCCCCTCCCTCTACCAGCACTGGCTGGGAAGCTGGCTGCTATGTTGTCTGTCCCCATTATAGGTCTCTGATGACAATAAGTATGTTCAATGCAGACTCCGCTCTTTTAATGGGTGCTGTTGTCCTTTTGTGATATCAGTCATGCCGTTCCTGATAACACCAGGACAACCCCCCAGTCTGGCTGGAGTATATTACAACGATCTGTCACCCACTAACACCCCTTTTTGTTCTCTGACTCTGCAGCATAGGTGCTAATGGGCCACTCCACCTTGAATGGTCCCTAGGAGTACCTGCTAACTACTTATGCTAAAGAGTCTGTTCCTTTGTTGCACTTTGCTGTGATGCTGGGAGTACCTGAGCGCTGTGTGGCTGGAAAGCGGGGCTCTTTCACCAGTAGAAACTGGTCCCATAAAAGATATTACCTCCCTCATCCGTCTTGGCTGGTCATCAAAGCACACGCTGGGCGCGCAGTCAGGGGTCTGAGTCTGGCCGGCCATGACTTGATCAATGACCTTGGGGAAGTCGCTCTGACTTCACCCGTCTCCGCTTCCCAGCGGGTGGTGCAGACGGTCACTGCCGCCTTTGTGACGGACTTTGCAATCGGTTCGAGTCTAGTGTCTAGACTACTCCGCTTCCGCGTGTTTGCTCGGCTCCCCGGCTCTCTGCACCAGCGTGCACTGAAGTCCACGGGTCTGAGTGAGTGCGGGAAAGCGAAGCGGAGAGAGCGCTGGGGAAGGGGAGCCGCGGGCTGGGCTTGGCTGAGACAATAGCGCCACCTACAGCTCGCGGCCCAGAACCGACCAAGCCGCGGCGCTGGGGGGCTCAGTAAAATGACGCGGGCTGCCGCGCTTCTCCCGGCAGCTCGCCCCAGCCTGGCTCCGGAGCGCTGCTCTGGAGCTCCAAGCTCAGCCACCTCCCGGCAGAGATCGCCCCCTCCCCCGCGGCTTTGTCCCTGCTCCACTTCCCGGCTCTCTCAGCGTCTCCCTGCTGTTTGATCTCCTGCCTCTTCCCCAGCCCAGTGCTCCCCGAGGTGGGTGTCCGCTCCCTGCCCCATCAAAGGTAGCTCTGTCATTGAAAGCCGCGGCTGTTTCCTCTCCAGCAAGCGCTGCCCGCTCAAGGCGGGACTCAATGGGCCTATATGTGCTCCCTGGAGTTTTAAATAAACGCCTGTGTGTTCCGGAGGGAGGTGTGTGGCCCAGGAGCTGTCTTCTCCACGGTTATTTTGGTGAAGAGACTGTGTGTGTGCTTGGCTGGTTCTAATACTGGACCCCGTGACCCACTCCTCAATCACCCCCAAAGCATTCCTCTATATAAATAGAGCCAGCTTGTCTAGCTCCCAGCAAGGGAATTTTAATTGTTTAAATTACCACAAACACAAACATTCCATACATATCAGGGCAAAACTAAAATGGGAGGGCTTGAGGTCAACTTTATTAGATCTCTGCCCAGCTTTGGTGCCTCATTTGTGAGGTGGGGCCCATATTCTACTTTATCTGATGAACAAGAGTAAAAGATGGTTCCTGTTAAACTGTGGCCCCCAAACGCACAAATTGTACCATCAAAAAGCAAGTCTAGCTACTTCTATGACATTAAAAAAAACACAACAAAACAAACAAGACACCCCCCACTCCCAAAAACCCTGCACTCTCAAGCATGAGCATGGCAAAAGCCTGAACCAACACCTGAATCCAGCCAAATTTTGGTCCTTAGCCCCCATATCCTGATGCCTACCCTACATAGCTTCTATCTGTTCCTACAGCACCAAACAATTCCAGTCCTGATGCATCCCAGAATATCAGTGACATAAAACATGGATCTGACAGGAATCCTGTGAGATCCATCCAATTGTTGGCCTTCCATTCATGAATATAGCACAAACATAATCATTTGATGCAGTAGGAGAGATTCTAGACCATGATGTTACCATCCTCTCCTATAAAATAATTCCATGCATTGTGTTTCAGTGAAGTCACAATAATCCAAATTTGTCATCCTGATCTGTCTAGATACAAACAAATTTCATTCCATAACAGGAAATTTTCCAATTGGATTGGTCTGATTGGATGATCACATTCTATGTAGTTTTAGTTGATCCACTCTTGACAGAGATTTTCAAAGCAGTCTAGGGAAATTAGAAACATCTTCCATTTAAATATGTTTACAATTAATGGAAGATGTGTCTAAATCCCTTAGATCTTCCATGATTTTTAATCCTATTTAAATGGAAGATGTGTGTCTAGACTACTTTGACACTCTCAGTGGCATAGGATATAGCTTTTCAGCTCTAAAAGGATAACTACAATAACTGTCTCTCTAGAAAGAGAACCTCTTTTAGTTGGGAGATATGGCCTGGACCTTGCTGGACTCAGTCCCCTATTCAAATATTTTCAAGTGCTCATGTGCCAGAATGTATCAGGGACAGGTTTTTTATAGTGGAAGTGGAACAGCTAAACTTAGTTTCTATTTGTGCAGTAAAGTTTAGAGGTTTGTGGTAAAAAATATGTTGGATCTGGCAAGACCCTGGAGCAAGGTACATGCATTTGTACTAGTCTTGCACTAGGATTTGTGACTGGCTGGAATTTTCTATTCCAGTAGTCTTGACAACATGTATTGCCTATTTTGATGGTAGAATTTAGGAACTTGAGGGCCAAAAAATGGTAAGATCCAGCAAGCATCAAGTGCTGGTATTCTGGTGATGCATCAACATCTGGATTTCTGCAGTTGCACTTCTGTGTTTAGCAGATAAATTGTGGGGCTTGGGGAAAACATAAGTGACTGAATCCAAGTGCTGGATACATATTTTGCAGTGTTAATGTGCCAGTTTCCAACAGAGTCTGAATTTTCTAGTATAGCGAGCTGTTACATTTTTTTCTCGATTTAGACAGTAAGAGTGTTGGGGGTCAGACAGGATCCAGGTATCAGATACTTGTTTTTAGTGCTATCCGGCCAGGATGCAATAGGATCTCTCCTCCTCCCCCCCCAGTAAATTAGAAGCAATTAAACTTTTTTTCTATTTAAATTGTATGATTTGGGCCCTAAAGATGCCAAGATCTAGACGAATCCAGGTGCTAGATCTGGGTTTGTGTACTATTCATGTGCAGGGACAAAAAATAAATAAATAAATAAAATGGTGCAGTAGTAGCATCTAGGTTTCCACTCATTTCATGTCATGGAATTTGGCATAGTGAACCAGGTGAGGGACAACCATTGCATGGATCAAGCAGACAGGTTTTTGCAACGCTCATCCCACATGATACAGCAGCTATTTTTGGTGCCCTAGGACTAGCTAGACTGTTTTCTCTTTAGGGGGTTAAAATTAGGGCTTGGAGCCAAAATGTTGCCAGATCCAGGTTTTGTGACACTCATGCTGTGGCTCAGTGGGACTCCCCTTGTTGTAATAGTTGGGGCTTTGAGTTGTTCTCTGGTTTGATTGTACAGTTTGGGGCTTGGGGCCAAAACCCAGCAAGATCCAGTTAGATCCAGCTTTCCCATTCCCCTCTTATCTCACAGCTTCACTTACTTTCTTTTCCAGAAAAGAGCATCTTCCCATCTCTAGATGTAAAGGGGAAAGGGGCTTGGGGGAATAGAGAGACAAGTTGTGTGAAGTATCGTGTTTCGGAGGGTGTCAGGCACTCTCACTTGAGTAATCCCTTCCTGTGAAAAAAACTCTGTCAATTGCTCACTTTGTTTTTAACCTGGGGCGTGCATGTGGTGTGAGGGAAATTTTTAGCTGCTGAGGAGGGCAGGACATCGGGACACTCATAGAGAGGAGGACGTCAGGACAGATGTGAAGGGACAGTGCGCTGTATTGAGACGCCGCGGTGTTCCAGCCTCTCTGGGCACTCGTTCCTGGGGTTTGAATGCACGTTGGGCTGTAATTAACTCGTGGAGCCGTACTTAACTTGTGACGTGGTGCTTTTCTTTCCCTCTCGGTGAGAAAGTGGCTCCCTCTTCCCTGAATCAGGACCTCTGCCATCCAGAGTCACAAAGAGACATTCTGGACATATCCTGCACACACAAACTTAAGGTGAGCACCAAAAACTTGCTCTGCATTTTGTGTCCTCCGTTTCAAACTGCTGTGGAGTTTTGAGAGCATCTTAACTTTGGAGCTCTGGAAAAGGTAAAAACAAAACATTTTTTTTCGGGAGGAAAGACTTTCTTTCAGATGTATGGTATCCAGCAGGTAACGTCTCAAGGCATCAGCTATGATCGTGTCCTAACGGGATTTTGAAGAGCTCTAGTTTGGCAAAAGTGGGAGAGAGGGCTTGAAATTGGCTACCCTCCGTTTATCTGACTTTAAGTGCGCTGTGTTAGTAGATGAGATGAGAGATCATATTGCAACCGCAGATTCTGTTTGAAATATGAAAATGGCATAGTTTAGTCCACTGGTTTTCTCCTGTGAGACTATACATTTCACAGAGATTAATGTTTCCGAGAGGTAACTTCCCCATCTGTTAAAATCCTGTTAAAATAGTTTACAGGACTTGGGAAGGGGAGGATAGTGTGGGCTGAAAGAAAAGCTGAAGAGTTGTGAATGTGTTTGTCCCACCCATTGCTTTAGGAGTGATCGTATTAGATGGGGAAAGAATCTGGTATGATCCATCGTTGTTTCAACATATTTTGCCTATTGTCAACGGAAACTTGAGATAACATATAAATTACTAGTATCATCAAAGTTAAATCTCTGAGATTTATAGATGCTATAATAGCTATTTAGCTTCAAGAAGTGTTTATTTGTTTTTTATTGTTAAAAGTAGAAAACGCTCATTCCAAATGCTCCTCATGCCAAAATCAGAAGTGTTGGCTATGGATGGTTTAGATGCAAGTGTTTAGTTGGAATGAACTTGTGTAATGTGTTCGAATTAAGTTGTCATATTGCTTTACATTCCTTTGTCACTGGAAAAATACACAATACAGACATTGCAGTTAGGAATTTTCAGTGTGGAATGTATACATGGATGTGTATGTATGTATGACGTCATACAGTCAAACAAACTTTGAGGAGTTTCTTGAAAGTTAGCAGTACTTGAAGAAAAAAAAGGATCGTATGAATTAATTTCTTAAAGTTGAATGTAATATTGATTCACTACAAATGAACTTTACTAAAGTGTAATGAGTTTTTAATATTTATGCAGGCATGTTTCATTGAGTATAAGTATGAAGTTAGCAATACAATTTTCATTAGTTTTGTTAATGATAAGAGAAACTTGACATATGATATTTGAAAATGCAGATGCCAAAGAAGTGTAAGTGGTGAGGAGCCAAGTGCCACTGAGTTTTACTGGCTAAGGTTCTCACCCATATGTACAATCTTTTAATGTAAAAAAACTAATGTAATATTACATTTCAGATTAGCTATCCACCGAACTGACAATCATTACAAAAGGGGAAAATTGAGTTCAGTGGAGAACAACTGCTTTCTTAAGTGAAATAAATAATAAAGCCAATGCAGTAATCAAGACATTGCTGGTCTGCAATGAAAATGAGCCAAAAGGCCTGTCATCCTAATAAGAGCCCTGAATATCTGAGGAGTTTGAAAGGAGAAACACCATTTTGATATGAAGTGAAGCATTTAGCTACAGCAATTTTCTATTTCAGAGAAAAGACTGCCAGTATAATTCAAAAGTATTGCAGAGATTTGCACAGTAAAGAATCATTTCATTATATCCCTGCTGGGTTATTTCCTCTCACTTTCTTTTGGCAGGGATAACACAGCTAGTGCTTGTAAGAAGGGTCTAGGCTGGTACACCGAGTTGCGCTTATACAGGAATGGTTTCTGAAATTACAGATTTGAGAGGGTCCTAACGACATCCTTGTTGTTCTCTCTGTGTGTAATAAGGTGGGAAGGACATTTTCTGGCAGATTGGGAAGACTCCAGAGTCTCCAGAGTTAATGTAGAAATGTTACAGGAAAAGAGTGTAGGAGTCTCTAAGCATGGGCTTTGGAACCAAGAGAGCTGAATTCAAATCCTGCCTTGCTTTGTGCCCTTGATCAATCACTTAACCTCCCTACTCCTCTATAAAATGGGGAAAATAACATTGGTCCATCGTTTATGAAGTGCTTGGAGATCTTCAGGTGAAAAGTGAATACACAAGTGCAACGTGTTATTATTGGTATCATATCTTAGTCATATTGAGAGATATAGCAAGTAATGACAAGAACTAAGCGCTTTGGTCTGAATTAATATTTGTTTCTTTTTATATGCTTTTCTATTGAAGTGGTACATAAATTCTCATTAGATGTTGAAATACTGGGCACTTCATATATTGCATTTTTAAATGAGCAATTTGTCAATTAAATTTCCCAAAAAATTAAATGTAAATTTTGGAAAAAAATCTTTTTCAGATTACAAGCTTCTTCTGTTGCTTGTAAGGAATTATTAGACATTCTGGCTCCACTGTGAGTAACTGTAGAATACAGTCATGCACTTGAAAAGGTAGCTTGTAATTTGTAGGTAACAAAATGTTCTTTGGGGTAAAAATGTCTGAATATATTTAGGATTTCAATCAATGGCATTTGAGGAGGATTAGAGGAAACAGCTGGCTAAACAAATATTAGGTATAGGGTGGATGCAATGGTATAAATTAATAATGCTGTTCTTTATTTAGTCTATGAATGGGAGGTTTTGTGAAGATAAGATGACTTAAACATGGTCACTGTGTGCCACCTAGTGGATGTTTCAAATTGTGCTTTCACTACAGTATCATCTTCTATTTTTTTAACTTTCCACACATCTGTAACTAATCTAGTGCATTACTTAACAATAACAAGTCAACTTTATTTAGTTTTAGCATGAGGCACCAGCTAACTGTGTGTGTGTGTGTATGTGTGTGTGTGTGTGTGTGTGTGTAAGAGAGAGAGAGAGAGAGAGGAGGGGGGAGAGAGAGAGAGTGAGAGAGAGAAATATTAGTTGGTTGCAGTAAAGATCAGTTTAATTCCAGTTTAACATAATTTGACACCAATAGAGCTTTAGCTGTTTCCAAGGGGTAATTAAATCATGCAGTAACTAATACTCACAGCTCGCATATAGTCTGGCATTTACTGTATTTTAAGCATATATTAAAGAAGTGAAGTGTTTAGGGGTTTTGTACTAATATTCCAACAGGAAGGGATAAAGATCAGCAGTAAGTGTTTCAAAGGTACCTCCAGCAGTGCTTCCAAAAACTTCTTTACGAAGCAGAATGTGGTGCTAATAAAAATATTTTTTGGCACTAAATATTTCTTTCCTTGCCAGCAATAGGCAATGAAAATATTTGACCATTTCCCCAGAAAAGGGTCCTCAGCCTCTCCCCCTTCCTTTTTCTGATTCTCCCCCCATCTTGTTCCTCTCTGTTCCTCAGCCTCTTCCTAATGTTCTTTCCTTCCCTTGGACCTCCCCATCTCTTCTCTTCATTGGGGAAGGGGAATATGTTTCTTGGTCCACTGGTTTCCTCATTTAGTTACAGATCCTCAGGTGATGTAAATTATCATTGCTCCATGGAAGTTAATGGAGTGGTGAGAACTTACACCAGCTGAGAATCTGCTCCTCAGTCTGCACTTTGAGAGTGGACTTCCAGACCATGTCATCTTCTGGCTACCTGGCTACCCATAACCTGTTCTGGAACTCAAGTGGCAACCACTGAAACCTGGCCTATGGAGCCAACTAAAAGTCTCATTTCTGGGAAGTACAGCAAAGCACCCTCAAATTGTATTGGCTCAAATAAGTATTGAGACTACTCAATAAATATCTTGTGGCATCAAGCCTTGTACACTTCAGCCACCCCTGACTTTTGTCATAAACTGAATAGTAAAGAAAATGGCAATGCTGACACAATATAGAATAAACTGTCCTTTTCATTCACAGAGCTTCAAAACAGGTTATTTGTTTCTCTGTAATTATCATGACAGAGTGGAAATCTTGAACATGATCAGTTGCTCTGAAAACAAACATTTAAAAGAAATATTAAGAAATCACAGAACAGTAATCTGTTTGAAGCCTCCACTGGGTGCTTTGAAAAGTTTTTTCAAGAGCTGTAGTAAGTAGGCTGTTAACATGACGCCTGAGCTCATGGCTGAAGCCAGGGGGAAATTTGCTCTACCACAGATCAGGTGAAGTTTACCAATTTAAGTTGGAGAAGATAAAATGGTTCATCAGAAAATGTGCTAATTGATTTGATTGCATGCTTCGTAGGTGGAGTAGATAGATTTAAAATTTTTATTGAGAACAGCTGGAACCACGACTAGGAATCAAACCCGAATTGAAGTAAAGAGAATCCTTGTTAGGCCATAAAGTCTGTCCCACAGTGAAGCTTTTTTACTAATGGCACATTACCTCACCGTCATTCTTCTGCAGCAGTGCGCATCAGATGTAATGACAGAATCTACATCATTAATCATGTGATAGAATGGAAATAAAATCACTGGAACAGAAAATTGTTACTGGATATGTACCTCTTGCTTGGAAAAAAAATGTCATCTTGACATTTATCTAATAGCAAGAGACCATTATCTTGCAATAGCATTCCATTAACAGTATCTCTTAATTATTTTAAAGGCTTACAGGATACAAGGAACATATGGGCAGTGGAGACAGGTTAGATTAGAGATGTGTTTGGCAGAAATCCGAGTAGCAGAAAACAAATGCTTTGATGGAGAAGAGAGAAGAATTATTTAGTGATGGTTCAAATTTAGGGTTGATCATTTTCAGCCCACATTTTTACAAGCAAGGTGATGGATGTATTAAAGAAGGCTTTCCATTTTTAGCGTTATGTTATTTTACCAATATTGTATTTCTTGGTGAGTTATCAAATCAGCTAAACTGTATCAAATAAAGCCTAATTCACGATACTGAATTATAATATCTATAAAAGATTTATAATATATTTTCTTTACTCTCTGTGGTGCCTTACACATGGTAATACCATATATATGTGTATATTACCATGTCTGAGGCACCATAAAGGATAAAGAATATATATATAGGGGGAGGGGATGTGCGCCTTCAAGTGCACTCTCTTTTGGAATGTGTAATTTTTTCATCAGATCCTGATGATAGAAAATCTATTATTTTAAATTTCAGGCTGTTGCTGGTCTTTGGTTTTCAGCACATTGGCTATTACTTTAAATTGTTTTTTAACTGGCATCTCCCTTATTTCCATGGTTGGTGGCAAGCACTCCTTGTCACTGTTTTGGAGCCCATCTCCATGAAAGCCATGGCACAATGCAGCTTCATTCACTTAGGGCCAGATCCTACAAACCACCATATGAGTAGCTTTGCTGCCATGAGGACTCAATTGATGTTAATGGGAACTCTAATGGGATTTAAAGGAGGCTACCCATGTGAATAAAGTTGCCTGCATAAGTGTTTGTAGGATTTTGGTCCTTTATTCACAAATTGGATGAACGAAAAGAAACATGTACAACTCCAGTCCTGCAAACATTTACATATGCAAAACTGTATGTACATTAGTAACTCCATTGACTTCTATACAGCTGCTTTTGTGAGTAAAGTTATGCATGTGTTCAAAGGTTTGCGGGACTAGGGCCTAAAATGGTTATATCTGTAATCAATGAATATATATGCTTAAGACGTGAATTGACTTTACTTAGGCTGGCAGAATGAGAAAATACTGAAAGGCTAAATTGCTGGAAGCTACAGAAAAATTGAAAATGAATAATTGTTCAGCTATTAATAATTAAGAAAATCTAACTCTTACTGAAGTCTTGCACACATGTTCTGTACTTTACTTCCCAGAATATCAATGTCAAGGTTAATTTTACAACAAAATATCTGCATAATTCAGTAAATGAAATACAAATCCATATAATATTTAAAACATTTAGAATAAGAAAATATTTAAAGATACATTCCAAAGTTGTTGGTGTCTATAGTAACATAAATGTGAACATATAATAACATTCAACCCAAAATAAAGTTTTAAAAGTGGCATATCAGAAAGAATAATTCAGCCAGGCAGTGTAATTATTAGACAAATTCCAATTGCTTCTTACTCTAGCTACAGCTACACTATTTATTTGTTTGTAACACCATATCATTACTGTACTGCCACCTTGTGGCAGCAACACAACATTGCAAACAACTTATTCCAGCATTTTCACGTTACAGGTATAGGACATACAATAGAGAAGTTTCATGTTTTAAATTTACTGTACAAGAAGACAAACTAATGAATATATAATTGTTCTTCTTACATCAAATGTGCTTCAAAATTTCTAGAAATCTGGAGCATGTCAAGTTTTGCCTACTCATAGAAACGTAACTACTGCATATCCTTGATAATATCATTTTCTTCTTTATTCTTACAAACGATTGCTCCTAACTGGATTTCATTTTGCACTGACTAGTCAGACAGATTTTTTTTTACTAACCTACTGTTGTGTGTTGCTTTTGGAGCACTGTATTACTGAAAATAAAACTTTATTTATGTGGGTACATGTTTGTGTGTGTGTGCATGACACACACATATATAAGCTCTCCTACTACTCTAATGTATTCTGGAGACTGGGTGGGCACTTCAGTAACAAAGAAATGATGGGAGGGAGAGGAAGAATGCAGAGGTGTCCTAAGGCCACCTTTCAGTTCCTTTCTAGATTTTATTGATAACATTATATCATTACAGTATTTATTAAAACCATGTAGACTGATTTCCATCTGGTCAGAGTGGGTCAAGTTCTGTTCATACTTACGTTGGTTTAAATCCAGAGTAATTCCACTGACATCAGTTTAATTTCTTCAGAGTTGCATCAAAGTGAGAACATATATAGGTTCTCTGTATATTCAGAAACCACTGATGCAGCCATATTAAAAATTAGTGTGAACCAGGAGTGAAAGGTGTACCTTCAGACATGAAAATGCATGGAGAGGACCATCAACAGGATAGTAAAATATCTGCACATGAGGCCAAACATCTCCCTTTACCACCAGTAGTTGCACCATCAGTTGGTATTTTACCAAATAAAATTAATCATGTTGACCATTTCTTTAATTCCCTGTTCATAATTGAATACCTATTTAAAACACAACAGTCAGTAATTCTTCCTAGTCCATTGTATTTGCCTATGGGAAAAGATGCCATAGCCTCATAACATAGTGAGCTCCATTTTGATTTACATCTTGTATGGCTTTGCAGATAGTTTTGTCCACTAAGTGTCACTTTCATTCTTGATATTTTTAATGTGCAATTTATCCGGGGAATTCCCCCTCCACCCACCTCAACTCAGCTGTTGCATATGCTTTTCAATGAATTCCTGGTTTTTACACTTTTTTTCCCCCCAGATGAGTTAACTGAAGTACAACAGGTTAGAGTTTTAAAAGCAGCCTCTCTACTCTAGTTGAACTTGAATTTGAACTTTCATGTGGATTAACAGCATACCAATTTAGAAAGATGTAATCAGACATCTGATTGGTTGGGGGAAATTTTCAGAGGCACAAAAGGCAGTTAGGAGTAGGGAGACAATTCCTTTTGAAAATCGATGCGAATTTAACACCTCACACATCTGTGCCTTTGAAAAATCTGCCCCTCCCTCAATCTGCATGCTATAATATGAGTTTTTACATGTTCAGATTTCCAGGGTTTTAGAAGTAGCCTAACAATTTCAGAAGACTTCCACAGGCTCATACACTGAGTGGCTCCTCCAGGAAAGGGTTGCTATTTGTTGTCTGTACCCATTTAACTACATGATCTTCTCAGCTACATTTCAGCTCCCATTTGACTCCAAAATAACAAACACTAATCCAAATAAATGTACCCAAAGAGCTTTTCTTTTTATCTCATATTGAAATTCTGAGATGACATGAAAAAGGAATCTTTGACTATTCTTTTCACTGCATTCAAGGATTCATCACAGGAAACAGGTTGATAGAAAGCTTAGAGTTACTATACTTCAGAAAGGATAAATATCAGCAAAAATGTAGAGGTAATTAGGAGATAATGCCACTTGAATAGAGCATTGACACAGGATAATTTTCTCGTGCTATCAGAGGAATAGCTATACAATTTATGGAGAATATTGTGAATGTCAAAACAAAGCAGAGACATTTATTTGCAAGCCAGAGGACATTGATCCTGTCAAATTGTTTGGTGATAGTGACTTTTATTTTTGGTACACCAGATGATTTATGCAGATGCTGTTGTTTTATCTGAGGGATGTTGGGACAGTACTGCACCACTACTGAATAGCTTCATTTTGTTTGACTTTCACCCTTCTCCTGGCACTATAGCATAGAAATATGTCTACTTCCTTCTGGCTGATTGTGGGTTTGGGCAAATCTATATATAGTTCTGTGGACAGAGTGTACAAAAAATCTATCTCAGAAATACCCTATCCACTTTGCTAAAAGTGCCATTCAGTGACTCATCTTTTATTACACAGGAAACTGTCAGTGAATCTGCAATTTACATATTTTATACACGCTCTGTCAGTCATTTTTATTTCTATGATCACTATACAGTTTTATAGGGTGTCGCACATATAAAAAGATAATAAAAACTGCATGAAAGCAGCAGCCTGCTCATGAGGCAAAACCTTTTGAACACAAACAACAGCTGAAAGGAGGGTAGCTGTGTGGCTGGCAGGGGCCAATTCAGTTCCCAACCTAAGTTTAGCCTCAGAGCTGCTCTAAATTATGTCAGTTTGCAGTAGTCCTCATTCCAGAGCTCTGGTTCTATCCCCTCCTGTCCCCATGCCACCATGGTCAGGAGGGTGTGGCATAGACAAAGCTACACTGGCTCTTCATGAATCAAGGATTCCTTCATGTCCAGTTAGAGGAAGTTTACAGTCCTTTTCTACTGCTCCAGGTCTGTAGCATGAGCAATAATCTAGCCCTACTATTGTGATTAAGAGTTTGCAGAGTCAGGCCATAGCTGTATACTGTGCAATATACAAATATGTTTGAGCAAAATAGGTAAATTAAGGGGTCTCTTCAGCCCACAAATACTACTGATGTTGCTTCTTTTTCGGAGGTGGCACATCTCTTTTGCAAGTGGCCACTTATGACTTGCAGATTTGGACAAAATGAAGATAGCAATTCTGGTCTTATGCAGATGCATAAACACCTTGTATATGGGAATGATGATCATGGGGATGATATGGGGGATTTAAGCTGGCGTCACTATGGGGAGCAGCTGGCTCATATTTTATAAACATTAAAGTTTAAGTTTAGTGTAAAATACTGGGTCAGATTCTGCAGGAAGTGCAACAGGTTGTGTTGCCCACTCTTGCAATTTTCAAATCTAGTGTGTTTTTAGAGCCACAGCTTCTGGAGTCATACGATTGTATGAGAAGCTCAATTTCCATTTAAAATAAGCCTCTAGCCTTTATGCTTGCAGAAAAAAGCTTGAACACGTGAACCCTAAAGTTTAAAAAAACAGGAGACAAATAAATAAATAAGCCCTCAAAATTTATCATTTTTAAAATCTCATTATTTTTAGGTGATCTCATGATTTTTCAAAGCTTGGGGTTGTCAATTATAGAAGGGAGACTTTAAATTCCTACCGTAAAACTCTATTCTGCGTTATTTCCATATGTATCAATTGGGGAGTCATTAATTTTGGCTAAAATGGTGATGGGTACCTTCCTGATTGTTGGATATTCAACAGCCAGAGACAAGGAGGTGAGGGCAATATGAGATAATAGTAAATCTCTCAGACTAACAGCTCCTTTAATCTGGGGATTATCCTGAGGGAAAAAGAAAGGGTCATGCAACCAGAAGTTCAAAGTTTACCAACCACATCAAACCTTATGACTGGGGTCGATCTACAAAGAAGTGCTCCAAAGAGGAGGGAAATTGAAGCTACAAAACTCTCTTCCCCAAACAACACAACAGAGATGGGGAAAGAAAACTCCCCCTTTCTCAGGTATATATTTTTTTAAATGTTGCATAGTCCTAATCTCTAGTTTTAGCTATTTCCAGATAATCTCATTTTCATGACCTCTCTTCCCTAAGGCAGATCTTCTGTTACCCCTTCCCCATGCAGCTTTGAATTGTTTTTGACTTTGACTTTCAGTTCAGCTCCTCCCACTAAACAGAAAGCTATGGATACATCATGTTTGATTCCATGCAGAAAGCATCTTTTGTGTGCCATGTAATTTTTAACCACAAAATGGCAAGGCCCAACCACTTCACATGGGTGTATATTCCTGACCAGTGACTAAAGTAAGCCAAATAGAATTGACCCTTGCACCATTTTCTTCAATATGAAATAAAACAGCATAAGAATATGTCCAAAACCACGGGTGTACAAAGTAGATAAGTTAAGAGCAAGGTAGAGAGATCACTGCACAATTTAGTAAAATTTTCCATTTAATTGCTGGAGGAAATTATAGGATAATTACTAATCAAGAAACTTGAGTGATATTCCAGGCTCCATCACCTCGCTGCATATTAACTGTCTGCCACTGGGATTGAGAACTTCTCCATGCAGACTGTAGTGTCAGCAAAGGACTTGCAGGGAATCATTATTGCTATGGAGTTAACACCTTGCCATTTAAAAGTGGTAATTGTAGCTGCTATGCCAGCAGAGAGAATATAGAATAATATTAATTGGAAAGAGCACACGGGGATCTGTGAACAGACATTATTTATTTTCTTTTAATTAGTTTCCTTATCTATTAATTGTTCTGGGGAGGAAGAATAGCCCAACAGCTAAGTCATTAGCTTGGGACACTGGAAACCCAACCCCAAATCTCTGTTTAGCCATAGACTTCCTGTGTGCATAGGTGCCAACTTTCCCTGGCACCAGTTGGTGCTTGTGACCCTAGGCCCTGCCCAAACTCCACCCCTGCCCCGCCCATGCCCCACCCCCATTCCAACCCCTTCCCCAAAGTCCTTGAACCAACTCTGCCCCCTCCCTGCCCCTGTTGGACCCCTTCCTCAATCCCCACCCTGGCTCCACCTCTTCCCCGAGCATGCCGCGTTCCCCCTTCTCCCTCCTAGTGCTTGCCACAAGTGCTGGGAGTTAGTGGGGGAAAGTGGGCATGTGATGCGCTCAGAGGAGGAGGTGGGCTATGGTGGGGGGAAGCGGGGAGCTGCTGGTAGAACCCGCCAATTTTTCCCCGTGGGTACTCCAGCCCTGGAGCACCCACAAGTCGGCACCTATGCCTGTGTGACCTTGAGAAAGCCACGTAGGTCCTCATGGAAAGAGTTAGGGCCCTCAAAAAAGCCAGCATGCTGAACAGGGAGCTAGTAACCCATATACAGCCAGAATAATTGGTGTTGTGTGGTGAAATGCATGGAGTCTGAGTTATTAAATTCACCTCTCAGATGACAAAGCAAGAGGTGGGACCTAAGCCCTGCCCCACAAAGGGAATTTGATGCCCAACACCAGGCCTGAGGGAAATACCTTTCTCCACTTGGGCTTGGAATTGTGAACCCTCTTTTGGAGTTGGGCACCTAAGTGAGGTTAATGGGGTTTTGTTTATGGAAAACAGGGGCTGAGAAGGTGATGTTTCAGTGGTTATAACCTTATAAGAAGGGGTTGAAGCACTTACTCAGGATGTGTAGTATCCAGGTTCAAAGCCCAACACTGTCTGATATAGAGCAGAGACCCTCCCACGTAAGTGCCCTAACCACTGGGCTATGGAGTAGTCTGGGGTACGTGTCTCTCCAGCTGAATCTGTTCTATTTTGTATGAATAATTAAATATTCACTCGCACAATGAGCGCATTAGAATGACTTTGTAACCTGCTGGGAAATGGGAGACCCAGGTCCAATGAATGAGTGAGTGCTTAGGCCACTGGGCTCCTCTTCCAGCATCTTTTATATGGAGTTAAGTATGCCATGAACATGTCTACTGGATCAGGCCCCAAAAGGCAAGATAGGTGAGGACAGTTTATAGATCCTGTTGGGGTTCATGTGTGAATTAGGCAAAGAGCTGCTGGGTGTCAGGACTTCAGTGGCTCCACACATGCCCACACACCAAAATTTATACACCTGGGGGTCTTTATCAGTGTAAACTTAGGTGCTAAGGGACATTAGGCACCTGCAGGGTTAGGCAGCAGCTGAAAAGTGATTTTGTGAATGCCAGTGATGTCTACATGTTGGAGTTATGTACCTAACAGGGCAGTTAGGTGCCTAAGTCCCCTTTACAAACCCCACAATCTGTGCCAATGTCCCCCATATGCCAAATGGGGGTAATAGCACTTCCCTACCTCAGAGAGTGTTGTGAAAATAAATAAGTTAAAAATTATGAGCCACTCAGCAACTGTGGTAGTGAGGGGCCAGATAAGTACCTTAGTTAGATTGATACAGCACCCAGAAAGTTTGCTTTACCGTAAAAATAGGTCATGATCCCTGCCCCAGAAAACTTATAACTTAATTTTAGACCAAGTATAACAAATGACTGAGAGGAGAAGTAGAGAAAGGGCAAATAAGCTCACACTTATTCAGTTTAGTTGTGCACACATCTTAGCGGCCTAAGACATTGCTGTTTTAAAAAACAACAACATATGTAATAATGACAATAGTGAATTATTGTCCAATATAAACAATTCTATTCATCTTTTAAATACAGGGGACCTGAGCTGTCATCCTGGTTTGGGATCATTTTATGCCCACTTCATACTCACTTTGCATAGGAGTAAATGACTACACAAGGAGGAAGATAATCAGGGCCGGCTCCAGGTTTTCTGCCATCCCAAGCAGAGAAAAAAATAAAAAATAAAAGCTCATTGCTGGCATTCTTCGGCGGCAGTTCAGTGGCTGGTCCTTCGCTCCCTCTCTTCCTCTTCGGCAGCAGCTCAAAGAGGAAGAGAGGGACTGAGGGACCCGCAGCCGAATTCCTGCAGAAGACCCGGACAGGCTGCCCCAATAGTAGATGGACTGCTGCCTCTTTGTATTGGCTGCCCCAATAGCAGATGGATTGCTGCCTCTTTGTATTGGCTGCCCCAAACATCTGCTTCCTTAGCTGGTACCTGGAGCCTGCCCTGAAGACAGTGAAGAGTCAGGTCCAAAATGCTTGATGCATTCCACTGTTGTTCCATACAAAAAGACAATTCTGGCTCATATTTTGCTGAAAATGGTAATGTGATGAGTCAGTAACTTTCCACTGTTTACTTCTTCCAAGGTTAATACAGTGGCTTGAAAATTGTTACACAATTACAGTAGATTGCATATGCAAATGTCTTTCGGCTGGTGACTTGGAGGCCAATAATAGATCTTTCTGACCTAACTAGTTAATTTACAAATTAATCACTAAAGGGGGGAGATTCCTATATATTTTTGAAAATATTCAGAATGGATGAAATAAATGATTTCATTTTGATGAACACCAACTTCCCCTCTCAGGTCTGTACATTTTGCTCCCCATCCCAGCTCAATGGGTTACCATCATTGTTACTGGCACAGTGACAATAATTTTTACATCCTTGTACCAAAGGAAGGATTCAACCCTCTGGTGAGGTGATCTCCTCCCTGAAATGCCATCAGAGGAAGGCTGATTTAAACCAGAAGATGTGCTGACTCTCCCTGATGCCCTGGCTATATTCCCACTAGGATGACCAGACGGCAAGTGTGAAAAATCAGGGTGAGGGTGGAGGGTAATAGGAGTCTATATAAGAAAAAGATCCAAAAATCGGGACTGTCCCTATAAAATCGAGACATCTGGTCACCCTAATTGCCACCTCCATCAGCGTTGCCCACTTTTGTGGCAGCACTGGTTGGTTCCAAGCCCTCAGTGGAGCAGGACTTGTGGGTGAGATTGTGCCATCAGCCCTCTCTCAGGCAGACTTTCCTCCTTTGGCATAAAGTGTAGCTGGTCTGAGTGATTAATGTAGGCCCAAATCCTGGCAATCAGCACAAGATCAGAACACCAAGATTTGCTCTGGTGATTTGCCCAGGAACATGAGGAAGGAAATTCTCCCTACTGGTCCATGCAGTATTCTCTTAAGGCACAGCAGCCCCCATTCTACCTGCATCCCCACTGCCCTCGGTTGCAGTGGCTTATGCATCACCAGGATGCAGATGTGTGCATAAATTACACACATGTATATATAGATATATTCATATGCATGAGTACTTGATAGAGCAGGGTGGGCAAACTGCAGCCTGCAGGCTGTTTCCAGCCCAGCATATGTTTTTATCCGGCCTCAAGCTCCTGCCGGGAAGCGGGGTCAGGTGCATTGCCTCACTCCGCCTGCCTGGCGCTCCGCAGCCCCTGACTCACAATTCCCTTGATGAGCACCATCTTCCAGCACGCAGAGCCACACTGCACAGGTGAGACTTCACTGCTCTGTTTCCAGGATCAGAACCCTGCCCCTATGCAGCAACCTCCGTCCCCACGTGGCAGTGTGCCCAATCCTCTCCCAGTCTCCTACAGACCCCGCCCTCGAGAGCCTCGAATCTGCCATGGGGCACACCTGTCTCAGCGAGGGCTCCTCCATCCGTGGCAATGCCTGGTACGGTCACCTTGGTGTCACTGCTGGCAGGGCCCCTGGGAGTCCCCGGTACCGCCCCTGTAGATCCCACCCCCCACATTCCACACCCCATGAGTCCCTCCTCCCCACACCTTGGTAAGATCCCTTATAGAGTCCCCCTCCCCCACCACTCGATAGAGTTCCCCTCCCTCACCAGGCATTCATGGCTTGTCATACAATTTCCATACTCAGGTGCTGTCCTCAGGCCAAAAAGTTTGCCCACCTCTGTGACTGAGCCATATATATTATAGTACGTTGCAAGATAACGTTACTGGATGCTTCAAAAACATGTAAGGAAAGCCCTGTGTCCTATGCATCTCATTAGACCTAAAATATATGGCCTGAGCTCCGGAATTATGTGGCATTATCCCTTCAACTCCTCCAGTCATGACTACCTACCCAGTCCAGTTCAGCCCAATCAATACAATGTCTCTTGCTTTACTTACTTCATTTGATATTCAGTTTAATCTCTTTTATTCTGTGTCCATATGTTCTGGAATTTTGTGTGCTGGACTTTTTGTTTTGCAATACATGACTGAACTGTAGAAGTTGCCAGGGGAGAAACTGGTGTTTTTGACATAGGTTAGGGAACAGCTAAGGCTTTTGGCACCCAGGAGGGCATGAGAGGTATTTTGGGGTTTTGGTAATCAGGAAGGATAAGTGGTTGCTTGAACTATACTTATAATTATCTAGTAACAGAATGAAGAAGCTTGAGGACAACAAAAGTCCAAAAGGAGTAAATAGAGTAACAGTTTAATCCAGGATAGAACCATTTACATCATATTTAGACGTTCAATTAAAAGATACTGGATTGGACTTTTGTTTGTTCTTTTGGGATCTGCTTCTGTTTACTCTATGGTACAATAAGTATCTACAAACAGCTGAATTGAAGATGTAAATCCTTCCACTACAGACCTACACCTTATGTTCTCTATTTTCCTGGCTAAAGGAATCAGAGATTATTCATATGGAACAGTGTTATGGTACAGATATACCCAACAAGTATATCCTATAATAGGGAAATCACAAAATGTACCTTCGGTTTTTATTGCTTCTGAACTCAGAGCAAATAATGAAAATCAGTGCTGCAATTGAGATACTATGAATAGGCCCTGAAAATATGGGTATATAAGAGAAATACTGCCAACCTATGACTGTGCTAGTATAATTTTTCCAGTAAAGTCTAATTTAGGACATTCAAATAGATGTGTTTACAGTAGTGGACTTGGGTGTAAGTGTTTTGCTTACGGCACATTTAAAAGGTATCATTTAAGGATAATTCCATGGAAAAATCCCTCAGGAAATGTGACTGCAAGTCCTTTTATAGTAAAAATTAACATAAATTCCCTCTTCTCACAATCTCTGCCATTACAGCCATCTGTCTCCACCCTACACCCACAGTATGTTATTAAGTGTAAGGTGTGATGCATAGCTGCAATTCTTTCTTTGCTTCCCAGGAAGCAATTGGTCACAACACCCTATTGCCATCCCTCTCTTTCCCTGCACTGGATCAGTTCTGGTGGCTAGTGATTTGTAGGTATGGGAGCAAGGATTCAACTCCTATTTGCCCATTTACATAAAGAGAGAAGTAGCAGCAGCCCTGCAAAGCCATCTCCTCTTCCTGCACCTGGAGTCTTATTTGCCCCTACAACTTTATGTATAAACCTGGATTACAATCTATATCTAAGAAACTTTGCTGCTTTGTAGTAGTAATATTTAAACATGCAGGGCTACAGTATGAGTGAGGAACTCCCCCATCCCCTTCTAGGGTTGCCAGGTGTCTGGTTTTTGAGTGGAACGCTCGGTGAAAAAGGGACCCAGGCAGCTTCGGTCAGCACTGCTGACGAGGCCATTATAAGTCTGGTTCCCAGGGCTGGCAGGCTCCCTACCTGGCTCTGTGTGGCTCCCTGGAAGTGGCGATATATCCCTGAGCTCCTAGGCAGAGGCACGGCCAGGGGGATGCTGCATGCTTCCCTTGCCCTGAGCTCCGGTTCCGCAGCTCCCATGGGCGGGGAACCATGGCCACCTGGCTGCGCCTCCTCCTAGGAGATGAGGGACATGTCGTAGCTTCCGGGGAGCCCTGCGACATAATCATTGCCCAGAGCCTGCACCCCAAAACCTCTCCCGCACCCTAAACCTCACCTATATTGTGTCCTATTCAAGTAAATTCCTGATAAAGATACCAGTGTTTGAATGCATGAAAAGAACTTGTGCCCAGTACAATGTGATCTTCCAACGATTCTTTAAAAATACAAATGTACTTTAATTAATGCTGGTGTGTGTGTATGTGTGTGTGTGTTTTAACATATATGCTTTTAAAACTAGTAGGTTTTAATTAGAGTGGTGGCCTGATTTTTAGAAATAGAGTTCTATTGTCTGCATAATTTCCAGTGAGAATAGAGTATTGTAAAGCCCATCTAATATTTCAGTGCTTTTCTGTTATCTCCACTTTGAGGCACATTGAAGAAATTTTACAATAAGATTCGATCTTTAAGTGGATCAAAGGAGGAGGGTTTTCTTTAAAAAAAATCTGTCACTGAAAGATTATTATTGTGATGAAGCTAATTAAACTATTTTGTTTTAACCTTCCACTAATTTCGGTTAAATTTGCTTTTAGTATTATTTTGATATATAACAACCTATGGACTTTACTCAGACTAAAATTTACAACCACTGCCTGCCCTGAGTGAATCACATACCATATATGCGCACAAGACCAACCTAATTCAGAAATAGATTAGGTCATTGTGCAAGGACAAAGGATGATGTGGAGGAGTGGAAGCTTTGCACCTTGGTGTTGCAGAGCTGCTTAAGGGACTGAAATAGTCCAGTGGATGAGCTCCTCAATCCCGGTGTGCAGCGCATTGCAACTAGTTAGGCCGCGTCTACATAGGAACACTTTATCGGTATAATATACCAGCTAAGAGCTCCCATTGTGAACAAAACTGTCATTCTGGAACCATTCTCTCCCCTGGTCCATTAGGGCTGCGTAGGCTAGGAGAGTTAATTAATTTTTAGGGCAGAAATACACCTCTACCTCGATATAATGCGACCCAATATAACACGAATTTGGATATAATGCAGTAAAGCAGCGCTCCGGGGGTGGGGCTGCGCACTCTGGTGGATCAAAGCAAGTTCGATATAACGCGGTTTCACCTATAACGCAGTAAGATTTTTTTGGCTCCTGAGGACAGCATTATATCAAGGTAGAGGTGTAACCGTTTATGGTCCTGGTGGAAAGGAGAGAGACAGACTGCAATTAATTAATTCTTGCGGAATTAAAAAAAAAAAATCTTGTAGAACATACAGTTGGATGGGTGCAGGGGGGACGGGGTCATCTCATTCCAGTGATTAGAAAGAAGATAAAGAGGTCATGAGGGGGCACATCTACACTAGAAAGTTTTGCTGGTATAACTATACCAGTTAAGGGTGTGATTTTTTTGTGCCAGTGTAGCTATGTTGGCAAAAGCCCTAGTGTAGATACACTTATACTACTATAACCCCCAAGGAGATTACCTAGATTCCTGGGGTTCTGTCTGCTGGCAACTCAGGGGGAGCCAAGGCAAACTCAGTCTGCTAATAGAGAGTGAGATGCCCCTCCCAGGGAGTTCAGGAAAGGGGAGAAGTCATTTTTGAGTCGTCTGGAGCCAGCCAGGGCAAGGGCAGGACTGGTTGTGTGGGGAGCTAGTGAGTCCCAGGCCTGCATGCAGGGTTCCCCCTGAAAACTGGCCTTTAGGAATCTCAAAGCAAGATCCCTCAGCTGGGCTTTTCCTTCTCCACTGATGATTTCCAGTTTGTAGAGTTTTGCTGGGAAACTTCCCCAGTCAAACTGAGTTATCCCTCCAGGTCCCTAGGGGAGACCAGTCACCACACGGTCAGCTCTGCACTGTCTGCTAGTTCAGGGCTGCTGCCTGCTGTGTGTGTATCTGGATGCTGGGCTAAGTGACTACGGTTTGGATTTTAGTACAGTTGTGTAACCTGCACCTTGAGCCCTGCACCCAAAGGTGAAAGTAAGTAGGTATGGTCCGGTACGGTGTACCGGCAAGAGCCAGTACGCCATGCCGGACTGCATCGACTTCCATGGCGGGGATTGAAAGGTCTGCGGGCAGCCCAGAGCCCTGTAAATCCCGGCCGCAGCTGGGATTTAAAGGGCTCAGAGCTCCCCGCCACTGCAGGCAGCCCAGAGCCCTTTCAATCCCGGCTGTGGCTGGGATTTAAAGGGCTCAGAGCTCCCCGCCGCTGCGGGCAGCCCAGAGCCCTTTGAATCCTGGCTGCGGTTCCGGTGGCTGGGCCAGGGCTGGGATTTAAAGGACTCAGAGCTCCCCGCTGCTGCGCAGCCCAGAACTCTTTGAATCCCAGCCACGGCTCTGGCGGCCAGGCTGGGGCCAGGATTTAAAGGGCTCCAGGCTTCCCTCAGCGGCAGGAGCTCTGGGCCCTTTAAATTCCTGCCCAGCCCCGCAAAGCTCGGGGTTCCCCGTGGCGGCCAGAGCCCCAGGCCCTTTAATTTGCCCCTGAGCCCCAGGGGACTCCCAGCCACCTCTGCAGCTGGGAGCCCCTGGTTGATTTAAAGGCTCTGGGTCTCCCAGCCACAGCTGGTTCCCCAGGGCCTTTAAATCTTGAGAGCCATGCCTCTTCTGAATGAGGTCATGACCCCCTCAGGACTCCGGCAGTACCGGTAAGTCCTGTAAGTTACTTTCACCCTGCCTGCACCCCTTTGTAGTGAGGGGAAATCCTGGGACCAAAGCAGCCTGATTCCTGCTTGAAGAGGATCCGTGCCAGCAGAAATCAGCCCCTCTGCAGTGACTGAGGAGTCTAGTTATCTCTGAACCTGAGGATTATTCATGGAGTTTGTGAGTGCACCATCTTTTAGTTGGTCAACCAGGGAATTTGTTTTGGGGACCCCCTGCTCCCTGAACTGTTTCCTCAAGCCATGGAGTAAGGGTTTGGGGATTTTATAACCTGCTGCATATTAAACCTGTGGAAGGATTTACCACCTTTTCCCACTTGTGAGTCCTTTGGGCTGTACTGAACCCAGTCAGCCATGCTGCTAAACCACTGCAGAGAATTTTGTGGTCATAGGTCATCAAGGACCCCAACAAAGTACCCATAGCAATGGGACACTACTCTTACACTTGCTATCTCAAGTCACGTGACCGGGGAAAGTCACAGGTATTAGCAGCATGCACACCGGTGACCTAAAATAGTGTTTTCTCTGTTATGTATATGTGTTTCCTGTTTAATATAATTATTGTGTTTATGTTATTTCTTGGAAGTCTCCAACTATCTGGAAAGTAAGTGAGGATTACCTTGGGTTAGAGTTTTCCTCTCAAGCTGCCCTGGTGACCCTGTCAGGAAGGAGTGAGGGGGGTGGAGGCACCGCCAAATAAATTCATAGGAAAAAATAAAGAAGATACACCCTGCTGAGTGAGTGGTGGGATGCAGAAGAATCCAGGCCTGTCCATCAAAACTTGTAAGCATATTGGCATTAAAGAAGGTAACCAGGTGGAGAAGGGGCTCTACACTAGCAAAAGCACTCTTTTGCACAGCTTGTTTCATTTGCTAAACTGGTATATACTATCCTGGCATAAACACTTTTTGTCAGGATAACAGCATCTTGAGGCAATTGAGCCCTGTACCGGGGTGGCAGGCCGGGAGAACAACTGAGTGGGGAAACAGCCGCAACTACGGCCATGCCCCAAACGGACTCAGCTGGCCCTATAAAGGGACTGCTGGGCGAAAGCAGTTTGTCTCTCTCTGTTTGTAGAGGGAGATGGGCCTGACTTCAGGGAGCTAGAGACAGGGTACCTGAGTGAAGCAGGGCTGGAGAAAGGCAGAGGAGCTGGGGAGCTCTAGCCTGGTAAGCTCCAGGCTGCGGCCTAGCAGAAGGCAAATAGGTACTGGGGGTTGCAGAGGGCAGCCCAGGGGTAGGCAAAGGCAGCAGGTCCAAACCCAACCTTGTCAGTGATGAGTAGGCTGATACTACAGTCTGCCCCAGGGCGTGGGGCTAGACAATGACTGGCAGTAGCTGTATACTGAGGTGAGGTGGGGATAGTGGGTGAGGGTTCCCTGGGGAAGGGAGACCCTAAGACTGAGGGGTTACTGCCAGGAGGCAGTGCCCCAGATAACAGGGCACTGGCTCCGGGAGGGAAGTGGGGGCCAGCGGTAAGGTGGATCACCAGCCTGCAGGGGGCACTCCAGGATGCTCGAGGAGCTAATCCCTGAGACGACCAGCAGGAGGTGCTGCAGGGGTGAGTCCCGCACTCTTACAAGCCCATACTGGTAAATCTATACCAACAAACCTTTTCTACTGTAGATTAGACTTTATTAGATATGAGTGGTTAGATGAGGCCCTGAAACATAAACCCTTGTATCAGAGGCCTGGTAGGAGGCCTAAGGCCTGAACTAAAGTAATGGTCAAGACTTTGTTAACCTAAAGCAAAGTTAAGCTATGAGCAAGAGGCAGGCCCTGCTCAGAGTCTGGCAAGGGGAGGGCTGATGTTGCAAAAACGCATACCTAAAAGGTACTGGACACGAGAGATATAAACATATGCCAGAGTGGTACCAGAACACTCCAATACTAGCACATTGCACACAGACAACAAGGGACCAGCTGACCCATCCTAAAGACAGAGGCAAAAGGGTAATATGATGGATGGGGTTGTTTTGATCGAACCAACATGTACAAGGTGATAGGCGGCACCTTACTACATAGAAAGGTTGCACGTTAATACATCAGGAGTGATGTGTAACTTGTTTGTACCTGTGTATAAGAATGCACCTCTGGGGGGTTGTCTTTGTCTGGCCTAGGGGGCAGTGGTAAATCCTGCCACTGACTGAGCTGATCCATTGTCAGGGAGCACGTAAGTACTAGCAGAACTGTAGACATCTGATCCGGGGAGCTAGAGACTGTGTTTTGTTTGGCAATAAACCTGACCGGGTGCCTTCAGACCTTATCGGAGTCTGTGGTCCTTGGTGTTTCTCTCGGGGTCTGCTATGCTAGTTATCTGCACAGAGCTGGGGCAGCACGCAGAGGAAACATACACTTGCAGCCAACTGTTATCAACATTGGATAGAGCAGAACACCACACTAGAGACACTTGATGACAATGAGTACTACCTTCCCGTCTGTTGTAGGGGAAGCACTGTTGGGCATGAATGTCATGAGTTCCTTCCCGCCTCCAATAATTTAAGGGGATTGGTATAAGGAGATCTTCAGACCGACAGTCTCCTGCACTCCCTGCTGCTTGGTTCCTTAAAAGCTCTTCCCTATCTGAATGGCACTCAGCCAACCAGAAAAGAACTGTTCCACCCCACCACCCAAACCACATACCTTAGAGACACTACAGCTGCTGTAGTGTTGTAGAGTAGACAATTATAGTGACAGAAGTAGTGTTTCCTTCACAGTAGTAAATCCACCCCCTTGAGAGATGGTAAATAGGTCAATGGAAAAGGTCCATAGCTGCTTATATGGTTGGGGTTAGATCGACCTATCTATGTTGCACAGGGCATGACATTTTTCACAGCTCTGAGCAATGAGGCTAGGTCAACCTAAGTTTAGGTGTAGGCCAGGCCGAGACCAGAAAATTGGGCTGGACTGAATCTTCTCATTTGGCTTCTGGGATTAGGAAATAAAATTGTTCCTTCCCCGTAAGACTGAAATCATCATTAAGAGGCAGACTATGGAGCAGCCTCCATTGCTCTGTAGCTCATATGGCTCATGAAACTTCCACAAGATAGCAGCTGCTGAAGTAAAATTTTGGGATGGATATAGTCCTATATCTTTGTGGTTTTCATTTTTCCAGTGTATTATCATAGGCTCAAACCCTAAGACTGATTTATATAAGCAGTAAGGAGAATGATAGCCCTTTTATGCCTCTTAATACAGCTCTGCACTGGGTTGATTAATCCTAAGGATAGTCAATGTTAATGCATAAGCGTCATGGGGAAAATTGCATCTGTTCCATAGCTGGGAATTGTGGACAAGTTTAGGGGACAGAAAATGGATACAAACATAGGTGGAGGGTAAATAGGTGGACTCCAGGGAGATTACTAATGAACCCAGGAAACAGAATAACACATACTACCTCCTCAGCCACCCTGGAATCTGCATGACACGTGAAAAAAGCTTAGGCTTTTTGGAAGAGACATGAGTTTTTCCTGCTAGACGGCTCGGGGTCTCAGGAGAGGAGGCACGATGTGAATCGGGGTGGGGGGGGGACGCTGTGGGCTTCTCCAGGAGGGAGGGTGTGCTTGGTGCTCTGGCTGTAGGGGTGTGTGCAAAGAGTGGGATGTGGGGGGGTGTGCTAGGCTCCACCTGCTGCTCATGGATGCAAATGAGCTCCATCATTCTGGAGCAGTCCTTTGTAGATCTACCAGCTATGCCTTTTCCCACAGGGGGCAGTGAAAGTTACTGCAGCCCCCTACTAATCACTGGCAGGAAAGGACAGTTCCATTCCTGTACAGTGACATTGGGGCATGATGTGTCACCCATTTTCAAGAGGAGTCCTTTGCTTAATAACTCCACCATTTCTATATGCTTCTCATCTCTATTTCATAGCTATCACCATGGCAGCTTTCTGTGGACCTCAGAGCCAGTTCTGTCTCCCATGCTGTCACCGATCCAAGGAATAGTCAGTCCTTGTTGTCGGTTGTCAGCGATGCACTGACAGTTGAGGAACGAGGAGTTTATAATAAGAGATCTCACTCTCTTGGGCTATCACATTGCTGATCCGTAGGGCCCAGAATCTGCCTTCCCAATTCAGGCTGTGGTGCAAAGTCTTGCTCACACAAGTAATCCCAGGCCACAGAACAACTCAGATAAATAAGATGCTACTCAGTGTGAGCGGGGGTGTCAAAACTGTGCTTCATATAATTAATTATATGGCAATTGGAGGCAGGGGTGCCAGAATTGGGGGGTCAGGGAGACATGGCCCTCCCACTTTTTGCCATGGGTTCCCCTGCCCCTCCTCTTCCCCCTGAGACTCCACCCTCCCTTCCCAGCTATACCAGCAGCTGGAGCCCAGCCGGGGATGGGAGCCTCAGCAGCATGGGGTGCTGTGCTACAGACCCTCCAGTTGGCCAAGGGTGGGGCCAAGCGCAACCCCCGGTCTATTCCCCCACCCGGTGGGCCCTCTGCCTAGCAAGTGGAGAGCCCACAGCTCCTCACAGCTGCCCAGCAGCGCAGCTCTTACCATGGCCAGGCTGTGGCTCTGAGGCTGCCTAGCACCCCTGGCCAAAGTCAGGTCAGGGTAAGAGCTGTGTGGACAGCTGTGGGGAGCCGCGGATTCTCCTGCTATGGGTAGGGGGCCTGCAGGGCAGAGACATGGGCCACGGCATGCTTTCAGCCCCTCAACCTCGGGCAGATGGAGGGTCCTTGACTCCTGGCCCGCTGTGGCTTGTCTTGGCTGGGGGCGGGGCTTTGGGCAGAAGGGATGGGATGGGGCAGGGTGTGGTCAGGGCCACGGAGGGGATGGGAGCCCCTACACTCTTTGGAGCAGGCTCTGCCACCCCTGACTGGAGCGGGGAGGAATTATTGTTTGCATGACCAATAAGCGCTGTATGGTTATCTCGGGTACGCATATACTGTCCATGGCAGTGGAGCGAAAGTAATTGATACAACTCCTGAGGAAATCTCAGCACAAACAAAAGATTTGACTTTTTGTCTGAAACAACTACAGTGCTGACTACTGAAAAGAGGGTTGGCCAAATGAGGCCCAGGAGCCCCGAGTAGGTGAGTCCTTCAAGCTTCCTATTCATTTCCACTGGAGATCTCACAAGATCCCACTTGTGTCCTTGTAGAACTCCACTAATTTTCAGTCAGTTGTTACTCCTACATCTCAAATTGTCATACTCTATATTTCTTCTCCTGCGCAGTAGGCCAGAGAGTCGTCCAACATAATTAAAAGCAATACATTTTTTTGGTCAACCAGAGGTTACAATTCAGAGAATAGCAAACCCACTCCTTTCAGAAGTCTACACAGCTTTGTAACCCAAAGAACAATAAGCATTTCAATGCTTAACCTACCTTTAGCTCAAGGACAGTAGATATTACTGGCATGTGAAATAAATGACATTGTTATTCAGGAAACTCCAATTACTCATGGCATCCATCCTAAAAATCATCACTTTGGAGCCACACACCACAACTCACAGCATGGCTTTGAATTACTGTTCTCCCAATCTCTCTGTCAGATGGTGATTTCCCCTCAATTCAGTGCTTTCTGTGGCTTCCCACATATTCCATTTCCTGGTGAATCATCATAGCGGCACTTATATTTGTAACACAGAAACAAGGAGTTTCCTGCATATAGATTTTTCCAGCCGCACTTCAGTAACCTTGAAAATATTTAACACTGAAGCTAAATGGTGCTATAACTTTGCTTTTGTATCAGACAATGTGAACTATGGTTTTTGTATTCTATTTTGTTTAAGCAATTTAGAGAGTTTTACTTACCAAGGTATCTCATTATAGCATTATCAAATAGCTACAAATTCTTTAACCTTAATTCTGCATTTTTCTATTCATTGAGAGATTACTCATAAATATTATATTAATCTGCTATAAAAATAGTGTATGTGGGGAGGTGAGGGGAACGGTTTGATGAGACGGAACTTTCACTGTATTTTTCTCTTGTCCTTGACCTAAGATGTGCTATGTTATCTACCTTTTCAAGGCAATGACAAAGGATGTTAAGTTAGTTTGAGTAGTCTGGTAGTAGTAAGTTTCCCACCCTGTCACTTTGGGCTGCTGTTTTCCTTTCCTTTTAAAACCATCCTACAGCCCCAAATCAGTAAAGCTATTGTGCATTTCTATAGCTAGGAATACAGAGAGTTTATGAAGATATTGTATTGCAGTTCTAGTGTTGCCTGGCATCCAGTTTTTGTCCAAAATGCCCAGTTGAAAAGGGACCCTGGCAGCTCTGGTCAGCACTGCTGACTGGGCCGCTAAAAGTCTGGACGGCAGAGCAGTGAGGCTAAGGTAGGCTCCCTGCTTCTCCTGTCTCTGCGGGGCTCCCGGAAGCAGCTGGCATGTCTGTCACGGGGCGGCCACGGGGACTCCATGAGCTGCCCCTGCCCTCAGCTCTAGCTCAGCAGCTCCCAATGGCCAGGAACTGTAGCAAATGGGAGCTGTGGGGGTGGCACCTGTGGGTGCAGGCAGTGCACAGAGCTCCCTGGCCCCTCTGCTGAGGAGCTGGACATGCCAGCCGCTTCTGGGAGCCGCCTGAGGTAAGCACTGCTGGTCGGAGTCCGCACATCGAACCTGCTTCTGCACCCTAACTCCCACCCAGAGCCCTCACCCCTCCTAACCCAAACCCTGTCCCAGCCCTGAGCCCCCTCTCACCCTGTGAACCCCTCGGCCCTAGCCCAGAGCCCCCTCCTGCACCTCAAACACCTCATCTCCTAACCCAAACCCCGTCCCAGCCCTGAGCCCCCTCTCACCCTGTGAACCCCTCGGCCCTAGCCCAGAGCCTCCTCCTGCACCTCAAACACCTCATCCCAAGCCCCACCCCAGAACCTGCACCTCTAGCTGGAGCACTCACTCCCACCCCGCACCTTAACCCCATGTCCCAGCCCTGATCCCCCTCTGCACCCAAACTCCCTCCTGGAGTCCACACCCCCTCCCACACTCCAATCCCCTGTCCCAGCTCTGAGCCCCCTCCTGCATCCTAAACCCCTCATCCCTGGCCTCACTCCAGAACCCACACCCCCAGCCAGAGCCTGCACCTCCTCCTACACCCCAACACCCTGCCCCATCCCCATGAAAATGAGTGAGAGTGGGGGAGAGTGACTGACAGGGGTAGGTGTATGGAGTGAGCAGGAGGTGGGGACTCATGGCAGGGGTGGGGTCAGGGCGGGATCGAGTGCGTTCAGTTTTGTGTGATTAGAAAGTTGGCAACCCTATGCTGTTCTATGCATATTATTAGTGACATTCTCAGAAGCAATGTAAGGTGCATCATCTTGTTTTGAGCATAATTCATGCAAATCTTCCACATGGCTGCTCATTGCAAGAGCCAAGTCATTAGGCCAGCCACATGTGCCTGCGTTCATTTATATCTTGCAGATAGATATTTACTTATTTAACTCAGGAATAACAACACTCCCAGCTCCAGTATCTAGTCTATTTAGTAGAGTTACAAGGGTTTGTAAACCAGCCTTAAACTGTTGATGTATGCTTTCAGAAGACTAATTCTAACGGAAAGCAATGATTATGCATCTTTTAAAAGGCTTGTAAATGATGGCATCATGTGTATTCCAACATCTGTAGGTAATCCAAGCACAGGCAAAAGTGTTTCAAATTTCATTGAACAAAGAGTAAACATCAGCTGAAAGATTGCAAGTGTTTTAGGAAAGCTTACACAGAATACCCCAATGCCTTTGTTACTTTTTAACCAATGAGTCTGAATCCTGTATAAGATCATGTTTTGAAATTGGATATGGAGTAATACGCAACCTGATTATGCATCTTGGAACATGTTTTATTTATGACAGTCAGAAGAGTTTGGGACTGCAACAAAAGGAGAGACAGAACGTTTCTGCTTTTAGTGAGGATTAATTATCCTACTGTAATCAAGGTCTTTACTTTGAGTTAACTATATCAAACTATAGAATTATAATTGCTATCTGTCTACACCTATAATATCTGAGCTAGTCATTCACAGTTTGGGATATCATAGCCTGATCACCTGCATCTTTGCAGATTCTAACTGACTGGAGAGTCTGTGGAAGTTACCTGCTTGTTACCGTATCTGTAAGTCAGCTAAGTTTTATTTTTATAGTAATTCCATGAGGCTGATATTTGTTTTACAAGAATATTCAATAAGATCACAGAATTGCTTTCAGGCCATACTGTGATGATTTCATGATATTCTCATGAGATGTTTATGCTGTTGGCACTGTTAAAATATTAATGTGTACACAATACTGAAGAAACAAAGTTTAGCAATAGACTTTGAAAGGATTTTTTTTTTTACTTTTAGGCAAATTAAGACTATTTGTCAGAAATCCATGTTCTCAACAAATAAAGAACATTGCTTCCAACATCATTTATCTAAAGAAAAGTTATCTAAACAATTATGACTCATGTTTTCCAGAATATTTCTTAGTATCCATCTCCCTACATTTTGATGAGAACATATTAAAAATTAAAGAAAATGTTTTTTTCTGAAGAAATATATGTATACACACACACACTCACTCACTCACTCACCGTTCCTCAGGAAAAACAAGATCTGCTGTTTTTAGTTATAATTGATCTGGAAAAGTCCCCTTCCCTTTCATCTATCTTAGTGATTTATATCCCCCTCCCCCCTTAACACAGTATTGGAATACCTCACAGTCTTTAATCTATTTATCCTCACAACACCCCGGAAGGTAGGAAAGTGCTGTTACCCCCATTTTATAGGTTCTCAACTGAGGCCCAGAGAATCTAAGTGACTTGCCCAAAGTCTCACAGAAAGTCTAAAGGAGAGCAAGTCTGTAGCAGAGCATGAACACAATTTCCCCAAGTTTTAGGCTCATGACATAGCCTCGGGACCATCCTTTCTTCCCTTTACAGTAACAGATCTCAGAAGAAAGTATATTTTATTGTAGTTTCAGTGAAAAAATACTGTTGAAAGAACATCAGATTGTGTTTTACAGTTAATCCACATTGGCTTTCATTCAGATAAACACATATAATTCTTATTGTGGTATGTCCAAACAAGGCTATGTATCATGGCAGTAAGAAGCAGATGTTTCATGAACACACTTTTGTTTTTCAAATTAAAATGTTTATTTAAGAGACAATTCAATAGAAATTTGCCCTAGCAACATGTGCAAAAGTTTCAAGAAATATGCACTTTTAAAATATGTTTTGCAGCACATTATTGTATTACAGTTACTATTTCTTTAGAAGACTGAGCTGTCTATGAAATAATTTTTTACTATGAGCTGCTATTCTTCAGTATGTCTGGCAGCACGTCTTTATGCATATGTATATGTAGTGTGTGTATATTCCTGCTTGTCACTAATTCCTCCAGAGTGCATAGATTTCTGGAATGTCTCCAGTAAGGAAACTTCTATTATATTTTGCTGCAGAGAAAAGTGTTTTTTTAAATATGGAAAATTATTTTTCCCAGCTATGAATAGCCCTTTTTCCTGATGGAAACTATGCAAGACTTGGGCCTTGTAAAACTTGTAAGTCTTTGCCACCTGCTCTCCCCCCTGCTCAGTTGGGAAAGGGAGAAAGGAAGCTGGAGTGTTTGTATGTGGGTGAAAGCATCACAGGAGGTTTGAGGGGTGGAACCATGTTACACTGTATACACGTGCTCACCAGCCAGAGGAGAGGTCCTGAAAGGTTGCTCTAGCCTGTGTAAGTTAGAGCAGCCATTAGGCTGCTCTTAATTATGCTGCAGGTAAGTTCAGCCCCATTCAAGCCAAGGATCAGGAAACCAGAAAGGTGGCTTATAGAGACCTGTCCTTTGCCACCCTGGTTCTTGCACCTAACAAAGCTCAGTTCAATCTAGGTCAGTGGTCTCAAAATCAAATGACCACAAGGGCCACATGAAGTCCAGTGCATTGGCCCAAGGGCCGCATCACTGACACCCCCACCCTCACTGCCCCTGGCCCCCCCCTGCCCACCCCTTCCATGAGGCCCCGCCCCTGCCCACCCCTTCCCCAAAGTCCCCACCCCAACGCTGCCCCTTCCCCGTCACCAGGGGGTGTGGGATGCAGCAGGGGGCTCAGGGCAGGGAGTTGGATGCAGGAGGCTTGCGGCAGGGGGCTCAGGGCAGGGAGTTGGGTGCAGAAGGGATGTGAGGTGCAAGCTCCAGCCTGGTGCCACTTACCTAGAATGGCTCCGGGGTGGCAGCGGCACGCATCAGGGCCAGGGCAGGCTCCTGGCCCCTCACCACGCTGCTCCGCTCCAGGAAGCAGCCAGAACCACAGCCCCTGGGGGAGCGGGTGTGGGCACAGGGCTTTGGCCCGTGAGCTGTAGTTTGCCCACCCCTGGCCTGGAGGTAGGCGAGGGGGCGCACAGGGAGCTTGGTTGCAGCCCATGGGCTGCATGTTTGAGACCCCTGATCTAGGTATATGGTCTACAGCTAAGCACTTACAATCTGCTTTAATCCTTAGAACCCTTAAGATGAACACATTACATTGAGTGATGTGAGCTGAGTTTTTCTCCTTCCTTTGCCATGAGTCCCACATCCTCCCTACCCATACATGAGGGGTTCTCAAACTTTTGCTTGCATGACCCCATTTTAATGAAGTATTTCCTACCAGGACCTCAGACAGCATGGATGACACCATTTTGAAGAGGAAAATGGCATCCTGCACATAATAGGACAGTGCCCGCACCATATGGACAGGGTCACGCCATCCTCCATGCATCATAACCTCACACACACCATACATGTGAAATCATGCTATGCAGAGCAAAATGGCATCCTTCATAGACTAGTGATCACCATGACCCCATCTGCTGCTGGCACAACCCCATTTGGAGTCCTGACTCACATTTTGTGAAACACTCCCATGAGGCCTGATCCAAAGCCAGTGAAGTCAATGGGAATCTTTCCATTCACTTCAGGGAGCTTTGGATCAAATCCTTAATCTCTTCCTTTTCCTTTTCCTGCTTTGGATGAGTGCCCTCCCATTAAGCATAAAAACTAAACCTTTACATTTTTTTCACAGCAGAAGAAAAATCTGATTTTTTCCACTATCAGACAATTCAGAAACAGTAGTGGTTTATAACAAAAAATATAAACAGTGGTTCCCAACAAAAAATCACCATTCAGCTTAGAAGAAGCATGGAAGTTTGGACTGGAAAGTTGGACCAAGAATAACCAAGTCCAAAGGGAGAATTTGTTCAAAAGTTGTAAGCATGTAAATACAGTGGATTGTAATGTAAGCCCACAAAGAACCCAGCCAATGCTTTAATACATCAGGCCTGGCAGTTTCTAAGGGACCTGAGGAAATCAGGCACCAGCTTCCATCAACTTTCAATGGGAATTGGGAACCTAACTTCCATAGGCCCCTTTGAAAATCCCAGCCAACGTGCAGGCACTGGAGGTCCCTTGCAACTATACCTGCCTATGGCATCAGTATATGCATTGTCACAGTGCATATCATGAGCCTATCCAATCACACCTCTACTCTATTATGGAACTCCTGCTGAGCTCATTGAGGAATTCCCTGAGCAGAGCATCTGGAGGGATTATGTTATGATGCCTACTCTACTTGCACTTTGATGACACTTGCATATGCAAGAATCCTATTCTCTTTGCGCTTACATCAGCTTGACATCAGTATATCTCCAGTGTCTACAATGGGGTTACTGTAGATTTACACAAGTGCAAATAAGAGCATACTCAGGCCATACATTTTCTTCTTATATGAAGACACGTAGCTGAAGGAAAAAAATATAGTGATCATTGTGTAAGGAAAATTGACTTATAAAAACAAATGTACCAAAATATTGGCATACAGACAGTAAAAGCATTTAAATAAAAAAGGAAGAGCTGCTTCCTCATCATCTTTCCTGTCATACTCTTTTATCCTTTCTTCTTCTTTGTCCCTCCTCCCCGTTACTCTCTTTGTCATGCCATTGTAAAACAAGGATGTTCATGCAAGATGAACCCTAGGGAGACAAGATGAGAATGCAGTTACTTAATGACACAGGGAGAAATCACCAAGCTAAACAGGAATTCTTTTTTGCTAAACACATAAAATGTGCCCAGGGCTGTCAAATGAATGCTTCATTTTAATGAGAAACAGTGCCAGAATTAGGACTTGTGCCTTTAAAAGTGTAATTGGTAATAATAGAGATGCTATACAAATGTAAGCCATTGACTATGGCAACACAGTTCTTCTTTATTCTTCTTTTTCATCTAGTCCTTAATTTTAAATTTAAAATAAATATTAAATGACTATTTATAAAGGCATCCCAAGACCTAAGGTTCTTGGGTGTCTGACAATATCATAAATAATGTAATAGTACAAGCTATGGTAATGAAACTACCCAATTGAGGAAAAGGTACCAATGAAAATGCTTAGCACTTATATACTGCTTACTCTCTTCAAGGCTCTTTGCAATCAGTCATGAATTAATCCTCACCAATCCTCCTCCTCCTGTAGGTGAAAGTAATTTATTGTCAGCTCAAACTTTCAAATGTAGATGGGTAAATTCATATTTAGGTTCTTAACTGAGTGGCCTGAAGCGTGGAGGTGTTGGAAAACCTATAGCTGGATTTCAGTGGGTGCTGTGTGGGCTTAGCACTTCTGGAAATTAGGCCCTTCTGCTAAGAACTTAAATATATATCTAAGTGCCTAATTTTAGGCACAAGCTTTTGAAACGTTCAGCCACATTGGCCAGACAAGAAACCTGAGACACAGATTAATGACAATCCTGCATCTTGGCAGGGGGTTGGACTAGATCGGGGTAGGCAACCTGTGGCATGTGTGCTAAAGGCAGCACGCAAACTGATTTTCAGTGGCACTCAGACTGCCCAGGTCCTGGCCACCAGGCTGGGGGGCTCTGCATTTTAATTTAATTTTAAATGAAGCTTCTTAAACAATTTAAAAACCTTATTTACTTTACATACAACAATAGTTTAGTTATAGATTATAAACTTATAGAGAGAGACCTTTTAAAAATGTTAAAATGTATTACTGGCACATGAAACCTTAAATTAGAGTGAATAAATGACGACTCGGCACACCACTTCTGAAAGGTTGCCAATCATAGACTCATAGACTCTAGGACTGGAAGGGACCTCGAGAGGTCATCGAGTCCCGTCCCCTGCCCTCATGGCAGGACCAAATACTGTCTAGACCATCCCCGATAGACATTTATCTAAACTACTCTTAAATATCTCCAGAGATGGAGATTCCACAACCTCCCTAGGCAATTTATTCCAGTGTTTAACTACCCTGACAGTTAGGAACTTTTTCCTAATGTCCAACCTAAATCTCCCTTGCTGCAGTTTAAGCCCATTGCTTCTTGTTCTATCATTAGAAGCTAAGGTGAACAAGTTCTCTCCCTCCTCCTGATGACACCCTTTTAGATAGCTGAAAACTGCTATCATGTCCCCTCTCAGTCTTCTCTTTTCCAAACTAAACAAACCCAATTCTTTCAGCCTTCCTTCATAGGTCATGTTCTCAAGACCTTTAATCAAGTTGCTCTTCTCTGGACCCTCTCCAATTTCTCCACATCTTTCTTGAAATGCGGTGCCCAGAACTGGACAGAATACTCCAGTTGAGGCCTAATGAGCGCAGAGTAGAGCGGAAGAATGACTTCTCGTATCTTGTTTACAACACACCTGTTAATGCATCCCAGAATACGTTTGCTTTTTTTGCAACAGCATCACACTGTTGACTCATATTTAGCTTGTGGTCCACTATGACTCCTAGATCTCTTTCTGCCATACTCCTTCCTAGAAAGTCTCTTCCCATTCTGTATGTGTGAAACTGATTGTTCCTTCCTAAGTGGAGCACTTTGCATTTGTCTTTATTGAACTTCATCCAGTTTACCTCAGACCATTTCTCCAATTTGTCCAGATCATATTGAATTTTGACCCTGTCCTCCAAAGCAGTTGCAATCCCTCCCAGTTTGGTATCGTCCGCAAACTTAATAAGCGTACTTTCTATGCCAACATCTAAGTCGTTGATGAAGATATTGAACAGAGCTGGTCCCAAATCAGACCCCTGAGGAACCCCACTTGTTATACCTTTCCAGCAGGATTGGGAGCCATTAATAACTACTCTCTGAGTACGGTTATCCAGCCAGTTATGCACCCACCTTATAGTAGCCCCATCTAAATTGTATTTGCCTAGTTTATCGATAAGGATATCATGTGAGACCGTATCAAATGCCTTACTAAAGTCTAGGTATACCACATCCACCGCTTCTCCCTTATCCACAAGACTTGTTATCCTATCAAAGAAAGTGATCAGATTGGTTTGACACCATTTGTTCTTTACAAATCCATGCTGGCTATTCCCTATCAGCTTACCACCTTCCAAGTGTTTGCAGATGATTTCTTTAATTATTTGCTCCATTATCTTCCCTGGCACAGAAGTTAAACTAACTGGTCTGTAGTTTCCTGGGTTGTTTTTATTTCCCTTTTTATAGATGGGCACTATATTTGCCCTTTTCCAGTCTTCTGGAATTTCTCCCGTCTCCCATGACTTTCCAAAGATAATAGCTAGAGGCTCAGATACCTCCTCTATTAACTCCTTGAGTATTCTAGGATGCATTTCATCAGGCCCTGGTGACTTGCAGACATCTAACTTTTCTAAGTGATTTTTAACTTGCTCTTTTTTTATTTTATCTTCTAAACCTATCCCCTTCCCATAAGCATTCACTATGTTAGACATTCCTTCAGACTTCTCAGTGAAGACCGAAACAAAGAAGTCATTAAGCATCTCTTCCATTTCCAAGTTCCCTGTTACTGTTTCTCCTTCCTCACTGAGCAGTGGGCCTACCCTGTCCTTGGTCTTCCTCTTGCTTCTAATGTATTGATAAAAATTCTTCTTGTTTCCCTTTATTCCCATAGCTAGTTTGAACTCTATTTTGTGCCTTTGCCATTCTAATCTTGCCCCTGCATTTCTGTGTTGTTTGCCTATGTTCATCCTTTGTAATCTGACCTAGTTTCCATTTTTTATATGACTCCTTTTTATTTTGTAGGTCATGCAAGATTTCGTGGTTAAGCCAAGGTGGTCTTTTGCCACATTTTCTATCTTTCCTACCCATCGGAATAGCTTGCTTTTGGGCCCCTAATAGCGTCCCTTTGAAAAACTGCCAACCCTCCTCAGTTGTTTTTCCCCTCAGTCTTGATTCCCATGGGACCTTACCTATCAGCTCTCTGAGCTTACCAAAATCCGCCTTCCTGAAATCCATTGTCTCTATTTTGCTGTACTCCCTTCTACCCTTCCTTAGAATTGCAAACTCTATGATTTCATGATCACTTTCACCCAAGCTTCCTTCTACTTTCAAATTCTCAATGAGTTCCTCCCTATTTGTTAAAATCAAGTCTAGAACAGCTTCCCCCCTAGTAGCTTTCTCAACTGGACTAGATGACCCCTGCAGTCCCTTCTAGCCCTGTGGTGCTATGACTCTAATATTTTGCAACACAGATAACTAGAATTAGGCATCTCGGGAGGAGATTTTGGAAGCTAGGCACAAGCTCCCATTGGCTTTCAGTGAGCCCTGGACATCTAACTGTCTTTGTGACTTTGAAAATCTCCCCCTAAATCTGTATCTAGATGCCTAAATAAGTAATCTGATTTTCAATGTTGCTGAAGTCCGTTGACTTCAGTAGTTGCTCAGCACCGTTTCAAATGAGGCCACTCATTCAGTTGCCTAAATATGGGTTTAGGCGTTGCACTTACCCAAAGATTTTTTTTTAGTAAAAAGATACCTATCCAAGGTTCTAGGTGTACAAATAGAGCAGCAATTAAATCACAGCATAAGCATATACTGAATCAATGATAGCACCAGGTTGAAAACACAAGAGTTCCTGGCTCCCTGTCATATCTGACCTTGCTTCTCTCAAATATATGAATAATACACAAATTACTGTTATATCATGTCATATTAGAAGGAGAACCACTTCTTAAGGCTCTGGCTCCTTTCCTCTCAAAAATATAACACAGGTCTGTCATCGGTTCCAGTTTGCTGAGGATAAGTGTCCTAACAAGAGATAAGACACCAAACAATGACTTATGTAGATTGAACCAATATTGTTTAAGGTTAAGGCTTTATGTACTAAACGTAGATCTTGAATGACAATGTTTGAATTACAGGCAGCCCCTGTAGCTTTCAGAGTGTGATTCTTCTTGATTTTCATGCATGAAACCCTTGTATATTCATAGTGTACCATTTTGTATTAGCTGGAGTCTATGAGATATTATTTTCCAGGATGGTCCCAAAATATTAGTAATCTATCTTCAAGGTTGTGAATGCATGAATCATTGTTGTAAAGTCCACGGTTGGAAGAAAAAAACCTAACAGCTTCCAAATAGGTCAGTGATTAAAAAATAAAAAGTCCGTTCTAATCTATGCTAAGTGTGGGCTTCCAGTTTCAGCTCATGGTCAAATATGGGTCCCTGTGTGTTCAAGATAAAACTCACCTACCCTAAGTCACTGAAGAGATGCTTCATATATTTCCCTCACCCTAAAAGCAATTTATCTGCCTTCTTGCTGGAGGACCAATAGAGGCAAAGGGGTTTTCAGCTATCTCTGAGGAGTCATTCTCCATTTTCATTGAGCTATTCTGTCTATGGTTAGAGGACTATTATTGCAAGTTGTTAGCCACAAACACTGGCAGTCTGGCACTTACATGTCCCACATCCTCACAAGTTTACAAATTATCTATGACTAATGAAGTGGCAAGGGAGAATCCAGTGGAAAACTTGTTTTGATTCAGACTGAGCACATCATAGATTAGAACATTTTTACATTCCTATTCTGTGGCTATGAGAGGCAAATCAATCATTCTTTTCCATTGCCATAGCATCAGCAAAATCCCATCCACTGGAACTGTTCAGAGGGGTGGGCAGCCTGCTGATCCTGACCGGCCTGAACTCTGCTGCACAGCGAGGTGTTCTCATAGTGAGGAATTTCTATGTCTATTTTTGATGCAATGAAGATTGGATCTAGGCTGACTTAACTAGCAATGAGAGAGCAGTATCAGGCAAGAAGTTAGAAATATACCAAATTGTCTGGCTGAGTTTCATTCAATTTTGCTAAAGAAGGTCTTAGACAATTGTATCCCGTTACCTGAATACCCTTGCCCCAGTAAATGGTAAAGACCATGATGAGGAGGATTGTTAGCTTTATGAGGAGAGGATGCCAGTTGTTCTTAAAGAGGAAGTGTAGCTGCACAGGCTCTAGGAAAAAAAAACAAACCCTCTTGCTTAATATCCTTGACATTTACTGCCCAGTCTCTATCCTTCTATTTTTAGCAAAGGTTACTAAGAAGAAGGTACTGGCACAGCTCTAGCTGATCTTTATTTCATTATCAATTACTTACCAGTTTAGTTGTAGGCACGGGATTAGTACTGAGGTGCTATTGCTATCTGTAACTGGCAATCCCTTTCTAGAAATGTATGTATTTATTCTTATTAACAGGCATCTCTATGGCACATATTACTATTTTATGATTGGGAAGCACAGACATAGAGAGCACTGATGTGCCCAAACTAACATAGGACATTTGTGACACAGCTGGGAATAGCACTGAGATCTATCAGCTCTGAGTCTTGTCCTCTCCCCCAACCAAAAGATAAATCTTCTTTTTCTCCTGAAGTATCCATGTTGGTTTTATTGAATCTATCATCTGCATTTGATAGTACTGACCACTGGTTTTCCATATAGGGTCCCATCTTATCACTTTTCCTGTTCAATGTGTGCGTACAGCCACAAGGGACAATGTAAAATGTTTGGTCCCGCAGTATCAGTTATATAGCTGACACTCAGAACCATATCTATTTTTACTCAAACCTAGAAACTGTGGTCACTCTGCTTGCCTTGTGTCTGACAGAGGTGAGTAAGCAGATAGAAACAAACTGGCTTAGGTTCAAACCAGCACCACTTCCATCTTATCTGAGTGTGGTTTGTTGAAGATGCCTTCTACTGGAGATATATAGCTGAGCTTTGCGTTTCACTTGTGGTCTTGGGATCATTTCTGAGACATCATTGCTTTTAGAGTCCCCGGTAATAGCTTTGGCATACAGTGCATTTTCCCCTTAAAATGGGACAGGAGGCTGCAACCATGCCTGTCTGGTGCAGACCTTACCACAGCAATCAGCACATTTGTAACCTCCAGGCAGGAATTACTGCAACATGCTCTACTTGGGGGCTAAAGGACTCAGGAGTTAGAGCAGACTGCAACGGGTTGTATCTGTGAGCCATTATGAGTACATAACATCCTTGCTCGGCATTCTGTGTTGACTTCTTATTTGTTTTCAGTCATAGTTTAAGGGATGGTTATGATCTAGAAAGTCATAACTGTTACCTCAGGGATGCCCTTCTGTCCCATTCATCCATGCTGCTGGTTCCTGGGATTAAACACTCCAGGGTGGCAGTAGGGTGTTCTTAGACCTGCTGCCTCCAGTTGTCTTCCATAACTCAAGTTTGTTGAGTTTGTTCATGACAGTGAGATCAGTTTACCTAGTTTAGCTCTTGAGTGATATTAAGGAATCATAAGGAATGGGGTGATTTGGTTAGTAAGCCTGAGTTCTATTTTCTTATTAGCCACTGTTCTTCAAAAATGTAAGGCCGAAAGGTGCCCACTGGTGATAAACATATAGTATGTAGGGAGTCAATCATGCACTCCCATGGTAAAACCTACAGAGAAGGAAAACTGAGAGATTCCCCATATGCAGTTTCCTACAGATTATTCTTTGTGGAAGAAGCAGTAGGTCTAGACCCAAACCCTGGGGAATCCACATCAGGTCAGGACATCCATTCAGAGACCCTGTGCATCTGCATTAGCTCCAGGAGCTTTAGCTTTCCTCCAGTTCCTAGTAGCGCAGGTCCCACAATTCCTTCTTCTCCACTGCCTCCTTCTGGCACCCGTCTAGCCTCTAGGCACACCTATACACATGTAATGAAATGGGAGTTCTGCTGCTGCTGTGAGGTTCCTGTGGAATTCTGGGGGTGATGAATGTCCTCCTTGCCATACCTTCCTACCCCTCTCCTTCCCCAGATGAGCAGCCTTGGGCCTATAGAGATGGATCCACAGGGTCTGAGGCAGCGGGGATCGTGCACTGATCCACACCTGATCCAAGTGAGGTGAGACGCAGGCACAGAGGTTCCCCTCCTGTGCATACCTAGGGAAAAGATTTGCCATTTAAGCTATTCTACCTCTATTTTGCAGTCTAATACAGGAAGAGTGGTAATGCACACAATCGCTGGTGTGATCATGAGAGATGGAAACAGAGAACTGCCTTGTAAAATGATTGTGTTCCAGGCTTCCTGCAATAACATAACTTTCTTCACTCACTAAGGAAAAAAATAATTTGGAATAGCACATCATAATCGCTTCAGAAAAAAATTAAACCTATGAAAATAACTAGTTAACATTGCATTCTATACATCACACTGTTTGAATACATCTTCAAAACAATATTTCTTACATAAATGGTGGAATTGCTGAATCAAGGCATGTTACTGATTTTTAGACTATGCTATCAAAATACAATTAATGATGCTTTTTAGCATTCTACACTTGTTAGTAGTCTAGATTAGTAATGGCCACTTAAATATAACAAAATGTACTCTAGTTGATGAACATCATGATTTCCTACTACATCAAGGGGGAGCAAATTGAGAGAATTTATAAACTGAACACAAAGCAAGCCCTAAAAATTAATTTGTTGTCTAGTTCTTGACTATTATACTAAGGTCTGAGAGCCTCTAAAAATAATTTTTAGAAGTAAATACTCAGCTTCTTTTCATCCCTATCTAGTAAGATAGTAGATTATGTAAACTACAACAATCTAAACCAGTGCAAACTTCTTGAGCCCAGAAAACCATTATCATTCTCCCCCAACATTCACTGACTGCCAATAGTTGTATTCATTTTAATATCAAAATATTCACACCCATCATGTCACCCCTGGAGTCTTCCTGGACTGCTGCAGAAGCAGAAACTAGTATTTTTTTTTTTTAGGCTGGAGTGGAAGATGCAAATTGCTTTGGCTAATAGCTTCTAGAAAACCTACAATATACTGAGTGTCAAATCACTGGCCCTGGCAGTATTCCAGCTCCGTGTCCCCTCCAAAATCATAGCTCCAGTCACAGGGGATGTTCCAGGAGGAAGAAGGGGCGAGGTCAGAATATACCCTGATTCAGAAATTCTCAATATCCACAACGGCACCTTAAAGGCCATTGTAGGTAGTGATAAACTAGAGAAGTCTTGAGGCAGCTCTAAGTTATGCTGAAGGTCAAACTGTCTCCCGACAGCCCTAAGTATATAGCCACTTTTTCCCTGTTGCAACTTAGTCCTGAATTGATCAGAGCTCAGCCAGACCCAAGATTAAGATGCTGGGTTATTTTTTCAGGGGAAAAGGATGAATCTTTAGAGAGGGCACCCTGTTATAGTCTCCTCCAGGACCTATCTTAAAGTCTCCCTACTATCTGGTGTAATTCTGGTGTATTACAAAGGCAAAGTGAGCCTGGCAGGGATGGTAACCGTAGCAGGAGATAAACTTGATCAGAGGCAGGGAAACCACACACAGAGATCCTAACTGTGTGTGTGTGCGTGTGTGCGTGCGTGCGTGCGCGTGCACGCACGCATGAGAGTGTGGGTGGGTGTGCGTGCCCAGGCATGCATACTGACCATTTGTTGGCTAGCTCCTATAAACATAATAATTTGGGAAAACCCTTGTAATGACCCATTGTAAATTATTCCATTAAGAAAGCTAATGCAGCACTGCCATCCTCAACATATAAAAAATCAAGAGAATAGTATAAAATACATGAGGGTTTTTGGTTTGGTTTTGTTTGTTTTAAATCACATTTTGGACCTGTCATGTGACTCCTGCCTTTTGAACTTGTAAATCTAAAGATCTTGACACCCATTAGTGTGCACATGTTTCAGAGTGCAAATTGAACCTGAAATAAACACAACAATGCAAGAGGACTTCCCCACCCATTGTATTTCACTTCCTTGGGTTGTACTGGGATCATCACATTACCCCCAGTCTTACTGCACCATAATGAAGCTGGAGAAGGATAAGAGCATGCAGCTTCTAGTGGCCAGAAGTAGGGACTGCAGGCAGTTCAGCTTCTAATTCCTGAGTTGTCTCCTCACCTTGCAGTTTCTCATGTGGTTATGAGAAAAATTGCAACACCTTCAGTAATCTTATCAGTTTGCAGCTCTCTTGTAGAAGTTAACTATATATTCAGTAAGATTGTGTATCAGAGGGAGAAAGATACTCCTTACCACTGTTGTACACAGGCCTAACCTTGCACTCTACCACTAGGATTGGTTGTGCAAAGCCTGCCTGACCAAAAAAAATTATGGAGAAGAGTCATGGAAAAAAAATGTATGACTGTGGTATGCAACTTAATGGGAGACTAAGAGAGGGAATTTGAGAAGTGATTGATGTTACTGGATATCTAGGGCCTGATACTTCTGATTCTTTGCTCCTGCACCAAACACATCAATGGAAATAGGACCCATACTTGTGCTCCTGGTAACAGCCTGTTCAGGAGTGTGACTAGTTCTCAGAATACACTAGGTTAGCCTCAGGGTTTCTCTTAATTTATGTTCTGGCTGCAAGAGCCCCTTATGGGCCATTTCCGAGCTTGGAATAGCTGGCAGCATTATTTTGTGTGGGTGGGGAAATACTGGCTCTGAAGACATGCATTAAAATCCTGGCTTAGTCCGCAAGCTTGCAATTTTGCATGACTGGTACTTTCTGCTTAACAAAAATCCATAGTGGGTTAGCTGACATGTCTTGATAGAGCTATTATGGTAAACTTGTACAATGTCTGCTGACAGAATGGGCCAGTTTCACCCCAGTGCGTCTCAGAGGGAATGTTGTCAGTACATTGGGAGTCACCAGTTGGCAGGGCAGGTGGCATGACATTGTTGTCTGTCTTTCCCTATGGGTTTCACTAGAGAAAAGCGTCTTTAAAAATTCAGCCAGAAAACATAGGAACCACTCCAGCAAAGGCTATCCAAGGGATCACTGAACCAAGGCATCAAACATTGTTAAAGAAAGCAAAAATCAGACTTCAAAGTCATCTCACTCTAGAATCCATGATAACACAAAGATTCATCTCTATCAAAGGTAAGGGTCCCTGGACAGTTGGACCCTGTTTGTTAATATTCTGCTCTTGTTCTTGCAGGGCCGCCCAGAGGATTCAGGGGACCTGGGGGTCTTCGGCAGTGGGTCCCCCATTGCTGAATTGCCATCGAAGACCCGGCTCTTCGGCGGTGGGTCCCGGGGCGGAAGGACCCCCCATTGCCGAATTGCCGCCAAAGACCCAGAGCGGAAGAAGCTCCGGGGTCCCGGGCCCCATGAGAGTTTTCCAGGGGGAGCCACGCCCCACGAGTGAAGGACCCTGTTCCAGGGCCCCGAAAAACTCTCGTGGGGGCCCCTGTGGGGCCTGGGGCAAATTGCCCCACTTACCCCTCCCCCCACACCCCGGGCAGCCCTGTTTTCTTGTCCCCAGCATTCTGCAGCAGTACTGACATGAAAGTTCCATTATAGGGAAAAAGTAGCAGCACAATTGTGCTATTTGTGCTTGTTCGCTTATGACTAGAGAGGCTCAAATCACATTTGGATCTGGATTCAAAACACCTTCATGTTCATGAGTAATTTATTTACATCCAGGGGCTAGTGTGTTATAGGGATAGAGACTGTTTGCAGAGTTCAGATTTTGATCTGGGTTCTGACTGTGAGCACCCCCCTAAGTTTGGGGGTGTTTGGATCTGGGGTTAGAGCAGGACCGGCTCCAGGGGTTTTGCTGCTCCAAGCAGCCAAAAAAAATAAAATAAATAAAGCTGCAATTGCGATCTGCAGCATTTCGGCAGGGGGTCCTTCACTCCGACCGAATTGCAGCCGAACAGCTGGACCTGCCATCCCTCTCCGGAGTGGCCACCCCAAGCACCTGCTTGCTAAGCTGGTGCCTGGAGCCAGCCCTGGGTTTAAGGTCAGACTCCTGTCTAGCTCTGATATAAGAAAACAAGATAATAAAATGTGCTTTCTCTGTTAGTAAGCTATATTCAGTAAGAATATACTGAGTATGTCATAAGTAGTTGTGTTTCATAACATTCTCATTATTTGAAGTTTATTAAAAAAAATCCTAGTCTCTTGAAAGGCGAAGTTTGAGAATATGTTCCTCTATTTAGAGAATCCAGTGTTATAATAGTGATTGCTCTAAAGACTACATCAACTTAAACCCTCTGCAAAAGACCTCTTGTATTTTATGCCTTGTTATCTATTTCAGGTCTTCATTTGCCTAATTATTACTCTGAGGCTGGCAGAAATTTTCCCTGCAGCGCTCAGCTCTGCTGACTGCAGAGACCCTACCTGGCACACTAAGTTAGTGCGTCAGCATTCTAGGTAGAAATGAATGAAAAATCAATCAGGGCAACTGCAGTGGTAGCCTATAGAACTCTAACCTACTTTGTGCATGGTTCCCAACATTTCACTGTATACTTAGGCACCCTTTAAAATGGTAAGTGGATCTGAAATAAAATATACCTTTTGTGATCTGTCTGACAAATATTCTGTCATCTTTTCTGTTTGGATCAAGTAAACTTAATACCCAGTTTGCTAAGCTAACTTGCAGCCTGGACTAAAATGCCATGAAAATATGATTTACTTGCTAAGGATTCATTTGTATTTGTTTGTATTATACAGTATATGGTTATAGACTAGATCATTGTTACTTGCATTAATAGACCAATATGGAGTAGTTTTGGAAAACCAAAAGTACACTAAAACATTTTTAGAAGCACAGTTATTGCTTACTATTTTGTGTATGTTTACATGTACTTGTATATGTTCATATTTGCTCTTCTGCATAGATAGAGTTAAATATTTTTTGATTTCTAGTTTAATTTAAAGGGATGTAAGTAACTCTAATGAGAAAAGCTTTAGTCTTTATGTCTAAAATACTAGCTACTGTAACTTTTTCAGCAGAGAGGGTTAAATATTTTATAGATCCGTTATACCATGATCAGGCTGTAACAAGTTGTGCAGCGCAACACTAAAGACTTCCAAAATTCACAAGCCTTTTTGTATGTGATGCTCTCACAGTGAAGAAGATTCTTTTGGCTATAAAAAATGAAGAGTCTGCTCTTTCTGGTGCTGATTTCTATCTGCTGGGCTGAACATACTGGCAACTACACTCTGGAGCATGACAGAATTATTCACATCCAAGGTAAGGAAATACAGATATATGCAACAGAAATTACCAATACATTAATAATCCTCAGAGATATTGTTGTGCTTAATGTTTCTTAATTTTCAGTCCTGCTGCACTGCCTGTTTTTTTTTTACACTGTTAATATTGAGCCCTTTTTCTTCTGTTCTATTGCATTATTATACTCTTACAGAAATTTTGGAAAATGAAAGTTGCATTGCTTACTTTTAACAGCAGTTAGTCAATCATTGCAATAATTTGTGAGTAAAAGCCAGCATATTTAAAAAAAAAAATAGAATGCAGTCTGAAGTAATTAGCAACTGCAGCAGATTTAAATACCTTTACTTTATTATGGCATAAATATGATTTAAGGCTGGCTCATACCAAATCTTCACATCACAGATTATGATAATGGCTGATTAATACTTAGAAAGACAGTGAAATGAAATCAGAATCAGGCAACACAAATGTCAGAAAAAATAGCTTACCCCAAAATAAATATTTCCTTCCACATAGCTCTAATTAATGTGTAGAGTTATTCTGCCCCTCTGCATAATCTTGTTGGGTTCATTCGAATCCTAAAGCTTAGAGCTATATCAGGATTTGAGTCTGCAGCACAATGCAGATGTTTTTTCAGTCCCAGCTTCAGTTGTTGAGGGTCATCCTGCATGAGGAAAGGCAGGACATTTATGCCATAAGGACAGGCAGAGATATGCCTTCCCTCATTTGTATGTTTACTAGCACTGGTTGAGATAATAGCTCTAACATATACATTTTGCAGAATTAAGAAACGTGGTGTTTTACTGCTCTGTGTGTGTGAGAGAGGGAGAGAGAGAGAGAGGAAAAAAAAAGTTTGGTGCCTTTTTCTTACTACTCATCAAATTATGTTATTTGAGCTCCCTTATAAAAGTAAAATATCAAGTTAAGGCTCGATACTGAGAAGTGCAGAGCACTTGCAACTCCCAATGACTTTCCAGGGATTTGTAAGTGCTTTGCACCTATTAGGACCAAGCCCTTATATCTTCAAGGTCAAATAAGAATCACTGAGAGCTGGTTTCACTATAAAGAAATTCATGCTATGAAGGTCAAAGAAATATGCAAATCAAACTGAAGACATAATGGTACTGTGACACACGGGCATTCATTCCCAAAAGTGAATTTTATATTTGACATTGGTGTCTAATTAATGTTAAAGTCTTCCTTTCTCATCATAACACTTCATTGTTTCATAGCACTGGACTTTTATTTATTTTTTTGAAGATCACCCTTAGTGCTGAAGCAAACATTTAAACAAAACCAAAGGCAGCTTTACCTAAATTTCACCTCTTAAAATTGCTTATTCACCTACTACTTTGAGTTTATTTTTCAAACTGTACAATTCACTTATTGTCAGTCTCTCTGCTTACAATCAACTCAGTCTATGAAAGGATATAGTAGGATAGTTCAAAGCTGGCAAAACATCTGCTAAACCTCTTTCCCCCACAAAATCTGAGCTCTTCCACTTTCAAGTCACCTCCTCAGAATAAAGCCTGAGTAATTATTATAGTCCAGCTTTACTATGAGCCCTGGAGTTCAGCTGATTCAGGCTCTCTAAGACCAAGTGGGAGAGTAAATTTCACAGTTGAGGGTCATCCACTGAAAATGCCCTAACCCCACTTGTGGATGTACACAACATCAAGGGACTTTATTTAGCTGTTGCACATCATCTGAACTGAATGGTCAGTATAGAGCACAGAGAAGGTGAGTGAGATAATATCTTTTATTGGACCAATTTCTGTTGGTGAGAGAGACCACTACACTGCATAGTATAGAACACAAGCAGTGAGGTGGCTCCTAAGATACACAGGATGCAAATTGTAAAGGGCATAATAGGTTAGACTGCACACCTGATGTTTTTACAATTAACTATTATTTTGTTAATTTATTTATATTCTGGTAGTGCCCAAAGGCTCCATTTAGGGTTGGAAATACATTCTGCCTAGAGCTGCACAACACATGAAAAGATCCAGACCTAGAAACAAGATAGAAGTTAGTTCATGCTCTGGAGCATATGGGTAAAATGCTACATGCAAAAAGCACCACCAAATAAAGGAGGCAGCGGCATTCTTCAGCACAGCTGAAGTCTCTGAAAGGTTTACAGGTACTGTTGTCATAGGGAGCGATGCACAGGAGTACTCCAGTCTGGAGATGACAAAGTTCTGGATAACTGTAGCAGGGTCCACATTGAAAAGGAAAGGTTGCAACCTTCCAGCTGACACTGGATGGAGAAAAGTGCTCTTGGCCACTGCTGCTGTCTGAAAACCAGAAACTGCACAGAATGTTTAACAGGATCTCTCAGCTGTGAACTTTTAATTACAAAGGTCAGGCATACCCCCTACAATCAAAGGGCGAGAAATAATCTCTGCTATTTCTTCTTGTTGCTTCCCCCAGCCAATCAACATAATGTCTGGGCCAATTCTGCTCTCACTTATGCTAGTGAAAATCCAGAATAACTCCATTTACTTCAATGGAGTTACTTTAGATTTATGCTGGCATAGCTGAGATCAGAATCAGTCCTTCTGTCTTTTGTGGGTTCAGCCAGCTAACTCTGATTGAAGTCCCAGTCAGGATGGGGAAATCCAAGCAACTGCCTCATATCTAGCCAATCACAGAGCTGTTAATAGCTATTCTATCAACTACGTAGCTAGTTATCTCAAAAGATAGTGGGCCAGACTCTTCTCTCAATTACAATGGTTTCAGTGTAACTTGATTGACTTCAGTGGATCTACTCCTTATTTATACTAGTATAACTGAGAGCAGACTTTGGCCTGATATTGTAAGGAAGCTGCTAATAGAATATACACACTATAGCGGTGGCCTTAGAGAGAGCATCTCTTCTCCTGTAGGCCTTTGGTTCAGCTCTATCCCAGCTCATTAGTGACCAAAAATCACACAATTCAGATAAATGATCATGGCCTATTCACTGAGTTATCAGTTTGTTTCCTAATAGGCAGATGGCCCCATTATAAAAATTCCACTACAATGTTACTAATTAGCCTCGTTGTTGATTGCTTCATCCTAGAGGCCTCACATTAAACTGGTAAAAGAGAGAATTTACCTTTAGAGATGATCCTCCATGAAAGGTCTGCCACTCAGAAGCAAGTCAGCGTAGGGAAATATGTTGTACTGCTACCCAGATACTACCTGCTCCATTGACAGCGGACTCCAGTCTCCAAGGCTGTTGATCTGCCACCACCAGTAACATTACTTCTGAATTCTACAACGAAGAATGAGCAAGTTGAGTTAATACTTCAATTTAAGGAAGGCTTAGCAGAGATTTTGAGGTCAGAAAATAAATGGTATTGAAAATTTTTCAGTTTAATTAAAATTCTTAAATGATTTGCTGTCCCAATATTTTTTCATTAACAGACACAAGGCACAGACAGTTTTTTCTAGGCTTGGTCTGCACACACATGAGTTTAGCATGCTTGCAATCCAATCCTGTAAGGTGCCAAGCCCCTTTCATCTCCTACTGAGAGGAGAAGTCACTCAGCATCTTGCAGGACTGAGTTCTTGATTCTGAATTTGAGAAGTTCCTTCAGTTTATAAAAAGGTTCCAAAGCACAACATCACTTTCCGGGGTTTCCCAAACCAAGGCTCAAATTATTAAATGTGGTTTGTGCTACAAAAAAGTGCAAAAACCACAGAAGTTCTTTGGATTCTGGTTCATGGGAGGCTACCCTGTTCATCAGAAAAGCTGGCCTGCTTTGGAAGCTTATTAAAAAGAAGCAAATAGCACCGAGCCCTGGTAAATTGCAGAGCCAACTGGAAAGAGGAGATCCTACCGTGGCCTGCAATGCTGGATGCTTCACCTTTAATCTCCCATTTGCATTGGCATGTAAAAGCCTGGAATTGACATTGCCCTAAGCTCTGAGTAACTATCTTGTATGATCACAAAGGGCTTGGCTACACTGGAGAGTTGCAGCGCTGGTGGTGGGTTTACAGTGCTGCAACTTACTCACCGTCCACACTTGCAAGGCACATACAGCACTGCATCTCCCTGGCTGCAGTGCTGGCTGTACTCCTGCTCTGCCTGGGGTATAACGATTGCAGCGCTGGTGATGCAGTGCTGCTCCGCCAGTGTGGCCACCAAAAGCGCTGTAATTGGCCTCCAGAGGTATTCGGAGGTATCCCAGAATGCCTGTTCAGCCACTCTGCTCATCAGTTCGCACTCTACTGCCCTGGCCTCAAGTGACCCGCCCTTTAAATGCCCTGGGATTTAAAAAATCCCCTTCCTGTTTGCTCAGCCAGGTGTGAAGTGCAATCAATCAGTGAATCTTTGCAGATGACCATGCCTCCATGCGCCAAACGAGCCCCAGCATGGAGCAATGGCGAGTTGCTGGACCTCATCAGTGTTTGGGGTGAGGAAGCTGTGCAGTCACAGCTGCGCTCCAGCCTTAGGAATTACGATACCTATGGGCAGATATCAAGGGCCATGCTGGAAAGGGGCCATGACCGGGACGTGGTGCAGTGCGGGGTTAAAGTGAAGGAGCTGAGGAGTGCCTATTGCAAAGCCCGCGAGGGAAACCGCTGCTCCGGCGCTGCCCCTGTGACCTGCTGTTTTTACAAGGAGCTGGACACGATACTTTGGGGTGACCCCACTGCAAATCTGACGACCACAATGGACACTTCAGAGCGGGGGGAGGAAACCGAGACTGAGGGTACTGGGGTGGGGGGAGACACCCCAGAGTCCCAGGAGGCATGCAGCCAGGAACTTTTCTCAAGCCAGGAGGAAGGCAGCCAGTTGCAGCAGCCAGTACTTGGTGAAGGACAAGCAGAGGAGCAGGTTGCCGGTAAGCGTCTTTTATTTTCAGGATGGAAATGTTTCAGGAGAGAAGGGGGGCGTTAAGGCTGCATGCATGCATGCCTAGATGTGGAATAGCCCATTGATGTGGTCTATCACGTAGTGGTAATCGGCTTCGGTAATCTCTTCAAAAGTTTCAGCCAGAGTGTGGGCAATGCGCTTGCGCAAGCTTATAGGGAGAGCCACTGTGGTCCTTGTCCCAGTCAGGCTAACGCGTCCGCGCCACTGTGCAACGAGGGATGGGGGGACAATTGCTGCACACAGGCAAGCTGCGTATGGGCCAGGGCGGAATCTGCATTGCTGTAGAAGACCCTCCAGCTCTTCCCAGGTGACCCGCAGCAGTGAGATATCTTACAGGATTAACTCCTGTGGAAAATGTTGGGAGACTGTTCAGTGTTGCTGCCCCCAGAAGCAGTTTGCTTTCCCCAATGCACAGAAACCCCTTCACATCCCTGAAGCAATCAGTCCCCCTTACTCACCATTTCCTGCCTCCTGTGGGTTATGTGCGCTCTGTTTAGTATGGGAAAAGTATGCTAAAGTGAAGACTGTAAACTCCTTCAATGTGTGGGAATAACTGTCTGGGTGAGATTATAAACAATGCTGCCTCTTTTAACTGTTACCATTTTTGCCTTTTGAAAAGTGTTCTTGACTACTTGACTGCCCTTATCATCGACTGCTCAGAGGCTACAAAACCTCAGGAAGAAGCTGCGAAAAAGCAAAGAAGACATGCTGAAAGCAGTTATGGATCACTCTGCCAGAGAGAGTAAAAAACTGCAGGACTGGAGGAAAAAACTGCAGGACTGGAGGGAAAGGGAAAGCAGGATCCGCCAGAGAAACACAGCGGCTAAGAAGAAAAGCACAAAGCAGCTGATAAGCATCCTGGGGCGCCAAGCGGACTCTATCCAGTCACTTGTAGCCATGCAGGCAGAGCACTACCGTGCCGGCCCTCATCCCCTGTCCCAAAGCTCTTTCCCTTGTGCCCCAATGTCAGCTCCAAACCCCCTTCGCCAGCATCCAGGTTCTTACCACCACCAGCTGCCCCCAACACCTGTACGTTCACCAACTAGCCCTGAGAACTACGACCCTTACCCTCAGCACTCAACCCCCATCACCATGCAGTATTTTCATCCTGAAGTGCAGCAGTCATTGTACAGCACTCCTGACAGGACATATTCAAACCTGTGACTGTACAGTTCACCACCCCACCCCCCTGCCCTTTTAGGTTCCCAAAATGTTGTGTGTCTGTCAAGAAAGTTATTTGCTTTTCAATAAATGAATTCTTGGCTTTGAAAACAGTGTTTATTATTGCAGAAAGTGAAAGATACCGTAGCCCAGGAAAGAAACAGGCACTGCAAATCATTTTAGGAAAAACATATTCTTACTAACATTGTAACCACTGCATTTCACTCCCGTGTAAGGCACCAAACATTACTGTTGGTTTTCAGCCTCAAATTCCTCCCTCAAGGCATCCCTAATCCTTGTAGCCCTGTGCTGGGCCTCTCTAGTAGCCCTGCTCTCTGGCTGTGCAAATTCAGACTCCAGACATTGAACCTCGGAGGTCCATTCCTGACTGAATGTTTCACCCTTCCCTTCACAAATATTATGGAGGGTACAGCACGCAGATATAACTGCAGGGATGCTGCTTTCCCCCGAGTCTAGCTTCCCATACAGAGATCTCCAGCACCCTTTTAAACGGCCAAAAGCACACTCCACAGTCATTCGACACTGGCTCAGCCTGTAGTTGAATTGGTCCTTGCTCCTGTCAAGATTCCCTGTATACAGTTTCATGAGCCAAGGCATTAACGGGTAAATGGGGTCTCAATGGGCATTTCGACATCCCCTACTGTGATCTTCCTGTCTGGGAAAAAAGTCCCAGCCTGCATCTTCCTGAACAGGCCACTGTTCCAAAAGATGCGTGCATCATGCACCTTTCCAGGCCAGCCTGTGTTAATGATAATGAAATGCCCACGGTGATCCACAAGCACCTGGAGAACCATAGAGAAATACCCCTTCCCATTAATGTACTCGGATGCTAGGTGGGGTGGTGCTAGAATAGGAATATGTGTCCCATCTATCACCCCTCCACAGTTAGGGAAACCCATTTGTGCAAAGCCATCCACAATGTCCTGCACGTTACCCAGAGTCACGGTTCTTCTTAGCAGGATGCGATTAATGGCCCTGCAAACTTGCATCAACACAATTCCAACGGTCAACTTTCCCACTCCAGACTGGTTCGCCACCTATTGGTAGCTGTCTGGAGTTGCCAGCTTCCAGATTGCAATAGCCACCCGTTTCTCCACCAGCAGGGCAGCTCTCAATCTCGTGTCTTTGCGCCGCAGGGTGGGGGCTAGCTCAGCACACAGTCCCATGAAAGTGGCTTTTCTCATCCGAAAGTTCTGCAGCCACTGCTTGTCATCCCAGACTTCCATGACGATGTGATCCTACCACTCAGTGCTTGTTTCCCGAGCCCAAAAGTGGTGTTCCATGGTGCTGAGCATTTCCGTGAATGCCACAAGCAATTTAGTGTCATACGCGTCAGGCGACGCGATATCATCGTCGGACTCCTCACTGTCACTTTGGAGCTGAAGGAATAGCTCAACTGCCAAATATGATGTGCTGGCGAGACTTACCAGCATACTCAGCAGCTCGGGCTCCATTTCCCACAGAAATCGCGCTGCACAGAAACCGTTGGGAGAGTTACAATGGCGCCAAACGTGGACGGAAAAACAGTGACTGCTGGGATGTGAAGCGATGCATCACAGGGCATTGGGACAGGAAGCGGAATGACCCGCACCCTTCCGTCCCCTTCCCACAACCCCTGGTGCCAAAATGGGATGAGGTGCTCTGTGGGATAGCTGCCCACAATGCACCACTCCCAACAGCTCTGCAAATGCTGCAAATGTGGCCACACTGCAGCGCCTGTAGCTGTCAGTGTGGCCACACTGCAGCGCTTTCTCTACACAGCTGTACAAAGACAGCTGTAACTCCCAGGGCTGTACAGCTGCAAGTGTAGCCATACTCAAACAAGGGGACAGACTTGACAACCTGTCTTCCAGAGGAACCTTATTTTTTTGTTTGTTTTTAATTTAAAATTAAATATAACATGGTAGTGCTAAAGGATAATTTTTTGATAACTTTGACAGAGGTTTTATTTGTGTAATTTCAAATAATACAGTGGGATCTAACCCAAGATTGTTCAAGAAGTCCTCCTGTAGTCTCACTGCAGGGATGGATTCTGATTAATCCATTCCTTGAGTTTAGCAGTAGATAAACAGACTGAGACGACACTTTACATTTTCAGGGAGGTACAGGGTACAAATCTCTGTTACCCACGACTCTCTCTGGGGAAGGTCTGCAATGGGCATGTAAGTTATCCATCCAGGAGAGAACTTTCAGTGCCAGATTGTATGCTGTCTGTCTGAGAACACATAAGCAAAAAGCCCCCTCCCTCCTCAATATGCAGCAGCTCAAGTGGAATACTAAGTAGTAATCCCTATGCTCTTAGCTGTCCTGAAGGAATGTCCTTTAACCTCAAAGAGTTGGAGGGAAGTACATAGTAAAGACACACAAAGGTCGGTCTCTAAAAGAAATGGACACCCTAAACAGTCAGCAGATTTTCATTACAACAAACACAAGGGGTTTTTGTTGTTGCTTTTAGTCATAGAGAAGGGGGTTTGCTGCTGCAGATAGTAACTGATAAAACATTTATTAAGAACATAAGAATGGCCATACTGGGTCAGACCAATGATCCATCTAGTCCAATATCCTATTTTCCAACAGGGGCCAGTGCCAGATGCTTCAGGATGAGTCAACAGAGCAGGACAATTTATTGAGGGCAAGTGTACTCTATAGTGCTACATCGGCGCAGCTGCACTCTCCTGTTGGCATAATGACTCCACCTCAGCGAGAAGTGGTAGTTGTGTCAGCGGGAGAGCATCTCCCACCGACATAGTGAGGGTTTGGACAGAGTGAAACTTGCGTTGTTAGATCAACTTAAGCGATAGTGTAGACCCGACCTGAGTGATCCATCCCCTGTCATCCAGGCCTAACTTCTAGCAGTTAGAGGTTTAGGGACACCTAGAGCATGGGGTTGCATCTCTGTTCATCTTGGCTAATAGCCATTGAGAGACCTAGCCTCCATGAACTTAACTAATTCTTTTTTGTACCCAGTTATAGTTTTGGCCTTCACAACATCCCCTGGCAATGAGTTCCACAGGTTGACTGTGTGTTGTATGAAGAAGTACTTCTTTGTTTGTTTTAAAGCTGCTATCTACTAATTTCATTGGGTGGCCCCTGGTTCTTGGCTTATAATAAGGAGGTAAATAACACTTCCTTATTCACTTTCTCCACATGATTTTATATATTTCGATCATTTGCGACCTCAGTCATCTCTTTTCCAAGCTGAACAGTTCCAGTCTCTTTAATGTCTCCTCAAATGAAACTGTTCCATATCCCTAATCATCTTTGTTACTCTACTCGGTAATTTTTCCTATTCTGGTAATCTTTTTTGAGATGGGCGAACAGAACTGCACACAGTATTCAAGATGTGGGCATACCATGGATTTCTATAGTAGCATTATGACATTTTCTCTTATCTGTTTCTTTTCTCATGGTTTCTAATATTCTGTTAGCTTTTTTGAAAGCTGCTGCGCATTAAACAGATGTTTTCGGAGAACTATCCACGATGACTCCAACATCTCTTTCTTGAGTAGTAACTGCTAATTTATACCCCATCACTGTGTGTGTATGGTTGGAATCATGTTTTCCATGTGCATTACTCTGCATTTATCAACACTGAATTTCTTGAGCTACCTAGTTTTGTGAGATCCCTTTGTAACTCTTCACAGTCTGCTTTAGACTTCCTTTCTTAAGTAATTTTGTATCACTTATAAATTTTTCCACCTCACTGTTTACTCCTTTTTCCAGATCATTTATGAATATGTTGAACAGCACTGGTCCCAGTATAGCTCTTGGGTCGACCTTGCTATTTACCTCTCTCTACCCTGAAAATTGACTGTTTGTTCTTACCCTTTTTTTCCTGTTTTTTAACCAGTTACTAATCCATAAGAGGACCTTCCCTCTTCTCCCATGACTGCTTAGTTTGCTTAAGAATGGTTAATGAGGGACCTTATCAAAAGTTTTCTGAAAGTCCAAGTATACTAAGTCCACTGAATCATCCTTGTCCACATGTTTGTTGAACCCTCGAAGAATTCTTATAGATTGGCGAGGCATGATTTCCCTTTACAAAAGCTGTGTTGACTCTTCCCCAGTGTGTTGTATTCATCTACATGTCTGATAATTCTATACTTTACTATGGTTTCAACCAGTTTGCCTGGTACTGAAGTTAGGTTTACTGGTTTATTATTGCCAGGATCACCTCTGGAACCTTTTTTAAAAATTGGTATCATGTTAGCTATCTGCCAGTCACCTGGTACAGAGGCTGATTTAAGTGATAGGTTACATACCACAATTAGTAGTTCTGAAGGAACTCAATATGAAATTGCAGAACTCTTGAGTGAATACCGTCTGGCCCTAGTGACTTATTACTGTTTAATTTATCAATTTGTTCCAAAATCTCCTCTATTGGCACTTCAATCTGGGACAGTTCATCAGATTAGTCATCTAAAAAATATGGCTCAGGTATGGGAATCTCCCTCAAATTAAATCCTCTACAATGAAGGCTGATACAAAGAATTCATGTAGCTTCTCCATAATAGCCCAGGGTCTTCCTTAAGTGTTCCTTTAGCTTGCAGGGATTTCATTCTTGTGATTGTTCCTTTTAATTTCAGTTTAACTGGTCTCATTTTTGTGCAGTTCCCTTTCTGAAGTTTAAATGTTACTATAGTGGGTTTATTTGTATTTCCCTCCTTCAAGGATGTTAAATTTAATTACATTATGGTTGCTGTTACTGAGTGGTTCAGCTATATTCACCTCTTGGATCAGATCCCGTGTGCCATTTAGGACTAAATCAACAATTGCCTCTCCACTTGTGGGTTCCAGGACCAGCTGCGCGGAGAAGCAGTCATTAATAATGTCTAGAAATTTTATCTCTGCATCCTGAGATAACATGTACTCAGTCAATATGGGGAAAGTTGAAATCCTCCATTATTATTGAGGTTTCTATTTACGTAGACTCTCTAATCCCCATTTCAGTCACCATCACCATCCTGGTCAGGTGGTCAGTGTATATTCCTACTGCTATACTCTTATTATTCAAGCATGGAATTGCTATCCATAGAGAGTCTATGGTGCAGTTTGCTTCATTTAAGACTTTCACTATATTTGACTCCATGCTTTCTTTCATATATATACCATTCTCGCACAAGCATGACCTACTCTATCATTCCTGCATATTTTGTACCATGATGTTACCAGGTCCCATTGATTTATCATCATTTTGCTAAGTTTCTGTGATGCCTGCTGTATCAGTATAATCATTTAATACCAGGTACTCAAGTTCACCCATTTTAGTATTTAGACTTCTTGCATTTTTATAGAAGCACTTATAAAATTTGTCAATATAGTTGTCTGCCTTCATGTAATGTAATTGAATGGGACTTTTTTTGTTTGTTTCTCTTTTGTTCCTACCTGTGCTTTGTTAATTTATCCTCTCCTTTTTACTAGGATATAGAGTATCCTTTTAATAATTCCTTCTCCAAGGGATGTATCTTTCTGAACCATGTGCTACTTGGCACCTGCTGGCTTTTTCCCTAGCCCTTAGTTTAAAAACCTATAACCTTTTAAATTTTACATGCCAGCAATCTGGTTCCATTTTGATTTGGTGGAGCCTAGTTCCTAGTAAATCTAAATCTCTAATCCAAACACCTTTGTCTCATCCACAGACTGAGACCCGGCAGTTCTGCCTGTCTAACTGGCCTTGCATGTGTAACTGGTAGCATTTCAAAGAATGTACCATGGAGGTTCTGAACTGCAATCTCTTACCTAAGAGCCTAAATTTGGCCTCCATGACTTCTCTCCTACTTGTCCCTGTGTCATTGGTACCTACATGTACCACAACCTCTGGCTTCTTACCCAGACTGTACATAAATCTATCTTGAGAGGTCCACAACCTTTGCACCTGGCAGGCAATTCACCAGGAGGCTCTCCTGGTCATCACAAACCTAACTATCTATATTTCTAATAATTGAATCCTCCATTACTATTACCTGTTTCTTCCTAATAACTTGAGATATGTCTATGTGTATTAGTGTGTCTTATACTAGTATAGCTTATTCTCTTATGGGTTTGTCTACACACAAAACTGTACTGCTATTAACTATACTGGAATAAAGATAATGGAAAAATAGGAGAGTAAGCTAAACTGGCATAGTCACGTTTATACTGGTACACCGTGTCCACACTAGGGATTATAGCAAATGAATGCTCTTGGGGGAAAAAATCACATCTGTAACCAACATAGTTAAATTCATATAAAACTGTATGTAGACTAGGCCTACATTTGCAGAAACAAACTATAGCAGTATAAGCACCCCTATACTGGTGTAACAGTCTCCACACTGGGAGGACTGTACAGGTTTAACTAAACTGGTATAGTTAAAGCAGTATAATTTTTGTGCAAAGGCAAACTCATAGGGACTCTGAGAAACTGCAAATAAGGAAAACTGTGATTTCCCCCAACACTCACTTTTGGGTATCTTTTGAACCCATTCAAAGTGCCACTTTCTGTGTAATAATTCAAAGTCCCAGGATATCTATTAGAGAGAAGAAATACTCCTCCTGTAAGTTGCAACTCTGCAATAAACAAAGTTGACTCAGCTAAAGCATTAACTGCCAACTTAATTCCTTAAGGGTGATAGGAACTTTAACATATGCATCCAATTTGTCCAAGATTTAAAAAACAAACAAGAAAGCCCAGAGGAGAGAATACATGGGACTTGTTTGGCTAGGCCAGTGCTATAGCGTTTTCTTGAACAGTTGTGATTTAAAGTTAATGTTAAGTATAATTTCTTTACCCTTTATAAACACCCTCTGCATGTACAGTAGCAAGTTTTCTGTTAAAGCAGCAAAGAATCCTGTGGCACCTTATAGACTAACAGACGTTTTGGAGCATGAGCTTTCGTGGGTGAATACCCACTTCGTCAGATGCATGTAGTGGAAATTTCCAGGGGCAGGTATATATATGCAGGCAAGCTAGAGATAATGAGGTAGTTCAATCAGGGAGGATGAGGCCCTGTTCTAGCAGTTGAGGTGTGAAAACGAAGGGAGGAGAAACTGGTTTTGTAATTGGCAAGCCATTCTCAGTCTTTGTTTAATCCTGAGCTGATGGAGTCAAATTTGCAGATGAATTGAAGCTCAGCAGTTTCTCTTTGAAGTCTAGTCCTGAAGTTTTTTTGCTGCAGGATGGCCACCTTAAGGTCTGCTATAGTGTGGCCAGGGAGGTTGAAGTGTTCTCCTACAGGTTTTTGTATATTGCCATCCCTAATATCTGATTTGTGTACGTTTATCCTTTTCCGTAGTGACTGTCCAGTTTGGCCGATGTACATAGCAGAGGGGCATTGCTGGCATATGATGGCATATATTACATTGGTGGACGTGCAGGTGAATGAACCGGTGATGGTGTGGCTGATCTGGTTAGGTCCTGTGATGGTGTCGCTGGTGTAGATATGTGGGCAGAGTTGGCATCGAGGTTTGTTGCATGGATTGGTTCCTGAGTTAGAGTTACTATGGTGCGGTGTGCAGTTACTGGTGAGCATATGTTTCAGGTTGGCAGGTTGCCTGTGGGCGAGGACTGGCCTGCCACCCAAGGCCTGTGAAAGTGTGGGATCATTGTCCAGGATGGGTTGTAGATCCCTGATGATGCGTCGGAGAGGTTTTAGCTGGGGACTGTATGTGATGGCCAGTGGAGTCCTGTTGGTTTCTTTCTTGGGTTTGTCTTGCAGTAGAAGGCTTCTGGGTACACATCTGGCTCTGTTGATCTGTTTCCTTATTTCCTCGTGCGAGTATTGTAGTTTTGAGAATGCTTGGTGGAGATTTTGTAGGTGTTGGTCTCTGTCTGAGGGGTTAGAGCGGATAGGTTGTACCTCAGTGCTTGGCTGTAGACAATGGATCCTGTGATGTGCCTGGGATGGAAGCTGGAGGCATGAAGGTAGGCATAGCGGTCGGTAGGTTTTTGATATAGGGTGGTGGTAATGTGACCATCACTTATTTGTACCGTGGTGTCTAGGAAGTGGACCTCCCATGTAGATTGGTCCAGGCTGAGGTTGATGGTGGGGTGGAAGCTGTTGTGGGGCCATGCGGGTGCCCATAGTGGTGCCACTGATCTGGAGATATATATTGTCATCAAATTTGAAATAGTTGTGTGTGAGGATAAAGGCACAGAGCTCAGCAGCCAGTTGTGCTGTGGCATCATCAGGGATACTGTTCCTGACAGCTTGTATTCCATCTGTGTGTGGGATGTTCGTGTAGAGAGCCTCTACATCCATGGTGGCTAGGATAGTGTTTTCTGTGTATACCACAGTGTAAGAAGCAAACTTGCAAATTTGATGTCATTGGAAAAGGAAAGACCTATTAATCAACCAAGGATAGGCAAAATTTTCATGTATGGAGTGATCCTCTGCACCCATAGCTTGCCCTTCCTCACAATAAGGTGGTCAGCTAGTGAGGGGCAGCTGGCAGCCAGAGACGCAGTACAAGGCATTTGATACTGGCCACTTTCAGAATTAGCATAGTGACCTGGAATGCTTTGCTCTATTGTCTTGAAGGAAGTGGGTGGGGAGAAGAACCTTGATTCTGCAGTGGTCTCTATGGCCCCAATGTAGGCTCCTTGCAGCAAATCTCTCAGGCCTATCTCTGCCCTCTCATGCCAACTGTTTCCCAGCAGTCCTTATTCAGACAAGAAAATCTCATCACAGATCAGTAGCAAGAAAGATATCTCTATTAATCCTTCTATGCTCCTGACTTATTTTTCTTGCGTTTGCTGCATTTAATTGAACTGAATACTTATCTGCTTTCTCTTAACAATATTACCAAAAAAGTTTAAAATAATCTAAATTAGGGGTGATCTGGTGCAAACTAATAGTTCACTACTTGCAACTTGAATACAAGTCATCACTTAAGGGCCATCTGATCTTAAACCCCTAGTGGATATTTATCCAGATAACAGATCCATCATCTAATTTGGCCAAGTTGTCAGTCTCTGCTCAAGGACAGCCCAAGATAGTGGATTCTTTCCTTGAGGGGCATTGATGAGCCATTAACAGCTGTCTGACTAGTCCATTGTTGTACCTGAAAGGCAGGTTGTGTGTGTTCCCAACCTCACAACAAATTTCAGTAACACACACATAAGCAAAACTTCATAACTTCCCATATAATGATAGCATATACAATTCAATAGGATATTAATGTTCACCAGATCAGAACTTTTCAAATGATACCTCACAAGGCAAACTTTGTACAAAATGTATCCTAATTATATAACAGTGGTGAATATGGGCGTTCCCGGGTGCTACTCTGAGGTACAGAGTGCCATAGTATTGTTGATTGGAACAGTTTTATGTGACTTTCAACCCAGATTTCTGGCATCTCTATGGCTAGATGATGAGATACTGTGCGTCAGAGGCTCATATCTGGCATTAATACTTACAAAAATAATGTGTAGAAAATAATTTTCCTGACAAGTTTCGAGCTGGAAGAATACAACTTTGACACTTATGCATTTTGCTCTCTCTTGACACAAATGAAATGTAGTTGGTGTTTCAGCCAAATAAGTACAAAAAAGCTTGTGTTGGCCAGACAACAGATTTAGAGAGGTGTTCCCAAAAAACGAAACAAAAACACAGGGGGAAAAAGGTTTCCATGCATAATTCTTCATGTTTTGTGTTAAAAATGTGTTACTACCGCAGATTCTTCACTTCAGATACTCAAATGTAGTCTTATTAGTACTAATATTCCCTAGATATATGGCTGATTAGTGTTACCCTTGTAATGACTTCTGAATCCTTGAATAAATGCAATATGGCCCACTTTGTTGCCCTATCCGAGGAGTAAGTGATCATATTTTAAGACTAAGGTTATGCTTAAATCATATAACAGAATAGCAAAGCTGTTGAAAGCAGGAATCAAATCAAGCTAATAACTCCATGGATATTCTACCATTGGGAGCAAAATAGTGCCCGGAAGCTGAAACTATAGATCATGTAGGCAGTAAAAGGAATCTACATGACAAAACACGCTCAGTATAGCTGAAGGAAAAATTCTTAAAATTGTGGTTTTCTTCCACTATTCACATATTTTGTAGTTGGATTGTAAGTTCTTCTCTTCAGCTCTCATAGGCTCATAGACTTTAAGGTCAGAAGGGACCATTATGATCATCTAGTCTGACCTCCTGCACAAAGCAGGCCACAGAATCTCACCCACCCACTCCTGTAACAAACCCCTAACCTATGTTTGAGTTATTGAAGTCCTCAAATTGTGGTTTGAAGACCTCAAGCTGCAGAGAATCATCCAGCAAGTGACCTGTGCCCCATGCTGCAGAGGAAGGCGAAAAACCTCCAGGGCTTCTGACAGTCTGCCCTGGAGGAAAATTCCTTCCCGACCCCAAATACAGTGATCAGTGAAACCCTGAGCATGTAGGCAAGACTCACCAGCCAGCACCCAGGAAAGAATTCTCTGTAGTAACTCAGATCCTAGCCCATCTAACATCCCATCACAGATCACTGGGTATACTTACCTGCTGATAATCAAAGATCGATTGCCAAATTAATTACCAAAATTAGGCTATCCCATCATACCATCCCCTCCATAAACTTTTCAAGCTTAGTCTTGAAGCCAGATATGTCTTTTGCCCCTACTACTCCCCTTGGAAGGCTGTTCCAGAACTTTACTCCTCTAATGGTTAGAAACCTTCATCCAATTTCAAGTCTAAACTTCCTAGTGTCCAGTTTATATCCATTTGTTCTTGTGTCCACACTGGTACTAAGCGTAAATAATTTCTCTGCCTCCCTAATATTTGTCCCTCTGATATATTTATAAAGAGCATTCATATCCCCCCTCAACCTTCTTTTGGTTAGGCTAAACAAGCCAAGCTTTTTGAGTCTCCTTTCATAAGATAGGTTTTCTATTCCTCGGATCATCCTAGTTGCCCTTCTCTGTACCTGTTCCAGTTTGAATTCATCCTTCTTAAACATGGGAGACCAGAACTGCCCACAGTATTTCAGATGAGGTCTCACCAGTGCCTTGTATAATGTACTAACACCTCCTTATCTTTGCTGGAAATACCTTGCCTTATGCATCCTAAAACCAGATTAGCTTTTTTAACGGCCATATCACATTGGTGGCTCATAGTCATCTTGTGATCCAATCAATACTCTGAGGTCTTTGTCCTCCTCTGTTACTTCTGATCTATGCTTACTTACCATGTTGAGTGGCATTACAATCATTACATTCTGAATAATTTTTGATGGATAAAATCTGACAAAGACCATTTGAGAAGGTTTGCAGCTAGCTGCATGAATGGTGTTTACACACGGTCCAGACTCCTACCTCCTGGTTTGCAATATTCTCATAATTTCCCAAAGCTGATATGCCATTAGTCATAATGGGCTAAATTCTGTTCTCATGTGTAGAAGCCAGTGAGAACCACTGAAACTGTTAATGTGCATTGAGGGCAGAATTTGAGCTAATATAGTCAATAAACTAGCAGGTGCAACCTAACTGAGAGATCAAGCAGTGTATTATAGTAATCCATCTGAGAATCCTACTGAAGTCAAGGGGGGAGGTGTATGCATAGTGATAGCAATGATGGGAACAAGAGTGCTACTTGTACGGCAAAGACAAGGTGGGTGAGGTAATATATTTTATCTCTTGCTGGAAGAGGCAATTTTCGAGCTACACAGAACTATTCTTCAGGTCAGATAAGGGAGACAGTGAGGCAAGATGCAGGAGACGTGGGTAAGTGTATTTGCATCAGGAGGTATAATTTCTTACCTAGGGTTTCAGATGGGATCATATGAGGGGCAACTAGCCCATCCTGCTGCTAGCACCGTTGCTGCTACACTTCTATTTTTAACCTGCTAGCTCGGTCAGAGCTACCACTTGTAAGTCTATCCAAGCTGGAAATTATACCTCCAGCTCTGTGTAGAGGTACCCTAAGAGGCATGTTTCCTCCAATGCCCCTTCTTGTGCATTTGTCAATAGCCCCTTTGCTCGCCCAATATACATTTTGAAATACAATTAATTAGGGGGGGAGTGGGCGGAGTTTGGGTGCTGCTGCTCTATATAGTTCCAACAGGAAATGTTCAACTGAGCAGATCAACCTTCACAACAGCTCTGACCACTTGGTTCCGAGATGGAACAGCAAGAGGCCAGTCAACATGAGCTTTAGGATAGGTGCAGCAGCAACCCCTTTCCCTCTGGCAACCTGTACCTGGATATACCAGGTTCTTTGCAAGCTGTTTTTACTTTTTCCCTTTTCTCATGAGCTTTTGTGGCCAGAACTCCTTCATCTGAAAAAGCAGGATTCACACTCATTAGAGGGAATGATATCAGTGCATATTCCTGAAGCCCATGTGACATCCACTGTGGCATTTGCTGGTCCCTTCCTCGTTTATTTGTTATAAGAAAGAGTATGACTGAGCCAAAAAGGGGCAGTTCCCAACTCTAGGAGAGAGCACAGAGGCAGAAGTAAAATCTAAAGGAGGAGGCAAAAATAAAACTATTACAGATTGTTCAGTGTAGTCCAACTGATAGAAAAACGGATGTCGGACAAAGCAAGCGATAGCTGACAAGCCAAAGTACTGTTAAATATTTTGTTTTTCTTTTAAGAAACTTAAAACCATAATCAAATTGAACAAATTAATTTCTTTAACAAATTGAGATATTGCAAACTACTCTTTTGATAGAAAGGAATTTCTTCTTTTAAATATTCCTCTTACAGGAACTGATTTGAGAAGGCTCCAGTAAGTTGTTCTGCAGATTTTAGAAATTTTAGAGCTGTGACAGTCTCCTTCTGGGTCATTCTAAAATGAAGGAAATGCTGATTTATTCCTATTCCTATTTCTGTTATCTAATGTATTGAACTTCTAGAACAAACTGCTGCTTACCTTATGAGGCAAATATTTTATCCCTTTGGCATGGCCAATGCCTGGAATTATTCTGTTGAAAAATCTGCCCAGCAAATTTCTTTCAACCTAGTTCTGATCATATAGCAGAGTAGAAGAGTAGCTGCCAGGATATTAACTTTATCTTATCTCTCTGCAAGTCATAAGGAGTGGCAAGAGGTTATCCAGCCTCTTCATCACTGTTACCCCTTTGTAGAGGGCTCTCATGTGTCCATGTATATGGCTTATTTTATCTCAAAAGGAGATAAATAGTCCCAGCTTAACAACCATTTTGCTAGATATCATTTAAAGCAGCATGAATTTGAGTTTACAGTTGATCACATGTGCAGTAGGACATGTGATGTAACCAGGGCCGGTGCAACCATTTAGGCGACCTAGGTGGTCGCCTACAGCACTAATATTTGGGGGGCGCCATTTTCTTCGACAGTGACTGCGACGGCCAGATCTTTGGCTGCCCCAGTCGCCGCCGACATTTAGGCGGAGGGAGCTGGGGCAGGGGAGCTCAGGGAGGGCCGCCTGCAGCAAGTAAGGGTGGGGGGGGCATCACACAGGGGAACTCCCTGCCCCAGCTCACCCCTGCCCACCTCTTCCCTGAGCACATCGTGTCTGCTTCACTTCTCCCACCTCCCAGGCTTGCGGCGCCAGTCAGCTTAGTGCACGGAGCAGGCGTGAGCTGGGGCAGGGGTGGTGCCTCAGGACGGAGGGTGGGAGGTGGGGAGCTGCCGCAAAGGGGGGCGCCTCAGGGCGGAGTGGGGTAGCTGCTGCGGGGGGAGAGGGGGAAGGGCACAAGGTGAAAGTTTCGCCTAGGGCGCAAAACATCCTTGCACTGGCCCTGGATGTAACAGTTATAAATTCTTTAATGGATGTCTCTGCTGCCACACAGCTTTTCCCTTTTTTTTTAGTTTAATTGTTTAGTCTTGCGATAAGAAGACTGAAGGGAGACCTGAGAACTGTCCTCAGATATGTTAAAGGCTGTCATTAAGAGGATGGTGATCAATTGTTCTTTATGTCCACTGAGGTAGGAGAAGTAGTAATTGGCTTAATCTGCAGCAAGGGATATTTAGGTTAGATATTAGGGAAAACATTCTAACTATAAGGATATTTAAGATTTTAAGAACAAGTTAGACAAATACCTCTTAGGGACCATCTAGGTAAACCTGATCTTGTCTCAGCATGCAGGTCTGGACTCTCAACTCTCAAGGACACCTCTAGCCCTATATGTCTATTGTTTTCCCTAATACACTGGTCAGCCTGAATACATTCAATTCATACACTATCTGTCTCTTTCCTACTCTGCACACCACCTGGATTTTTTTTGTGGATCTCTGAACTCTCAGTTTGCTGGCTGCTCTGAAATATTGGGGAAAAAATTGTTTTGGGTTGGCCTAAAACAGAATATATTCAGTTTTTTCAGTGAACCAAAACCATAACTGTTTCATTGTTGAGGCTCTTTACCCTTTTAAAAAAAAATTGAGTCAATTTGTAAACAAAAAGTCACTTTGAACAGAATAATCAAAACATTTCATTCTGAACTTTTTTTTATTTGTTTTCAGTTTTTTTTTTTGTAACGTATGTTTTTGACTGAAACAATTCAGTAAATTTGACATAAGTTTGCAAACATTTTTGGTCGACCAGATTTTTTTTTATGGTAAAAAATAGAGTTTCCGCAAAAAAAATTCATCCAGCTCAAATGCAGACACCAGAACTGGACACACTATTCTAGTGAGACAAGGTGGATGAGGTAATATACTGAAGAAGAGTTCTGTGGCTCTTGAAATCTTGTCTCTTTTCATCAGCAGAAGTTGGTCCAATAAAAGATATTACCTCACCTACTGTGTCTGTCTCATATTCTGGGATTACAACAATGCAGCAAATAATAATCTAGTAGCTTTTTTAACAATGCTGCGTACGGGGACAAGATCACTTCTGTAAGGTGGAAAATTAAAATAACTTTTATTTTTCTTATTTGGATAGGAAAGTTATGAAGAACAACATACTCCAAACTTGGCTTTTCAGGGGACTTTCCCTTGCTCAAAATTTAGCAAACGTTGTGAGCACTTTCATTTGTTGCGTTTTGAGGGATGATTTTTCAGTTCAGCCCTAGGGCTTAGCTTTCTCCAACACTTCCTTACTTCTGCTTAATATTCCTCCTTTAGCCCTTGTAGCCACAGCGTTTTATTGAGAGGTCATGCTGAGATAGTTATCTCTGATGATTCTGTCCTTCTCTGCTTTCTAAGACTGAGTCTTCCATCCTCTAGGTAAAACCTGCATTATTTGTTCCTAGATGTATTATCTTCCATAACTTCCACTGCCAGGGTTCCAGACTGAAGCTGCCTACATACTGTGTAACAGAGCCTGGTGCCTGCCTTCCTCCAGAGCTGGATTCTCTAGTGCAACAGGCTTTGGTGGCACAGGAAGTGGTGTTTTCTGATTCACTGTGCTGAATCTAACCCAGAACATGAATTGTGCAATAAAAGCTCTGCAACTAGACAAAGGAAAATAAAGATAACATGTGAATGTGATGACCACCATCTTGGCTGACACAGTGGGGACCTCCAGAGTTAAAAGCCTGAGCTGCTACACCTTGAGCTAAAGCTGGGCTTTAATAGTCAGGTGGTCTACGAGTCAGGTGGGAGTGCGGAAGGGCCACAACATACACTCACCAGAAAGTTACACAATATTGCCAGCTTCAAAAGTTCAAAAATCAAGAGTCAGACCCCAAAAAATCATGAGTGTTTTGTTTGGTTTTTTTTGTTTTTTAAAAAAAGATCATCTTGTGTTTTTGGTTTCTCTTTTGATTTGTGAACTCCCTCCTGCCCAATCTCTCTGTCTGAGAGGGAGACAATTAGTGTTGCTAATTCCCTCCAATTTACTCAGTAAGGTGATTTTGGCCCCTGCCGCAGGAGCTCTCACTGGCTGCCTGATGGTATGGAGCTTCTGGCTTCTCCTCAAAAATTCATTTAACCTGCACCCACCCTAGCCACACATCTGCCTGTCCCTGAGCCCCGCAATTCATTATGCATCCCCTGCAGACTGCCATTCCTCCCCCACAATCCCCACATCTGTCTTTCCTACAACCCAGTTCTGCTTCTCCAGCAGTGATTAGGGTTTGTCACCCTCCTCTCCCAGGCCTGCACACAGGGAGCTACTGTGGGGTTCAGTTCTCTCATTTCCCAGGTCTAAGGGGGAGGCAGAGTAGCTCCAGGGATTCTCCCCCGGGCTGCTCCTTTTTCTCTTGCTAGGCCTGGTGTTGCCAAGATAGACACAGGAGCAGAGGAAAGAGCAGCCCACAAACATTTTTCACAGGAGACTAGGGGGAGGAGTGAGCAGAACCACCTGAGCTGATGGACATTTTCTTCTTCGGCCTCACCTCCTGTGAGACTGATGTCATCTGCTCTCTCTCCACATCCTTTATCCAAAAACTTTTCTATCCTGAGAGGAGATGGAAAGAATTCTGCCTGCCTTCTGCAGCAGCCCTGATTGGTGGCTCTTCCTCAGGAGGTGGGGGAGTGGGGAAGAGCAGCCAATCAGAACTGGGGTTCCGCCAAGTAGAATAAGAGGGATGGAACATCTCTCATTATAATGAGACTGGTTACAACTCAACCAAACTCATGTTAGTCAGGAGGAAATTGAAAGAGCTGCCAGCAGTGGTTACATAGACATTCTGCACATACAATAGTAATTTATTTATTTTTTTGGCACATTCCCTTCTGACTAAAAACTAAAGTATTTGGGATGACGTCTATCTTACTCTTAAATCAGTCTCTAGTAAGTTGCTGTACGAGTTTGTCTCTGTGCTTACATCTTCTGAATGTGAATAGATATGCAAATGATGTTACGATAAAAGGCAGCATTTCCTGATGTGTTTAAATGTCTTTTGCTAAGTTTCATGTACCCAACATGCAGTACATATAGGAGTCAAATGTATGCTGCCCATTACTGGGGAATGAATGTATCATTTACCCAACAGATTTTTTCAAACAAAAGCCTAGAGCTGCGTCCAAAAATATCGACATAATTGTGTGGCTCCTGCAGTCAACTGCAATAGCAGGCTCAAAATGGGTGCATGCACTGCACATCTTGACAACTGGATGGGTGAGGTGTGGTCCACAGTATATTTGTCATTCAGAACTTATCTCTTCTGATCCATTTTTTACCCACTCACTCTAGGGCAGGGGTAGTCAATAGGCAGACTGTGGGCCAAATCCAGACCACCAGATGATTTCGAACAGACCCTCAAATCTTTATATTTACGTATTATTATTATTATTATTTATTATCATTTTATTTTTTTCTTTGGAGTATTGACTATATCACAACCAAGAAATTTTGACTTCGACAAAAAATAATTGACCACCCATACTCTAGGATATCCACCTCTACCCAGTTCCCAGGCCAAGCGTAACCCTCCTAATTTAGGCACCCACCCTTACCCAATTCCTAGGGCTCAAACCTTCTACAGGTTTGCAGGTTCTTTTTATCAGTGAAAGAGCCTTACACAGTAATATCCTAAACCTCTATTTTTTAACAAGCACCAAAACAGAATGCACACACTAAGCATACAATGCTCACCACTCCCAATAAGGCAGAGGAACTTTTCCTGATGGCCAGTCAGGTTCAAGTCATCTGGGACTCCAACTTTTGCATGATATGGTTGGCAGAGTGCTGAGATCTGGCAGCTCTGATCTTGGGTTGTGTCCTGGAGCTGGTTCCAAATAACTTCCTTTTGGAGCTCCGTTTATATAGTGAAACTTAAGTCCTGCTTAGCTATACCTTATCCCATCATTTTACTTAAGTATTACAAAATAATTCTTTGGCCAGTTCTAACATACTGCAAAACAATTATTTAACCAAGCATACCCCACAACCTTAGTTGATTTAAATCTTGCAAAATCAGTTATGCAACATACAGAAACAATCAAAGAACCAGGCAGAAACCATACAGATAAACAATAGAGAAGTAGGGACCATAAAGGCAAAACAATAAAGTAGAGATTTCACAAACACAACTGTTGATAAGTGATTCCTTGCCAGACAGAATACAATCAAACTAAGTTTTTTTTAAAAACATCTTAAGATCCGTTTTCTTATCTAGTGGTGGTGGGTAGGATCACCTTCTTAACAGCCTGATATTTCATTGTTTTAATGCACTTTAGATGGAATGTGAGGATGTGACTTTCTGCTTCTTGGCTCGTGGCTGCTGCTGTCCTAATGTGGCTGCAGAAAAAAGCCTCAGACTTACACTTTCAAAGTCTTTTCTCCTGCTTCTCAAAGTCCCATTTTACTCCTTTCTTCCTTCAGGGCTTCTTTGCCTACCTGGACTGCATGCCTATTCCCTTTTGTACATCCAGTCATAATAATTGTGTTTACATTTTTGCATATGTCTCTAGGCTTTTGGTCCTAAGGGCTTGCTTGATCCAAAGCCCACTGAAGTGAATAGAAAACTACCATTGACTTCAATGGGCTTTAGAGCTATGCAATTAATATAGGCAGTGTGTGAATCATCCCTTTAGGGAGGCTAGCCCCAGCCCCTCCCCTTCTGCCCAAGGTCACTTCCCTCCCCTACCAGAGCCCCAACCTCCCCATCACAGCCTCCAGTGCCCCTAGCCCTCAAGCACCAGGCAGCCGGCGTGGTCCCCAGCACCTGCAGCCACAGAGTGCTGGGCAGCGCGAACACCAGACCCAGCTGCCCTGAGTCCCGACCACAGGCCAGCCTGTCCTAGCCCCAACCCCAGCCTGGACCTGGAAGAGCAGGAAGCAGGAGGGGGCCTCAGAATGGAGCATGGGTGGGCCACACCTATATTTGGGATGCACATTTCTAGGCAGTTCAGGTCAGTACAGACCACATTTGTGGAATTACAAAGTCTTTCTTCTTGACCTATTTATACAGTGAGTTTAGTAGTTTTCTTGTAGTAAGTGGATCATTAGTGATTCCTTATTATTAATCAATCTCTCTAATGATAAAAGACAACAGTATCTGGAGCCCTTTCCAGAAGGGCTGAGCTTGCTACATCAGTTTTTGCAAGCCATACATGGAGTAGAGGTGGGGGTCGAGGTGTGCTGCAAAGGGAATGAATACATCTACTCAGCAGCTGGGCTGCTGCACTGATTGCCCCCTCAAATCTTGTGCTTTCTGGGGTTATCCTAAGACAATACAGTCTATTGAACGATGTATGTTTGACTCCGAGAAGCTCCGGAGCACACGAGATTTGAAGAGAACAGCTGGTTCAGATGACTATACTAAACATGATGCTCTGTCAGAGTACCAGCAATTGCGGCCCGCTGAAGGCAAAATGGAGCTTGGAGCAGGGAATCTGGAGTAGAGAGAAAAAGGAGGAGTTAATGATGTGTGCATGCGTGCATGAAGAGAGGAGGAGAGGGGATTTCATTGGCTTGAAAGAAGGCAGATGATAGCATAAAGAAAGGCAGTTGAAGAGAAGTTGACAAAAATTTCAAATAAATTTGGATAAGTTTCCAAACTCTGGGGGACCGCAGTCAAAGTGAATTTAACCCCAACTCCAGGGCTAAAATAAAATATGAGGAGAAAATTAGACATCCTTTCATGTACTGGTGCCTGCTGTATTATTATTTTTAACACTGCTCATCAGTAGTACAGTTTGGGTCAAAACAAGCCTCAAATGAATAATCTTATTCCACCCTGTCAAAAATCTTCACTGACTGCCAGATCATGGTGACATCAAAGTAGTATGCAAATCAGGGGTGGAGCTCTTCCTCACACTAGTTGAGCGCTCTTACCCATCTGTAGTCCCCATTATTTTTAGTGGGACTATTCACATGAGTAAGTGCTCAACAGCATGAATAAGGGTTCCATAAATGGGTCCCCAAAAGATCACATGTTTTAAGAGAATGATCCATTGTAAGTGACCACACTTGTGCATGATGGATGGGCATTGAGTGTTCTGGAAAAACATTGCTGTGTCCAGGATTACATTGAGCAAAGACATAAGGTTGTGATTTGTACAGCATAAAAGATCTCTGACTCTTTGGAGTCATGGGAGATTAACTCTGTGCTGACCATTGCTGACAAGTCTTTTGCCCTTTGCCTCCCTGAGCACACATGCTGGTTCCTTTCTTTATTCAAGGGAAAGTAATCTGCCCCACTCCTATACTTGGCATAGGCTAGTTCCTGCATGGTGCCAGCTCAGCTGTGCTGATTGGCTCCTTAATCCTCCCTGCTGCCTGCCCACTTCCTGACCATCAGTGTTGGAAGGAAAGTAGTGAGCCCACAAACTGCTCTATCTTTTGAATTGTTACCTGCTACAATGTAGCCTTGCACTCCATCCTTCATGCATTAGCTGGGTCACAGTTTGGCCCTTTGTAAGTAGATGAAATCAGTTTCAAACTTACGAATGTTAATTTATCAATTATGTATTAGTAGTCTATTCATCAGTGAAGCAAAGACTACATTAGAGGTACCTTCTCCTTTCAAATTGCAGAGATTTATTATTAAGGATAAAACTAGTATAGTAAGCCTGGTACTAAATACCTGCAGTATAGTACAACACAGCTGTAGGAGAGTGATCATGTAGAACTAATTGTATCAAATAGCTAATGTTTACTACCGCATATATCATGTATCCTATTCTGTAAAAGCTAGAATGCAGAGTAATGGTTCTGTTTATTTATTAGTTTGTTTTGTTTTTTTCAAATTCTTTCAGAAAATGGACCTCGTCTACTTGTGGAAGCAGAACAAACTAAAGTCTTCTCGCACAGGGGTGGCAATATCACATTACCGTGTAAATTTTACCATGACCATACATCAGCTGGCTCAGGAACCCACAAAATCCGTGTCAAGTGGACCAAACTCACCTCAGATTACCTCAAGGAAGTGGACGTCTTCGTCGCAATGGGACTCCACCAGAAGAGTTATGGAAACTACCAAGGCAGAGTGTTTCTGAAAAAAGGCAGTGAAAATGATGCTTCTCTTGTAATCACAGATATAACACTGGAGGATTATGGGAGATATAAATGTGAGGTGATTGAAGGATTAGAGGATGACATAGCAGTGGTATCTCTGGATTTACAAGGTAGGTGGCATTTGCATTACAGATTTGTGGAGCATTCCAAGTAAATATGGAAGAACATAATGGTAACTGCAATGGCAATGTGGAAAAGAGATTTTATACTTATTCTATTTAGTAGTTGCATTTATTATGTTAATATATATTGTAATCAGTTTTTCAATATGGACTACTATCTACCCTAATGATATGTCTATGTTCATTAGAAATCTACTCAGGAAGTGATGGTTATGGTTATTATAAAATTTCAGTACAGATATTCAGATTGAATAATAGTCAATCAAAAAGGTGGATTGATCATATAGGGTCATATTCTGCCACCCATACTCACATTGATTAGTACCATTAAATGCTGATTTCTCTGGGACTATTGAGGAGTAAGGTATTACACATGAATAGGGGTGGCAGAATTGGTTTCCTAGCTATTACCGCCTTCTTTTGCATATAGGCTGCTCTAATAGCTAATGTACAGTGTATTCTGAAGTAGATTTTTCTCTTCAATCATTTATTAAGAAAAAAACAGAGATTGTTTGTTCCTAGTCTGCAGAGTATCAAGCCGTGATTGTTTTAAGATCTAAACATGAACTCCACCTGCCCCCATCTGCTCACCCACCACTACTACATTTAAAGCTGTGTTCCTGTGTTAGTAAAAGCCAGGGCTTTATTTAAAAATTCAGAACTGCTCTGTGCTTTCCTAAGGCACCCTCTTTAGGAAAAAGCACAGGTCATACCATATTTTTTGTAGTTCAATTCATTTTAACCTTCTTTCTTTGCATAGGCCCTTATGTCTTCTTTAAAGTACGATTACTGGCCACATATGTTCATGCTAACATGAAATATAGAATTAATTCCAGAATTCCAAAATTTCAAACACTCAGGAGCTTTCAATGAATAAAATTTGAATGGATCTTGCACAGAATTCTGTAAATTGTGCTTATCTTCAGTTGGTAATTTTGCTGGAACAACACTACATGGTATGTCAGCTACAACCATTTGGTTTCATACTTATTTTATTACATTCTTTTGTGTTACTGAGCCATACTTGCAATGTGGGATGGGCAGAGTTCTTTGGGGACAGAAAAAACAGCTGTCAGATTGCTAACAACACCATATCAAACCAAATCATAACATGAATGATAGAAGCATTATGAGAAGTGTCTGGAGTGCATTGTACTCTGGGGATCTTGGGCTACTAGACTGTTATAGCCATCAAAAATTAGACCAGCCTTGTTTATGTGAGGATGGAGCCAGTTTATTCCCCAGGCCGTCCCCGTATCAGAGGAAGCAGGAGGTGACTCAGATCTGTGCTTGAAACGCCTTAAATTTGGCCCTATGACTTTACAGACAGCATTATGAATTACTACCATAGACACGGGGTAAAATCATATTTTATAAAGCTTTCTGCCATTCACTTAACCAAAAGGACATGAAGAGGGAATATGTTTCAGTAGTTTCCTAAGAAATGCCAACATTGTCATTAAATATTGGTAAAGTTGAATATTTTTTCCCAGCTCAGTATTAAATACTGCTATAAAATACATTTGCAAGTGAGCTGCAAAGGCATCTGCTACATGCAGTCAGTAGTTATTTCCTTCAATGGGGCTCTCGCAAACAGTGAGTTTAACATACCAATAAAATAGAAAAATCTGTGAAATGGGCCCTAAGTTTTTCTGTGCTATAAATAAAGGACAGCAAATTCTGATCTCATATATAATAGTAAGTCAATGGAATTGCGTCAGATTTTTCACTGGTGTAAATGAGCTCAGACTTGACCCTGTTTTTTCCAAGGTATTCAATATTGATTTGCATAGTGAATTGAAAAATTACATTCAAGAGCGCTGTGTCTGTTTTTGTGGACGTCTCCCTGCTGTCTATACATTCCACCAGGTGTGTGTCTGAAAGAAGACCCTTACAGATGCCAAGTTATCTCCTGACACTGTTTAGAAAAATATCTGACTTGTGTACCTGCAAATCAATGAAGGATGTGAATCCTTGACCTTCACAGTGGTCTATTGTATGCTTTGGTATTTATTTTATTTGCAAGTAAGACCATCTCTCTGTTTGTTGAAGCCAGATATGCTGAATGGCCTTGCCTTAGTTCTCCATGTTCATTTGTCAACTCCTGGTGCATTCCATTTGTCAATCGAGAAAAACCGCCATAGCTTCCATACCATTGTGAAAGGCAAAAGTATTCAACTTACATTTTTTCACCCCATCATTATTATTAGTCTCTATCTCTTCAATTTCACAGAAGAACTTAACTCTTTATTAGAGAAAATTAAACTTGTATACAGGTTAAGTCAACTACAACTCATTTTTGAATGAAGAGAAAAAAATGAGTAGGAGGCAAAAGGCATTTGGCTTTATATTATCCTTTTGCCAGTGGCATCCATATACTCAGTCACATCTTTGTACAAGGAAATATTGTATTAGCTGCTCAGTGCAGCTGTTCTGATTATGACATGAATCGCTAAAGTGATATATCAGGTTCAGCTTATAATGTACTATTGATCAAAGAAAATCAAATCCTGACTGACTGATACCTAGGGTGAGATTCTGTGATGAGCTCTTAGAGGCTCACAGCCCATGGGGAGGAGGGGGCTATGGTAGTTTCAAAAGAGAGTTGTGCTCTCCCCTGCCCTTAGCCAACCATGAGGGCCCTTCCTGGGCTGCTGTATGGGCCATAGTACTGCTAGGGTGACCATACCTCTCTTATTTTAAGATGTATTGAAAGGTATTAAAACTGATACTAAGTACCATGTTGAACATTGAATTGAACCCAGGGCCGGCTCCAGGCCCCAGCGCGCCAAGCGCGTGCTTGGGGTGGCATGCCGCGGAGGGTGCTCTGCCGGTTGCCGGGAGGGCGGCAGGCAGCTCCGGTGGACCTCCCGCAGGCGTGCCTGTGGCGGGTTTGCTGGTCCCACGGCTCTGGTGGAGCATCCGCAGGCACGCCTGCGGGAGGTCCACCAGAGCCGCAGGACTGGCGAGCTGCAGAGCGCCGCCCCCCGCGGCGTGCCACCGTGCTTGGGGCAGCGAAATCGCTAGAGCCGGCCCTGATTGAACCTTATGATAATTGCATTGTATACTTGAGAGAAAAATATATGATATTCTATGGGAAATGGTGTTTCCCTAGAATGTCCCTTTAAAATAAAGCATTATCCCTTATTTTCACATGGTTTCCCCCTATTTCCATCCAACAAAGGTGGTTACCTTAAATGCTCCCTAGAATCGTTGCCTGCTGACCCCCCAACATTCCCCAGTCAACCTACACCTCATATCTAGGATGACCAAACATCCCGATATTATCAGAACTGTCCTGATTTTAGGGGCTTTGTCATCCTGCCCATATCAAGTGTGCCCCCTGTGCCATAGCTAGCAAAAGGTCCTCAAAGGTCAGCTTTACAGCAGTGCCATCACTGGGGAGAATTCCACTCCAGTCCTTTTACCAAATGTAAAAGGGCCAGAGTCGGGGTAAGATCTCACCTCTAATTATCTGTCCTTAAAAAGTATTCTTCATCATACTACACATTTGAAATCAGCTGGTGCAAATCAGTGTAGCTCCTGTGAATTGAAAGTTGACTAGTTCCCTCTTATTTAAACTGAAAAGGGTTCTAGCTCACTAACAACCACAGTAAGAGGCGTGCATGAAGTGATCACTTAGATAAATGAATGGGAGTTCTTGTGTGAGTAATCATACCTGTACATAAAAATGCTTGTACATGTACACAGAGCTGCGGACTTTCTGAATTAACTAGATCAATATTTTGAAGTTTTCAATATTTTAAAAATTAAAGTTATTGATCTTTTTGATCTACCAAACATAGCCGCTTTATAACCAAGATACACTTTCTGTTTGTTAGGAAAATAACAGTAGTTTCTCCTAAGAAGATTAAGTTTGATTAAACACACTTATTTTTCAAGTGAGCATATATTTAATGTGTTGTAATCCTCATATTGTCCCCTTGCATTTCTCCATACTCATTTCTCAGCTTATCTGCATTTTTCACAGTGCAGGCTTTGATTGCAGTTGTTTGTATGTGTACAGTGCAAAAGAGATCTATTCACAGCAAATCAGTTTCTTGGGGGGAAATAAAAGGGTATCAGCCCATCCTTTGTTACCCTAACATTCAACAGCTGCTACAAATAGTAAAGTCAATCTCAGAGTTGGAAGGTTCCATATCAGTAGTGCAGTGTCCTTCGATGCTAGCCCAAGGATGCTAATTGGCAAAGAGACAAAACATTTATTTCCAGGAATGCCCCTGGCAGTACAAAAAAGCTGATCACTTCAATGTAAGTTCACTGTATAAAACAGTAAAGCTTTGGCTAGGTGAAGGTATATTTATCATGTCAGAGACCTTGTCCGCTACTTCAGTTCTGATTAATGTTTTTGTTCCTGTAGACATATTGGACTCCTGGAAACATAATTAAATAAACTGTCCATAGTAATTGGACAATATTTCAATCCTAGCTTTCAAATAGCAATGTAAATAAATTCTTTTAATAATTGATACACATTTTTAAATAGCTTGCTGTACTATATATCATTCTATTTCATTTTAACAGGACAAAACTGAATATACCCAAGCATGGATGGATAGCATTTCAGTATCTCTTAGAATGGTACTTAAGTCAATTGACTTCACTTTATTAAATGTTATTAATATTTTCTGCCTGCTCTCAGGAGCAGTGTAGATAGGTGGAGCACAGGGTCTGGAACTCTGGCTGACCTTGAGGAAGTCACTTCACAGTTTACCCATCTGTAAAATAGAGATAATGAGCCTTACTTCCTTTGTAAAATACTTTGAAACCTACTGACAAATAGCACTGTATAAAAGCTAGGTATTATTACATTCCTTATAAGCAAAAAAACTGATGGCTTTAAGCTTACATTTAATGTTCTTTACTTCAGCTCCTCCCCTATATTTAGGGCCCTATCAAATTCACAGTCCACTTTTGTAAATTTCATGGTCACAGCATTTTAAAAATCTTGAATTTCATGGTTTCATATATTTAAATCTTAAATGTTATGGTGTTTGCACAAAGCATAAATATAAACATGTATTTAAAAAACAGCAAAATATAAACGTGTAAAGCCCTTAAATCAGCATTTCTCAAACTGGGAGGTCCCAACCCAAGGGGCCGGGAGGCGGCAGCCTATTGTGTGTATGTGTGGGAGGGGGTGAGGGGGAATCTGCAGTATTGCCACCCTTGCCTCTGTGCTGCCTTCACATTTGGGTGGCCAGAGAGCAGTGCAGTGATCAGTAGCAGCGCAGAAGTAAGGTTGGCAATACATCGAACTCTCGGGCTGCCTAGCTCTGAAGGCAACGCAGAAGTAAGGGTGGCAATATTGTGACCCCCCCACACACACACACACAATGCCCTTGTAGTCCCTTTTGGGTCAGGACCCCATTTTTAGAAACACTGTGTACTTTGGTATACATTTATCCTATAGTATAGTATAGGGTAAAAGGACACAAAAGACCACCTTTCATGGAGGAGACCAGATTTCTCGGTCTGTGATGTGTTTTTCATGGCCTTGAATTTGGTAGGGCCCTACCTATGTTTTAATGTTGATGTAATAATGTCCAGTTGAGTTCTTCACATTTTCATTACATACAGTACTCTGGCATCCTGGACGAATAGTAGTATTTTAATATTTTCCTCTTAATTTATGTCTAGCTGACAGTGGATCTGTAATTGAAATACATATTAGTCTGTATGTATACTTTTAAATTCACGCACCCACAATAAGATTAAAAATCCACTTCTGTGATGCTGCCTATAGTGAATCTTGTTTGCAGTGTAGCTGTAGCTGTGTTAGCTCCAGTATATTAGACGCACAAGATAGGTGAGGTAATCTTTTATTGGACCCAGTTGGTTCAATAAAAAGATATTGCCTCACCCACTTTGTCTCTCTGTAGTGAATTCTGTTGGGTTTGCACAGAAAATCCCTTTTGTTGTTCCCTTTCTCTGACCCATCCCTTTTTGTATTTTTAGACAACACCTATCTCATCATGGAAGCTACTGCAAAGAAATATATGCATTGTTATTATTATTGCTTATTAGAGCTTCACTAGTGTGTATGGATATACAGAGTCAATCAGACAACTGCTTTTGATCATCCATGCTCTACTACTGGGGGAATTCTGTGCCAATGTGCAGAATTCATGTCTCCCACAGATTTCTTTGCTTCCCCACAGAAAAATTACTTTTTGACAGGGAAGCAAAGGGAAGCCGCAGGAGTAGTCATGCACCCATCCCCAACACCTTGGGTGCATACTTTTGGGCATACAGAGTAGCAAGTAGAGAGGTAAATTACTGTGGGGGGAGGAGAGGGCTGGGGATGCTCATGCTCAGATCCACTCTTTGTCTGCCCAACCCCTGTGCATCCAGAATCCCCATATCCACACCCCACTGCTAAGCCTCAACCCCCACACCCAGAACCCCCACCCCTGCACAGAATCCCCCACACTTGAACTCCCACTCCATCAAGCTCCAGCCCCAGGATCCTATCCTGCACTGGGCTCAGCTGCTAGTCTAGGCTGGGCAGGGAGTAAGGGAGGAGCACACTTCCTCAGCATGAAATGGCCAGTGCTCGGGCAGACCCTCCCCCAGAAACCTCCCCTGGCTGCAGGAAGCTCCTTCTCCCCACTTCCTGCCCCCATCACTCCTCAGCTGCAGAAGGAGATGTCACTATATGGTGAGCTGCTCCCCCATCCACCCAACCCCGTGCATCTGGACCCCTCCATACCCAGACCCCCTGCTGAGCCTCACCCCCTGCATCCAAACCCCCCCACTGGGCCCTCCTGCTGAGCTCACCTCTCCCGTACCCAGAACTCCCCACCAAGTTCCCCATACCCAAGCCCCCACCATGCCGAGCTTCACCCTCTGTGTCCAGATCCCCACACCTGCAGCCAGACTACCCTGCTGCTGAACTCCACTGCCCTGCATCCAGACCCTCCTGCCAAGTCCCAGCACCCTGCAGCTGGACCCCCACCCCTGCACCCAGACCACACCTCCACTGAGCCCTCATACTCAAACCCCAACCCTGATGAGCCCCATCCCCCATGCACATGAACCACCCTGACAAGCCCCCCACACCAGAACCCCCATCCCATTGAGCCACAGCCAGTTGCACCTGGACCCCCCCCCCCGCTGAGCCCCACCCCCCCACACCCAGACCTCTTCCCCTCCCCTCTGGCTGAGCCCCAACTACCTTCACCTGGATCCCCCTGCAGAGTTCCATTGCCCCTGAACCTCTCCCACAGAGCCCCTGTGCATCCAGATCCTTTCCCCCCCCACACACACACACTGACCCTCCTACTAAGCCACCTGCCCCCAGATTGCCCCAGCCAGAACCTTTTCACCCCACACCTGGTTCTCTTCCCCCTCCCCCCAGCCCCTCCACACTTGGCTCTTGCCAGGCTGAGCCTGCCTGCCCACACCTGATGTTCCTGGTGCAGAGGGGCAGGGCCTTGGGGTGTTTCTGGGACAGGCCCAGCTCTTGCGCTGTGTCAGGCTCTGGTGCAGACTCACCGCTGGATCCATGTCCTGAGGCAGCAGAGAGAGGGCTGCTGAGTGGTCTCCCACCTCCATGCAGCCAGTGACCTGTGCTCCCCACTGCCATGCTGGAGCCTCCACATTTTTTATTAATTAATTAATAACAAATAAAATTTGCAGAATTTTAAAATGTGCTTAGGGTTTTTATTTTTTTAGTGCAGAATTCCTGCAGGAGTAATGTTCAAGAAATATGACTTAATATTGGAACAAGGGCAGAGAACTGCTGCTAGGATGATCAGGGGAAAGGAGAGTCCTATCTTATAAGAAGAGACTGGAAGAGCTTGGCTTGTCTAGTCTAGCAAAATTAAGGCTGAGAGGTGATAGATTATGCTATAAATACATCTGCAGGGTAGACACGAGGGAAGGTGAAGAGCTATTTAAGCTAATGGACAAAGCTGGCCCAAGAACAAATATGCATTAAACTGCCCATGAACAAATTAGAAGAAGGTTTTAATCATCAGAAGGGTGAGGTCTGGAACAGCCTCCTAACGGGAGTTGTTGGGGCAAACAACTTAATTAGTTTTAAGCGAAAGCTGGACAAATGTATGATTGGGATTGTATGATGAAGTTTCTTCTCATGGTGGGAAGCAGGGCTTGCGAGCTTTGGGAGTCCCTTCTGCTTTATATGCTACATTCTTAAATCTCATACTTCAGAACTTCAGCCAGTCACCTGTACGTAGGGTGACCAGATGTTCCAATTTTATAGAGATAGTCCCGATATTTGGGGCTTTTTCTTATATAGGCGCCTATTCCCACCCCACCCCCGTCCCAGTTTTTGCACACTTTCTATCTGGTCACCCTACCTTCAGGAGTCAGGAAGGGATTCTCCTTCCATCCCTCCAAAGCATTTAGGTCCTTTTTTTTGTCTTCTTCCTCTGAAGCATGAGGCATGTCCATGGCTGGAGATGGGACACTGGACGGGGTGGTTCAGGGCACTGATGTGGTACCAAGCATTCTCTCTCTCAGGTGTGTAGCTGGCTGGTTCTTGCTCACATGCTCCAGGTCTAAGACTGATCATCAGATGTGGGATTGAAAAGGAATTTTCCTCCAGGTCATCTTGGCAGTAACCTTGGGATTTTTTAGCATTTTTCTGAAGCATGTGGGTGCAGATTTCTTGCTGAGATTATCTGGGTATATGTCACTTAATCAATTCCTTGACATTGCAAATGCCTCAGATACTGCTGCACTTCGATCCCTCCTATTCTCTGCCTGTGGCACATAATAGTTTAATCCCTTGCAGGCTGTAATGCTTTGGTCTAATTTTGGTTGCTGGGTTTAGTGTGCGTGTACTGTGTGGTATTGGTGGCCTGTGATATTCAGGAGGTCAGACTAGATGATCTGGTGGTCTCCTCTGGCCATAAACTCTATGATTAACTGCTTTTGAAATAAATGGAATAGCATAGCTCAGTGGTTAACAAACTTGTTCCTCTGCTTGTGAAGGGAATGCCCCTGGCGGGCCAGGACGGTTTGTGTACCTGCCACATCTGCAGGTTCAGCGGCTCCCAGTGGCTGTGGGTCACTGCTTCAGGCCAATGGGAGCTGCTGGAAGCGGCAGCCGACATGTCCCTCGGCCCGCGCCGCTTCCAGCAGCTCCCATTGGCCTGGAGCAGCAAACCGCGGCCACTGGAAGACACGATCGGCCAAACCTACGGATGCAGCAGATACACAAATCGGCCCGGCCCGCCAGGGGCTTTCCCTGCACATATGGCGGAACAAGTTTGGGATCCACTGGCATAGCTAAATCTCCATACATCACACTGGAAATGTATTCTGAAGAGTCTGGCTTTTAATACCCATTGAAATTGAAATATGATTTATATTATATATGCGATCTAGACTACTTCCAAAAGAAAAGTTTAGCATAGCTTCCAATGAATTCCCTTTCATGCAGTTCATAAAGCCTATTAACCGAACAAGTCCCACTTTGCATCTCCACTGAGCTGTTATGCAAGTCAAATAAAGAATTCCATACATTTTGTTGCTGAGGTGAAAGGATCTGGCACACACTCTCCTACAAAATATGCCAGGATTACAGGAGAGTGGAGCCACTTGATGAACTGGCTACCCAGTGATGGCTAGATCATCTGGGATCCCTGGAGCAGTGTGGGAAAACCCAGTACCCCAAAAAGTATAGCAGACTGGGAGACAGAGATGGATTCTGAAGGAGAGAGAAGGAGTTTCTGTGTTCACTTTGAATTATAAAAACATGAAGTGGAAAATGCTGCTTAAGCCATCTAGTGTATCCCCCTGCCAGTGTAAGATTGCTCCCTGCAGTACAGTATATAGGGAGCTTTACTGTATCCTGTGTTGACTCTGGCTACAGGAAGCCTTGCTTTTCTGTTTAGACTAGAACTAAAGGAAGACTATTTCTTTACTCTGGCTATGGACAGCCTCGCCACACTCCCACCCCCATCTGGGCTAACAGAATTTTGTGTTGTCTACTTCTGTCTGTAAATACAGTGGTCACCTGGACAAGCTTGCTGAATGCATATAATGGTATCTCAGTAGATACACCACGCCTATTAACTGCTGTCATAACAGTCCTATTTAAAATTATTTCATTATGTAAGGCACAATTGTGATGGTTTTACGGGTGACTAGTGTAAACTGCCCTTCTTTACACTAGGAGTATAACACAGAAGGCTAATACTGGGTTTGTATTTAGAAATATTGTATTACATTAGAAGCACAAATATAAATGGCCTTCCCATGTCTCAAACAGGTCTGTCCATTTAAGATGGGATTTTGCAAAAGTTTCTTCCCATGGATTTTCAATGGGTTTTGGGCATCCAGCTCCCATAAACTTGATCAAAAATCCCATCCCTTAATACATGTATAAAGAAAGCATTTCTGAGCCAGATTAAAGAGTAATAGGCTTCCTTCTACTGGTATCTCGAGACCCCCCGATGGAACGTGAGATTAAAGGAGGATGGAAGAATATAGCCACCAACTGAGAGTTGTGGTCAATGATCTTCAATGCACTGAGTTTAATAGGGGTTTGAATGTACATTGTGAATGTTCATGAGCCAAAGATCTGTCTGAATAGTACCAATATTCATATTATTGGGTGAATTTGATATTGCTCATCCCTAGCTAATTACAACTCCCCCTCCACCACCACCTACCCTGAGAATAAGTAAGTGATTTAGCACTTTCCTAAGCTCACCATAGGCAGAAGTATTGCAGGAAATACAGTTCTGTACTGTAGTGTCACAGATTAGTTGGTGAACTTGCATGTCATGTGAGGGACAGTACTTCTACACAACAGGGGTGAATTTTATGGGGGGAAACTCAGCACTAAAGTCCAATCTTCAAAGGTATTTAGGCACCTAACTCCCATTAAAATAAATGGGAATTAAATGCCAGGATACTTTTGAGGAACTGAGCTCAACTGTGTTCCTTTTCCCTTTTTCTCTTTCTAAATATTTATTTAACTAAGCTTGTAGTAAAAGCCAAAGCCTGTGTCTGTGCACTAGGATGTGATCATTCAAACAAACACAGGTGTGTTTATTGAAATGTGCGTTACTTCAAATAGTTGTCATGCTAAGTTCATGGACTCATTCTAATTTCCGTTACAATCACCAGTTCTCAGGACTCTGATTTAATAAGTACAGAATCATAGAACAAGTGTGATTGTGGAACTGTCATTCAATTACAAATATCTTCAACAGTGACCTGAAATGGCCTTGATTCTTCTTGACGTTATTCTTCAGATATAGAGAGAAGAAAAGCTGTTCTTTGAGAGTGTATATTTAAGTGAATTGAGTATATATGAAAGGTGCTATATTGAAAATGGTGTTGTAGCTGTGTCGCTCCCAGGATATTAGAGAGAGAAGGTGGATGAGGTAATAGCTTTTACTACACCAACTTGTGTTGGTGAGGGAGAGAGTTTGTAAGCTTGTCTCTCTCTAGTATTGTAAACCTAGAAATCCAAGGATTTCTAACCTGCTTCACCAAAATGAAGAGTTGACCACTGAGGTTAGTATAGGTACAGATATGGGGCCCTGACCTTTCACAAGTCATATCAATGTTCCTACAAATTGGCATGAGGAACTCGTAGAGGATTGAGGTAGACTGTTGCAAATAAGATTCCTACAAAGAAAAATCCCTTGGTTGGGTGGTAGAAGCAACTGATGGCATAGATAGTGTGGTCACTTCTTGGAGGAGTTACATTTGACATGGAAAAGAGAACGGGAGAAGGGAAATCACAATGCAGTTTTTATTAGTGAATCAGGGGCAAGGCTAAAGATGAGAATTATAATGACCTCTGCATTTGGTGGGGACATGCCAGTCTCTTACTAGCATCAGATTTACATGGTATTTAAAGTGCCTAAAGAGGTATCCATAGGCAGAAAAAGACAAATACATAAGGAACTGCCTTTCCTTTCCCCAAATCCTAAATTGAATTTATTACTGTTATGAAGAGGAGATGTTATCTGTGGGATAAGCATAGGACTATAAGTCAGGAGTTCTTTATTCCATTTCCAGCTGTGGAAAAATTTAACCTTCAGGATGGTCTTTTGCACCATCCAAAATGTATGTAATGAATTGTTGTATAGAGACTGGTGACAAGAACTGAAGCTGAAGATGTTAAGTAACTAACTAGTGCACAAAAGCATAGTAAAAGTAGCTGCAGCAGTAGAGAGATTTGTAATAGAGGTCATCCCTATTAATTCAACATTAAAAGCTATAGGGAAAGAAGGCACAGCAGCAGCAGATAACAATTAAATACAGGGTAAAGTGGAGCTACACAAAGCATGGATCATGGGACACATCCAGCCTAAACTGTCATGTAAACCACCCTTAGCCAGCCTCTCCCTGTAGCTGCAGAGGGAAGTCAGTTTTATCAATTGCAGGTTTTTATTGTAGATGAACTCCAACAAAAAGCAACTTCTAATCTGTTAAGGAAGATACATCCACAGCTAACTATGGATTTAGGGGCTTAATATTTTCACTCTCATTTAATAATTTTGGCTATGTTTTAACACATACATCCGCAAGCTAATATTACAGTTGTGTGCATATTTATGTGTTAAAACATAGCCAAAATTATTAAATGAGAGTGAAAATATTAAGCCCCTAAATCCATAGTTAGCCACTTAAATAAAATTGTGTTTTACAGCAGCACACAATACCTAAAGGTCCTAAAATCACTTCAGCAATAGTCATAGGATGGTCTGGGTGCTCAGCCCCTCTGGAAATGAGGCTTTTTTTAATGCCTGTTAGTGAATTTATGTACCTGACTTGGGCTGTTGACATTTATATGCAGAACAGATACAATCCTTGTTTTTTGGTAAATTACCAGTATTACCCTCAGTAGTTCAATCCTTGGGCATCCCTAGAATAAAATAAATAACAAGACCAAATGGAAAAAGAGATCTAGAATGAATTTAAACATGTAGAATATGTATACCTTATTATTTAAGGTATCATAGTTAATAACATGATATGTATTACCTTTATTTTCATCGTTTATAGTTTAGAACAGCTAATAATTGAAGCTTCCTAAACAGAAGAGGCTTGTGAAGGAGAAGAAAATGAGCAACTAGAGTTCAAGAACAGGGAGAGAATAAAAAGAAAGGTCAATTTCTATTTAATCTTAGTGCCTTTTGGCTCTTCTCCTAATGCTTCATCTCATCCCCCACGTTCTCCCCACCCTACTCTGCTCTGTTCTACAGCTGAGCAGAAAACTTCAGCTCTGGATCTTGTTTGGCTCAGGTATTTTGTTTCACGTGATAGCGCCTGGGCTAAGTTTGTCTGCCAAATTCTGATCCAAGTTAGGTTTTGAAAGCCTGCCAAAATCTGGGATGCTTTTGCTTCAGTTCTAGCTCTGCTTTTTGCTGAATTTTATCAGAGCCAGCTGGGAAGGTCTCTTCTGAGGTGTTGTCTGCCGTGTCTCTTCTGTGTCCAGCTGTGATTTTTTTGATTGAAGGGCACCATGTAAAGAAAAAAAAGGTGCCATGGGAAAAGCTACAGGGTAGAGTGGGGTGAGTGAGTGTCATTAAATATTGCTGTTCAAACAGTTCTAAAACTTCCCTAGGTTCCTCTGTGTCTACTTAGATACTCCCTTTTTTTAAACAAAAGTTATCTGTGTTGTATCCCTCTTCAAAAGCTAAGACCTGATCTCAGATTGGTCCTCAAGTGTTGTGAGGAAACATCTCACAACCTTGTGTTCCCTGCACTTGGGCCAGCCACAATCTCTACCCACACTCCTCTGAATTTCCTCTGGCTGTGCCCTCTGGACAGAGAGAAGGTGGCACCCCAAATCCTCCACAGTGGCTAGCAGAACTGTCTGGCTGTGCAGGAGAACATGTGCTGCATCCCCTTCTAAGGTGTGGTAGCAGAGAAAGGGAAATGCCTCTCTGCGCTGCCTCCATTGAGAAGCTGTGGCTAAGAGCCATGCTACAGCCATCTAACAGGATTATCTGACCATTCTTTTAAAAGTTCCCTTAAACTAAACCCACTAAATATAATCCCTTGATTTTCCTTGCTTACTTTGACATTTTCCTTCTAACAACCCCCAGTCCCTTAACCACTGCTGCTGCCCTCCTCTGACCTACCTGCAGTTTGTCTGCATGTGGTTGGTAGTAAGGTACCTAGAACAAAATGCTGTCAGAATGTGCAAGGATGAGGTTCTGGTGTCAGTACAAAGACTGCAGCTGAGAGCAGGAGATAGAACTGGTCAGGTTCCAGGAGGAGAGAGTGTGAGGCTATCAGGCAGGTAAGACTGCCACGTCAGGAGATAATCAGACTTTGTTCTCCGACCAAACAGCTGACTTGCTGAGAGAGAATTGCTCTAGAAATAAAGCCACCAGTTGTAGTTGTATTATTTTGCCATCTCACATAGTTAACCTTAAATTTGTCCTTTTGATGCTAGTAAATGATATTTCTTGCTGTTGTGTTTTTTATATAGTTAAACAGCTAATAGCCTTCTTTCTTCCCTTCTCATTTAGGTGTTGTATTCCCTTACTTTCCACGGCTGGGTCGCTACAACCTAAACTTCCATGAGGCTCAGCAAGCTTGTCTGGACCAAGATTCCGTTATCGCCTCCTTTGACCAATTATATGAAGCATGGAGGTCGGGGCTGGATTGGTGTAATGCAGGCTGGCTCAATGATGGATCAGTTCAGTACCCTATCACCAAACCCAGAGAGCCCTGCGGAGGAAAGAACACAGTGCCTGGAGTCAGGAATTATGGGTTCTGGGATAAAGATAAAAGCAGATATGATGTTTTCTGTTTTACATCAAACTTCAATGGTAAGAGTTTTGAATCACTTCTACCTTTAACAAGGCCATTTCTGTGCTTCAGAAGGGAAGCTAACTCCAAAGGTACTGAAAAGCAGTAAGAGATGTTTAATTTGTCAAAGTGCATGTTAGTTTTGGAAACTGTTATTATTGAATTTATGAGGAAATGAGTCTGGATTGAAAAAAAGACAAATTTTGCCACATCTTCATTTTTAAAAGCAATAGTTCAGAATGAATATTGGCAACACATTCATGTGTCTCTGTTTTCATTCCTAGATATTTGTGCAGGTATGTTCCATATTGATACACTGCCTAGTTTATTTAAGTTAAAGCAATGGAGAAATCAGTGTTTCCTTTCATTGAGTTGCCCCCTTAAGTAAATAGTGAGGATATATTACAAGTTAAAACCTATCAAAAGGTAAAAACCCTCAAGGAACAATTGTGATTAGGAATTCACTGTTCCTATGTAACTTTAATGCCACTTCATACTCTCTAACAAAGTATCAGACAGTTCCATTTTGTATGGTAACCATTGCCTAACAGAGTAACAAGACTTGTGGCTAGGAGGAAAGCTGTAGAAATGGTATATCTTGACTTTAGTAAGGTTTTTGATACTGTCTCGCATGACCTTCTCATAAACAAACTAGGGAAATACAACCTAGATGGCGCTACTATAAGGTGAGTGCAGAACTGGCTGGAAAACAGTTCCCAGAGATTAGTAATCAATGGTTCACAGTCAAGCTGGAAGGGCATAACGAGTAGGGTCCCACAGAGATTGGTTCTGGGTCTGGTTCTGTTCAATATCTTCATCCGTGATTTAGGTAATGGCATAGAGAGTACACTTATAACATTTGTGGATGATACCAACTTGGGAGGGGTTACAAGTGCTTTGGAAGATAGGATTAAAATTCAAAATGATCTGGACAAACTGGAGGGATGGTCTGGAATAAACAGGCTAAAATGCAATAAAGATAAATGCAAAGTACTCCACTTAAGAAGGAACAATCAGCTGCACACATACAAAATGGGAAATGGCTGCCTAGGAAGGAGAACTGTAGAAAGGCATCTGAGGGTAATAGTGGATCACAAGCTAAATATGAGTCAACAATATAACACTGTTGTAAAAAAAGCAAACATCATTCTGGGATGTATTAGCAAGACATGAGAAGTAATTCTTCTGCTCTACTCTGCGTTGATTAAGGTTCAGCTGGAATCTTGTGTCCATTTCTGGGCACCACATTTCAAGTAAGATGGACAAATTAGAGAAAGTCCAGAGAAGAGCAACAAAAATGATTAAAGGTCTAGAAAACAGGAGCTATGAGGGAAGATTGAAAAAACTTGTGTTTGTTTAGTCTGGAAAAGAGAAGACCGAGGGGGGACATAACAGTTTTCAAGTACAAAAAAAGGTTGTTACAAGGAGGAGGGAGAAAACTTGTTCTCCTTAACCTTTGAGGATAGGACAAGAAGAAATGGGCTTAAATTGTAGCAATGGCAGTTTAGGTTGGACATTAGGAAAAAAATTCCTAACTGTCAGGGTGGTTAAGCACTGGAATAAACTGCCTAGGGTGGTTGTGGAATTTCTGTCACTGGAGATTTTTAAGAGCAATTAAATCAATGCCCATCAGGAATGGCCTAGATAATACATAATCCTGCCTTGAGTGCAGGGGACTGGACTAGAAGATTTCTCCAAGTCCCTTCCAGATCTAGGATTCTAAACAGTAATCTTGTTAATTCCTGGCTTTTGTGACTAATAATTTAGGCTCTTTTGTTACACCTTTCTACACTGTCATTGCTCCCTTCCTATATAGCTTTGTAGGCTACCTGCTCCGATCTTGGGTTGCTCTAAACTGCAGTTTCACGACTGCAAGCCTTGGATTTGGAGCCATCTAATCTTCGCTAGATGTTAGTATGGGTACAGCTGAATAGAAAGCTGTGGTCTCTGCTTGCTATAGCTGAAGGGTTAGTCTAAGAACTTTGTAGCATTGTTCAAAAAGATAGCTACAACCAATAGCAAGGATCAGGGCCATCACAGACCACAAGCAAAGACAGCTTCCCTCCTTAGCATCTCCATAGCCAGCCTTCAGTGACCACGTTAGGGCCTCTTGCTTGTGAGTAATTTTTATCCGTCTTGGAAAGCAGATGTTTCTCTTTTAGTCAACCAGCATAGGATAAGTGCACTTCTTTACTTATTCACATATGGTACATCCACGATGAAATGTGTTTGTCTTAGAACACACAAGATTAAACACATTTCTTGCTTTAAGCACAGATACTTAATTCTGCGTTTGTGTCACTTTCTTAACCCCAAAAAGGTCTAATTTTTAAATGCATTATCTGCCCAAGTTAGTAAATCTTTGACAAAACTCAGTTCTCTCCTGAAGAGGATGTTAAATATGGATATTAAATCATGAAATGGAAATACTTTAGTACTGCTTTAAGTGCAAATCTGAATGTAGCAACTTAAAGTCTGGAGCTGCTAGGTCAGCTCCATGCTGGATTGAGTGAATCACATAACTCTAAAACTATAGATACACTTCATAAAGCACTAAAGACTGCAGCTTTGTATCATATATTCCTCTTAGCTACTAAGAGAAAATGTTGCAGTAAAACTTTCTCACACAACACAACACACTGTCATGACCTCTTATTGATGCCCTTTATAGGACCTGACCACTGTTCAATCCATCTACACCCATCTTACTCTCAAAACATATTTTATTAGATTATATAACTACAAATCACAAGCCTGTATTTATACAGGCAAAGGAAAACTCACACCTTATTCAAGTCCTAACAGGGCCAGTCGAGGGGGGGAAGGAGGGCAAGTGGGGCAATTTGCCCCAGGCCCCACAGGGGCCCCCACAAGAGTTTTTCAGAGCCCCTGGAGTGGGGTCCTTCACTCGCTCCAAGGGCCCTGAAAAACTCTTGTGGGACCCAGGCCCCCGGAGCTTCTTCCACTCTGGGTCTTCGGCGGTGGGGCAGGGGAGGTCCTTCTGTCCTAGGGCAGAAGGACACCCCCTGCCAAATTACTGCCGAAGGAGGGCCCCCCCTGCTGCCAAAGACCCCAGGCTCCCTGAATCCTCTGGGCAGCCCTGAGTTCTAATAATGTCTGACCATGGTTTATGCTCATACTGCATTTGGCTGCTGACAAGCCCTCAGTGTTGAACTATAATAGTCTTAGGGCTATTAACATTGGGGGGTGGAACTGCATCAAGAATGTTGGCTGACAAGTGACTGAGATTCAGCCCTAGAAAGAACATTGAATGCAGTCCGCTGGTTGGATCATCACTATCCCCAGTGTGAACTGAGAACTCAGGGGTTGCCCAATGAGAACACTGATCCATCAACCCGCATCATCCAGTTTAGTTCTCTGTTATTCTACAGCACAATACTGTGCTTGGGTCTGGCTCCATTCATCTCATGTCAGGTTAGTGATATACTACTATGTTCAACCAGTTACATTGTAGCTGAGATGATTCAACCCACACTAATACCATGGCTCCCCCTGTTAAGCAACAGCACTCTTCCACACTGCCATTATGAGGATGACACAGTCAGAAGAGTTGAGAAGCTCAGGGCAAACCCAAGCCTTCCACTATACACAGGCCCCTTCAACCACCCAAAAGCACACTTGGTGGCCAGGCACCCACTGTGGGCCCATTTGCCCTGCCCAAACATCTCTGTGAGGTCGAAGTGCTGTGAAGAACGGGCTGCACTGATGTCAGAAACTGTCCATTATAATTGACCTAACCATACACATAGCCAGCTTTGATTTGCCACAGCATTAGTGAGCCCTTCCAGATGGATTCTGAATGGGCCAGGGTTAGTGTGTAGGGGCAGCCATCACACCTTGGACCAATATGAGACCCCCCACGTGTGGTAGTGGCCAAAAACACACAAAGTCTCACATCACTGTCTGCCCTCTGACCAGGTCTGATGGTGGTTTGAGGGTCTCTGCAGTTCACTCAGGTGGCTGCTGCAAATTGGCTTGGCAAGCACTGTTAAACGAAGAATTATGATTTACCAAAGTTCACAGTGGAACATTTTATAAACTTACATTAAGAACATTTTAAAGCTGTGTGGTTAGCCCTCAATGGTCAAGAAATATCAAAGTTAAAGATGTGCACAAAAACTTTACTTCTGCTCCTTTTTACACGTACAACAGTCTTTAATTAGGTGGTCAGCTACTACAGATCGTATATATGTATGTAACTAGGTAACATGATCGCATACAATATATAATTTTTCTGCCTCCCTAAATACATGTCTAGCAGATTACAATGTATTCTTCATTCTTGTATGTTTACAATTAATTTCTTTCTAATAAGAAAAACTATTGGAAATGAATATGCACAGGGGAGCAGCATTAAAAATGTACTTGTAATCATGGCATTTTCTGATGTCTGTGCGTCCCTGCAACTTTAATTGGACCCAGACCCTATACTTTTTAACTACCTAGTTAAGTTAGTCAAACATGTGCACATTGTACCTTTTTTTAAATTTAGCATATTGCAAGAAATGTGGAGCCTACAGTGTGCATTCTGTAGTACGTGGTTATTAGAGGCAAAATCAAAACTAAATTTATATCAGAGAGTTATACCTCTTTCCACTTTCAACCTCCAGATGTTAATAAACATTCACAAAGGGAAATATGTTTTCTCTCTGTTCTTGTACTCAAAAACAGCTAAACTGTTTTTACTCAGATGCCCCAGTGAAAACATTATTTTTGAGCAGATACATCTTCAGGGCTGAATTTTTTTTCTTTCAGGGTATGTTTTAGGAAGTTATGAGCTACTGAAAATAAGGATTAGGATGGAAACTATTCTGCAACCTTAGCTAGAGTGGTCATTGTTAATCAGGGTTTCTCAAATTTCATTGCACTGCAACCACATTCTGACAACAAAAGTTACTACATGACACCAGGAGGTGAGACCAAAGTCTGAGCCTGCCCAAGCCCCAACACCCCAGGTGAGGGGAGGCCAAAGCCCTTCAGCCCCAGGCTGGTGGCCTGTAATCCTGAGCCTTGCCACGAAGGCCTGACGCCCTCACTTTCATACTTGGGAGGTGGGGGCTCAGGCTTTGGCTTCAGCCCTAGGCTCCAGCAAATCTAATGCCAGCCCCCATGACTCCATTATAATAGGATCACAACCCACTTTGGAGTCCTGACCCAGTTTGAGAACTGCTAGATAGTAAGAGTCCTTTCTAGTCTAGATACTATATTAGTTTGAGTGGGTGGAATGGGATGCTGGCCCCTTGTGGTGATTCCAGGATAGGTCTAAGAGGTGGAGAGTTGGGTAAAATTCAGCCCAGCAATCTCCCCTTACTCCTATTACAGTTCTTCTGGAAGTTCTCTGTGCAGTGTCTGCTGCTTCATACCTAGTCCTTTAAAACATTCAGTGATTTGACAGTCTGCATGTGAGGAGGAAAATGGTGATTTTTTCAGTACTTTGAAAATCAGTTAAATTTGAACAGAATTTTATACAAACAAAGTAAATATAGACTAACAAGTTGTGCCTGCCAAATTTCCAAGGCCTGATGCAAATAATCACAGTTTTAATGCTTCTCAAAAACAAGTCATACATATTCTTTATACTGGAAAGCAACTTGAGTAGAGGGTTACTACTAGCTTCCTTTATAAAATATACATGATATCTGAGTGGGGTTTGCTTTAAACATTCTGCTTATTAATATGCATTTTGTTACTGTCCCTGCCTGCAGGTATATGGGATCTTGGGGAGCAATTACCACACAGGTGGGGTGCCAATTAATTTCTTTATTAAAGGAAAAAGGAAGTGGTGGGAATTTAACAATGAAATACGATGGGATGGGGTGTATAGGGTGTTTACAATAGACAATGATGGGGGGATTCTTCTTATTGAACAGTGTAGGGAGTTCTAACAGTGGGGTACAGTAAGTGGGGTTCAGCACAATGGGATACAGTATAGTCAATAAGCGTATCAAAAGAAATGCAAAATAAAATGGTAGCTTCTATATAAAATAGTCAACAATCTTAGACAGAATGTATTAAGTGGTTAGTGGCCTTATACACAATGGTATCAATACAAATACAAAGTATATCAGAAAAGTGGAAGCAACCAATGGGGTGTTATAATTACAAGTAAAATGTGAATCACAGTGCAATAATACAATATGGATGATAAGTGAAATTATGCAATGTAACGGTATAAAAGAAAAGTAATGACTTAATTTGTGAGGCTAAGATAGCAGATAATCTGCAAGAGTGTACCTAAAGGCTGGGTCAAGGAACAGGAGGGGGGAGGGGAGTGAATGATTAGTGGCAACTGATGAGAGGAGAGTGCGGCTGGAAGCAGCGAGAGACTCTGAGCCCTGCAGGGTAAGGACAATGGAGCAGTGTGATGGTGATCTTCGGTAGGGGAGGGGCAGCGGAGAAGTGTAAAGAAGGGCTAGAGAGAGGTTTAAGCAACAAGCGGACACCAAAAACAAAAGGAAAAAAAAAGCGGCAAAGGGTTTGGGAAGTTTCACAGGGGGAGAAGCAGCAAGGGGTTTGGGAAGTTCGGAGGGTGATGCAGACGCGGGGGAGGAAGCAGCAAGAAGTTGGGAAGTTTGGAGAGAGTGCAGACGCGGGGGAGGAAGCAGCAAGAAGTTGGGAAGTTTGGAGAGAGTGCAGATGCGGGGGAAAAAGCAGCAAAGGGTTTGGGAAGTTCGGAGAGAGTGCAGATGCAGGGGAAAAAGCAGCAAAGTGTTATAACAGGGAGACACGGAGAAGCACACAGAGGGGGAGATTGAAGCGGGGGAAAAACAGACACGGGAAAGTTCAGGGAGAGATCGGGACAGCGGGAAGACAAATTTAAGCAGCAAAAACCTTATCTATCTTAATCAATGACTAGGCAAAACAACAAATATCACAATTCTAAGCAAAACTATAACAAGCAACTATACGGAGAAACAAAACAGTAAACTATAACAAGGCAGGTGAACTTACAAGCTCTACAATCTTAACAAACTATGACTTATTAAACTAAAAAAACAAAACCTATGGTGCACCTTATGCTATGGGGAAGTCACAGAGGGCAGAGTGGTATGTGCCCAGGATACAGCTCCCAAGGCAGCCCCCAAGGAAGCCAAGGGATGGTGGCTACAGCAATGGATACAGCTGAAAGCAGGGAGCCCCGAGACAAAGCCCACAGGAGCAGAGCTTAGTGGCGGCACAAACTTATTTTTAGCGGCAAAGCACCGTGGAGTTTAAGAGAGGTTTTAAGACACAGACCAAGGTTTAGCTTGAGTCTGTGTGCTGGGGAAACAGAGCCAGCAGCTAAAATAATAAAATAAAAGTAGGGAAAGTTTCACAGAGGGATTCTTACCAGTCCTCAAGGCAGCAGCAAAGGCGGAAGCAGCAGCAACATCAGAAGAAGCAAGGAGGGCTCGGTACAGTCTCAATAATCAGGAGATCTCTCAGGTAGCAATTCGTTCTCCGTGGAGGGGTTTTAAAAAACCAGAGGTACGCTCAAAAATAAAATGAGAGCGGAGAAAGGACCCCCCAAAACCCCTGGCTGATCAGACCAGGCAGCAATGCAGGAACCTTTCTGATGTTTGTTTCAAAAATGTCTGTTTTTAAAGGCAAACTCAGGCAGTTTCCCGCCAGTAATCCTGATAGGCTCCCTCTGTCACAGGGGAGGAGGCACAGGGAAAAACTGCAGGTTAAGCACAGAAACATGTCTGGGCAGAGACCTGTGCAATAGGTGACTCAAAAGCACATGAGGCCTATGACTCATGCCCAGGATCTTAAAAACACAATAGGTCTTGCAGCTCTGGACATTGCCTGCCCTACACCGAGCCCAGGTTCAACGAGGTGATAACAGGACTAACCCTTTGAACAGGGCAGTGGTCCCATTTAGCACGCAGCACAAGTGGCCATCCCTTTGAGAAGGGCAATGGCTCTTGTTTAAACAACTTAAGGGGCCCTCCCTTTGAGAAGGGCAGTGGCCCTAGTAAACAACTTAACAGACAGGGAAGGGCGGCCAAAGGAGGAGAACAAAAACAAGTATGGGGACAGCTGTAAGAAACAAAATGGAACAGGGGGATAGCTGTAACAGACAGTTACATGCTTTGCACACTGAACAGCACCCTATAATTGATTTTTTTAATCTGCTCTAATGGAGTAAAATCATAAATGTCTTGTTTTAACAAGGTACAAAATGCTCTTTTACAAAAAAAATCCCATTTAATTTATTCAGTGTAGCAGCAAACCAGTTATATCAGTGGTGGAGGCCACAAACATCAGATGTTAAGGCACCATCTTCAATGTAATGACAGAAATGCACAATGCATAAACCTTTTCTGGGTTATATAGTTGTATTGCTCATTTTACCCTTCAAGGAAAATAGGACTCCAAGTAAAGAGTCATCGTTCCTCTGAGTGAGAAACCAAAGAAAATGAGAAGATACAACAATATTAAAAATAAACTGGATTCAAAGAGTCAGTGAATCAATTAGCCTATGGTATGGAGGTTTGCTAATCACGAGCTTCGCTGCTGAAAGCTGGTGCAATGAGGACCTTTGAAGGAACGTCCCTTTTCTAAAGTGGCAGTATAAAGTTACTGTAGTTCCCCAACATAGGGCAAAATAGATGCCAAACCTAATAAGTAACTTTCCCATTTAATGAGTGAGGAAGTGTTTCACTTCTGAGGTGTTTAACAACGCTGAAGAACACTGGCTTTGATCAACAATTCGCCGTGGATATTAAGACATTCTGAACTTGAGTCTGTTGAGCAGATGATGGGCTCTACACATTGTGCGAATGCCAGCAGCCTTCGGGATACATCCAAGAATATGTAAAACTCCCATCTTTTATTGTCATGTTGCCATCTGGCCCTGGAGAACAGTTTACTTTCCCACAAACACACAATGATGTGATTAGTTGCACTGGGTCACAGTAAAGGCAGTATTGCCAACTCATGATTTTATCTTGACTAGCAGTTTTAGGGTGGTTTTCATAACCTGTCATATGCACTGTCTGAATGCCTCAGGGTGAAGGACGTAGTCCTGCCCTGCCATCCATGCATGGTCCTATAGTAGTGAGAGGGTTCTGTGGGACCAGGGTTGCACTGGAGGGGGAATTCAGGGAAAAGCTGCTGCTAAGTACAGAGCTCAGCAGCAATGCTTGCTGCTCCTTTGGAACGTCTCCTGTGGTTCTGGACGCTGTGGGGGCAGCAGGAGGCACCAATTGATCAAGGTGACATATGTAGGCAGAAGTATAGAGGGGAGTTAAAAAGTCAAAAGATAGAATAAAAACATGTTTTTATTCTATTTTTTGAAATCATATGATTTTGGGGCTGTAACATGATTTTTGATGTCTTCTGGTTAGCAGTACTGTGAGGGGTTGTTTTTTTTTTGTTTTTTTTAAATTCCTAGATCACTTATTACATGTCTGTGGTGTAGCGACAAAAACAGTCTGGCTTTAGCCTTCAGTTACTCCAGGCAAGAATCTTATACGCAGGTTTGCCAACCCTGCAGAATTGTCTTGGAGTCTCCAGGAATTAAATATTAGTCTTTAATTAAAGATTATGTCACATGATGAAACCTCCAAGAATATGGCCCATTAAAATTGGCAACCTTTTTTCCACTGGTCTGTATATTCCATTATGTCTTCCATTCCCTCCTCCCCACCAACTTTACTTATAGTAGAATCCTATTAGTTTTAAACAAAGCAGTTGGAGCAAACAAAAGGTCTCTGGTTGCCGTTGGAAAAGCATAACAAAGAAACATGCAAGATGTCACACTCAGGACTGTAAGGATCAATAACCAGGCTCGTCAGTATGATGTGAAGGAATTCTACAGACAAATGGTTTCACAACTACCACAAGGCAAAGTTTTCCCCATTGCTCAGGATCTATTCAAGAGTCTCTAGACCAATGAATGCCCCTGCACCCCCAAACACCTCTCTGAACCTGGAGTTCAAGTGATACAGAGGGCCTTCTGTAGTACCTCTTTGTTAGTGTGCATTTCATGTCTATTACACAGCAAACAAAACAAGGGGAGTGGAGGAAGAGGAAAATAAGGAATTAACAGATAAGTTCTTGGCTTTTTCACAAGTGCAAGGTGAAAGTTTCTACTACCACATCCTGATGAGTTACATACTAGAAAGAGCAAAATGTAGTTCTAGCCAAAAACGGTCAGGCATCACTTCACACTTACATCTTCTTGATATTTGGGGATGAGATTACACCAAATTGAAGTAGCTGTTCACATATTGTCTATACACATTGTAAAGTTTAACAATGTTTTATTTACTGCCTGGAAATCCTCTTCTCGAGGGGGCCCATATGCATAAAATGTTCATCGGTATCCAGAATATTTTGTTAAATTAAAAAATAACCAATAAACTCCGTGCACAACATTTACTATTAGCGATGGCCTATTTAAGGAATGGGCATATTAAGAGTGCTGATATTACTGAGGCCATGGGTCAAATTCACAACTTTATTGCAAATCCATGGGAACTTACCTTTCCATTGACACAAGGCTTTACCAGCTGCTAATAAACTCAGTGGGATTTGCAGCCCATCAGGCAAATCTGAAAGCTCATTCACTCTACAACAAACTACCTTTGACTCCAATAGAGTATGAAGCGTTTGTCTCCAGTCATAGAAATCTTCTACATTAGCAAATGTTATAAAATGGTTTCAACTGCATTGAAACATAAGAAAGCATGTGCTTTTCTAAATAGATATACACCTCTACCCCGATTTAACGCAACCCGATATAACATGGGTTCACATACAACATGATAAAGCTCTGACACTCGGCTCTAAGCAGCGTGTCAAGGGTGCCGGGCCAGGGCCGAGGGGTTGGATAAGGGGCAGAGGGTCTCAGGGGTGGTCATGGGCTCCCTCTCCCCCAGGGTCTAGGAGGCAGGAGCTGTGGGGGGTGGCAATTTTGGGGGCCCCGCAGTCTCAGAGTGGCCTGTGGGATTAGCAGGGAGCTGGAAGCAGCCTGTTCTGCTTCCCTCACCCTGGCCCCAGCCGTGTCACTCGGGGGAGGGGGCCTGGGGGAAGAGATGTCACCGACAGTAGCAGAAGCGGAGTAGCCCAGCCCCAGCCTGCTTCACTCTGCCAGCTCCAAGCCATGGTGCTCTGCTTCCCACCACAGGTGAGTATGGGGGGCATCCTTTCCCCAACCTCCCTGCTCTCACCGTGGCTGGGAGGTGGCGGAGTGGAGTGGGCTGGGGCCACGTTGCTCCACTTCCTCCCGCTGCCGGTGAGTGCCTGTCAGGGGGCAGGGGCTGTGGCTAGGGGACAGGGAGCAGGGGGGTTGGGTAGGGTGTGGGGACCTGGGGGTGATTAGGGCTAGGGGTCTCTGGAGGGAACAGTCAGGGAACAAGGAACGCCAAAGCAAGTTTGATATAATGCGGTCTCACCTATAAGGCGGTGAGATTTTTTGTCTCCTGAGGACCGCGTTATATCGGGGTAGAGGTATATTACCCAATGTCGGCATTATTCTTCTACTGAAATGCCATTTGGAAAGTTCTTAGCGATTTCTCTCAGTGAATTACAACAGATCTGTGAAAACAAAAATGAAACAAAGGAAAAAGTTCTGTTAGTAACTGAACAGGCTGCAAAAGTTTTTGCTTTGTTAGAATTTGTGCTCCAATATAAACAAGTCCTAATATAAAAAGGTGCAAGCCTAAAAATTGAGCTATTCCCAATTTTTATATATATTCCATCCAATCTGGCACTCCTTAATTAGGCAACAAACCCTTTTGAGTAGCTGGCGCCAAAGGGACATAGCCTTTCCTCTGAGAAAAGCATTTGAAAGGGGGCAGAGATGGTTCTCACAAGGAAGGAAAAACAACAATAATCTGGCACACTCTTTAATAAGAAACATAATATTTTCTTCTGGAATTAAAACAAGAGGGCCCCATACAAAAATTACCTCATTTCTTATATAAAGTGTCCACTGAAAATGCGTCAATTTGAAAGCCTGTCATGCTTATTTGGGAATTGTTAACTTATAAGCTGACTGCAGTTCCACTTCGCAGTTGCTTAATTGTCAGTCCAATAATGATAAATAACCCTGAAGATATTGAATAAAAGCAATACAATTAATTTAAGTGATACCTTTCCTTGATGGATGAAATTATTGTTTATAGTGTTGTTGCTTACAACTTAACAAAAGAGATTCCCCCCTTAGTTTTACTTGTGACATATATTTGTATTACCTTAGACAGAGACAATTTTCCTCAGAGCACTATCAGTGTTATGGCATTCTATGGTGAGAACATACCCTGTGATGCCTAAAAAGAAACAGTAAATATTTTTGTCTGTTGTAGTAGACCAAAAGCCTGCCTGTCATAAGTCTTCCTTACAAGCTCAAACTTTGCTTCTCAGGAGTTGTTGTAAGAAGGCTGAAATAGTGCACAAGACTTGAAATGGTGCTTCTACTTCATCAGGAACATTGTGTCTGCCATATCAAGGAATGGTTCTTTCTGTAATGAATTAATAAACTGCATCTTTTGAGCCAGATCACCTTTACCTAAATACTATCACAGGTCATACCACTCTGGTTGCGGCAAGAAAATGGAACATCATGATGGGTTTAATTTAATTTGCAATATAGATTGCAAACCCATCATAATGTAAGCACTGAACTAATTTTGCATGTATGAATCCTGTAAAGTCTGAAATTTGCAAGCCTCTAGCTATTTTCTGGGACTTCAGTGGAATTCTATGTGGGTATACACATGGGTTTGCTTGTCTGATCCCAGTTGCAGGACTGGGGGCCTACTTTGAATTCCTGAATGTCCCCCCCACGCGCACACACTTTTCCCTCCACATTTTCTCCCTGTGGTTTGCAGTAGGGACAAAAATGTACCTAGCACAGCACAGAACTTCCACTCTAATGCTAAGTTGGCATACACGGATAACCTATAGATTGGATGGAGGGGGAAAAAGGGTTCAACAGAAAATGTCTGTCTTCCTCCCCCTGCTCTGTTCCTTCAGACTCCCCCTAACCAGAATGTGAACTTAATGTATTTAAGTCTATTAAGTCACAGTTTTGAAAGAATGAAGTGGGTTTGAATCCAGTTCCCAGCACTAGAACAAACAGATGGTTGATATTCTTTTTTGTATGATTTTTATAGTGAAGACTATTTTTATAGAATTTCTTAATCATTTCATGTGGCTGACAACTTACCTTTTCTCTTTCCATTAGGCCGTTTTTACTACCTAATACACCCAACCAAGTTGACCTATGATGAAGCGGTGCAGGCCTGCCTCAAGGATGGATCCCAGATTGCTAAAGTAGGCCAGATATTTGCTGCCTGGAAACTTCTAGGATATGATCGCTGTGATGCCGGCTGGTTGGCTGATGGCAGTGTCCGCTACCCAATCTCAAGGCCAAGAAGACGCTGCAGTCCTGATGAAGCAGCAGTGCGCTTTGTAGGCTTCCCAGATAAAAAACACAAGCTATATGGTGTCTACTGTTTCAGGGCATACAACTGAAAGTACCTAGAGCACAACAATTTTAAATTCATTAAGAACATGTGAAAGGTTTCTTTTCTATACGAACTCATGCAAGTTACCAAAACTGTGATAAACCTTTTTTACTTACTGTAAAGAGTCATTTTCATAAGTCCAACCCTTTAATTTGATTTTGTTTTGTTAATTCAACAGACATTTTAAATTAATATAATTGAATGAAAGCTCTAGGTAAGGAAGCTTTGGAGCCAAACTCTTTAAGCCACACCATCCCAACGAAGTATAATTTTTCATGAATGGGGCATGCAATAGCTTGACAATTGCTAGGACTAAATTAAGAAATGTAAGGCTACTCAAAGCAGAAGTTTTTTCAAGCACAAATTTTACACATTTGTACCATTTTGAGATGCACTACAAAAAATTAGATCGGCAGTTTTGAAATACGATAATTTTTCTTAACGGGTTCAGTAAGGTTTTGCAAAATAAAAAAACATTTTCACAGGGGGACAATATATACAGTTTGATGAAAACAGCAACTCAAACAGTGCACAAAATAGAACTTGTTTTACCATTTAAAATCTTGCCTTCCAGAAAAATAAGCTCATATGTGAGCCAATGCATAGCAAAAAGCACAACTAGATCTCCTGAACATTTAAATTTGTTTTTATTGTGTGTAAAACATTGATGAGTGGGTGAATAATTAACTAATGAGTGAACCCTACTTCTTAATTCAAACTGAAGATGCCTGAGAAGTGTTGTAATACCTTTGAGTAGCTTTACTGAGTTATTTTTAAACTCTAAAGGCCATTTGCTAAGCAGCATTTAGCATCTACTCAGGGCAGTTGTATAGATGAACTGCTGGACAGATAAATTGTAAAATTTAGCAGCTTGATTTTATGTTAGCCTTTGAAATGTTATTGTCTTTATAAAAAAATATTTCTGTTATTTACACATCATGAAAGATAAACATTTGGAAAAAACACATTAAAAAAATCACACAGTCTCTACAATGAGAGAAAAATCTAGTCCCAACAAAAAATGAAAAAAACAAAACCACCCCACCATATTTTCTGTTTGTATGCATACTTAAGCCCAATTTATATCCCAATACAAATATTACTGTTTCTAAACCCATCAAATAAAAATAGTAAATGTGGTCAATTCAATCTGATTTTATGATTGATCATTATTAAGATTAATGGAAAACGCTAGAAATTGTTAGCAATTTCACCACAATCTGCAGAGGTCTGCATGGAAGACATTTACCTTTGTCTTCCAGTATCACAGAAAGCACTATGCACAGTGAACGGAGTTTTCTGAGGGCACCAATTCTCATTAAATTAATACCCAATTCCCCTGAATTTGATATCTGAGGCCAAGATTTTTGAGAGTGACTAGTGATTTTTGGATGCTTCAATTCTGGGTGCCCAACTTCAGACACCTGAAAGCAGACTAGTTTTCAAAGAGTGGGTACTCAACACTTTCTGAAAATCAGACCTTAAAGAGGACCCAAAAATTGGGCCCCTCAAAATTACTAGTCACTATTGAAAATCTTGACCTTTGCAAATCCATTAAACAACTTTGAAATTCCCATCCGTATTAGTATCACTATTAAAAACAAAGCAAATGTAGAAGTCTGTTTTCCTACACCATGTTTGCTGACTATGAAAATTTCAGAGGACCAATATTTGTATTAAATGAAGTTTTACAGTTTCCATAGCTAAATGAAATATAGTATTATCCCAGTACGACACAGCTGTTATGCTTTCATGGATGTTTTTGTGTAGATTTTTTTCCCCACACACATATGAGTAAATAAATCTATGATTCCTGAAATGACTGTGGTTCCGTTTTAAATGCATGACAGGATTGTAGTAGAAAGATATTGAATTGGTGAGCATCTTGCTATTCCCACCAAAGTGCAGAAGGCAAAATTCCTTCCTGGTGAGACCTTTGTGAAATATGGATATTGGCTCATACTTTCCAGGTGAAACAATGTCATTGAAAAGAAAACTATAATAATATTTACTTCCACAAGAGCCAGAGTTTCTGGCAACTCAAGCACAATGTAATCATAAGTGATTATAACATATGCACAATTAAAAGGCCAAATCATACCTCCCTATAGCCAAACGCTCTCAACTCCTTTCCCTTCAAAAGGAGGTCTCAGTTACTTTCGAAGAATCTCTTCCCCTCCCCCCCATACACACTTCCCCACCTCCTCCGCACCACTATTTCTCACATAGAGACACACACACACACTCTCTCTCTCTCTCTGCAAAGACTTTTCTGAAGGGTCTGAGGTACATCCAGGGGAAGGAGCTGGAGAATGGTTAGGCTGGGGAAGGTGTGGGCAGGACAGGGACAGGAATAAGGCCAAAGGGATGCAGATAATCCTCCTTCCAACCCAGGGAAAGTAGACAATAGAAAACATAGCCTTATCTTTTCTGCACAGCCCCAATAGTCCTGAGGACAGCAAAAGCCAGAGGAAGTCACTCATAACTTGGTTCCAGTTCCCAAGCAAATTGTTAGTCCACTTGGAGTGATGTAAAGCCACAGAACCTTCATAGAAGTGACCCTGTCCTCCTGTGCGATCCTTCACATTTGTGGGATGTGCATGACTTTTTCATAGAGAGACAACTCACCAGACAGCTTTCTGCTGAAGTCATCTCAGCAGCCTCCTTTTCCAGAGCCCTTGGCCACAGGTTTCTTATTTTGGAGAAAGAGAATCTGGCCATGGATTCTAATTGCAGAAATGTGAGCATCCAAGTCTAGATCCTTAGGTCAGGCCAAGGTGCATTTGGATCTACACCCAAGTAGGGGCAAGTCAGCTTTATAACACTTTGCACTTCTGTGATTTTGAAGCTAGCCAGCCTCCACCATAACTATTTTAGTTTGTGCCCCACTACCCAAGCAGCCTTTCTGACAGCCAGAGTGCAGCAGCACATACATCCATGGCCAGGCTCTGTACATAAGGCGCCATGATGCAGCTGGTGGCTAAGCTGGTTCTATGCCAACCAGATATTCCCCCTACCACAAGGAAATAGCCAGGTGGACAGATCCTCAAGTTTTGCAGCACAAAGGAGTCATAGCACAGAGGAATTGGGACCCTGGCATGACAATGAGCTGTAATATGATCACTGTTGGCCAAATTCTACCGTTCATTTACATCTGTGAAATCCCATTGAATATATTCATTGTCAGGAATCAAACTCAGACCCACAGCATTGTGAAGGTCTGTGTGCAAAGTTTATTATATTATTTAAGGAAAGGCCTGATGGCTTTCTCAGAAGTATTCTAATTGAATAAGGCTAGTCTTAGCTCACCAGAGATATAATTGTATCTATTTATCATTATAACAGATAATGTTAATGGGATAGTTTGCTGGGAGCACAAATGTATGAAGCAGAAATTAACTACACTGTAAGCAGTTTTAAAGAGAAAAGCATCCAATTACGTGTGAAATGTCCATAAATTAATAGACAAAAATTATATTTAATTTTTACAACTACAGATGTAGCTCCATTTCACTTTTATAATGTCAAAGTTAGAAAACAGCCTTAACTTTTGAATGTGTTTGCTAGGTACTTGGATCATATCTGAAGAGGATGCTTAAGACCTGTTAAAAATCTGTGCTATTTTCTTTTCTTGAGGATATAAAACCTTCATCATAAGAATGAATAAAATGTGCTGTGTTATTATCTTGTATTTCATAATGTATCTGAATTTTAATGCCCATGAATGACAATTAAATCACATTCTTTTCAATATGATGATTTCTTTTTATTGGCTGGCCTTTCTTTTCTTTCTTTCCCAGAGAAGACACTGAGAAAAATAAAAGGATTAAGAGCATGAAAGCACTTACTCTGGCACAGTAAATAGAAAGTTGTCACAGGTATAGACATCGCCAAAAAAGAACTACTCTGTGGATATAAGTTATAACCAAAATAAGAAACAATGTGCCTTTAGCAAGCACAAAGAATTGTTACTTTAAAAATGCAGCCAGGTAAAGATTTCCAAGGTCAGGAACCAAATTTGTATTCATTCAAAATACTAGGCCAGATTTGCAGCTGAAGCTCCACTGTCTTCTATGGAAGAGTACTGATATAGCCCAGCTGAGGCTTCAGCTCACACAGTTTCACAAGCAAAGACACTGCTTTGTTCAGAACTGTACTGGTGGTATTTGGATGACTAACCTAATTCATCTTTAAAAAAAGAAAAGTTGTTTACCGAAAGAGAAGAGGGCAAATACCTAACATAACTAACATGCTATTTTAAGATCAACAATAAATAAATCATTTGAAAATAATGTAAACTAGTGTCTCGATGAACCCATCTTAGACTTTATGGGCTGGGCAGTAGAGCCATGCCATCCACACTAGTCTTTTCATTGACACTGACAGGTTCCATCAAATGACATCCCAAAAGGCAACAAATGAGATCTTGTACCAATGTTTGGAAACCTCTAGCAGTGAATCATTTATTTCTTTCCACCACTATCATCTCCACAACCCACCAGAGATAAAAGCTGCTGGATTTTCCTGACAGATTACAAGAAGCTCTGCTGATAGGGCAGTGGCTAGAATTGGAAACTCGATTACCTTAGTCAGTAATCTCAAGTCGCTGGCATTAAAACTGATTAGGCTGCCATTTAATTTATCCACTCTATACTTTGAACACACAGACTACCAGTAATAAAGAGATTTACTGGCTATAACTAAAATTAAATTGTCCTGAAGAAAGTTTTATGCTCCTGGATCAGACTCTAGTGTCTTGAGCATTTGTTAGCATTTTTCCCCAGCAATACTTACTGAAGTCAAGCAAGCCCATAGCAGAGCAATTCAACTCAGATGATGGATTTTCTTGTGTGGGGAGATGCCAGAGCTCAAATTTATTAGAGCCCTAACTCAGCCACAAACAGAGAAACAAATAAATAGTCCCCCTTTTAACAGAACTGTATACAACAGTCATACATTCAAAAGGTAATGTTGAACTGACAAAACATAACTGGTATTAAAACCTTTTTTGTGTGTGTGCCACATATTGTGATGTATCTCCTAACAGAATAATCTGAAAGGTTCCTTTTAAACCCTCATAGTTCTGTTTCTAATGGTCTTTCACATCCTTAGTTTACACTTAAGATAACCCTTGGACTTTAATTTTTGGGAAAGGACCTCTCATAGTAATATTGAACACAGTATTTGTCTTAAGAACAGGAGTACTTGTAGCACCTTAGAGACTAACATTTATTTCAGCATGAGCTTTTGTGAGCTACAGCTCACTTCTTTGGATGCATATTTGTCTTATTGTATATCTGTGCCCAGACCTCAACAGCTGAGCATTGAAGAAAGACAATCATCAGCGTAGACCCCTCTTGAGTCTGGTATTTATTTCCTCCCTCTTTGGTCTGAGTGGTCTGTAAATCTTCAGGGTAAGGTGCAAGGCTCATCTATTTCCTCAAGCTTTGGCATGGAAGCGGGTATTTGTATAGCTTAATTGTTCATTGGAAGTTTAGTTATGGTGACACTGGCCCATGAATTATTGTATTGTTTTTATTTTTGTCATGTGCTCAACGACTATATGATGGGTCCATTTAATAAAATCTAACAAAACCATAGCTAACAACTTATCAAATAAAGTGTTCTTTTATTATTCTTCAGGTAATCCTTACAGCAAGAGACTAATTCATACACAATTGTCCAGGCTTAAAAATGATACCACTTTGCCTTCTAGTTAGATATTTTTCTTCAGACCTCCTTCACATTTGGGATATCAAATCAGGTTTGTGAAGGGAACAGAGTTGAGATTCAAATTCAGCCAATCATTTAATTGGTCCCAAGAGAACCTGAACTCACTTCTTGTCATCAGAAATAAGGAGACATGACTAGGTTTTTCCACTTAGCTTAATGTTATTATGAATGCATGAGTTAGTGCTCCAGATTTCAAGTATTTTTACTTTTAACCCACAATAAAATAAACCATCAATAACCACTCAAAAAAGAAATCACAGACAAGGAAGGAGCAGAAGGTGGGAGCAAACAAACTAAAGAATCGTTCACAATCTGTGGTGATATATCTTCAAAAATCATAGTGACAATGTTAAAATACGAAAACCAACAGAATCATGGCAGGTGACCACACTAATCTTCCTAATTTCTGTGAATGAAGTTCATCATTATATTGGTAGTTGTGAACAGCCCCCAACATAGCCAGTGTGTGTGGTGTTGGTGGGTTTCTGGTGGGTTTCTGGCAGGTTCGTGATGTATTCTGCAGTTCTTCATATCGCCACAGCTGTCCTCATGCCAGTTTTGATAGAATAGCATGAATGGGATATTTGGGGATTAGGAGGAGATGAATGGATGAGTGGCCAGTCAGTTCACTGTTATGGAAAATTGCAGCCACACTGCCACCTAGGGGTAGGGCAACCCCTGAGCCCCTAACCATTACAGAGGGACTGTCAAGTTGCCCTCTGCCTGCAGATTACAAGGGTGAATTTCATCCCAACCATCTTCTGCTTAAACCCCTAGTAAACCCACTCAGAACACCTTTGCATCAGGAATGAGTTAGGTGAGTGAATTTGTACCAGTGAAACTCTGTAAAAGATTAGCGTTCTCATATACATATCAACATTCCCATCATGTTCATCCAATTTATCATGCAGTGACCTGCCTATCTGAATCACTGAGGCAAAATATATCCAAACTGTTCCTTCTACCAACTGAGTCAATAGACCTATTCTTTAAGCTCTAGTCAACATCTGTATTTTTGAAGCTGAAATTCACTGTCACATCTGTGCAGGTTGTCCAGATCCATGCAGCCACACATTGATACAAGCCCACCAGTATTTCATAATAATACTGGTTTCCAAACACCAGAAGCAATCCAAAAGGTTTGGCACACTTGTGCATGCAGTAAGTGTCTGATCCATCTCCCACTAAAGTCAAAGAAAAGGCCACCATATCATTCAATAAAATGTATATTAGGCCATGTTTGTGTACACGTACACACACACTCTCTCATTGGACTGAAAGGGACCTCAAGAGGTCTTCTAGGCCAGTTCCTAGCACTCATGGCAAGAGTGAGTATTATCAACTACACCATCTCTGACATATATTTGTCTAACCTACTCTTAAAAATCTCCAGTGATGGAGATTCCACAACCTCCCTAGATAATTTGTTCCAGTGCTTAACTACCCTGACAGGTAGGAAGCTTTTACTTATGTCCAACCTAAACCACACTGGCTGCAATTTAAGTCCATTTCTTAAATACACACACAGTGCTTTGCATATAAAACTTTTGGAAGTTTTGTTCTCAGTCCTAGGGGGATTGGGTGCAATTTTTCAAAAGTGTTCTGCAGTTTTTGGGTGTCCAGTCTAAGACCCCTTTATACCAAATAGAAGACTAGAGTGACATAAAGGGAGTTTAAACACCCCTGGTCCAGTCAGGAGAGATTCTCCTTGCACAGACCCTGGGAGACAGCCATAAAGCCACTTTCCAAGAACACCATGAAAATCCTGGGTTTTTTTGGTTTTTTTGGGGGGAAGGGGAGGGGACAGAGATGCATATCAGGCATGGGACTGAGGGCAGGAGGGACATGTAATGGTGGGGCCACAGCATGCAGCAGCAAGGAGCTTCCAGGCTATGCTGTAGCCCATAATCAGCTGGGGAAAATGCCGTATCTTAGACAAGGATCCCAGGGCTACCTAAATTACGCTGTGGGCTGAGGAAAAGCCCAGAACTGGGAAGGCTGCAATGTGCTTCCCCACCCCCATCTCTTAGAGGTGCAGTGCAGAATCTCATCCTGTTTTTCAAAAATCCAGAGCACATGACACTCCAATTTATCTCAGTATCAAGCACCTCTGAAAATCAGGCCCTAGGGCCTTTGGTTTAGAGTGACTCCATTTCTGAGTGCCCAACCCGAGACACCCTAAGTTATCTGATATTGCAGACCTATAGATGAAAGCACCCAAAAGTAGAAGCTGCTTTTGAAAATGTTGTCGTCAGAGATATCTCAAGTTGGGCACCAAAAACGTGAGGGCCTCAAACTCAGTGGACACTTTGGAACATTTTGGCCCTGGTGCTCAGAGATGGGCTCCCAAAACTAGAGCCCCTTTTGGAAAATTTGGCTGAGAGTGATTTACCCCAAACCCACTCAGCAAGTCAGTCCCAGAGATGGGATTATAATCCAGGCCTTCACCCTGCCACTCCTGTGCTCTAACTAGGCTGCAGGTGTAATAGTACTGTTCTCATCTGGTTCTTTCATCTCAGTGTAGCATGTGGGTACATTAGTTTGGGTTTCCAGCCTTCGGTCTTTGAAAAATGTCAGGCCATTACATAAAACTAAAATTATATCCATTTAGTTATCCATGCTCCATGAGCTTATTACCATGCACTGATTGTTGTGTATCTGGGAAGCTGATAAAATAAAAATGTTTGCACTGTTACTGACTGCATTCAAATATAACCAAGCTGCACTGTACGGTTCTGCCTCAAGGGAGGCTGCTAGGTCTGTAGATTGGAAAAAATATACTAAGCACAAAACTAATTTGCAGTCTATTTTGTAACCCTTGTTTTCTTTCCTCTGACTCTTGTCACGTTTCATACAAATTCACCTTTACTACACTGGAAAGTGAAATTACGACTTTTCTAATCCACAAAGAATGTTTCCTACTGAGAAGCACAGAGCCATAAAAAGGTATCCCTTGCTGTAGCCCGTCCACATTTTTTATTATAATAAAGACCTTAAACGGGGTACTTGTAAGGCTGTGCCATGAAAAATACTTACATTTGCCAGAAAAGTTGAAACATTATTTTAATGATAGAACAGATAAATAATCCTATTCTAAGCAAAAGAAAATGCTTTGCACCAATGCCATGAACAAGATTATATTAAGCTATTTTATAAGACTGAGAATCATATTTACTGCATTCAGAGGCTTATTTTTCAATGCATCTTTAAGGACTGAATGGTTTTCACAGTGAGCCGAGTTGGATGGACCTCATAATTTGTCAATCAATACTGTGATTGATGCCTCAGAAAAGCTTATACTAGGTAGTAGTAAGTGGCAGCAGTAATAGTAGTTAGCTGCACAGCATCCCCCTTATTCAGTTACAAATATTTTTGGAGTAAGTTTAATATTTCCTAATTAAACTTCATACAGACCAGCATCTCTTTTATTCTCCTGAATGGCTAGCATATAGAATATCATGGACTTCAAAAATCTGTATCATCAATACAATTTTTTGTATTATGAATATTTTCAGGTGATTTTATTTGTTTGTTTATAAAATGCTGTTAGTACCTGTGACAGGCTGGATCACAGAAACTCCCTTGGGGCTGCCAACTGATGTGCCAAGACTACTTCTGCTCCTGCCTTCCCTGCCAGCTCAGGACCCCAACACTCTGCCTGGTTGTGCCAGACATGCTTGCCGGATACAAACACAGACTCAGGTCTGAACCACATCCCACAAACAGCAGGCTTTACTGAAAGCAGCTTAAGAAGGGTTCCTGTCTCTGACATTCAGATGCCCAACCCCAATGGGGTCCAGAGCCCAAATAAATCCATTTTACCCTGTATAAACCTTATGCAGGATAAACTCATAAATTGTTTGCCCTCTATAGTGCTGATAGCGAGATATGCATGGCTGGTTACTGCCCCCCCCCCACCCCCCTCCAGGTATGAATACATACTCTGGGTTAAATCATAAATTAAAAAGTGATTTTATTAAATACAGAAAGTAGGATTTAAGTGGCTCCAAATGGTAACAGACAGAATAAAGTGAATTACCGAACAAAATAAAACACGCAAGTCTATGCCTAATACAGTAAGAAAACTGAATACAGATAAAATTTCACCCTCAAAAGTATTCCAGTAAGCTTCCTTTTACAGACTAGTCTCCTTCTAGTCTGGGTCCAGCAATCACTCACAGCCCTGTAGTTACAGTCCTTTGTTCAGGTTTCGTTCAGGTATCCTTTAGGGGCGGAGACGCTATCTCTTGAGCCAGCTGAAGACAAAATGGAGGGGTGTTCCAGGGGTTTAAATAGACTCTTGTGGGCAGACACCCTTCCCTCCCTGTGTAGAATCCCAGCTACAAGATGGAGTTTTGGAGTCACATGGTTAAGTCACATGTCCATGCATGACTCAGAACTTACAGGTACCAGCCATGGTTCACATGCTACCTTGAACATCCTCAAGACTTTTTATGTGACTCGGAGCCTTCCAAGTCCATTATCCATTAAGTGTTTCTTGATTGGGCACTTAACTTGCAAATTCCTTTCTAAAGTAGCTGCCCAAATGCCTTGCTAAGGCTACTGAAAACCAAACCAGTACACAGCCAACATTCATAACTTCGAATACAAAAAGGTACATGCATACAAATAAGATGAATAGATTCCGTAGATTATAACCTTTACAGAGATGTTACATGGCATATGTAGCATAAAACATATTCCAGTTATGTCATATATACATTCATAAGCATATTTCCATAAAGCCTGATGGGGCTCAACATCACAGTACCCATAGGCAAAAATTATATACGCATATACACACACACACACACACACATAATACATATATCATATGCACGTCAAAAAAATAAAAATGCCTAATCTCAGAAACTAATTCTCTGCATCCTTTCAGATGAAAGTGTAACCATAAGGATAGGTGCTGCATTGTGACCTGAAGGGTCAATACATTCAGGCTTTGTTGTACCAGCATCGAGAGAAAATTCAAGAGCTGAAGCCTTTCCACTGAAAGCCACAAAGAAAGATTTCTAAAACAGTCAGGACTCAAGCCATATAAGGTTTTGTGGGTTAAAATCGATCATCTTCAATTCCATTCAGAATCCTACTGGAAGTCAACACAGTCTATGATATAGAAGTAATAGGATTATTGCAGAGAGAATCCTAAGGCTGGTAAACACTTAGAGATTAGATCAACCTAACTATGTTTCTGAGGACTGCGTAAAATCTCATGTCCTGAGCACCATAGTTAGTTTGACTTAATCCCCAGTGTAGACACAGCTGAGTAGATGAATGGATTTTTCTGTTGATCTAACTACTGCCTCTCAGAAAGGTGGATTATCTACATCAAGAGAAAAAACCCTCTGTCACCATAGGAAGTATCTATGCTACGGTGTGATGGCAGCAGAGCTGCATCGCTGTAGCTGTGTCATTGTAGTGTAGACATGACCTAAGTAAGATAGCAGTCCCATTCTGCACTAGCTGAAGTTTGAGGCTTAACTCCAGGACATGGATCACAACTGAAGAACCTGAATGGAAAGAGATGCCTATGTGTGGCCCTTCAGTCAGGTGTACTAAGTCAGATGCCAGTCTTCTCTCTCCCCATTTTTTCCACTCCTGGCTAGCTTAAGTGGCTCCCTGCTCAGCCTGCTGGCTTCTGAGGATTCTTTTCTTAAACACCTAAGTCTCCCCATGCATTGTATGAGGAGCCTAAGCACCTAAGTCAGGGCCCAAGGATTCCATTGGACAGCAGGATGCCTATAGGTTAGTCGTTGCAATGCTACCTTTGAGGATCTGGGCCACAGTGCTTAAGAAGGGTGATACATTAAACTCTGTGATGCCACACATGCCTTCAGAGCAGATGTGTGGTTCCCTACCAGCACCTCAGAGACTTCTAGACAGGAATGAATGGAACCAGTCAGATACAATCCCATCTCCTTTTGCTCAGTGTCTCATACTAAAGGATATTGAAAGCTGCTAGGTTTAGCTTAGACAACTTTGCCAGTTCCTGCCAGTCACTAGTTGGATCATCAGTCACTAAACTACACTGAAAAGGGACAAGGAAACAATAAATGAAAAAATTAGGCAATTTAAAAAATGCTTCTCAAAAAGTTCTGAATAACCTTCCCTAACAGAGGAAGGTTAGATACTAGGCAACACATGTACAGATCATCAATATCAAAAGCTAGCTTTCTGAGCACAAGTTGGACAATCAGCCATTTAAAAGATGCTGGCACCTTTCCCAGATAGCAGCACCAATATTCTCTTTTAACAATGAATCCAAACACCCCAATGCTAGATTTTGCCTGACAAGAAAAGTAAAGTTCCAACTTAGAGGTCATAGGAGAAGGTCACTATTTTCAGTTAGAAGATCAGGATTTAGGATGGGCAAATTGTGACAGATAAGATAAGAAATGACCTGAAAAGTCACCACACAAACCAGTTTTGGAATCGTTTCTTTAGCTTGTTCTATTTCTTTAAACAGGGCCCAGCTTCAGGCTATTTAAATCCACTGCTTGCAAATCCACCCTAAATTGATATGACAACAGAAATAAGACCATAAGAATTGTAAAAATTGAAAGAGTATTGAACACATTGGCAAAATAAAGTAATAGGAATGATGTGTAAATTACTTAGAAATATGTGTAAATTGATTAGAAAAATGTACAGAAGGAAAGAAAAGAGGAAGGAAAGTTAAGGAAAATGAAAGGCTATTTTATCTTTGAGACCACTGTATTGTCATGTACTGTAAAGTACACCCTCAGGTAGAGCATTCTCTAATCACCAACCCCTTTTGAGAACTTGCAGGTCTAGCAAACCCCTGCTCCTTTGGACTCTTTTGGTTTTAAGGTGATGACTATTTGGACTATAGGGGCCACGCCCCAAACTGAAGGGATCTATCGATAGAGAGTAGCCCAGGGAAGCAATTTAGGTTATGTCTATACTTGCACTTTTGTCAGTAGAATGTACATTGCTCAGGGATGTGAAAAAAAGCCCTGAGTGACATAAGTTACACTGACAGAAGCACTGATGTGGACAGCCCTATTTCAGCAGGAGATGCTCTCCCATCAACATAGCTACTGCAGCTTGCTGGAGGCGGTTTAATTATGTTGATGGGAGAGCATAGAGTGGCTACAGGAGCGATCTTTCAGTGGGACACCTACATCAGTTCAGCTGTGCCTCTGTAAGCTCACTAGTGTAGATATGGTCTTAGACCCACTGCAGTGAGGACCCTGCCAGTGCTGTGACCCAGTGGAGAGAGAATGCCTGGACCCCTACCACACCCCCTCAAAGGGCTAGGCCCAGATGTGGGTGGAAAACTGAAGATCTCCCAACTTTAGGTCTCTACTATCCTGAGAGAGATGCACAGGGCTGGAAGTTGAGATTTTAACCACTTGACGGCCTGGCCCTCCGAGCTCCCTAACACATGCTATAAGATTTCAACATCTGTTTAAATATTTTTCTTGGCACTTACCTATTTTAAATTACTTTAAAAATGCAGAACTATACACATTTATAAAAATTGAATATATTGTATTTTACCTCCCCTCTCATTTGTCTAACGTATACTGGGGCTAGACTATCCCCAGGACTCAGGCTACGGAAAGATGTCTTAAAGCCACCCAACCCCTTGCATGCGCTACTCAGACTGTAGGCTCTGATACATAGGAGTCAGTAACAGTATGTTTATGCTGCCATTAGACATCTGTGGTTGGCCCGTGCTAAAGGGCTCTTTTAATTGTGGTGTAGACTTTCAGGTTCAGGCTGCAGCTTGATCTCTGATCTCCCACTTTGCAGATTCCTAGAGACTGGGCTCCAGCCTGAGCCCAAGCATTTTTAGCTCAGTTAAAAAGGTGTAAGGTGAGCCAAGTCCTGCAAGCCCAAATCAGCTGGAACAGACCAGCTGCAGATTTTCAATTGCACTGTAGACATACCTGCAGTTGCAAGCAGCAACGAGAAACAGGCAATCTTAGCTCCAACCCCTCTTCTTACTGACCAGCAGGGGGTGCAATTTTCTACTCCTAATGGCCAGCAGCAAGTTATTACTGTTTCCCTCCATGGAGAAAGCAAAGGAAGTGCCTTGGAAGGGTGTCTTGAGAACAATTGCTCCCAGGGCTCCTTTGGGGTGGTGCTCTGTACTGTCCCTGAAGTTACAATTTAGTCACACAAGTCAACTGCGCTGAACAAAAACTTAAATAAACCTCCTTGAAGCTCATACTCATGCACACCTTTTGGTTACTTTTAACTAATTAAACTTCAGAGTCATTCACCAGAAAGAATAATCAGAAACACTATTTTGTTTTTCAGATAACTGGAGGTTGCTTGGGCAAACAGCACAGAAAAATAATACCCAGAAACAGGGCCATTTTTAGGATTTATGGGACCCTATGCAGTATTACTAAACTGGTGCCCATGGACCCCCAGAAGAACACCCCCTTCATTGCTGACACACACTGAGCTTCATACATAGCAGACACGGTGGCTGTCCGGGCTTGCAGCCCAGTAGGGGAGAAGGGAGGTAGAAAAGGATACTGAGCCGCCTGGCCTACCTCACAGCAGCAGAGAATCACAGTTCCCCGCAAAGACCCCCATACCCTCTCTCTCACGCAGAATAAGCTGCACCAGCGCATTTGGCTCTGTGAATACAACCCCTGCCTAAGGAGACTGCAGCATGTGTTGAGTGTGAGGAAGCCAACCTGCTCTTACCTGCTGTGTTGGTGTCCTGTTGGTAGGTGTTACCCAATTTTTTGGGTGTCCTTCACAGCTGTGTATGCTGCATATGCTTAAAAACGTCCCTGCTCAGAAACATTAAAAGTTGTTCTCTCTCTTGTTTGTGTCTGGACCACACAGGAATTCCATTAAGGGGATCAAAAGGTCCAGCTACCCTGCACAGCACAGGGATAAAGAAGGTGTTTAGTGTCCAGCTAAGCACTCAATCAGCTACTTACCCAAACCAATTTGGGCCTGATTGTGGCATCTCTCAGATATGCTGAACTGTGGTTTTATAATACAAAGGTGAAAAGTAAACAGATGCCTGTGAGATAGTGTTTGCCACCAGGTTCTGCCCATAGGCAAAGATTTTGTGGAGAGGTTATTGTTAGCCAGGTCTCCTCACCCAAGATTATGGGAGAAGTACAAATGGGCCTAGAGACCAATTCCCTCCACATCTCATGTAGCTGCTTTTTACATTTCATTGCCGGTGTCCATGGGTTTGCTTCCCTCAGCACTGCTCAATGAAAAGGAGCATAGGGGCCATGGTTTTCAAAATGCTTTAGGATTGTTTTGTGCTGTGCAAGGGTATCTAATATGCAATATAAATTTGGTGACCTATATGGACTAAAGAGGGGGTTACAGTCCATTTCCTACTGGATAGGTGTCCACATTGTAAAAATCAACATCACAATAGCCAGAAACTGGCTGCGCAACTAATTGCAACTGTATAAATAAGGCTAGGAGAGAGAGGAGCTGCCTTCACACAGCACTTTCTCAAACACTTACCAGAGAGTGGAGCTCACAGGTAAGGGAGTGTCATAAACAGATAAGAGTTAATAGAAAAGAAGTACTTCATATCTCTTTTGCCTGTAAAGGGTTAACAAGATCTGTGAGCCTGGCTGTCACCTGACCAGAGGACCAATCAGGGGACAGGATACTTTCAAATCTTAAAGGAGGGAAGTTTTTGTGTGTGCTGTTATGTTTGGTTGTTGTTCACTCTGGGGGCTCAGAGGGATCAGACGTGCAACCAGGTTTCTCTCCAATCTCTCCGATACAGGCTCTTATAAGTTCAGAATAGTAAGTACTAGGTAAATAAGGCAAGTTAGGCTTATGTTTATTTGGCTGGAAGGAGTTCAAACGTGTATTTGGCTGGGAGGATTTTAATTTGTACTTGTATGCTTAGGCTGGGAGGGTATTCCCAGTGTCTATAGCTGAAAGACCCTGTACCTATTCCATCTTAAATTTACAAAAAGAAAAAAAACCAGTAAAAGTTTTCTTTAATTAAACAAGAAAAGCTTTTAAGAACCTGATTGTTTTTTTATTCTGGTGAGACCCCAGGGGACTGGGTCTGGATCACCAGGGAATTGGTGGGGAGAAAGGAGGGAAGAGAGAGAGAGAGAGGTTAAATTTCTCTCTGTGTTAGGATTACTTTCTCTCTCAGGGAGAGTCTGGGAGGGGGAGAGAGAAGGAGGGGGGGAGGTGGATTTTCCTCTCTGTTTTAAGATTCAACGAGTTTGAATCACAGTGATCTTCCAGGGTAACCCAGGGAGGGGAAGCCTGGGAGAGGCAATGGTGAGGGAAAGGGTTTACTTTCCTTGTGTTAAGTTCCAGAGGGTCTGGGTCTTGGGGGTCCCTGGGCAAGGTTTTGGGGGGACCAGAGTGTACCAGGCACTGGAATTCCTGGTTGGTGGCAGCGCTACAGGTGCTAAGCTGGTAACTGAGCATAGAGGAATTCATGCTGGTACCCCATCTTTTGGACGCTAAGGTTCAGAGTGGGAATTATACCATGACATGGTGACCAGCGTGTGGGATAAGATAGAATCCAAAATCCAGTGAGGTTTTTATTTCTCTCCCTGCTAGCTATCTGCAGGCAGACTGAGAGATTTGGGTTTAGAAGCAAAAGCCAGTAGGATTTTTTCTCTCTTTTCTCTCTGCTAGCTGTTTGTAAGCAGGAGAGAGGGTTTTTAAAACTGCAGCCAGAAAATTTTTTCCTTTTCTCCTTTCTGGTTGTGCAGAGAGACTGCCTGAAGGCAGAGACATTAAGTTTAACAAGGGTCTTTTGTTAAACAAAGGGACTCCAGCTGTGAACAGCAGACAATCAGCAAAAGACATTTGCAAATCAATTGTTTTTTTTTTCTTTCTAACTCTATGGGTATAGTAATAGTTAGAAGTCTCTGTTGCTAAGCAACCCTGAGCTACAGCATTCCAGACACTCAACAGCAGAGGGAGCAACCAGCACAAAAAAGCAGGAGCCATGAGTTCCAAAAAAGCCATTAGACAGGAACAAGCAAAGCTAGAAGCCATAGAAAGAGACAACGAACATAAAAGAAAGATGGAACTAATAAATGCAGAAATAGCCAGGGAAGAGGCAGCCCACAAAAGAGAGCAAGAAGCCAAAGAGGAGGACCACAAAAGAAAAATAGAGCTCCAAAGGGAGGCACACCAGCAGGCCCTGGAATTAGAACAGGCTAAGCAGAAGAACACAGCCAATCCTAACAACCCTTCGCCAGTTATTGTTCCACATCCCAAGAAATTTCCCACCTACAAGGCAGGTGATGACACTGAGGCCTTCCTAGAAAATTTTGAAAGGACCTGCCATGGGTACAGCATCTCTGAAGACCAGTACATGATAGAGTCAGGCCACTGCTCAGTGGACCACTACCAGAGGTGGCGGCTGAAATGCCTAAGGAGAACATGAACCATTATAAACTTTTTCAAACCAAGGCCAGAATCAGAATGGGGCTAACACCTGAGCATGCCCGGAGGTGGTTCAGAGCCCTAAGGTGGAAACCAGATGTGTCATTCACCCGACATGCCTACCACATTGGAAAGAATTATAATGCCTGGATATCAGGAGCCAATGTTAAATCTCTGGACGACGTGCACCTCCTAATATAATTGGAGCAGTTCTTAGAGAGGGTTCCTGAAGAAATAGAAAGGTACATCCTAGATGGGAAGCCCAAAACGGTAACTGAGGCGGGGGAGATTGGAGCCAGATGGGTGGAAGTGGCAGAAAAGAAAAAAGCTACTATCAAGGGGAGTGAATATCACCGGGGTCAGACCGACAATAAACCCTATACCAGAGGGCAACCCAAGACCCCACCTACAACCCAAGAAAAGCTGCCGACGCCCTATTCTCTCACCTCACCAATCTCCAGTAACCCACCTCAGCCCAGTGACCAGTCAGCTGGGCGATGCTCCAATTGTAATGAACTGGGACATATAAAGGCCAACTGCCCCAAGAACCCCAACTGAGTGCAGTTCATTACACCACCATCACACCAAAGTTCCCCAGGCCCAGATGCCTCTCAAATACCCTCGGAGCGAAGGGAAATTTTGAGAGTGGGCGGAAAGAAGGTTATCGTGTGGAGAGACGCGGGGGCACAAGTGTCAGCTATCCACCAATCCTTAGTGGACCCCAAATTCATCAACCCAAAGGCCCAAGTGACAATTTACCCCTTCATGTCACAAGCTGTAAACTTGCCTACAGCTAAACTGCCTGTCCAATACAAAGATTGGTCAGGAATGTGGACTTTTGCAGTTTATAACAATTATCATATCCCCATGCTACTGGGGGAAGACTTGGCCAGGTAAAGTGGGCCAAGAGGGTGGGAACAGTTACATGCAGCCAAGCCAGGCAAGCTTCCAGACCCATCCCTGTTCCTGAGCTGTCCACAGGGGCCCCGTCTGTGTTAGCAGAGACCCAGACAGAGGTAGTGGACCCGGATCCCCTGCCTATGACTGCAAACCACAGTACCTCCAGTCCCAGAACCAGACCTGGAAATGCAACCTGCACCAGAACCATTGCCAGCACTGACGCCAGCACTTGCAAACGCATCTTCAACCCCAACGCCAGAGGGCACCAGCGAGCGTGAACTGGCAGAAGCAGCAGACAACCATACACAAGAGGCTCAGCCAGAGCCTGAAATACCACCTGGTGCTCCAGCGGAGAGCGGTTCACCAGCCACGAAAACAACCTCATCACCTACATCGCTTCCCGAAGGACCAAGCCCAAGTCCACAGTCTAAGGGAGAACTGGTGTCTCCAACCTCCAGGAAACAGTTCCAGACTGAGCAGGAAGCAGATGACAGCCTTCAGAAAGCTTGGGCGGCGGCAGCTCTCAGGTCTTCTAACCGATCCCGGTTTGTTATAAAACAAGAGCTTTTATATAAGGAGACTCTTTCTGGTGGACTCCGGGAAGACTGGCATCCACAAAAACAGTTGGTGGTTCCAGCTAGGTACTGGGGGAAGCTCTTAAGCTTAACCCATGATCATCCCAGTGGCCATGCTGGGGTGAACAGAACCAAAGACAGATTGGGGAAGTCCTTCCACTGGGAGGGGATGGGCAAGGATTTTGGCAAGTATGTCCGGTCTTGTGAGGTGTGCCAAAAAGTGGGAAAGCCCCAAGACCAGGTCAAGGCCCTTCTCCAGCCACTCCCCATAACAGAGGTCCCATTTCAGCAAGTAGCTGTGGATATTCTGGGTCCTTTCCCAAAAAAGACCCCAGAGGAAAGCAGTACATACTGACTTTCGTGGACTTTGCTACCCAATGGCCAGAAGCAGTAGCTCTAGGCAACAATAGGGCTAAAACTGTGTGCCAGGCCCTAATAGACATTTTTGCCGGGGTAGGTTGGCCCTCTGATATCCTTACGGATTCAGGGACAAATTTCCTGGCAGGGACCATGAAAGAACTGTGGGAAACTCATGGGGTGAATCATTTGGTTGCCACCCTTTGCCACCATCAAACCAATGGCCTGGTGGAAAGGTTTAATGGAACTTTGGGGGCCATGATACATAAATTCGTAAATGAACACTCCAATGACTAGGACCTAGTGTTGCAGCAGTTGCTCTTTGCCTACAGGGCTGTACCACATCCCAGTTTAGGGTTTTCACCGTTTGACCTTGTGTATGGCCACGAAGTTAAAGGGACATTACAGTTGGTGAAGCAGCAATGGGAGGGGTTTACACCCTCTCCAGGAACTAACGTTCTGGACTTTGTAGGCAACCTACAAAACACCCTCCGACACTCTCTTTAGCCCTTGCTAAAGAAAACCTAAAGGATGCTAAAAAAGAGCAAAAGGCCTGGTATGATAGACATACCAGAGAGCGTTCCTTCAAGGTAGGAGACCAGGTTATGGTCTTGAAGGCGCAACAGGCCATAAAATGAAAGCATCATGGGAAGGGCCATTCATGGTCCAAGAGCACCTGGGAGCTGTTAACTACCTCATAGCATTTTCCAATTCCTCCCTAAAGCCCAGAGTGTACCACGTTAATTCTCTCAAGCCCTTTTATTCCTCTTTTGTCTGTAAAGGGTTAACAAGATCTGTGAGCCTGGCTGTCACCTGACCAGAGGACCAATCAGGGGACAGGATACTTTCAAATCTTAAAGGAGGGAAGTTTGTGTGTGTGCTGTTAGTGTTTGGTTGTTGTTCACTCTGGGGGCTCAGAGGGACCAGATGTGCAACCAGGTTTCTCTCCAGTCTCTCCGATACAGGCTCTTATAAGTTCAGAATAGTAAGTACTAGGTAAATAAGGCAAGTTAGGCTTATGTTTATTTTCTTTATTTGCAAATGTGTATTTGGCTGGGAGGAGTTCAAATGTGTATTTGGCTGGGAGGATTTTAATTTGTACTTGTATACTTAGACTGGGAGGCTATTCCCAGTGGCTATAGCTGAAAGACCCTGTATCTATTCCATTTTAAATTTACAAAAATAAAAAAAAAACAGTAAAAAAGTTCTCTTTAATTAAAGGCTTTTCTTGTTTAAGAACGTGATTGTTTTTTTATTCTGATGAGACCCCAGGTGACTGGGTCTGGATCCACCAGGGAATTGGTGGGGAGAAAGGAGGGAAGGGGGAGAGAGAGGTTAAATTTCTCTGTGTTAGGATTACTTTCTCACAGAGGGTCTGGGAGGGGGAGAGAGAAGGAGGGGGGAAGGTGAATTTTCCTCTCTGTTTAAAGATTCAAGGAGTTTGAATCACAATGATCTTCCAGGGTAACCCAGGGAGGGGAAGCCTGGGAGAGGCAACTGTCATAGTATCTTTCCCCAATCTGAACCTTAGAGTCCAAAAGTTGGGGTACCAGCATGAATTCCTCTAAGCTCAATTACCTGCTTAGATCTGATAAGCTGCCACCAATCAGGAATTCCAGTGCCTGATACACTCTGGTCCCCCCAAAACCTTCCCTGGGGACCCCCAAGACCCAGACCCACTGGATCTTAACACAAGGAAAGTAAACTCTTTCCCTCACCCGTGCCTCTCCTAGGATTTCCCTCCCTGGGTTACCCTGGAAGATCACTGTGATTCAAACTCCTTGAATCACAACACAGAGAAATTAGGTTTGTTCCCCCACCTTCTCCTCCCCTCCAGGTGTTCCCTCCCTGGGCTCCTAGAGAGAGAAACAGATTCAAGCTCCGTGAATCTAAAACAAAGGGATTCCACCCTTCTCCCCTCCCATCCCCTTCCCTGTTAAGTACAGACTCAATTCCCTTGAGCCTCAACAAGGGGAAAAGTCAGACAGGTCATAAAAGCAAAACTTTTAATAAAAAGAAAGAAAAAAAGTAAAAGTTATCTCCGCAATTTAGATGGTAAAAGTTACAGGGTCTGTCAGCTTATAGAAACTGGAGAAAAAACCACCTCCAGCAGAAATACAATTTAAAATACTTCCAGCCAAATACACATTTGCAAATACAGAAAACAATCAAAAGACTATAACCGCCTTTCTTATTAAATACTCGCTATTCTGAATATATAAGAGACTGTAGCAGGGAGATTGGCAAGAAACCTGGTTGCACGTCTAGTCCCTTCCAGGACCCAGAGAGAACAAAGCAAAACCCAAAACACACAAACAAAGGCTTCCCTCCATTGAGATTTGAAAGTATCTTGTTTCCTGATTGGTCCTCTGGTCAGGTGTTTGGTTCCCTGTTTGTTAACCCTTTACAGGTAAAAGAGACATTAACCCTTAACTATCTGTTTATGACAGCAACGGTGAGGGAAAGGGTTTACTTTCCTTGTGTTAAGATCCAGAGGGTCAGGGTCTTGGGGGTCCCCAGGCAAGGTTTTGGGGGGACCAGAGTGTACCAGGCACTGGAATTCCTGGTTGATGGCAGCGCTACAGGTTCTAAGCTGGTAACTGAGCTTAGAGGAATTCACGCTGGTACCCCATCTTTTGGACGCTAAGGTTCAGAGTGGGAATTTTACCATGACAGGGAGTGTGAAGAAGCTTACCTTGGCACAGCCCAGGCTGTACCTCTTGTGTGAATACAAGGCAGCTCAGCTGCCAGTACTGTCAGTTCTGGAACCATGGCCTTTCACAACAAGCAGTACATTTTCAATATTATATCGAAAAGTAGAAAAATAACATAGAACCAGTATTGGTGTGATGCTAAGGAGATATTTACTTCTTAGACTGAAGCTGATTAAGAAGCAGCCATACTTTGACTCTCTCTAATGCTTATGTGTGTGGGCATGCATGGGAATGGTCTCTAGGATCACCAGCAACGCTGAATGTGCTGGGGAGAGAAGTGCTTAGACAAAGTAAAACCAAGGCATCACTCCCTCTGCACCAGATAGACCTTGGTCAGCTTCCCTAGAGATGTAAACACCATGGCTCTGACTTTCTAAAGTAACTGGTGAGTTTGGATGCTTCGGTTTTTGGATGGTATCTTAAGTGGGTCTGATTTTCTTAAAGTGCTGAGCTCCCATGATCAGCAAATCAAGCCTCTGAAAACCCCTCAAGAAAAATGATGCTGAAGCCATTCAGCAAATCCATTACAACAACATGTGAGTGGTCCCAAGTTGGCTGAAACTGTACTTTTCGGCAGATAAACTGTTCACCTGAAAAATGTCACCTGGCTGTATTCCACAGTGGTGTGTCAATCCAGGTATAATGGTTCACATTTTTTAAAGGTATTGAGGCACCTATAGATGCTGATACATGCCTAGTGGGATTCCATGGAAATTAGGCACATAGGTGCTCAGAGGGATTTTCAAAAGCACTGATCTGTATCATTAGGCACATAGAAACCTTTAAAACTCTGGCCCTGTGACTCCAGACACCACTGTTTATATGGTGCATGTGCACCACCTCCCACAGTGACTCAGGTTCCCAAACCCTTAATTTAGTCCTTAGTTTTTCTCAGCAATTAAAACTCAAGTCTATGTCCTCAAGGTGTAACCTGAATAGGCCTCACACAGATAAACAGCTTTCACTCAGCCTAGAAATCTTCTGTTACGTACAAGGCTTGTTATCAGACTAACCCACCGAGGATACATTTCACACATGTGGAATAGCAAATAAGGTCAATTCAAGCCAACATTTCCGATCACAGCTCTGTCTTTATAAGCTATTAAAGACTCTGTTTGTGTCACTATGGAATGGTGCATTCTATAAATAGGAGGCTTAGCCAAACAGAGCAAGGGGGGAAAAAGAAACAAGCCTAAATTCAGTATTTAGAGAAGAGTGGAAACCATTCAACAGAGCTGTTCAGTTTAGTGTACATCAAGGAAACCATAACCTTTAATGCTCTTACAAATAAAACTTGTATGAAGAACTGACACATTACAGTTTCCTTTGTGCCCATCAGGTTATGCATTTTTTCTTAGTTACAGTGTGTTCTCTCTATCTCACCATGCTTTAGCTGAGATGAGAGAATAGCAGGCTTATTTATTTAACATCTCCTCCCAGAGCACAAAACATTTTCCTCCTCTACTTCACTGAGATCCCTAAGTAAAACAGTGATACAGTGTGAAGACAGAGATTAAATTTGGGTTTGCTGGGTGGCCATGTGTTTTGTTCAACACCCTTGATATATGCCAGGTCCCCCACACCCTGATCAGAGCCAGATATTTAATGGAAATTGTTTTCATCCCTTATTTCCCATTGCAAGTTTTCTGAAACACTCTCTGTGAATTTCTCCTGATGGAAACAGTAATAATATTCCATGTAAATATTTATTTAAGGGTGTGGAAGAGGAATCACTTTCTGCTCCACACCCTATAAAAATGTTGGGAAAAAATGGTACATTTTTGGGAGTTTGTTTTAAACAAGGACAGTCTGTTAAGTTATGTTACTTGCTGGCTGTGTGCCACTTATGACTTTGCTCAAGCCAACCAACATAGAGAATATTCAGTGTATTTTGTATAGAGCAGAGAGTTTCATTTTTTCCCCTTTCATTTTCCCTGGGTTTGAGCTTAAAACTTGCTTTAAAAAAAAAAAAAAAAAAAAAAAAAAAAAAAGAGAGAGTCAGATCTCCCTAAGAAGCCAGTTCTAGAGTTTTAAAAAAATGCTTACCTCATGCCTTTTTAAAGGATGTTTCCACACTGTGAGAATAAAATGAGCCCACTCTGTGTACAAGAAAAAAAGCCCTAGCTACTGAGTCAGGAAATTGCAAGGAAAGAAAAAGAAAAAAAAAAAGTCCCTATATGAGTTTCTCATGGAACACCAGAGGCAAGGGTATTTGAGAATGTAGGGGTAGGCCCTGCCAGCTGCTCCCAATACAATTAATTTGGGCCCAGCCCTGATCTATAGCTGCTGTCTCCTGCTGCTCCTCTAGGAAGCCCAGCTGCCCAGGCATAGACTAGTTTTCATGGGATGAGGGGGACAAGTCAAATGGAGCAAGCAGTACACTTTCCACAGATGGGAGGGCTGAGAAAGTGATGAAACTTCCCAGCATGTGAAGATTTCAGGAGACTGACTCCTCTCCCTGCATCCCATCCCTTCCCTCTTGTGAAGAATGTAGCCCCCAGCCCTGCCTCCAAATAAACCCCTGCTGGCTTACTGAGCTTCCTGCCTAGGACTCTTTCAGCTCCTTGGCATGGCAAGGAAAGGCAGAGAGGGACAGGAGGTGCACAGCTGCCAGGGGCAGGTCTCTTCTTTCTTTCACTCTTCTAGCCACCTGCTGTTGCTCCCTGTCCTGCAGGACACTACTTTAGTTTTGGGGCACAGAATGGGAGAACCTGTGGTGATGTAACCCACACACCTCCTGGGTGTGGTGTTCTGTCCTATCTAGTGGCACTGGGACCACTTAGAGAGGGAGATAAAATGAGTCTGCTCTACTGCCTTAGCTAACAGCCAGTTGGCTTTTAGCTCATGTGGTAGAGGCTCATGCACTCAGATCCCAGGTTTGATCCTGCCTGCCGATGATTGGGGTCTGTCAGCGTTACAGTGTACCCCACACAATTGTGGTAAACATGACAGGTCTGTTTAAGAAGTCAATTTGCATAGCTCTGTTTAGGGATAGCACTTGGTAGCCTAGCTCTTCTCAGCTAGTTTAAAATAAATGTATACTGCTGGAGGTGTTCAAGGAGGAAAGATCTCCTGTCTGCAGTCTCCTGTGTCAGAGGGAAATCAGGAGGCTTTCACTTACACCATTTACTTCTGTTTATTTCAGTGGAGTTACTCCTGATTTACACTGGTGCAAGAAAGAAGAACCAGACTCCACAACTCCTGCCAAAATGAAAACAAGCCCTTTACTTAACGTGAACATATGGTTCCTAGGCATATGGCATTCTGCATTTTCCAGCCCCTTGCAAGTTAGTCCAATATTTTTGATCTTGCTATCTGTTGTCCTGGAAAGAAGCAAGGTGTCTGATAATTGTTAACATTCAATCCAAGTTTTTTCTCTCCAAACTCCAGACAAAGATGTTGGTGTACCAGAATATTTTTAAAGGATTGCATTAATATTTTACCATTCTGCCCTGAACATTGGGTCTCATGGAAGAGCTCTGAATGTCTCTAATTCTTGGAGTCTGGAGCTGCAGTGTACCCACCCCAGGAGACACTCTTCTTGTCAGCCTGAAATTACTCTTGGTAGAGCCTGAATATCATCCTACGACCTCATAAAGAACAGGAGATTCTCAGTTTGCATGACTAGATCTCAAGTATGTGCTATATTTAGTGAAAGGAAGCAAGAGAAGAATGTGTGTACTGTAACTAATAAATAGAAGAATCAATAAAAATTTTTGAGTTAGGACTTAGCTCCTACACTCAATTAATTGGCTTAATTTATTTTCTGATCCACATGGCTACGACACCATGTCAGTTGGTGCTCACAATGAATTTAGGCAGACAAAATGAGGCTGTTAAATACCTCTCTTTTTTAAAACTAAATCAAAAACTCATGTTACATAAAAGGTTGATATTACATGAGTGTCTGACTTCAAATTTAAGAAGTAATCAGTGAAAATTTAGCACTCAGAGTACTGAAACCAAAAAATTAGAATATTTCTTCTCTTACCCAGACAAGAATGAATATATATATATTACACATATACACACACACACAAATTTCAAAGTTTTAGTTTAAATGAAATTGGAGGTGATGTATTTGGTGAAATTTGTAATTTGGGGTAAATTCTCAGATTAAATTAAGGTTCTTGGCTTTAAATTAAGACCAGACATCTTTCTAAAAATGTACATTCTAGTTCATCAGCAAGTTATTGGGCTAGGTCACTGGATTAAATTTTATGGCTATGTTACATAGGAAATTAGATTAAATTATCTAAATGGTCCCTCCTGGGATTAAAATCTATGCGTCTAATTGCATCATTGAAATCAATGAGACTTTTTTTTTTTGTTACTTTAGTAGGAGCAGGATTAGAGTTTGTGAATCAAGTTGTGTGTCCCTGAGGACCATGGCAAAAGAGTGGAGCACGAACCTGCTGAGGACTAAAGCTGCAGCAAAAAGTGAAGCCTGAAAAGGAGTATGTTTCAGAAGAAAGAAGTGTCTGGAATCTGAGACTGAGACAACTGAGCAACAGCTGTAAGAGAGACCAGAAAGAAGGAGACCATATAGGTGAATTTCCTAAAGATATTTTCATGCCATCTATTTAAGAAGATTTTAAACTAGAAAAAAAAACTTCACAAGATAAAATTCAGACTGTCAAAAAAATTGTGAATGCTCTGCACGCTGAAGCAACTCTTCCCATGAAGCCTTAGAGGGCAGTTAGAAAGATGATCTATACAGTTTGCTCCCTCAGGGCTCATTCTGCAGCCCATTGAATGATGTTGTAATAACTTTAACCAGCATCTGCTCAGCACCTGTGCAGAGATGGCTCCACATAGTGCAGAGATACATGTCTGGTGCTCAGTAGCATGAGCAAATAGCTATGCCTGCACTGAACTGGGTGCCAGGGAGAGTGTGCAGGAGGGAGGGAGAGCATAACACAGTGAACACCCACAATGGGGGCTATTTTTAAGATTATCACTTCTTACTACTGCCACCCAGACATTGTGACTTAAGAGCTGCACTTAGTGGCTGCTTCTGCTTTTGGTTTTGGTTACTTCTGAGGCAGATACATGTCAAAAGAGGCCCTAAGAAAGCAGCACCATCAATAGCCAATTTCTTCTGTTTTACAGGACCGCAAGTGCTAGAGCGCCTTGCACTGATGGTTTTCTTACAACCCTCATTTGAAGGTTGGAGCCCTTACAGCGGAAGTTGATACAATGACTCAGGGTTTCCCAAATTGCAAGTTGGGGCCCAGGGAATTCAGGGGCCTGGTGATTATGCAAAAGATGTAAACTAGAACTCACTAGATTTAATATGACGACAACTGGAGACACAAGATAAACTCTGTAATGCTGTGGCCTTTTAAGGCCACTATATTGTTACAACCTGAGAAACAATATAAATTAGCATATGCAGTAGAATTTTCCAAGAAGGCCTCAGTGTCATCACCTGCCTTGTAGGTGGGAAATGTCCTGTGCTGTGGAACAATCATTGGCGCAGGGTTGTTAGGATTGGCTGTGTTTTGCTTAGCCTTTTCTAATTTCTAAATTTTCTAATTTCATGGCCTGTCGGTGGGCTTCCCTCTGGAGTTCCAGCTGTTTTTGGTGGTCTGCCTCTTTGGCTGCTTGCTCTTTTTTGTAGGCTGCCTCTCTTTCTCTTTCTCTCAGCTCCGTTTCTTTTTGTTTTATTTCTAGTTCCTGTATTTTTTTTTTCATATCTCGCCTGTGGTCAGCGTCTTTGATTTGTTCTTCGGCCTCCATTTTTGTCTTGTTAGGCATGGTTCCTGTTTTCTTGTGTTGGGGTGTCCTCCGCTGTTGATCATCTGAACTGCAGGTTCTCTGTTGCCTCCTGGGGTCTGCCTAGCAACAGTGCTTTTTTCCCTTTCTTCCTCTAGCTAATTTTTTAAATGTAAAGTAAACCAGAAAAACCACTTTATTTGCATGTGTATTGGCTGGTAATTGCCTCCTAATGGGAGTGCTATTGTCTGACAAAAGACCTGTTTGTCACAGCTTAATGGTTCCTTGCTTAATATGCAAGCCAAAAACTGCAAGAGAGAGCAGAGAAAAAAAAATTCTCTTTGGTTCCTTTTAAAACCAAACTGTTCCTCTCTGCTTAAGAGCCCCTAGCAGAGAAAAGAAAAATATAATATTCCTACTGGCTTTTGGATTCTATCTTTCCCACAAACGCTGCCACCATGTCATAACCTATTCCCAGATTTGGACCTTAGCGTCCAAAATATGGGTGTTAGCATGAAAACCTCCAAGCTTGGTTACCAGCTTGGACCTGGTAAAGCTGCCAACACCCAAAAATTAGAGTGTTTTGGGGCACTCTGGTCCCCCCAAAACCCTTCCCTGCGGACCCCAAGACCCAAATTCCTTGAGTCTCATAACAAAGGGGAATAAACCATTTCCCTTCCCTTCTCCCTTCCAGGGGTTCCCTCCCTGGGTTTCTAGAGAGATACACAGAAGCAAGCTCCGTGAGTCTAAACAGAGGGACACCACCCTCCCTGTTTCCAGTCCTGGAAATACAAGTACTTCCCTCTTCACCCAGAGGGTATGCAAAGTCAGGCTAGTAAATCTAACACAGAGATTTTCCCCCCTGACTCCTTCCTCCCACCAATTCCCTGGTGAGCTACAGACTCAATTCCCTGGAGTTCCCCACTAAAGAAAAACTCCAACAGGTCTTAAAAAGAAAGCTTTATGTAAAAAGAAAGAAAAATACATAAAAATGGTCTCTCTGTATTAAGGTGACAAATACAGGGTCAATTGCTTAAAAGAAATATGAATAAACAGCCTTATCCACAAAGAATACAATTTAACACATTCCAGCAACTACACGCATGTAAATACAAAAAAACAAACCTATCTTTGTACTTAAAACTTGGAAACAGAAGATTAGAAAACAGGAGACAGAAATCCTCTCATAGCCAAGAGAGAGTACAGGCAGAAGACTAGAACAAAGAACTCAGACACAAACTTCCCTCCACCCAGATTTGAAAAAGTCTTGTTTCCTGATTGGTCCTCTGGTCAGGTGTTTCAGTTTACTCCTTTCCAGGTGTAAGAGACATTAACCCTTAGCTATCTGTTTATGACAGTCTCTAATAATAAAACAGTATTAAACCTGTGTATACTTGGATTTACCTTATACAAAACAGTACACTCCCTTTAAAAATGTTTATGGGGCATTTTGTGTCATACAAGTGTCCCTGTCATGCATTCAGATCACATCAAAATATGTCACTGAGCAGGAACTACAGACACATCAGCTGTAATCACTAAGGACCCAGGGAACTGCTGAACCTCAAATTACTGAATTGCATCAATTGATCTTGAGGGAGCTCAGTTCTAGCTGAGGGGGTGTTTTGGAAGGTCAGGTTGTTTAATGAAGAGGACAGTTGCAAGTTGTTCCACTGACAGAATGGCAAATATGCAGTGTGATTTTTGCATCAATTTATTCAAAACCACACCATATATATTAGTGTGTCTGAAGTGCTGGCTTCCAGGAGATGAAGCCTTCAAAGCCACAGCAACATTTAGAAACCAAAGATCTGTCACTGAAAGGTAAAGCTGAGGATTTTGAGGTGGGGAGGGAGGCAAAGAAAGCAGTTAAGGAAACTTGAAGCCTTGAAAACTCCACAAGACCAAATTACTCAGATTGGCAGTATCAAGATAAACTCCCTCAAGTGTTATCTAGTCTCTCTGTGACTCACACAACACAATAAGGTTAAAGTGCATAACATTGTAGAAAGTCTTATTCTTCTCTGTGCAATAAATAGAGTTTCAAAAGTTATTGGGCCTGAATCAGGTACCAAACCAGAGAGAGGGCCTTTACTACATTTCACTGCTTCACGCTACATTAGTAGCATTGCTGAAGATGCCCAAGAAATACGAGGCTGAATCCTCAGCACTGAGCAGAGGCCATTCCCTTCTTCTCATCTTCAGAGCCAAAATGGCCCTGGGAGTAACTTAGAGCAGCCCAAGGTCTTCTCTAAGTTCTGCCAGTTACAAGAGTTCCGCACAGACTTTTCTACCAGATGAAGCTCAGGTAGACTGCAGTGCATTCCGTGTGCATACCCAACACACCTGTGATCACTTCTGGCATGCCTCCTTTGCATAATGCAGGTGAACAGGTTGCTGTCACTAGACTTCCTGGGGGATTCCCTTATGCCAGGAACATGCCAGCCAAGCTTTAGGACAATTTTGTTGTCCTTTCTGAGCCCAGAATCTGACTCACTGCTTTCCAACTTCAGGAAGTGACTGAGCAAGTGGTCAGCTGATGTCTCCAGTGCTGCACAGTGTTTTATGCTATGTTTCTGATAGTTGCATTGAAGACAGGGGCGGTTCCAGGCCCCAGCACGCCAAGCGCATGCTTGGGGCGGCATGCCAGGGGGTGTGCTCTGCCGGGGGCTCTGGTGGATCTCCCGCAGGTGTGCCTGCGGAGCGTCCACTGGTCCAGCAACTTCGGTGGAGCATCCGCAGGCACATCTGTGGGAGGTCCACCGGAGCCGCAGGACCGGCGACCGGCAGAGTGCCCCCTGCGGCGTGCCACCGTGCTTGGGCAGCGAAATGGCTAGAGCCGCCCCTGATTGAAGATGACATGCTTCTTTGCAAAGACATACCAGGGTGCACAATAGGAGAATGCTGATTCAAAACATCTTGGGAAGCGCTCAAGATTTCCACATTCAGTGGGACCAATGAATTTCAACCTGTATCAAGGCAATGACAGCAAAGAACAGGGGCCTGGCCACAAATTGAAAACGTCACACTGGATGTTTCATACAAAATCAAGTTCTTGTTGCTATGGAAATGCTTGAAACTTCTGTCAGCTGGTAAAGTAGCAAACTTCACTGAAGGCCATGCAATGAATATATATATGGCTTTTGTATTGCTCTTTGATGACAGGAGTTCTCTCTGCACCAGCAAATCCTCATGAGGAAGAGAAGAAGAATGGTCCAGTGGTTAGGAGACTAGTTTAGACTAGGAGATGTAGGTACAAGTATGTGCCCAACTAGACTTCCTGTGTGACCTTAGGCAAGTCACTTACCTGCTCTGTGCCTCAGTTTCCCATCTGTAAAATGGGGATTATAATGCCATGCTACCTCAGAGATGATGCGAAGCACTTGGCTAGTATGGTAATAGGGATCACTTATAAATAAGGATCAAACTCTGTCACAAATTCCATGACTTCAACGGACCTCAGTGACTTTTTTGGCTTCAGTTGAAGCTGCTGTCATCGGCCCCTACCCCCTGGCCCTGCGGTCAGTCCCTGGGGCTGGAGCAGTGGCCAATGATCAACCCCTGGTGTTAGTCCCCCATCCCCTGGGGTATTTTTAGTAAAAGTTGAGGTCACGGGCTTCCTTGAGTTTTTGTTTATTGCCTGTGACCTGTCCATGACTTTTATTAAAAATACCCGTGACAAAATCTTAACCCTACTTATAAGTACCTAAGATATTAAATAAGCAGAGCACAAGTGCAGGCTATCCTGAACAATCTGCACTCTCCCCTTGCGGACCCTTTCAGTAATCCCCTGCGGGTGGCATGCTTAGCTTATTTTCTCTGGAAGTCTTCTCACCTCAAGGGTGGAATACGAATGTTCTGTTCACGTACAATGTGGTAGAAACATTTATCAGAAAACTTGGAAATTGGCTTTTCTAAGTGCAATGGATCTGCTGCCTCTGTTTCAGACTGCACAGCGGGAACCAAGAAGCCATTTGGGAACCATCAGGAACTCATAAATCAGTATCTAAAGCAACTTCAGACCCACAGAGGGAGAAGAGGTGGATCACCAACCGCTTCATCCTGTTTGCTTTTGACTCAGCAGCACTAGAGATCATTGCAAAGACAAACATCTTGAATGATGAGACCCTGCTGCTGACTGTCTCTAGCCAGGAACTCAACTGATTTTGGCTGTCTCTAGGCAGGAATACACAGAGGTAGTCACAGAAGCCTCAAACATTTCCCATCCTATTTTTGCTCCCAGACCTCTACACGTCAGGCTTCTCTTTAATAACGACAATAATACTGAATTACCACAACTAGCTAACAATCAAAGACTACTTCAGATGGGGTCATTCCCCAGTTCACTCTTACATTTGTGCTGCAAGGCAATGAAAGAATTTAACTGTATGTTACACTGCACACATCATACTACTTCCAACTTATCTTACCGTTAGGAACCACAGAGCTGCTGTTTTTTGTTCCTGCCTGCACCACAATGCAATAATGAGGAATGTTGTTGTGGTTTAGGTTAAACCCTGTTATTATGGGTTGGGGAATCTTCCTTCCTTGTCAAAGTGATTGAACACTAGCAGTAGCATCCAAAATGCAGACAAAGAAAAGTGTGGCTAGAAGTTGAACAATGTGGCCCAAGGGGTTTCAAAAGCAGGGGCAAAGGAGGCATTGATTAGTGGAACTGCTTGTCTATCCATCCACACAGAAAGCCAAAGTGGAAAGCAAGGTTTGGTACACCAAGCAAAGAAACTGTCTCTCCTGCTGTTTGATTTCTTCCCTGTTCAAGGAAATAGGTCTTTATGTATAGGGTGACCAGACATCTCATTTTTAAAGGGACAGTCCTGTATTTAAGCCCTCCTGCAGGTGTCCTAACTTTTTCTTAAAGATGAGCTCTGTGAAGACATGGGCCAGGTCATCCCTTCCTCCCCCCCTTTGCCCTCCCTTGCGGCTGGAAGCAACACTCATCCTTTCCCTCCCACACAATGCTGAAAGGCTGCTGCTGGATACATTCTGATATGAACCCTGGCAGAAATCTGGGGAGGGGGACATCTGACCCTGCATGACCTCCCACGTGTTGCCTTGGTAAGATGCATCGTCAGGTACTGAGAGAGGGGGGTCCATCCCAGAGACCCAGCCAGACAGGGAGGCCGGAGAGCACTGGGCAGGAAGGGTCAGGTTGGGTCGGTCAGTCATCCCGTGTGAGAGAGATGTATGGGGGAGAGAGAGAGAGAGAGAGTGTGAGTGTGAGTATCACCTCTCCCTGTGTGAACCCTAAAGTCTTAAAGATAAGTAGGTAAATAAAAGAATCCAGCTACGCAGGGTCTCAGTTAACAGAGTGTCAGTCAACTTGATGTTAATTTGAACGTTTGTACTGCATAGTCCTGATTGACTGCCATTGAACTTACCTGAATACGAGTAATTTTACCAGGTGTCCCATATTCAGCATAGGGAAATATGGTCATACTATTTATGTATTATTTTTATAAATAAACAAGACTGCATCAGAGAAAATACCCAGCTTGATCATCAGTTTCTCCTCCTAGTGGAAACAACTTGCAAGGCCCCAAACTTTGACTAGCTGCTTGGGTCAAAAGGGGTAACAGTATCTTTCATCAGCTGTCTCTTCCACCTCAATTAATGAGAGTGTATTTAAAATGTTGTACCTTCTTTACTAGTGAATGATACTTGAAGTTTCATAATTAGTTGTTATCTCTGCTGTAGTCCTGGCTACAAAATGTCACCTGCTCCTGGCAAATAGTGGAGTTCTTGGAAATGCAGCTCACAAAATATTTCTTACTAATTGTGAGAGTATCAGAATCTTGCCCTGCCTGGCTCCTGACTGCAGGAGTGGCCTCACTGATTCCAATAGGAGTGCATAGGATACTAGTCACCATGAATAAGGGTATCAGGATCTGGCTTAGTCTGGAAGGGAGGTCACCAGCTCTGAACCTCCCGAAACTCTGCTATAGCTGATGCTGGAAATTATTATTAGTTGTGATATGGAACCTGATTCTGAATTCCTTCAAACTCCTATTGAATCCACTAGGAGTTAGGAGTGCATGAGCAGAGAACAAGAACCATTTTTCAGATGCAGAAACTGCTGCTTTCTAAATAAGAAACATTTACTCCTCCTTAGCACCAGCACTTTCACATATATTAGCACAATCATCACACTGCATTGGCAGAGCTTGAATCAACATAAATGAATACATTTTATTAACCCTTGAATCATACTAAAGTTTACATGATTCATCCAAAAGGAAAAAAACCCCTTATGATCTTGAAAAGAAATCATGTTTACATTAATCAAGTCAACAAGAGTACAAACATCTTGGCCTTTCACTGTAAAAGTCTGGATAAACAAATTTCAGTTCAGCAAAGATTCAAACTCTTGGCACTTGTCTTTGCATCTGGAAAACAGCTGCTTTAGGAAGAGTTGCCAAACCTTGGACTTGAACGTCATTGAGGCCCATTCCATCCCTTCGCACTACACTGGCAGCACAAAGATGATAGAAAGTTGGCTCAAATAGCAAGCGGATATTCCTCTTACACATGACAACATGAAGCCTATTCAGACAGTCACATAATCTGGGAGGGAGTATATCATGGGTGTATTGGGTGTCGGGGGGAAACAAACACCACTGTGGAAATTCAGTGCCAGTAGGATTGCCTCATGAGATCGTTACTGCTATCTTAAGTTAGAGCAGCCCTGGGGCTGGTGTTTCCTGGAAGTCAGACCAGCCTCTGACTACCCCAGAACAGCGGTGATGTAACAGCATCTTGATAACACTTCCCCCCCTTCCAAATCCTAGTCCATACGGAGCTCAGCCAAACCTGAGGATCTAACCTTCCGTCACTGCTATGGCAATAAAATTGAAAGGTTTTTTTGTAGTCCAAATTTACTGTATAGTGGCTCGCCAAAAAGACTCAGTCCTACAGTGATTGCACTGCCAAAACATCCATTAACTGCTATGGAGTTTTTAATGGAGAAGGCATGGAGGAATGGGCCAAAATGTGTAATGAAACAATTTGGTTTGATTACGTTCTTGTATCTTTAATGTTACTTACCCTAAATGCTGCAATCAACCTAAATTAACTTTAATGAGTATAATCAAACCACACATGCCCCTCTCCAAGAAAGCGCATGTGAAATGCTGCAGCTCATGGTATGGAGAATGATTATGTATTCATGTCATCTTGTAGTCTGCCTCCACTATTTAATTTGCTGCAGCAACTCCCAGACTGCAATAAGTGACTTGTTGCCCAGAAATCCTCACAGTTGCATGAAATGTGAGTGGATGGAGGATTTTGAAGTAACAGCAAACCAAAGATGTGATGTGTCTAACCAGAGATGTGATCTGGTCTCTAATCACTGCAGCGTTATGCAAAATTAGTATTTCGGTTTGCAATTTTTTTTTTTGCAGGTAGAACAAAAAAATTAACAAAAATGGGAACCCAGTGCAAAAGTGTCAGTACGGTACTTCTTGTGATGGGGTCCCCTTTGCTCCCATCTTCTTTGCTTTCTCACAAACTGCTCAGGGACTTCCCTTTTGTAGATACCATCGTGTAGTTCAGGGATGGGCAACCACCGGCACGCGACCCGTCACAGGAATCTGCTGGCTGGCCAAGATGGTTCGTTTACCTGCAGTGTCCGCAGGTTCGGCTGATTGTGTCTCCCACTGGCTGCGGTTCACCGCTCCAGGCCAATGGGGGCTGCATGAAGTGGTGCAGGCCGTGGAATGTGGGGGCCACTGCTTCTCGCAGCCCCCATTGGCCTGGAACAGCGAACCTGCCGACACTGTAGGTAAACAAACCATCCCAACCCGCCAGCGGATTTCCCAGACGGGAGGCATGCCAAAGGTTGCTGATCTCTGGTGTAGTTATTTACAGTGCTTCACTTTATCACGTTTTACATACTCATGCAGCCATAATATTTATGGAGTCATCCAGTTTAACTATCCCTTCTCCCGAGGTGGGGAAGGGGGGGAAGAGAATTGGGAAAGGTCTCTCCCCACAGAAAGCTCCATTTATCAGAGCAGGTCTCATCTCCTCCCCTCCTCGTGCACGTCCTTCCTTTACTCTTTTATCCAGTCTCCTTGTTAATGAGCTAATTAGCAGCCTAGTCCCAATCTGATCTGTTAATCAGGAACTCCTCTCCTTACTCAAGCTCTCTCAGGGGCTCAGCTGGTTAAACAGTGATTAGCCTGTGGATTCCCAGCACACTGTCACACTTCCCATTATTGCCAGAAGTCATTATGGTAATTTTAAAAGTTGGGTGTCAGTTTTGCTTTTTTATTTTATAAAATTATTCTTTGTTTCATTCATTTTCATGCTGACAAAAATAGAAGAGAGAGACCTTAGTAAAGTTAACATCCATGCAACCCTTCTTGCCCCCCTGGAAAAAAAAAATCCTAGCTCTCATGTAGCAAACCATCCTGGAAAAAAATGTGAAGCAAACAAGCCAAAATTAAGACTTTTGTAGTTCTTTTGAAAATACACCCACTTGGTTTCTAGCATTGAGCTTTTTTTTTTTTTTTTTTTTTTTTTTTTTTAAACTAGCTCTAATTCATTGGTTCTCTCTGGTTGTACCATCTAGTTGAGTTAGTGGACTGTTATCACAGCCAATGGGCTGTTAACTGAATAATTCCTATACAGATTCTTTGTGATCACACATCACAGAAAAAATGTCCAAATGATATTTTCTTTCCTGAATGAGCAAGACATAAAAACATCGCTACCAAAAATATGGCCGTGCTTTGACTGTAGCCACTCTTGCCCTGTGATGGGGACATAATCCTGCCTCATCTTATATGACTTGGGCAGGACATCAAGTTCAGCAGCTTCCTGTGTGTCACAAATAAATTGAAACTCTTTAGTTTAGGTTGTTTTTAGGACTGTCAAGCGATTAAAAATATTAGTCACATCATTAAATAATAATAGAATACCATTTATTTAAATATTTTTGGGAGTTTTCTACATCTTCAAATATATTGATTTCAATTACAACACGGAATACAAAGGGTACAGTGCTCACTTTATATTTATTTTTTATTACAAATATTTGCACTATAAAAAACAAACAGTATTTTTCAATTCACCTCATACAAGTACTGTAGTGTAATCTATTTATCATGAAAGCTGAATTTACAAATGTAGAATTATGTATAAAAAATAACTGAATTCAAAAATAGAACAATGTAAAACTCTAGAGCCTGCAAGTCCGTTCAGTCCTACTTCAGTCAATTGCCGAGACAAAATAATTTTGGTTACAATTTGCAGGAGATAATGCTGCCCACGTTTTGTTTACAATGTCACCTGAAAGTGAGAACAGGTGTTCCATGGCACTGTTGTAGCTAGCATCACAAGATATATACGTGCCAGATGCGCTAAAGATTCACGTGTCCGTTCATGCCTCAACCACCATTCCAGAATATATGCATCCATGCTGATGATGGGTTCCGCCCGATAACGATCCAAAGCAGAGTGGATTGAAGAATGTTCATTTTCATCATCTGAGTCAGATGCCGCAAACAAAAGGTTGATTTTCTTTTTTGGTGTTCTGGTTCTCTAGTTTTCACATCAAACTGTTGCTCTTTTAAGACTTCTGAAAGCATCTTCCACATCTTGTCCCTCTCAGATTTTGGAAAGCACTTCAGGTTCTTAAACCTTCAGTCCAGTGCCATAGCTATTTTTAGAAATCTCACATTGGTACCTTCTTTGCGTTTTGTCAAATCTGCAGTGAAAGTGTTCTTGAAACAAACATGCTGGGTCATCATCCAAGACTGCTATAGCATGAAATATATGGCAGAAGACAGATAAAACAGAACAGGAGGCATACAATTCTCCCCCAAGGAGTTCAGTTAAAAAAATGTGATAATTAGATTTGTAACTAGCATCATCAGCATGGAAGCATGTCCTCTGGCATGGTGGCCAAAGCATGAAGGGGCATACGAATCTTTAGCATAGCTGTCACGTAAATACCTTGCAACACTGGCTACAAAAGTGCCATTTGAATGATTGTTATTACTTTCAGGTGACATTGTAAATAAGAAGCAGGCAGCAGTATCTCCCATAAATGTAAACAAACTTGTTTGTCTTCACGATTGGCTGACCAAGAAGTAGGACTGAGTGGACTTATAGCCTCTAAAGTTTTACATCATTTTGCTTTTGAGTGCAATTATGAAACAAAATTTTTTTTAAAAAAATCTACATGTGTAAGTTGTAATTTCACAATAAAGAGATTGCACTACAGCACTTGTATGAAGTGAATTGAAAAATACAATTTCTTTATCTATCATTTTTACAGTGCAAATATTTGTAATAAAAATATAAAGGGAGCACTGTACACTTTGTATTCTGTGTTGTAATAAAAAAGTCAATATATCTGAAAATGTAGAGATATGTCCAAAAATATTTAATAAATTTCAATTAGTATTCGATTGTTTAACAGTGCGATTAATTGTGATTAATTTTTTCAAGTAAATCACGTGAGTTAACTGTGATTAATTGACAGCCCTAGTTGTTTTATATTATTTGTACATAATTTTTCACTAATCACAAAGGAATATAACTGATTGACCTCTAGTCTAGATATTTCTATTTATGGTTAGAGTTTTGAACATCTGTTAGTAACTTATTAATGAATACTACTGTGGTATACTGTAAATTGTAGTCTGCTCAGCATTAGATTCTAGCTGGGTTAACAGATAAAAGGCCATAATACTGGCTCATTTTGGCAATTCTTTTTGCTATATTACCAAGCATACTGCTGCAAGGCCTTACTATGGACAGTGAAATGAGCTAGCAGAAAAGTAACACAAACAGAAACGATCCCTAGCGGGTACAAGGAAGCCATACTTAACATTGTTAGAAAATCACACTAAGCCTCACAGTGCTTTAGGAACGCTTATGGGCAGATGAACAAAAATCTCAGTGCCAACATCTAGCAAGCTTCTTAAGCCAGAAACAATTAACCCTAAAGTAGTTACAAAAGAAACTAAAGACGACTTTCTAACAAGAATGCCAAACTTTTCCAAGTAGGAGAGAATACTAGATTCCAAACAGAAAAGGATGAGCAACTGTCAAGATAGTAACTATATGCTTAGCTCTAAGGTCATATATTATAACCACCTGTCAGGATCGGTCTGACAGAAGGAACATAATTCTACTTAATTATGCAAAGAAACTCCATGTGAGTCCACAGCTCTAACAAGTGGTAATTTGCAGTGCACCCAAAATCTTCAGGTCTTCATTGGTCCTGGAAGAAAGTAACCACCAAAGTCTAGCTTTGCCAGAACTAGGGTTATCATCAACTCCAGTCCAGCAGATTTGGGTTTGAAACCAACTGGAATCACATTTCAATTTCTGAAGCATTAGCCTTGAGTCTAGTGCTACCACCACATTAACATTAATACAGTTATTCTGCTTCTTATGGTGTCTAATTCCCAGACCGTTGTAACATTATACAGAAGCCCTGAATTATTTATTTGATTAAAAGGCTATCTAATAACTTTACTTGACAGATAAACTATTTCACAATGCCCTTAGGCAAAGGATATTAACGTCTGGCTTTTTCATATAACACCATAACTTACAAATAACCTTTGTAATACTTAATTATGTAGTAGTCTTGTGCCGAAAAGCTACACCATCTGTGATATGGTTCATTGACTTTCTCTGTTCTGTTTGTTCTTGCACGAATAGTTTGTTGAGACACTGTAAATTAATATACTAACCATTTTAAAGCCCTATTCATTCTGATGTTAATCATGTGGGAGTAAATCCTGTTCTTTAATCATATTTAATCTGCATTTGACCTTTGCAGTTTTGCTATAACAAATTTTAATTACTCACTATTAGGGGCTATTCCACAATTTACAAAAAAACAGAAAGGTCCCTAGCACTACTTCTATCAGAGACTCCCGTAATGAAGTTGGTGAAGTTCACTGGTTTAAACAGTGAAGAGTCATTGGTATACAGCATTTATAGCAGTATTCTTATAGGAGCAAATTAGAAATACATTGCCAAGAGGACTTGCCAGATTTTAGCTTAATTTAGGAAAACTTTATGTCCTACAGTCTAACAAATAAAAATACTTACTTGTTTTAGAGAGGCAGAACTATTCATGAAAAATGCTTTAGGGGGACCCTCATTTTCAATTTTTTAATTTTTTGTGTTCTGCCTATTTGATGACCGTCTTCTGTTTACATGCAATATTCAGTACTGCGCTTAATAGTTAGATGAGTCAGAGAGCTACATCTATGCAAAACAATTAGTGCCATCTTTTTGCATTGTCTCTTATAGAGACATTTTAATGAATGTATTTGTTTTCAGTTAGATCATGCACATTATTATAATAGTAGTTTACATTTCTTTAGTTACTTTCATCTAAGGATCTTTGCAAACTAGGTACTAATCCTCACCTCAGCTCTGGAAGTATTTTTACCACCACTTCTAAGAAACCAAGGCACAGATCTATTAAAACAGATGCATATAAAATCTGGGGCAAAGCTGGGAGTAGAACTTAGATATCATGCCTCCTAGCTCTACTACTGAACTGTAGGATCTGCCTTCCTCCACCAATAGGATATTTCATGCCACACTATCATGTCAATTTTGTTTGAAATACTGGCATATGTTTGTATTTTTGTTATTTATTAGAAGATAACACATATCTATTGTTAATGAAAGCAAAGCAAAACAACCCTTCCCCCCCCCCACACTCACACAAAATGCCTCCACAATTCCAGCTGGCGCTCACCCAGTCTAATACTCTGAGCCATCTGCGTCAGTCTCACATAAAGGACATTAAAGAAGTCTGAAAATCAGTTGATTTATTTTCCTTTTTGAAGCAGGTAATGTAGGACACAATCCAATAAACCTCCTGTTTGTGACATCTAGTGGTAGTTTGTTTGAATGACAGTTTCTAGAAGGAAAAGAAAAGTGATAGGTCAGTCCAAGGCATTACCTTTCCACAATACCCTTGTAAGTCTCCAGCAACTGGTATGGCATAGCTATGGGTTAGGATGCAGAATTTCAGACTCCTGTCCCCACAGACAGGTTTTCTGCATCTCCTAAGCAACAGAGAATTCTACTCTGCCAAGTCTCACAGTACCTCATCTGCAGAGTATCTCTACCCCTATTCCATGGCTTGGCAGGAAGCTTTCTGGCCCACTCATCTCTGCTGCTGCACTCTACCAAGCCCAGATACTTGTCTTTAGTGCATTGAGGAAAATTTTCCCCTTGAAGGATTGACTGTGTACCTATGTTTGTCAAGATCTCTAGCCATATTCTTAAGTACCATACCAGTGAAATAGTGTGGACTGCACTCCATCTTGACACCTGGAAAATGGAATTCATGACATCACCCTGATCTTGGGCTCTAATAATGCTGAATAGAGAGGACTGCTTCATGGAAGGAATGTAGCGCCATATGTCCAAGTGTTTTGTTGGCAGTGGGGATCAAACCTGTGACTTCTGGATTTCGAAGCATGAGCTTCTACTACCTGAGCTTAAAAACAAAACAAAACAAAAAGCCCTCTAGCTTTTACCCACAGTGTGGCTAACTCAACCTTTGTATGTAGTGCTCTGTCCCTCATTAGAGAGGGACAAAGCACTACACTGACTGGATGTGTGTTACAGTGACATAATTAGTATCCAGATTGAGAAACCTGCAATACAATTCTCCCACAACAGCCTCAGTGCAGAGTAGCCTGGTAAAAAGGCAGCTTAAATTATCCTCCTCTTGGTGGTGGAGAAATTTGTCCTGCCAAAGAAAGACGCGAGTAGAGAGTTTTGGATTAAAGTTCATCCTGAAGCAAGGCAGTGGACAACTGCTTACTCACACCCAGAGGGCGGGGGAGAGGGGAGCATAACTGAGATCAATTTCATAGATGCTATCAAATGTTTCTATGCTTTCTAGCAAAAGTAGTAACAGTATATTATTCCATGTGTACAGGAGGAAAATATTTCATAGGAGTTCTCTCCAAAATTGACAATATCAGCTCAATCAAAAACTGACTAAGGAAGTTAATGTCACTGTTATTGCTATAATTTACATGCAAATTGCCAACAGGATTGGACTTGTATTTTTGGTCTCAAACTGGCTCCCAGCGTAACCTATACCAGGGGATACTGGCTCTTCGGGTATATTACTGTTTACAAACCTGACCTCTGCTAGGTGAGTGGAGCCAGGAAAAAGTGTAGGGAAGAGGTTTTCAAGAGCAGCTAAGGGATTTAAGAGCACAAACTGCATTAAAAGTGATCAGGACAAATCCATGTTTTTGAAAAATCTCCCCCTATCTTCTTACTAACATTCCAGTGTGTCCCATCTTTGACAGGTATATCTGTGCAAAGGGCAAATGAAGCCATCTGACCAATCTGCCTGGGAGGGGACCTGGCAGATAACTGCCAAAAGGTGATTACAGAGCTTCCATATTTTCCTGGAAGTAAGTTGTATTCAAGACAAACTAGAAAGGGTGAAATAATGTTCTATGCTGTAGGGCCATAAGCATTTGAGAGCTGTCTGGCATTCCAATGGGAGCATGAAGAAGGCTACAGGCTACTGGACAAAGTCATTCTAAAATTTCAGTAATACTTTGATCCATGCAATTATGTACTGCATACTTTCTCAAGTGGCATTCTCAACAAAAAAAACCCAGCTGCCAGTTGAGACAATGACCACGGTGTTATAGGCTTACACAATTACTCTTCTTGGCCTGAGCAACTAGCCAAATATTCAGGTCTTCTAAGTTGTTCCAGTTAGGAGGAGAAATTGGTGAGAGTCAGAAATTTTTTCTTTGCAAATAAAAAAAAATTGCATCAGTGTACAAAAGGTCCTGTTTCCTTGAGCACAAGAGAAACCAAACAAGAAGAGAGTCTCCTTGCTCACAAGGCCAAGCCTCTTCCAAATGATACCCAACTCAGAGCTGAATCAGTGAACTGATAAATTTTGAGACTGGATTATTTGTAGAATAACTCAAAACCAGGTCAAAGCAAGGTTATTGCAAGAAATGAACCTCATGTGGTACATATTTGTTGCTTCCCATATTAAAGTGCTAACAAGCTGTGAAAAAAAAAATGAAGGAGCTAGCAGAAAATCAGAATAACAGAGAACCTAATTTTAAAAGCCCTGGTTGATCTAAAGGATACATATTTAGTACTGATTATTAGATCACTTAACACCCATTATAATACATTTTTCTGAACTTATGGACAGAAACTTTAGTGTCACAGCTAACAAGTATCTTGAGCCAGACAATTAACACTGACATCGTTACAAAAGAGGGCTATGGCAGGAAAGAAGAAAGAGTAGACAAGACTGCAAAACAATTATCTCCACTGCAAGTAAGATAGAATGTTAGATTTCAAACAGAAAGTGGTTGGCAGCCTACCAAGAGAATAACTATATTTTCTGTATCAATGTCATGTGTCATGATCACCCCTGAAGGTCAGTCCTAAAGGAAGGCAGCCAAATAAAACAGAGGAGGACAGTAGTTTTCTGTTTCTTGAGAACATCCAGAATGCTACTGACACTGCTTTGGAGCTGACAGAAGCAGCACATGCCCACCCAGTCAGTGACAATGAAAAACACCAGGAGCAGCAAACGGACTCCAGTTCTGCATCAGACACCCCATTATTTTGCCAGAGCTCAATGTCTAGCTGACAGGCCTATAAGTCTCAGGGGCATACCATTTATTCTTTTTTTAAAAAATGGCACAACAGTAACTCAGTTCCAATCATCTGGAACTTCCTCAGTACTACAAAACTTACTGAAGAAAAAAAAAAAATCAATGTTAGTTGCCCGGCAAGCTCTGCAGCCTGCACTTTTAAAATTTTGGATGCAAATAATCTAAACCTCCTGATTTTAAAATCCCTACCTTTAGTAGCTTCTGTTTAACACCTTCTAGAGATATTATTGGAACGGAAAGAGTGTTCACCATATATATTGCCACATGATTAGACTATATTATCTGTTTCCCCCCAAGAAAGAACAAAATATTTATTGAACATTTTTTCCTTTTCTGCATTATTGATAGTTCTACCATTCCAGTCCAGTAATGGGCCAATACCATTGTCAAGATTCTTTTTGTTCCTAATATATGTTTTAAAAAAACACCCTCCTTGTTATTGTCCTTACTCTTCTGGTCACTCTTGGGTCCCTTGGCTTCCCTTATCAATTTTCTACAATTCCTAACTTCTGATTTATACTCGTTAGTACTCATTTCATTATACTCATTATTTTCTTCTTTTTTCTATTTGGTGTATGTATATTCATTTATGTTTACAGATGCCTTCATTTCCCTGCTAAACCAGTCAGTTTTCTTTAAATCAGCATGACTTTTTCCTCAGTTGGGGGATTGTGGCTTTTTGGGCATCCTGTAAGGTGTTAAATTATTCCCAATCATCATTTATATTTTTCTGGTTAAGTATTTCTTCACCGCTGATTTGGCTCATAATTGTTTTCAGCTTTGTGAAACTGGCCCTATTAAAGCACCATATACCTATAGTATTGGTCTGGAGTTTATTCCAATCACTTTTATCATGATCACTTATGCCTAAGCTTTTATTAATTTTCCTCTTTATGTGTTAGGACAACGACTAATATACTATTCCCTTATGTTGATTACAACACTTTTTGAGTGAGGAAATTGTCATCTATAATGATTAGAAAAAGAATGTTTTGGTACTGGCAGCATGAGAATTCCAGCATATATCACTCAAATTGAAGTCCCCCAGAATCACACTCCCCCCTCCCCCTACAAATTATAGAGGCAGTCATCCTGTTTCCTAGTGTGATTTGGTTGTCTGTAGCAGACAACAGATAGTACCCCATCATCTTGTGTGTTAGCTGTTAGTACATCCATCTATAAGCATTCAAGATCATTTTCTTACACATCATCAGTGATTAGTAACAGGCCATGCTAATTTTTTATTTAGAGTGCAATTGCCCAACTCCCCTTTTGCCCACTTGATCTTTCCTAAAATAAATTTTACAACATATTTAACATTCCAGTTAAGCAAATCATCCCAGCAGGTTTCAGTGATACCAACTAGCATACATTTGATCTAATCAGTGAGCAATTCCAATTCCTCTTATTTGCTACCCAGACTCCTAGCATTAGTGTCTAGCAATTCAAGAATTTCTTCTCTTCATGTCCTTTGGTTTCTTGGTTAATTTTGTTCTCATGACCTGGTTTTAATGGGAGGCATTTACTAAATAGAGTAACAAGCTACACAGAGAAATAAAAAAGCTTAGCTCGTGTTCCAGCTTTGTCTACCTTGTTTATCTGGAACTTTGTACAATGCACAGTGACATTTAGTAGTGGTTTAGTGCAAGGAATATCTCTTCACTATTAGCATATTGTCACGCTAAATCTCACAATACAGACATCATTAATACAACTAACTGCATGAATGCAATAAAGAAACTTTTAAAAAAATATGGCGATGTCATTTGTTAAAGGACACAAAATAATTAGTTGACAGTCTAAAATATTTTCTGCATTGCTCTCACACTTTTCTAGAATCAGAAGGCCAAATTCCACTTTCAGGTATTCAGTTGTAGCATCTGTTAAAAATTTGAGCCAGAAACTAAAATTGACAAGATCTATTAAGTCACTTAATCAGCTATTGGTCCTTGTGAGAGGATGGTGGTTCCTTATAACTTTAATGGTTTGGGATTATGGAAAACGGTTTTACAATTGCATATAGTATTGTACCCTCCGTCACTCATCAACGCTGTCCATATGCATACATTTGTAATAACACAAGATGTGCCTTTCAGCATTTTGTGTTTCAAATAACTTTGGTAAACATGTTCTCTGGCTGTCGAAAATGCTAATTTTTGTCATAGTAGGTAATGCAATACTTCACTGGCTTAGCAAATACCAAAACAGACCCCAAGCCCCGGAACTGAGTATGCCTGAACTTTGCAATGGTGAAAATCCAGATTAAAAATGCACTACAATACAAAGAAGCATGACTTCACTGGGACTCGTGTAAGTAGATAGACAAGGTGGGTGAGGGAATAGCTTTTATTGGACCAACTTCTGTTGGTGAGAGACAAAGTGTTGCAGAATAGAGTCCTTCCTGCATGTAAGATACTTTGGGATCCTTTTATGGAAGATACCTAGACCCCAAGCCAAAGAACTTCACCACCCCAATGTCGTCAAATGCAGTTTGCTGACACTGCATCTTTTTTTTTGAGATATAATACCATCACTCAATTTTTTCCTTCCTACTTTTCCTTCATTTCTGCATTGATTATACCTAACTATACGGCATTCCAGCTACCAATAGATAGCCCATGGAGAAGTGAAAAGCCCATGGAGAAGTGAAAAGCGTTATTAGAAACTTATCAGCAAGCATACATATGATGCCACGAAGTTGCAAGGCATTTTACAGAGATTAAGACATGGTTCCTTCCTTGACAGATTTAGAATCTAAATGATGTCTTTCTGCTCCATTATCACAGACAAAGGCAGTTTTCAGAGTGATAAATTCCTTTCGGTAGTACTGAACATGTGTTTTGTTAGAATTACTTTCTTTACTCATTTCAATAGAGCATACCTGATCCATTGACTTTTTTGGGGAGGGAGAGGATGGAAGGTGGAAGGAGCCTATCTTTTGTGTGCAATAAACATGTGCTTTATAAATTTTAAATAATAGTGGGAGCAGATGAGGACACAGTCAGCTGAATAGAAGTTTAAACCCACAGACAGCTAGACATCTACATGCCTTCAGTTCTGCCCACAAATAGAGGGTGTAAAAAGTTAGATTGAGTTAAGGCTCCTTTAAAAAACAACAACAACAACAAAAACAAACAGGCTCTTAATTGCCTTGTTCTGTTATTCAGATGAATTTTGGCCCAAATTTGCTCTGGAGTGTTACTACTTAGACTTCATTCTTTGTGAAAATGTAAAAATAATCAACTTTAATACAAGCCATATACTGCAATAGTTCTTTGCTCTTTTATCACATTCTTGACAGCGGCAAGGGTACACTTGGAAGGGGGATTGGCCCTGTATATCAAAAACATATCCACAGTCATCAAGGTCTTTGAAAACTGCCTTTAGTCTTTTGCTTTTCTTCCCAATTTGGACAGGCAACGTATTAGTGAAAAAAGGATGTTTATATTAAAGTGGATACTTCTTTGCCATTTTAATGCAATGAGTGAAAAATAACTAGTTGGATTTTAGTGAAGTTATATCATGTTAGAATACATTCCTGGCTCTATTGAATTTACATTGATTTATTTGTTTCTCACATCTTTCCTTTTCAGACTGAGGGATATCTTAGCTCCCAGACAGCTTGTTTTACTCTGTGTGATTATCCCAACATATTTTTGGTGTGTAAATGAAATGCAGTTTCCCACTTTCAGTGGCAGCAGTTTCTTAAAGTCAGTTTTATTGTGCTCATGAAAGCTGCTGGGTTGACAACACAGGGGACTAAGTCTGTCTCTCTACATAACAGACAGTTGCAACGCAAGCTTACCACATGCTACTCCATCAATGTGCTTCAGTCATGACTTTCAGATAAACACCTCTAGGGATGTGAGTAGTTCTGTCTCCATAACTACTCAGTTCTTGGCTTCTTTTCTGAGACAGCCAATAGGGTGCCAGTTGTGTTGGTTTTATATTGGAATTGGTTTACACTGTAGCCCCTGTTGAAGAGGGTTAGGATTTAATTTAACAGTGAACATGAATCCTTTCCTAATTAAAAACAATACCCATATAAAGAATTCTGTATTTTCAGGACTCAAATTGTCATCACTGTAAGGTAGCTGATATTAATAAACCGCTGTATGTACAGATGTTCCAGATTTAAAATGTGTGCATACTCTTTACTTTGAAATTCACCTACTTTTAATCTATAATCAACTCTTTTAGTTAACACACATGTACTTAATCCTGTTTCAGGTGTTAAATCCACAGAACCAGATAATAATGAAACAACCTATGTTTTTCAGTTGCTTTCTGCTGAAGACTTTTCATTGTTCCCTGAGCAAATCTCATGGACATATCTGTCTTCACCATATTCCCTGAACCCCATGCCATGGATGATCTATAGTCTTTGAATACCAAAGAAGGAACACTCCACTGTTGATTTAGAGTAGCTGTCTGTAATAGTACCTTCAAGTTCCTTTTTAGGAGTGCCTGCTAGGTTTTTCCTACACTCAAAATTGCACAAGCATTTGTGAGTTGGAGAGCACTATGTTATACAAGCTCTAGAAGAGACAGCTATATAGCTCTATCCCAAAACGTTTTAAATTAACCACTATATAAAGCTTATGTCACAAAAGCAACCATAGCTGATTTTTTTTAACTGGTTCCAGCTGGCAATTAAATATTGGAATCAAGCAATAGATAGTTTAATCCAGCGGTCCTCCACTTGAAAACAATAGAGCACAAAGGAATTGAACATTTTGCTAGAATAGCCACTAGAAGATAATATTTGGAAACAATTGGTTATTTTTCCACTACACCAGAGCATTCAGCCCGAGAGCTCAGCATGCCTGACAGAGTGTTAGCCCTATTTCACAGATAGGAAAAGAGACACATGGTGATGAAGTGACGTGCCCATGCTCACACAACAGGTCAATGGCAAAGCCCTGGCTCCCTTATTCCCAGTCCATTGCTTAGGACACTGAGGAGAACTGGAAACCAGCCAGTCTGTTTTCATTGTTCAAGCTGAGTGAATCACAAAAAGTAAACAGCAAACCTGTGAAAAGCCAAGATAGTTTCTTAAATTACCGGTAATAAATCTAAAATTCTGTTTATAATAGTAGTGAAAGTCTCTTAAAACAGAGATTGTTGACAAAATGTATAGGAGTGATATTTTCATCACATCTGGGAAGTGATTTAAACCAGTTATTGCAGTCCAATAGCTTATAATTTAACTACATGCTTTGACACATTTCTGGAAATTACATATTGATTATTCCCGTAAGGAAGACTGGCTAATGCTACTGCTGGTTGCAGATGTAGGAAAGTGGGCTCTTAGTAAATACATTCACATACAAATACATGTATGTTTTTATACTGCTTTAATTGAGGTAGTTATGTCTATGACTGTATTTTCTAAGCGTCTGTTTTCCCACGTCTGCTACCAACAGTTGCATTAGCCAGTCTTCCTTATGGGAATAATCAATGCCTAATTCCCAGAAATGTGTCATCATTTAACTATGTGCTTTGCAAGCTATTGGACTGCAATAAATTAAATGTAAACCATCCAGATGTGATGGAAATATATCTGGTGATGATATGTATTGAGAAGTACTGTAAGTTTTGCATTTAAACTAAGGGCTTTACTTTGAAGTGCCATAATGGAATATTTAAGTTGTCATATTTGACTTTACACAGGTTTATAAGCAAAACAATACAAGGTTTGAAGATTAAGGAAACAGAAAGAATGAGGTTGTATTATTTATATAATGACATATACTTGCTAGTGCTTGACAGATTAATTAAAGTCTCTTAGTAGGCCAGCAAGGTGTTGGTGGAGATCTGAGATTCACACCACATGAGAAGGCTGCTTGACTCCCTCTATAAATCATAATCAAAGGATGAGACATTAGCTAAGGGCTATGCAGCTAAAGGGTGACTTTCAGGACTTAGAGGTGAATTAAAGGCATTTGAATCCCAGTTGAGAACTGATGTCACAGCGAATTTACAGGACAGGATATGGGATGATGTGCCAGCACTGAAGAGATTGCAGAAAACACCAAGAGGCAAATTGATGTGTGATCATTATAAGCAGTTGGCAAGAGGTTCGAGAGGACAAGAGAATCACCTGTAAGAGAATTGATTTGCTTTGGTTGGTAATGCATCCATTACAGAGGTACCAATAATTGTTTTAAATGAGCAATAAAATGCCTTTTAAAGGGAACATTAGGATCTCTGGGCCTCACAGAAGTGAGTCTAAGAAACTTAGAGGACAGGGTGCAGGCAGCAGGCCAAGCCAGACGTAGCAGGTAATGGTAGGCTCTATGACATGTAGAGACAACAATTTTTATCTCAGTTTATGAAATGTCATAACAACTTTACAGAAAGATTGTTAGCTTTTGCACCAGTAAAAGTCACAGGGCCTATTGAGCGAATCCTAGTGCTACTAACAACTAGGAATATTATTCATAGCTGACACTTAGTTTAAAAAAAGTGAATATGACACTCTTGCACCCCTTAATGCCAACAGACAAAAAGGTCAGATTCTGCAGTCTGGGGATTTGTGCTGATCAGGACTGGCACTTTCTTTACTAAAGACACCATTCCTTAACAATAAGATAAATAATAAAAAACATCACCCCTCAAAGCTAATGATTACAAAGCATGTTACTGCAAACTTGAGAGGGTGTGGGGTGTGCCTCTAGGGAAATAAGCTCTGGCTCACAAATGCAGTTCTCATGAAATGGCAGCTGAGTAGTAGCTACAACAAAGAAATGAAAAATACAGACTTACAACAAAATAAAATTCTAAACTTACAACAGCAGCAAAATTACCCAGCTTTGCACAGGACACAGTTCAGCTCTGAAATAAAAAAAAGGCTTGTTCTCAGGTCTTCCCCCTTAAGCAGACTTTTCAGAATATATACAGCATGCTAGCTGACTTGCTTTCCCTTCAAAGACCTTTCCTTAATTGCCTTGAGTTACTGTTCTGCTGGGCTTTTATAGCTCTGACTCCCAGCAACCATTGCAGTTCTGCCCTATTACCCTCATGGAGGCGCCTTTGCATTTTGTTGTTGGCTTTTGCTCCACTTCCCTTGCTTTTTTAAGTACTTTGGCTATGGTAATTCAGGTTTTTTCCTTTTTAAAAAAAGTATTGACGCTGTAATCATAGTGTGCAGGTAAAATCCATACAGCTTTAGATATGTCGGGGAGAAGGGGCTGGGTTAACAGCTACCACACCATCACAGGAATAACCAAGAATAGCCATTGTGTCTTCTGTCTCAAAGAACAGGAAAAGGAACTACTGTATCAACAGTCAGGCCTGAAGAGGATCCTACTGATGGTGATGCAATATGGGAGGGGAGTAAATTAAATGTTTCTACTCCCTTGGCCTGGCCACCTGCATTGCCTGGTGGTAACACAGTCACACAAAGGACCTGTTGCTAGAAGTTGCTGTGTCACCCCGTCTTCACTCCACAGACCAAGATTACCATGGTAAGTGTGTGCAACGTTTCAAATGTGCAAAATTCCCAAAGCTCCCTTTTTCAGAGCTAGAAGTGGATTTTGCAAGTTGATGTGTGAACAAATATTTAATATTTTCATGACCCCTTCGCCCCAAAAAACAAAACTGGAGTGCCTGACTCTCTAATGTATTTGTCCCCACTATGCCCTGGGGAAGTTGGGAAGTACCACTATCCTTATTGCATATATGTGGAACTGAGAAACTAAGTGATGCGCCCATCCCACTGGAAGTCTGGGGCAGACCCAGCTCTCCGAAATCCTAGGCCAGGGCCATGAGCTGTGAACTGTCCTTCCTGTCTTTAGACCCTCACAATTTAACACTAGGTATTACTGGAAAAGAATGGAAAACACCACACATAAATGCTGAATGCAATTTTGCCATGAAAAAAATTAACCTATTTTTATGCAGCTCTTTTTGAATCTGCAAGGCTGTGCTGGAACAACAGACTCTTATTACATTTCTCTTTCTGGTCAGGCTTGAGATAAAGGTTCTGTGCCAACAGCCTTTCATGCAGTGCACAGACTCTTTTTTTTCACTCCTGGTCTGTAGTCCAAGTTTTCAGTGAAGGTTCTTATTTTAACCAAGATGGATCATCCATCCCTAACATGTGCACTGCAAGTACAAAACTGGAGGAGATTCTATTTGCGTTGACGTTCCAATTCCAATTTCATCATCTCTGGCATCCACAGACAAAGTCAGGTGTGCAGTTCAATTTGCCTCTATTGGCTCTGATTTCAGGGAAGTGCCCACTGTCATCAAGCTTGAGCGGTTTCATAGTTGAAAGGGGGAGTGTATGTCCTTGTGGACAGCCTGGATAGGAATATAGGAACAGTCGATCCATGCAGCATATTCTTTTGCTGAAACGTTGCAACTTACGCTGCAATATGCAGCGAAGTTTACGCCTGCTGTAAGTAGTAGCATCCCAACTCACTCTCTGGAGCATATAAACGCAATCAGATGAAGCCTATGCCTTCAGCCACATTTACAAGAGCCAGATGTACTGCAGATATTGTGGAGGTGCACAGAATAATAGCTGCTCTGCACAGCTATTCACAGATCCATGGTATTGGACCTGCTTTCCTTGTAGCATTTTGGGCTCTGTGCACAGGCTTCAGGCCAGACCCCTGTCTGTCCCAACCATCAGTTGAGCCTGCCTACAAGACGGGAATACACAATACATTTTTGACCTCTTCCATACTGTCAAATTTTACAGTTAACATCTCCCTTCCATATCCAACCTGATGTAATCAGCTTCTGTATTGTGCGGAATAGCACAGAGCGGGAAAATTCAGAGGAAAAGTTTAGTAATTAATCCTGTGTTTGAAAGTAAATTTAGTGGCAATATTTCTTCTATAAATTTGGTATTTTTTGGAAAAAAATATCTGCAATACTCTCATCTGACATAGATCGGGTTTAAAAAAAAAGATGCTGGATGATTTGCATCTGACATAGATAAACAGTGCTGGATTAATTTGTTAGCCAAGAGGAAGGAGCTGTGAAATGCTGATTTTGACATCTTTATTCAAATCTCGGACTCCAGCCCCTTTTCCTAACTTTGACCTCAACAAGCTTGAGTGTGTTTGAATTTGGTGCTCCTGGAAATGAAGGTTAATAGTACTGGCTTGAGTAGAGTCTTGGCTTCTCTTGAGCAGAGAGATTAACAAGCATACATACCTAACTGCTGTCCACATCACAAAACCGCCAAGATGTGCCTATGGCCTAGGATGTGACCATCTAACTAACTTTACATTTGGGATTTAAATCAGGAATTAAATTAGGTTTCCAGAGTTGAAGAAAGTTCAGTTCATTTTCTAAATAAAGAAACATGGGTTTGTTTTTAATAAGGAAATTTGTCAGTCCTATTTTATTATGAGCGACAGAGGCAGAAATGGAAAGAATCAACATAAGATCTATACCTAACTTATTTAAACTACAATCACCATGGTATCTGAATGGCTTACAACATTATTTAAATCCAAAAGCAAACAAGTAAAACAACAGATTTATACAACAGATTTGTACATATTGTAAGAAAATTGACAGAGTGCTAAAACCCATTTTATGATCTGTATGTGTTTGCACAATGAAATGATGTGTAGTAAACTCTATATTGTGAACAGAACCTTGATTTACACAAGTAATAATCTTGCTCTATATTTTAAAACACAGTCCAAAAATCCTGTACAGCTACTTATCTAAAATCTAATCCAAACCCTATTAAAGTTCAATCTAAAGACTCCCTTAGACTTCAGCGGGCATTGGATTAGGCCCATAGTACCTGTGAAATAACAGTGAGTACAGACAGCCTAGCACATGATCACCCTATTCATATGTAAAATATCACATTGCATAGATTTAAAGTGGAAGACATGCAATAACAAGACAAGTCACAGTATAGCAAAACCTTGTTTCTTTGGTGAAACAGAAGCAGATATTAAAGTTACAAAGATTTTAACTTTCATTCACAAAAAAACAGACATTCACATTATACACTATACAAGCTATAATATAAATAGAAAAAAGCAGTATGTGTGCTGTAGAGGGGAAAAATGTACAAGTCAATGCAGTGGGGTACTGCAGTCAAGAACACTCAAAGGTTAGATCCCACTTGGTTTAGCAGGCAATGGAATTTCTTAAAGACGCCATTTGCAATTGTAGCTACCGTATTTGCTGAGAAGCCATAGAAGTTTTACTTTATGGGCAGCTCAGTAGGATACAAACTCCTACATATTAGCTGGATTTTCACTTTTTTTTCTTTTGCTTGCTTCTCTCTCCATAATTTTTGCCTACATCAATATTAGAAGAGACCTTGACCTGTCTTTATATTATTATTATTTTAGAAGGTGTATCAGAGGGTATTTATCCTTTTTTTTTAACACAGCCCAAAAGTGTGCTTTGCTGAAGCAACCAAATTGATATGGTCCTTGCTGTGGAGAGCTTATTTTAAGTATTACTTTACTATACATGTCCAAGCCAATGATGAGCTGAATGGGTCAAAGTAAAATAAAACAATTAAAATAAAGAAGTCCTACATGCACACTGCATTCACTATGATCTATAATCTTTTTGTGCATTTCTTTTTAGATAGCCAACATGCTGATTCTTCTACAAGTCACCCATTTCATCACAAATAAGTGATCCTGTTTCCTAGGAATTTAGTACATCAGGGAAATAGAAGCTGCACTGAAATATGGTTCCAAATGCATCAGGGGAGCTCAGGGGCTAATATTGAACTACCAAGCTCTTTCAGTTTTCTTTGCATGGGTAAAATAACATCCAATAAGTTAAATCAGTAAATGGCTTACTTCATTTATTTATGTACGCTTCACAGCTGCAGCATTCATACACAAACATTCATTACTTTATAAAAAAGATTAAAAATGATTATATATACAAAATTATTTACTTTTTTGACTTTTTTTTTGTTTGTTAAAAAAAACACCCCCCCAAAAACCAACCCTAGGTCTACCTCCATTATAAAATGCAGAGACCTGTAACACAGACCTATGGTTAGTATTGTGAAAGTCATTTTAAGAAAGTAACCCTGGTTGAGAAAGTTAATGTATTAGCACTTTGACTCTTACAGGCCTTCTTTGCCATATACAAGTCCTCCATGCAGTCCACCAGTGATGAAGCTGGAATGGAGAGCAGGAAAAGTTCCACATTGCAGTCCCTAATTCAGGCTTGATGTCACTTTATGTTTTGCATCACATGGACAAAAACTGTTCCTCTGATGGGAAATGGCAGAGTTTAAAAAAAAAAAAAGAAATGTAATGTGTGTGTTTATCTTCATCTGGCAGTTTTCAGTCAATACAATTATATTTAAACAATCTCCAACCTAAGTGAACGACAGACAAGTAAGGAAATCAATGATTACAGACCTCTGAGGCCATATAACCATAAATATGCCTGAACTTAGTGTGACTTTTCATTTTATATACAGGATTTTAAAAACAACACACAATTAAACATCATAAAATCCTCTTATTTACATTTTCATTGGTGCTAAAATTGAGCTGTTTAAATATTGCAGTAGGCTGGTATATGTTATAAAATGGTCCCCACTGGTGGCATATAGAAAACTAACATTTCTGATTGGCTGGAAACGATTCCTCATGTTTTTATTTTTGAATTTGCTGATAAACCCCAACATTTTTGCAAAATGTGTTGTGAATTCTGGAGTCCATAGTTCCAAACAATTTGATAATACTTCTAGAAGTGATAGAAAAGGCACAGTAAGTTAGGACTTTGGCTGAAATGGTGAAAATCCCTATCCACCATTTAGCATTCAGCGCCTTGAATCCTGCCACGTCCTGATCCAGCGGTGATAATGTTTTGATGAATTTAAAAGAGTTCCCTTTCCTGGTGAAGGATGTTTATAGTAATATTTCTTAGAATAAGTCCTTTGGAATGTGGATGCTGCAAAGAAGGGGGAAAAAAAAGGAAAATATTAAAAGAATTCCTTGATCTGAACAATAAACAGGCTGATGGACAATACAATGAGTCACACTTTATATTAAGTTTATTAATGGTTTATAAAGGAATTATAAATGATATTATAAGCATGTTACAGACAGAAGTAATATGTGTTATAGGTGATTACAAGCATATCAACAGACAGTATCATTGACAGCTGTGAGCCATGGTTATAAGGAACTTATTCACCCTGACTGTATTGCTAACTTTTATGAGTTTATCATAGGTACATGATATTGATGTATTTTTAAAGCCCCAGCTCCTGAAGTTAAGTGGGTATGGAGAGAATTTCAGCTTTCGCTTTGGTTTGTTTTTTAAAAAAAACACATTTCTAGCCCTGATGGTTGTGGAGGAAAGCTTGAAGACATGATCCAGGGACATCCTAAAGGCAGAGAAAACCAGAAGACAAATAAAAGACCCTTCCTGCACCGTTCTTTTTTAATCATGAGTTTTTGAGGCTTGATTCATGGTTTTGAACACCTGAGATTAATAATGCTGCTAGAACAATCTCTATCAATTGACTAATCTTCCTAATACTGTATTAAAACATCTATTCATTATTTATTAACTCTTCAAACATGATCTGAAAATGGATCCTTAATAAAAAGTTTGACCATGTTGGGTCTATAGTTTCTGATACAGCTCATAGTCAGCAACTTACGATTCATGCAGGTGATTTTAGGCATATCCCAGCTTCCATTCCCTTGACACCGGATAGTTGGAATATGGCGCTGGATGAAACCATCTTTGCAGTGGTATCTAATTAGGGAGTTGATTTCATAGCGAGGCTTCATCTTCCCAAAAGTCTTTGCATTTTCTACAACAGGAGGCTGACCACAGGCAACTAAAGACCAAAAAGAACCAAGTTCATAGGTGTCGTTCCAAAGTGAGTCTAACCCTGCAGTCCTTACCCAGGAGAGCACCAACTGACTTCGTAGGAGTCTTGCCTGAATCAGAACGGCAGGATCAGCCCTGTTGTGACATGGCTGAGCAGATTTTAATGTTACAAGAATGGAAATGGAAACTTGCAGACAAAATTGATGGCGTTTCCTTTTTGTTTTGAATTTACTATGTGGTTTGATGGCCAACCGAAAATGAGAATAAAGTAGCAATTTCTGCAGAACTGCAAAGACCATTAACTCTATATCAAAAGGTTTTTTCAAAAAGGGCTAATTCATAACCTTAGTCTGGAATTCTCTTTTTGAACAAGAATGTATGTGAAACACTGGAGACCCATGGATCCATCAATGATATATCAGTAAAACGTAGTAAATCTAAGGATGTTACATTAGGCAGCAGTGACAAAGGTTTGAGTTTTGACTGCACCAATCTGTAAAGGCTGAGAAAATTCAGGTGATCAGCTGAGTGCACAGCTTCTAGTAACAGAAAGGTTTCATATTCCCTCCATTCTAATGGAGCAAAGCCACTACACAGCTGAGCTATATGAATCCAAACATAGTTCATGTTTAGAGAGCGTGATAAAATAATCTTGCTTCGGAAAACATGTGGATAAAAGTCTGTGAGAAAATGCCTTCAATCAGAGCTGAAACACCAACTCAGGTAATAGCAGGCATTGACTGTACGCTCAGTCCAGCCCATAATTCTGTTGACTAAAGAGAGTTCTCAGGGCAAACAAGCTCTCTCATTGGTTTTCTCTTCAATCAGCCCAGTAGTAGGAGTACTCCAGTATTTTCTGCCGTTAGAAGGATGACTCCACCTTCTGACCCTGCCCAGCCACTTATTTTTGGTTAATTTAGGCTAATGAGTTGTTGGAAAGCTACCCAATCTGCCCAAAATAATAATCTTGTTGGGCTAGAAAAAAAAAAAGAAGCCGGTTTAAAGCTGGTAAGCATAAGCCCATCTGATGATCCATTATGTCATTCTTCAGCCAGAATTTGTCCCCATTACTTTATAAAGCAGGGTCACTCAGATGTATGAATTCAAGGAAGCATGCCTACATGCATCTGATGAAGTGGGTATTCACCCAGGAAAGCTCATGCTCCAAAACGTCTGTTAGTCTATAAGGTGCCACAGGATTCTTTGCTGCTTTTACAGATCCAGACTAACACGGCTACCCCTCTGATACATGCCTATTTTAGTCACTATCACATGGTGATGGTTTCTCACCTGTTCCTTTCTTGCAGGTATATGTGAGGTGGTAATTGCATGGCACATCATTCCATTGGCCATTCTCATGCCAGATTATAACAACACAGTCTTCTCCAACAGAAAAGAAACTATCTGGCTGGTTAGGTCGCCAGTTTTCATATTGCTGCAGAAAAGAGGAGCAAAGTTATTATTTCCGGAGTCAGGGCATATTACATTCTGTATTAGAGAAGATCACATTATATTACCTCAGAAAGAGGGCAAATTCAATAGTTCAACCCAGGCAATTCAGCACAAATTAAACAAAAATGGATGTACAATTAATAGAAGTCGGAGGGAATTGATTATCTTAATGGAAAAAAAATAAAGCTTCCTCCTCCTGCATCGGACCTGCTTCTACCAGTCCATTTTTATTAATACCACATTCATACAGAAATTGAACAGGAGAAATTCCTGCCACCTAAACAATGCAGTTAAAAAAGCAGTACAGACACAGAGATACACAAAGGAAACCAACTACATGTGGTTTGGAGCAAACCAAACCAAACACAAGGATGCATTGCTCTTGTTTGTTTAATTGTCAGCCTGTCGTTGAGCCTAGTGAACAAATAAAGACAAACTGTGGACCTGACCCTGAAAAGAGCTCCATCCCTGGCAGATTTTGATGGAGCTTCATTCACAAAATTGGTCCACAAATAGCTCATTGCAGGAGATGGACTTAAGATCATTCAGTGATGTCATTTGTGGTGGTGCTGAGGAGGGGAGAGAGAGAATTCAATCTGCTCTGTTGAACAACAAGCCTGGAGTGCATGAAAAGTTGTAATATAGGAACAGTCAATCGTGTACCAGATTCAAGGTCCATCTAGTTCAGTATCCTGTCTCTGACATTGGTCACTGCTGGAAGAATTGTATGAAGGATAAAAATAAGTATCTGAAAACAGGAATTCATATAAATGCCAGAACTTAGCCAGCCAATCAGCTCCTTCTATGGTCAAAGTGGCCACTCAATGCTCACATTTGAATTTGGCACTTACATCCTCCTGACTGGACCTTGTCCATATAAATGTCCATAAAAGAATAGCTTTTAAAAATATAAATAACTTCATGAAGTTACCACAATTCATTACCCATGTGAACACATTTAGAAATAAAGTTAACGAGCCACACACAATGCTGAATCAGGCTATTAAATAGCTGAGTTTAATGCTTAACCTTCCTACAGTATGTCAGGTTATCCATCACAAGTCTTTAATTATCTAAGCATTTATCAACTGTAATGTTCTAAACTGAACTGCACTGAATTTAATACAGGTGCTCAACTTGTAAAACATCCTCCTTGATGTGTGGGATTAAGTTAATTTAGGGTTGCCAGGTGTCTGGTTTACAACTGGAATGGCCAGTTGAAAAGTGACCCTGGCGGCTCCAGTCAGCACCGCTGACCAGGCCGTTAAAAGTCCGGTTGGCAGTGCAGCAGGGCTAAGGCAGACTCCCTGCCTGCCCTGGCTCCGTGTGGCACCCGGAAGCAGCAGCATGTCCCTGCGGCCTGGGAGGCTCTGCGCGCTGCTCCCACCCCGAGTGCCAGTTCTGCAGCTCCCATTGGCCAGGAACCACGGCCAATGGGAACTGCGGGGGCAGTGCCTGCGGGCAGAGGCAGCGCCTGCAGGCAAGGGCAGTGCATGGAGCCACCTGGCCATGCCTCAGCCTAGGGGCTGGAGGGACATGCTGGTCACTTCCAGAAGCTATGTGAGGTAAGCGTTGACTGGCTGGAGCCCTCATCTCACACCTCCTTCCACACCCCAACCCCCTGCCCCAGCCCTGAGCCCCCTCCCACACCCAAACTCCCTCCTAGAGCCTGCACCCCCCTCCCGCACTCTGAACCCCTCAGTCCCAGCCAGGAGTCGCATCCTGTTCCCCAAACCCCTCATCCCCCGCCCCACATCAGAGTCCAGATCCCCAGCTGGAGCCCTCACCATCCCCCTGCACTCCAGCCCCGTGCTACAGCCTGAAGCCCCCTCCCGAACTCTGAACCCTTCAGCCCCAGCCCAGAGCCCCCTCCTGCACCCCAAACCCCTCAGCCCAACCCTCACCCCAGAGCCCACACCCTCACCTCCTCCCGCACCCCAACCCTCTACCCTAGCCCAGTGAAAATGAGCAAGTGAGCAAAAATGCGGGAAAGTGAGGGAGGGGGGATGGAGTGAGATGGAGACTCGGAGAAGGGGCAGAGCAGAGGGGAAGGGGTGGGGCAGAGGGCGGGGCAAGGGTGTTCAGTTTTCTGCAATCAGAAATTTGGCAACCCTAAATTAATTTCACGTCAGTGTTCAGCATCACTAAAACAAGACATATACAGGTCCTTCTTCATTAAGGGCTAGACATTCAGCATTTTGTGGTGGGAGTGCAAATCCTCGACGCACAGCAGCTAAGCACAATGCACAACATGCAAACATGCAAAAGCAGGGATCTGCAGTGTGCATGACTTTCTGCACCACTCTGTGCACAAATACAAAATGGATCTGCATGCATCTCACAATGCAAAGCGGGTGGGTCAGGGAGGCCTCACCTGGGCATGCTGATGCAAATGTGATTGAGGATGCATAAGCATGGGTCAAAAACTCTGCCCTGAGTAATGCCAGTAAAAGAGTAACTCCATGGAAGTTAGTGGAGTTACTCTGGAATGACAAAGTAAAATCCAAAGTGGATGTTCTTCTATGCCTGCTCAGACCAGGTGCTGGGATCCTATTGCAGCATGCTCAGATAAGACACTTAGGAAAACCAGAGATAACAGCCAGGATCCTGGATAGATGCCTGAGCCAAAGTGTAGAAAGAATCCCATTGATTTCAATAGGTTCTAAAACTGGTCTGACCCTTCAACACTCCTGGGAGATTCTGCAGATTTGTGGAAGTCAAGGGTGCTCTGCACCCCAGATGTGTGAATTGAGGGGGCTCAGCATCTTGTTGAGTTGAGCTCTAATCATGTACAGCAGTTTGTGGGCATTTTACATCATAATGTCTTCAAACTTTTTTTGTTTGTTTTGTTGGCAGGGCTGCAGGATCATATCTAGACGCTGTGGTCAATGCAAGAATGTCTGATATCCCTCGACATGACATGCCGTTGCCTCACATCTGATATCATCATTGCACAGATTTATTTTGGCTGGGCAACTCTGATTTTCTTGGTGTTAATGCTGGAATTGCATAGCAGAGGAATTTCCAAACTCCTGAACCGCTTTCTTAAGTCTCCACCCTGCTCCTCCGTAGTTTTTCAATACCTTATTTAGCCACACTTCATTGACTGGGAGATAAGAGATGTGAGGGGGAAAGTATCTCACAGTTTGGATGGTACGTGTTGCTTTACAAATGTATTAATATCCTTTTTCTTGTTATGGGAGAGATTTTGAGAAATCATGGGTTTGAGTCTCCTCTGATTTACAATGGTGTAAATCAAGAGCAACATTATTGAGATTAGTGGAGTTACATCAGCATAAAACTGGTGGAAGAGAAGAATCAACCCCCCCATGTGTCAGTTACTAGGCTACAGCATTTGCATTCAAAGATATCCTGTGTCTATCATCACTGCACTTGTGAAGTTTAAAGGAATATCCTTTATTTGTGAAAATGCATCCAAAATACTTGATTAATAATTCCTCCGTTGAGAAACACTGCTCAAATATCCTAAACAAAGCATCTTTCTTTTTAGTGGTTATGTCATTTAAGATCCTTATATTTCAACTCAATTACTGTATTTTACCAAAAATACATTGTACCAAAAAATAGCATATTTTAGTTCCTCATTCCTTGGCACTGTTTATTGTGCAGATTTTTTTTTAAGATCACATGTAAAGAAGTTCAGCAACCAAACTCACGGATGGATCCAAAGAATACTGGCACTGTTCCAGTCACTCTGCAGCTAGCTTATATCTTCATGTAAATTGTTACTGTCTCCACAAATCAGTGAAGTCATTATTAAAGGGCTCTTACTCTTATCCAGATAGTTTTCAAGCCAGCCCAAAGGCATCAATCAAAGGTAAACTGACATGTTACCAACATCATTAGTCTTCATTTCTGAAAACCTGAATACATTTACATTTCAAGTTAACTCAAGGTGGAAGAGCTACTATGGGCTTTTTTATCTACACCAAAAATATTATGGAGTAATGCCATCAAACAGACCGACCTAAAAAACATTATCCTCATGGGCAATATGGAAGCAAGGCCAGGAGGAAACCACTGTAACATATAATGTGAAATGATGCCTGAGATCAAAATGTTAAAGTATATCCAGGAAGCGTATATAGGGACCTATACTCATGGCCATTTCTGCAGCCCTGAAGGAAGAACAATGCCAGACGAAGGTTGGGCTCACTGCACTTGTTTCCTCCAGCCACACAGTGGATCTGCAAGGATGATGTTACTGGAGGGGACCTATACATTGGAATTAACACTTCAGTGAGGTGCACAGAGTAGTTCATATCTCTCAATGCTATTGTTTCCGTCTATCTGCAGACTTGGGCAGCCATTGCTCTGTTGGTAACACTCAGGTCACATTTTCAAGCTCATCCTCACAACTGTGATGGCTAGAGATTTAGGGCTTGTCTATTCTGCAAAGTCTCTGCTGGTCATGTATATGTTACATCAGCAAAACCTCCTCGTGTAGACACAGCACACACTGGCTACACTTTTCTGCCAGCATAGCTACACCTCCTCTCTGAATGAGATTAGTTATGCCAACAAAAGCATTCTTCTGTCACCATAGTTGCATCTACACTGGGGGTGGGGTGAGGGGTTACTAGCATAATTATGTCAGCTAGGAGTGCATGGTTTTTTCACTCTCTTAGCCAACATAGCTATGCTGGAGAAACTTTGTAGACTACACCAAGTCTTACTCATTTTCAATGACAGTTGAGATGCTGTATCATTGCATGATTCCAGAAGCTGGTCCTAGGCACAGGAATAGAGTGTCTCTGTGCCTTAACCTGGCCCTTAGGAATCACACAACAATACTGCCCCAAGATCATGGTGAAGCTGAGAACAAGAGTAGGCCCTTAATACATCTTCACTGCTTATAACAATAATAACAACAAGGAGTCCTTGTGGCATCTTAGAGACTAACAAATAATTTGGACGCAAGCTTTCGTGGGGTAAAACCCATTTCATCAGATGCATGGAGTGAAAATACAGTAAGTAGTATATATATATGAAAAGATGGGCATTGCCTTACCAAGTAGAGGGGTCAGTGCTAACGAGGTCAATTCAATTAAGGTGGAAGTGGCCTATTCTCAACAATTGATTACTTTTGTAGTGCACTGTGCTGGAGGCTTTCTGTATGACCCTAGACTATGTCTGCACTGCAATTAAAAACCTGTGCTAGGTGACTCAGGCGCTTGGGGCTCAGGCTGCAGGGCTGTATAATTGCAATGTAGACTTCTGGGCTTGGGCTGCAGCCCAAGCTCTGGGACCCTCCACCTTTGCAGCTTCCTAGACCCAAAACATCTACACCACAATTAAACAGCCCCTTACCTTGAGTCTGCTGATGAACCAGCAGTGGGTGTCTAATTGCAGTATTAAATTTACAGAGATATCCTATCTCATAGAGCTGGAAGGGACCCTGAAAGGTCATTGAGTCCAGCCCCCTCCCTTTGCTAGCAGGACCAAGTACTGATTTTGCCCCAGATCCCTAAGTGACCCCTCACAACCCTGGGTTTAGCAGGCCAATGCTCAAACCACTGAGCTATCTCTCCCCCTCCAGCATAACCTTAGTTTCTTGGTTCCTTATCTGACATTATGGTAGTGGAAAGCATATAAGTATCTACAATACATTTACTATTATGTCCCTCAGGTGAATGGATTTCTATAAACATTATTGTCCCCCACATTTTGTCTTGAATTAAACTTAACCAGACTCTGCCAACTGAGTGACAGACTGTCTTTTAAATTAAATTAAGTCTAAGGAAACAAACAGTTAATAGCAAACCTTTGTCATTCAGAAGTATCACTAATCAAAATGAGCAACCACAGTATTCCCATCAAGAAGACATCTCTGCAAATATCTGAATACACTCTGTTTTATAAAAGGTTAGGTACTTATAATAGTTTAGGATAACCACCCATACTTTGGAAACTAATAAGTAATCCACTTAGCTCTTTAGCTGTTTGCATATTGTCAAGGTGAATCTGTGGGGAACAGCATCTAAGCATTGTAATAGCCATCAAACGATAACAGCCATTTCTTTATCACAGAAATACATACCAAGTGGCTTGAATCAATAGCTAGGATTCTAATTTCCAAATAGTCAACAGACACTATGTGTAATGAACCACAACAAAATAAACCTCTGATGCAAACAAAACGTAATTACTTGATCCTTTTCTTGTGTAAAGGCCAATAATCCCTTCTATAACTAAACCCAAGAAATTATTTACTAGAAGTATGTCTAATCTTTACACAGTCTTACACTGTTTTTCATCCTGGGGGAAGGGAACATATTCTGCAACTTTACATGACTCTTCAGTACAAATTTATCCTGGCATTTTTTTGGCACTTGTTATTATGAATGTGATCTGTATTCCTGTGGCTGTCCTCTCTGAATGCTTCACAATGAGAAACTGATATGGCATATCACAACCCTGAGAAAAGGACATCAGGAGTGGGCTGAATGATTTCTCTGTGGTCTGTTTTATCTTAAATTAAAGTTAAGCAACATTTCCTGACAGGCATTTATCAGAAACTGGTTTAAACTGAGCACTAGAGGCCTTAACACCACCTTGACCACTTGCAATTGTCTCCTTTTCCCTACCACTCCCTGAGAATGGGAATACGCTCTTCCATAATGACAGATAAGCCCTTAGAAGTTCTTATCAGGAAAGTCTGCTGACACAGTCACCCACATGGTGGGCTTCTTTTGAAACTCATTTACCTAGGATAGCTCAACTCAGATGTTATCTCTGCTTTTCAGTGAGGTCCTGCTATTTACCAGTTTTACAGCTGATGCACAAGGTGGTCAGTTGACTTGTCCCAGGTTACAGTGAGTCAGTGGATCAGTTCAGACTTTACTGGCAGATTATTCTCTTAGACAACATTGCTTCTGTTAACTGAAAGACCTGGTAGAGGACTGGAAGGAATTTCACTTTCAATAAGCAGCAAGAAAAAAAGTCAAGGCTTTATTTGTAAAGATTCAACAATGATCATAACATTTCCATTTATAATCACAGCATTTCTTAATATTTAAATGAATCTGATATTTGCTCTGGGAAAGACAAGATGTTACATTTGAATTGTTGCACTGAATTAGGTTCCAATCCTGCAAACAGTTCCACATGTGCTTAACTTTAAGCATGTGAGTAGTTCCATTGACTTCTCTGGGACTATTCATGCACTTAAAGGCCCCTATTCAGTCAGGTATTTAAGCACAGGCCTAACCTTAAATACACAAGTAATCCCAAGGAAATCTTTGAGGCAGCTCACATGTTGAAGCACCTTACTGAATCCTGGCCAGCGGTAAGTGTATGTTTTGCAGACTCAGAGTCTTAATAATTAAGAGTGAAATTGTGGCCTCTTTGAAGACAATAGGAATTGCCCCTGTTTTAACGAGGCAAGGATTTCACGCTAAGGATTTAGGCCCTGAAACTACAACTGGATCTGTGCAGGCAGACCACTGCTTCCCCCTGAAGCAGCTTGCAGGATAGGGGCCTTTGTTAGCACATGTTCATGTCTTTCTGGAAATATCCCAGAAAGACCACATGCATACCCTATAAATATTTACATCTAAAGTAGAATATGTATCTTTTTGAGATAATATTACCAATGCCATATAACGAAGATCCAATCCCTGCTTAGAACCAATGACTAGCTGATGTATAAAATCAGTGTGAAACTTGTATTTTGTATTGCAAGGCTAGGTGTTTGTTTGGCTTCTTGGCTTATTTTTTTTATTTGAGAACTCGTGAAAAGGAGAAACGTTGTGTTGAGCATGACGGGAAGCTTCCACTAGATGGAGCTGCCTACCCATTACTAAGCCTAGATATTAATGATCAGCACCTGTGTTACACTATCTTGTTTGAAAAAAAACTCAAAAATTTAAAAGATACTGAAAAGATATTAACTTCTCCTTTCCATGTTTGATTCAAAGCCCATTGATGCCAATGGAAAGACTCCCACTGACTTCACTGGACTTTGGATCAGGCTCTCACTGATCAGTTTTCATCATGCTTCATATATTTAGCTTAGTGAGGACAATGTAATTTGCTGTATTTGTATGCATAAGGGGGACTTTCAGAGGAAGTCCAGACTGCTCCATACAGAAATTAATGAGATACTGGCACTTTTGGTAAGAAGGGAGTTTCCTTGATGTCTTTGTCAACTAGCTAAGGCTACATTAGAGAAGTGTGAAACCCGGAACTTCATCAGTGTACCAAGCTTCTCTCATGTAGACAGCGACTCTTTAGGTATGTGTATGATCCCCACCTTGAGCAATATGCTAGTTGTCTACCTGGCTTCCACTCTCCACCCAAGAAGTAGTTGCATCCATCAGAAGTGCTGTATGTACAAAATGTGTAAAATGTTTTAGGATCTTTGGGATGAAGTCCACGATATAAATGATTATCATGATTTAACATAACTTTGCTCTCTATCTGGCTTTTAAAAAATAGGAATTTAATTAATGTTTAGGTCTTCCCTATGTGAATGTTGTAGAAGGAACAATCTAACTTGATTAAACTAATTTGCCAGCGGGAAGGTATCTTTGTTTTGAGAAGTATGACAGAGGTATGTTAGTAGAGTACATGAACTCTGGGAATTATACTAAAGTAATTATATAAATCAAAATCTATACAATTGTATTTTTCACGTGCCTCTAACTAGAGACACATAAGCCAAAAATACCCCATTTTGTCATTTATTCCAACCGTTATTGCAGGGTTTAGGCTGCTATGAGTTTCAACCCAAAGCCAAATGTAATGTGCCTCAGAAGTAATTGGCTAGACCTTTGGAGGAAAATGAGAGACTGCCCCTCCCAAAAAGAAGTTTGTTTAAGAGGCCTCTTACTAGCCTGAGACATTCTGAGCTAAGAACGTACCTGCCTTTAAACATTATACTTTAAATAATAATAAAACATAGTTCTCCTGGCTTAAGCAGGTCAAATGAGCATTTTAGAGAGGGGCTGTAATGACTGCAATATCTGAAAATCAAAATATTTGGTAGATTTTAAATCCCTGTCTTCAGGAAAGTTATGGATCTCTGGCACAAAAGCCTTTTTGTTTGCAGTTGATCACAGTATTTTTTAGTCTGCTTGTTTTATTTAACTCACAGGCAGCCTACCTCTCTACAAAGTTCTATGCATTTTTTAAGTCCTTTTGTGTTCAATACAGCTATTCTTTCTGGAAGGGGAGGTGGTATAGATTTAAGCTAAAACTGTCTGATTCGCTGACCAAAAAAGGAAAGAATAAGGAAGGACTTTGTTTTTAACAGAATGAAAGTTTTGTTTTTATGTAGCTACCTAACACTGGCAAAGAAGTCCAGTATTACAAACATGAAGCATAACACTCTTACTGAAGGGAAGAAAAACTAACGTAAGGTCTCTGGGCAGTTGTTAAAGTGGCAACATGCCCATTACTTTCCTGGCTGCCAGCATTCTATGAGCGACAGACAATCTGGCCACAGACACTAGCCAGCTCCTTAACACAGCACTAATCTTGTGTAATGGAAGTGAGCTCACTGCCATACAAAGCACTAATTATCAACAGCATTTTCCAAAGGATATGAATAGACAGAGGTCTGAAGCACAGCCCCAAGTAGCTATATGTGCTTAATCCATAACACGGAACATTGAAACATAATTCCAACCACTCTATTTGTTTGCAAGGGTGCTTAATGGTGAAATGCTAGCAATCCAAATATAAAGAGAAGAAACTGCCAAAAGTGACACCAGATTTTTCTATTTAGATGAGTATGCTTTTTGGCTATAAAGGTTGCTATTAAAATTCAGTTTCCCTATGAGATTTTCAAATGCCACATAATATTTATTTATTGGCTTTTGAAAAATAGTTTGGAGAATGTCCCAGCTGATTAGGACTGGTAATATTCACCTCTAAGTCTTTCTTGCACTTATCAGCCTTTGTTGTCGACCTTGTCCTAAACGTAGTTGAACTGAGCAGGTTTAAGATATGCAATCATCCACCTTGATATGGTCTACCTATTCCTTGCAAATAATTATTTGAGGACTCTAGTCCTTTTTCCCTCTTCATAGTCCCACTGTGATTTTCCCAGGTTTGTTTGGTTGTTATTAGTAATATTTTTTACAGTATATTTGAAACTGTGGATTGTTCATAAACAGTTCTTAGCAAATACTCTAATGAGCATTCAATAATCAAACTGTGTGAATAGTCAGTTAAATCACATGGTATGATTCCTATTCCCTGATGGGATTACCTAATTTGAACTGTTGCCGTACAAATATTTTATTTGCACAAATAAAAAATCCTACCCATACATTCTGGTGAAAGAAAAATATTCACAGAAGTGTTTGCAGAAAAGTGAATAGAAAGAGATAGGAATATATTTAAAAGGAAATCACTGTTTTGATTTTGCAAAAATGTTTGTGAAAACAAACTCTTACATGTGTCTGTTTTAGTTCCCAAATAAATTAGAAACTAGTAGAAAAGAGCCTTGTCAGAGGAACACAAACACCAAACTATAGGACAACATGACATGTAATATGTCTTGGGTTCCAAATCCATGGTTAATATATTCTCTCTGGCATAGTATATAATTCAAATACAGCCTGCTGCATCCAGGGTCCAGGGCAATGTTTTGAGGGAAAACTCTGCTTGAGTTCCAGCCAGTATTGCATAACGAAAGTTGTAGATGTACTCTGGCCACTACTCATTCACTAACAGGACTTCAACACTTGATGCTGAGGACCTTGCCATCTAGAGGCTGCTACTGAATCTCCTATTTTGGGAAAGATTATTGAGAAGATTGAAGCCAAGCAGTTATGGCAATATTTGTAGCCTGCAGATTTCCTTGATGGTGGCCCACTTGGTTTTAGACATGACTATTGATCTGAAATTGTGATGGTGGCATTGGTCAAGAATCCCTCCCAGAGAACATTTACAGCAGTAGCCTATTTGTTAAACAGAATTGTTTGTTGGGATCAAACAGCACTTTTGATCTGAGGGTTGCACTGGCTACTGATGGACTACTGGGTGAAATTCAAGGTGTTGTTTTTGTTCTTTACAACTCTAAGTTTTTTTGATCCAAGTTATCATATACAGACATCTGCTTTTCATGCTGCTCTAACACGCAATCAGCAAAGGCACTGAAGCTGGAGCTCCCTTGATATACAAGAGAGGGAACTGCTGGTAGAGTGTTCTCCACCTGGCACCTAAATTCCACATAATGCTTCTTGTTTGCATGGTCTGCCACTGCCTGGATTTGTGAACTTTCTGGACATGCTGCAAAGGGGATGATTTGCTCAGGAATTTGGAGGAAGGACTGGATGATGTTGGTCAGGTTTGTTTGTTGCTTCAGTTTAATAGTGTTACAGGCCAGAGCAAATTATGATTATATTGGTGATTTGGCAGTAGATTCACACCGTTCAGTGTAAGTATTTGTTATTATGTTTTAAATACTGGAAGAAGTGCCCAGAACTTAGGCCTGATGTTTTCAGCACATATAGTTTAGGAGTAAAAATAAATTTGTCAAATATAAATAAAATATGACCAAATCTATAAATTCAGGACAGTAAAATGGCAGTTATGTGCAAAATAGTTTATATGCACATATAAGTGCTCATTGAGCACCTGTCTCAATGAGCACTTGCTCTGCAATGCCCAGGGTGTATGATAATAAGGTGATAAGTAACAGTCAGCATGGATTTGTCAAGAACAAATCATGTCAAACCAACTTAATAGCTTTCTTTGGCAGGGTAACAGGCCTTGTGGATAGGGGAGAAGCGGTAGATGTGGTATATCTTGACTTTAATAAGGCTTATGATTCTGTCTCTCATGACCTTCTCATAAACAAACTAGGGAAATACAACCTAGATGGAGCTACTGTAAGGTGGGTTCAGAACTGCTTGGAAAATTGTTCCCAGAGAGTAATTATCAGCGGTTCACTGTCAAGCTGGAAGTGCATATTGAGTGGGGTCCCACAGGGATCAGTTCTGTTCAGTATCTTCATCAATGGTTTTGATAATGGAATAGAGAGTACACTTATAAAGTTTGCACACGATACCAAGCTGAGAATGGTTGCAAGTGTTTTGGAGGACAGGGTTGAAATTCAAAATGATCAGAACAAAATGGAGAAATGGTCTGAAGTAAATAGGATGAAAGTCAATAAGGACAAATGCAAAGTACTCTACTTAGGAAGGAACAATCAGTTGCACACATACAAAATCGGAAATGACTGCCTAGGAAGGAGTACCACAGAAAAGGATCTGGAAATCATAGTGGATAACGAATTAAATATGAATGAATAGTGTAACACTGTTGCAAAAAAAAAAAGCAAACATAATTCCTGGGACATACTAGCAGGAGTGTTGCAACCAAGATATAAGAAGTAATTCTTCATGCTCTACTCTGCATTGATTAGGCCTCAGCTGGAGTATTTTGTCCAGTTCTGGGCACCACATTTCAGGAAAGATGTGGACAAACTGGAGAAACTCCTGTGAAGAGCAACAAAAATGATTAAAGGTCTAGAAAACATGACCTATGAGGGAAGATTGAAAAAATTGGGTTTGTTTAGTCTGGAGAAGAGAAGAATGAGAGGGGACATGATAACAGTTTTCAAGTACACCTTGACCCTGATATAACACGAATACAGATATAACACAGTAAAGCAGCTCTCGGGGGAGGGAGGGTTGCATGCTCCAGTGGATCAAATCAAGTTTGATATAAAACGGTTTCACCTATAACACGGTAAGATTTTTTGGCTCCCAAGGACAACTTTATATCAAGGTAGAGATGTACATAAAAGGCTCTTACAAGGAGGAGGGAGAAAACTTGTTCTCCTTAACCTTTGAGGATAGGACAAGAAGAAATGGGATTAAATTGCAATAAGGATGGTTTATGTTGGACAGTAGGAAAAACTTCCTAACTGTCAGGGTAGTTAAGCACTGGAATAAATTGTCTAGGGAGGTTATGGAATCTCCATCGGAGACTTTTAAGAGCAGGTTAGACAAACACCTACCAGGGATGGCCTAGATAATACTTAGTCCTGCCATTTAGTGCAGGGGACTGGACTAGATGACCTCTCAAGGCCCCTTCCAGTCCTCTGATTCTATGACCTCACTGCAATATTTTACAGCCATTCTCTTGTACTCTCTTGTTTCAAGTTGAGCATGTCTGGGGGTTGTAGGGAAAGTGGCATGCCCAAAAAAGCACCTTGGTGCCGTGGATATGTCATCTTATCTAGCCAACTCAACCTTTCACGAAACTTTCGGGTTATCCTGCTATTTGTCCACACAACAGGAAACCACAAAGAACTACTACATAAAAGCAGATTTAAGGCTAAGCACCAAATCCTGCCAAGAAAACAACAAGGGCAGACCCAACATCCTCACTGAACCCCATTGACTTCAATAAGATTCCACATGGGTGTTCAAGGTGACCTGGACAATTCTCTTTTCAGTATGGGGCTATAAGATATGCCTATTTCTGTTATTCTAGGATATCTCCCCCATCACAAACAAGTTATTTTTTAAAGGAAACAATGGACAGATGGATAAACATCATTTGGGCCATGAAAAAATATTTCTTTTTATTACTTGCATTCACAGTGAATCCATTTGTACTTGTTTGGTTCATCAATGACCTATATATTTTCTCTCAGAAAATCTACCTAAACGATCAGTCCATATATTTACAACCTGTATCTTCACGGATTCCAAGACTTGCCTCACTTACTGGAATTGTCATTGCTAACCACATATAAATCCCAACTGATGCATGAAAACTATGCACTGGAAAAGAAGAGCAGTTTTATTGTTGCTGCTTTTGATAAGTTGCCAACAGCTGACCATTTTCATGAGAAAAACGAAGGCTGAGATTTTCAAAAGGGGCTGACTACATATAGGCTTTTGAAAAATGGTACCTAAAGAAATGGTTTGATTTTCAAAAGTGCTGAGTGCTTGCCAATGGGAGCTGATAGGTGTTTTGTACTTTTGAAAAGTAGCTCTCTTATATAGAAGCTTTTGGCTCTCATTTTTTAAACTCTTGGCTGGAAACTTCCCAAACGCATTTTTTCTTTAAACACTGAAGTGATGTGAACTGATTTTATCTAATCTGCGCAACAGTTCTCAGTGAATTGAAATGAAACTTTTCATCTGATTATACATGTAAAATTTTTTTCCTCAACTGTATCTTGTCACTTAAACTTTTCTGCATTACTAGACTGATGAAAAAGCTCATTTTATCCATCCATCACATTTCATCATGTTAACATCTCAGCGCTGATCTCACATGAGCTTACAGGGAGAGTATAGAGAATTTTTCTCTCTCTCTTCTTGGGCAGTGGAAGTGAGAGAAGGCAAGGCCAACATTTTGGTCTCATTGAAGTCAGTTAAAAATGGATGTACATATCCAAGGGATGGCTTTAGTCCTGGTACAAACTAATCAACATAAGCTATATTTATGTCCAACCCTGATCATATTTAACATGGTTGGCACTTACAGTTAAAAAATCTGGAAAAATACAACCTCTGATGGATATAAATAGAAAATGTCAAAAGAAAGTCCCAATTTCCTTCCATTTAATTCACTGTTTTAAATATATTTTAGGTGCAAATAAAAAGTACATTTGAGCCTTTTTCCTAGAAACTGTGCTAATAAAATACATGCCACCACTTGGCAAAGGAGTTCCCTTCAATAGATTAAATAATGATATTGTAGATTACTCATCTCCGTGGAAAATGTGCACCAAAGTAACTCAAACCTCATTCCCCAATCTCCAGTGGTAGAGCTTGAGGTTCACACATTCCTAATTCTTGCTCTCTTTGCCCAGAATGAATATATAAAGCTATGTCTACACTTGCAGAGTTTTTGTGCTGTCAGTTTCACTGTTGATAGTGAACTGGTGAAAGAAAAGCACTGGTTTGTGTACTCACTTACTGCCACAGGCGAGAGAGAGTGTTCACATTTGCAGCACTTCCACCGCCGATGAGAGCAGCACACTGAAGGCTGCTATCCCACAGTGCAGCTCTTTCCATTTTGATGATAGGTCCTGTCGGAAGGGGATGGGGGGCATCACGGGGCATCCTGGGTCCGTGCACAGCCTCCTCTCCCCAAACACTGATCAGCTCCAATAACTCAGCATTGCTCCAAGCACAGAATCATTTGCTCTGTGGAGCAGGCATTGTCACCTGGCCAGATGATGTGAGCACTTGCCAAAAAAACAGGAGGGGGGAGTTTCAGAGTTCCTGGGGCTTTACAGGGGGAAGGGTGCGATGTCTGTTTACCTAGCATCAGAGCTGCTGGCCAGAGTGGTCACCTAGGCACTGTGAGATATTCTCTGGAAGCTAAAAGCTCTGTAAACAGGAAGAATGTGTCTTCACTAGCACATCACCACAAAAGCATCACCAGTAAGAGCTATATGCCTCTCATGGAGGTGGTTTTCTTTTTGAGGTGAAACTTTTGAGTTTCACCACAAAAAGTTATTGGCAAGTGTTGACGCTGCCATGGTTTTTGCACAAAAAATGGACTTTCTGCTTTAAATGGCTAGTGTAGATGTGCCTTACATGAAGAAGAAATCTTGGTGATGTAGTAATATATACTATAGTTATTTCATTTGGTCAGCACTGGCTAAGAATGTGTCAGGATTTCCATTTCCATTATCCTCACCTATTTCAAAAGGTTAATTTAAAGGAACTATGGGCATAATCTTCAGCTGCTGGCTGAGCTGCTCTTTACACACTAATCAAATAGGCAGTGAGACAAAAGCAGCTTTACATCACCTTGATATCCTCAACACCGTGAGGCCAACTGAAGACTGGTTTGGCCCTCTGGCAATAGTGAACTAATCTTTAATCCAGTCAGAGAACACAAGTGCAGTACAACATTCCAGCCTCATTCCCAAGACAATTCTAATGCCAGAGGAATCCTCAGCTGACTGGGTAAACTGGTGTCTTTAAATCAACAGAGCTAAGAAGCACTCTAGAAGGACGATATTGCTATGTTGCTCTGAGCATAGCACAGCAAAGACAATACCAGATCTCAATTAGAGATAGGTCTCTGCTATCCCACAAAGTTCAGGATTGTTTAGGGTCACACTTTATAGGCAGACTCCTCTCTAACCTAAGAAATTGAAGTTAAGGGGACATATGTCTGAGTTTCTTCTTCTTGTAATCTTACTTATGGTGATGTAATGTCCATTTTCATGGCTATAAATTGGATTGATAGGGCTAACACTTTATTCAAACCAATGGAATCTGAAGATGTACCTGGTACATTCGGGGCAATGCTTATGCATTTGATCAAGATGTAACTGGAACACTTATTTGGCAGTCCAACAATTAATAATGATAAATGGTCCAGTGAAGGGGGCAGAAATTATGGAAAATAATCTAAAAATTAGGATACTGTGAGCAAACAGGAAACTCAAGCAGAGTCACTACATGCACAGAATAATTAACACATGGAATAAATGGCCACGGAAAGCTTTTGAATCAATGACTACAAATGAGTTCAGGAGACATAGATTGTTCCCAAAGGAAAGGATTGAGAGAAGTTGTAAAAAAAGCAGGGAAATGGGACAAAGATCAATTAAAAAAAAAAAAGGCCTGTTTTGCAGATGGTCTTATACTGTGCTGGGAATGTCTTCTCTTCTTAAATTTAAAGTTAAAGCAAAAATTTAACACCCATCTTTGCCCAGCAACATGAGTTGCAAATAGAGCATCAGCTCTGGCTTTTGATTTCCTGGATTTTGTCAGTCTGTGTCACACCAAACTTGCTTTTGCAATGTGTACGTTTACAACTCCCTTAGTATTTACCAGTGCGAAGATATGCTGATCCCACAGATAGAGCTAGATTATGCCTGACCCTATCAGAGTGCTTAGGAGAACAGGGATCAACAAAGTGAATGGAGTACAAGGACTATGCAAATCAGATGCAGTCAAAAGTGCTAGACGCCCAGGAATAGGTGAATAGGAGGAAGTGATGTAGAGTAGCAGACTTCCTCTCCCTACAATCCAAGAGACATTGTGCCTCCAGGCACAATTAAGCACATTTGTTCCAGCACTAAAGCAAGCACATGAGATAAAAGTTTGATTTTTCCTTTCGTTTTCTCTGTACTATCACCTGCAGCACACAACAGTTCTGCAAGAAATGGATCATTCACAAAACACTGAGAAATCTTGTAAAGGCTTTTAAACCTCTATCTATTTAAATCAAGTGGCAATTAAGCAAATTAGCTTTGTTTCAGCTTTCTTACTAAAGACACCATATCTATGTGATAAGCAGTAGTGATCATAGTCTGTATGTATGTGACCTGAGGACCAGATGTTTCCTGGTTATAGAAGGATTCACAAAGGGAAAAATAAGCATGGCCAATCTGTTTATACAGTGTGTATCAATGGGCGTTAAACTGGCCATAAATCACCTGTCTCTTCTAAAGAAGAGACTGAATACTTTGACTTGGATGATACTGAATCAAATCTAGCAGACAGATGGTTGGGTTAGTTGAGCTGAAGGTGGGGAATGTTTTCTTTCTCCACCTACTTGTTTTATTCATTATTGCTTTGATGCTGTAAAAAGGAACCAATAGTACTCCAAAATCTTAGGGATAGAGCATTGGGTCCAGACCTTCTACACTCACTGCAGGTCAGGAAGGAGGTATGTAGAGGTGGTTTTAAGATGTCTTTACATCCCTTCCAACTGTAGGATTGCCATGCATTAGAACAGTCCCAAAGCATGATTTAGAGCAGCCCAGGGCGATCTTCCAGATAGATAGGGATCACTTGAGTGCAGAGGAGCTGCTTCTATGGCCTGGTCTACATTACACAGATTGATGTAAGGCAGCTTACGTCAACCTAATTATGACAGTGTACACACTACAGCCTTGTCCCGCCAGTGTAAGTGCCCCACTATACTGACATAAGATCGCTATAATATCTGTTTTACTTACATCGGCTATTGGCTATCTTGTCAATTTCATGGCTGTGCCCAGCTCCAGGCTCCTCAGCCAAGCTCCTGCTGTGTCTCCACTCCAAGCTGGACTTCCACCTAGGCTCCCAGCTTAGGCTGTCCTGGCTGCCTGCTCCCTTCTGGAAGCTCAGCTGCACTGAGGCTCCCAGCAGGGAGCCTGTCTGCCTCTCCCCGCCCAGCTTTCGGCTCCCCACCGGGAGCATGGCAGCTGACCAGACTCCAGGAAAGGATCTCCCAGCCAGAGGTGGCTTTCTCCGGCTCCCAGCTGTAGAGGAGAGGCAACAAGCCCCAGGGGCAACTGGCTTCTGGCAGGGAGCCTGATTTCTCAGCTCCCCATACCACCTATCTGCGGTCAGTAGAAGCGCTCTGGTGAGGATACGTCAACAAAAGGAGGGTTGTGTGGACATCAGCCACCACAGTAATTATATAGCTCAATCTAAAACTGCAGGGTAAACCTGCCCTCTGTCTCCCTCACCCTAAGAATGCCCTCTCTATGGGAGGCCAGGAGCAGGAGAGATGCAGGAACCATTATGCCCACCCTATACAACCTGAGAATTCCCCCATGCTCAGGGACTTATCAGGCAGCTGAATATATCAACTTTACAGCCTTTTGGTACCAGAAAATAAGCACAAAGCAGTTCCACCAGGGATCAGAATCTGGGCATTATATGGTAGATGTCTCAGAATGTAAACTCTTTGGAACAGCATCTGTGCGGATTTATACAGCACCTTTTCAGCACTACTGAAGAAGAAGAAAAGGTAGCAATCCCAAGCAAGGACATTTGTTGGGGTAAACATTTGGCTACTGTACTGATTCTAGAATTTGCCCTATTTTTTTCCATTTCCAATGGGTATTTGATAAACCACCACAAGGCTTTTTAATTAACTTTTTCTTTTTAAGACATCTTACCAGCGTGCTGCCATCAGTCCAGCGGAAGTCATGCTCAAACATCTTATCATTGAGGCCAATCCACTGGTAGTCATGTCCGATTCCTAACAGGAAAGGAACCACAAAGATATTTTTATTAACTTTCCCATAAAAGGGAGAAAAATTATCAAAGAATAAAAAGAATTTCCACAGAATGAATCAGACTTCCTGTTCTTAAATAGCTTTCACTAAGCATGCAAACAAATACTTACAGGCTCTTTTTTAGCCTTTTTATTTTAATCCAGGAAATCTACAAAAATATAGTCTCTTACCTAATTATTTTAAACTATCGCCTATCTTCCCTTTATCCTGCACATCCCAAAAGATCAGATTTGCTTTCTACCTAGCTGTGCAGTTTAAATATCTGGAAAAGACAATTAAATGGAAAAAAACCCTGCCTCACCAGTTTACTATAATTAAATAAGTATTTTCTCTTCCTTAGTAATATCAAAAGTTTTTCAGTGACATTTACAGGAGACATGTGCCAAACTCTGTGGCAGAAAGTCAGAGATCTGCAGACTTGTCAGGAGTCACTTCCAACTGCGCTAAGAGGGTATGTCTACACAGGATAAAAAACTCCTGGCTGGCCCAGATCAGCTGACTCAGGCTCTGGGGCTTGGGCTCTGGGGATGAAAAATCTCTGAGTAGATATTTATACCTGGGCTGGAGGGTCCCAGATCTTGAGCTCTAGCCCAAACCCAAATGTCTACACAGAGATTTTTAGTTACACAGCCCAAGCCCTGCCAGCCTGAGTCAGCTGGCCCACGACAGCCACGGCCATGCAATGCGTCTTTTATCCCTACGTAGACTTATCATGAGAGATCCAAAGAGTTTTCTTTCAACGTGATATTCAGGGACTGAATACCTGACCCAAGCCTTAGTACAATTAATGAGGACTATTAGAAAATAACCACCTCCAACTATTTTAATCAATAGTATTACTCTGTTTGTGCAGGCAGCACCTGATGCTGTGAAGAGTACCACAGAGCTGAATCTGTCTTGTAATGTAACATGAAGTGACTGATGCTTTGTGCCTGTGAAACAGTATTTAAGATGGCCTGGAGAACGAGATTGTCTAAACAATGAGCCTAAAATAAAGTCTCCAGAATAAAGGGCTGAACTTCTTTGTCTTTTATTGTCTTTTTCTCAGGACCTAAAACTTTAGAGGTAAAAAGTAGATTTTCTCTGAAGATCAGATAATGATTAATATAAAATTAACAGCAAAAGGAATGGCCGAGAATATGGTGTCTTCCTTTTAAAAATCAAATGATGATGCATATTTTAGAAGGGAAATATGAAAACTATTCAAAGGTTTGGAGGTTGTTTTCTCCACATATTTTACTAGCTTTATATATCCTCAATCCAGAGATGCTCAAAGGAATCCTAATGGTACATACGGTTTACAAATATCTGCTCTTCATGAGACAAGATGCTTGTCAGGTGGGCTCCCTGGAGACGACATTCTCTTTCAGCTGCATCCCATGTGCGGCGATGGGCAAAGTATTTGTAGCATTGTCCTTGGAACTTGTGCCAGCCGTAATCACAAGTCTCTGTATCTGTGATAAGTAAACAAAAACCACCCCTTAAAATACTCAAGAAATGCACACAGTTGAGTTTTATGCAAATGGACAGAGGATTCTGCTATTTAAAGGCTCAGGAAGACACACAACCTAAGCCCTACAGATGAAAAAAAAATCACTGATCCTGTAATTCTTATTCAAGTCTTAGGTACTTGTATTTACTAAATTTCACCACTAGTCATAAGGAAAATTATGCTTTGCTTGTTAATCTGGAGGTTTTTGATGGGTATTATCACATATACTGGATCCTGAATATCCCAAACGGGCATTATTATCCCATAACTCTGAAAGAATTAAACACAGGTGCTCTGCCTGGACATAAGATTGCAGTGGCACTATACTTTTTATTTTTATTTTTTTTTGCTTACTTCATCAAATAATTCTTTGAGTTACTCTGTTCCATTACTATGAAGGACTGTGGTTGAAAAAGGCCATGGAGAAAAGTAACTGTCATTGTTCAGCTAGCAGATGCAAAGCTGAACTGCTATCTCAGCAAAGATTAAGGTTGGCCAAAAAAAGGGAGTAGACTTAAGTAAACTTGAGGTATCAATTTCTAAAGACAGCTGTAAAGCTGGAATAGAAAGTAATGAACTGCACATTGTCTGTTCTTGGATGAGGAGTGGTACTGATAAGAATACACTATAGATAGGAGCTCACAACAGCCAATATTTCAATTCAGCTAAAGAGAAATAAACGTGAGCTTTGGAAATGTACCAGTTTCTAGGGTTGATGTCAACTACAGTGTCAAGCTAAGGCAGCCACAGACAGAACAGATGGTGTAAAACTTTTGTATTTGTTTTGGTTCTGTGCTTTCACTGTAGAAAGTGATCACATGGAAAAATAGTTTTATAGTAAAAAGGGTACAGAAAGAGTGAACCAGCTCCTCGGGTTTGATGCAGGACCCAATGGAAGGAAATGTCTTTGAAGAGGAGTTGGTTTCAGGAAACGTGGTACCAGTATGATTTAGTGAAATCTAAAGACTGCTCTGAGTTATGCCGCTTGGAATAGTACCACTTCACCAGCTGAGATCACCAGAGCATAGCATGCTCTCACCTCACATCTTTCCAAACATATGAACATGGCCCTGGCTCAACCTCCACTGATCCCCATGTTCCCTCTGCCAGAAGGCACAGAGCCAGCTTTCCACCACCTAAGGATTCCCCCCCCCACAGCTCTGCATCACTCCCAATGCAATGATGTAGAAGTTGCGTAAAAATTACATTTATTTGGGGAGCTTGGCGGAGAGGGGGATTGGGATTTTTGCTTAAAAGTCAATGGCACGATTTGACTCAAGGGACTCCAACTGCATATGAGGGAGTGGTAGCCAGATATTTATACCACATGTGCCAATTCCTTAACTAGCACATTCCTCAGCTTTTAACTGGAGGTCATGTGCTATACTACAGTAAAACTGCTTAGAATACACATACATTTTTATATTGGACAAGTCATGCTATAAAGAAATTGCTCATACTTTAAAGAATCTCAGCTATGGAGTATGTAATCTACAATACTGATTTTTTTTTCTAGCTCCAATGATGTAGGCACATGCAGCAGTTGGAAGTTAATCTCCATGATCTGGGCAGTTTTAAAGTTTGGTCTGTCTGTGGCTGTCTAGAGCTTTTGTTTAACCACTCAGCACTGACTAATTGTGCTGTATCCTTCATGGTGGATACTTCAAATGTTATTACTCATCTTGTTTAGGAGCCTCATCTCACAGAAAGGAAGTCAAATAACAACAAGCAGATGTAACGCACAGAGAGGGGGCTTGGGGATTACGCAGAATTGGGCCATCCCAATCCAGTGACTATCCACCAGGGAAGTCAGCTAAATAGTGTTTGAGGGGGCAGTGAGACTTCAACACAAGGTAGACTAAGTTCAAAATAGTAAATAGTATCAGACCTTGACCTACCACCAATGCTAGAAACACACACTGTATCAAAATTCTTCTCTTTAGCTTAAGCAACTGTCATTAACCTTGAAGAAAAGAGGGACTGTCATTTGTTTACCAGCCTCAGAAGATCATGGATGAATATTCTTCCCAGAAAACGAAGAATTTGCCTACAATCAGATTTCAGCCACCAGTGAGATTGTGCCAATGCAAACACCTAATGAAGACGCGGGCATTTCAAACCAGGATAGACTGCACGGTTGCTGCATTGCTATAAGTAGTGCCTATGCTACAAGCCTGGACTGGTGCAGCTAAGCAGACAGTGAAATCGCATTGTAGTTAAGTGCCAGCATTTGGTAAATTAGGTTTTTCTTTGTTTCTGTCACTATATATATACAATTATTCTTTCAGTAAGTGAGCAAGCTATAGGAAATGCAAACCAACCCAACCAAAAAGCAATGAAATATGTAGAGCCTGATTCATCACTGCATCACAAAGGGTTGAATCAGTCCCTTATTCTATTGCCAATGTTCATACCTCCCATTGACACTGCTGCGAGAGACACACAAGTGTATTAGCAGGAGAGCTTATGCCTTTACTACATATGGGAGTCTAGCTGCAGCAATGGCAGTACATTTCCAATCTGACCTGTGCCCGCTTGTGAACAATTGATCTGGGAGGACTTAGCCAGACTACATTGCATGCATACACTTTATTTTCTGGAAGGTAATCACAGTTTTCTGTAAGCTGATCTCAAAATGTGTTGGAAAGACTGAAACACTGCTTGCTATGTTTATGGCGTTTTAAAAGTTGCCTTGCTTGCCCAAAGGTTTATTATAATTTAAATGTGTTTTTTTTTCAGAGATGTGTGCCAGGAGTTACCCACATACTTCTGTTCCTCATAGCAGCAATTGTAGCTGTATAACTCTCCAAACACTGCATTAAAAATGCCCCCCTTTGGTGAAGTATATGGGCAGGTAGAGCTTTTTCAACAGCAGCAATAGGTTGCTGCTAATAGCTGCCATGTCTTCAAACAAATTCCACAAGAGGCTTAAAAAACCAAAGGCTGAAGCACAGATAGTAGAATGTAAAGTGACTTGCTCAGCTGTGAACTCTCTCAGTGTCTCTGGATTCAGATAATGAATGAAATTCAGAGTCCCATTAGACCAGAAGTCTCAAAGTGAAACTTCATCTCTAGTAAATATTCAAGAATCCCCCCAGCTGTGAGATATAAGCTAGAAACTGCCTGTTTCCAAAGAGAATCCTTGCAATAAACCTTTCTCCATCATTCTGCTTTCCCAAGGTACTACAACTCAGAGAAAAAAGTAAGTCAGCTGAGGAAACAGTAATCACAAACATTTGGACAGGGATCTCAATTTTGAAAAGCAATGCTGCTGATAATGAAGAAAACATTTGTTTTGCTTTGGGAACTTGGAAGGAAAAAGAAAAAGTCTTGCTGTATTACCCCAGTGAGGGATGTCTACTAACAAACGCATATGTGCCATTTTGGCAATCCGTGAGCACAGCTGCATTCAGTAAACAGGATAAGCTATGCGAGTGTCTGCAGAGATTCAGCAGTAGGGAAGCCAAACTTTGCTTTAAGTTTAAATAAAAAATGCAGCACCTTGAGAGCAGGTGGACCGCAGTCGGAATAGCAGAGAGGGAAAGAGATGAAACAAAAGGAAACTTTAGCCAGAGCACAAAAGTGCGGGAATAGCAAATAGCAAATCTGTTCTTTCTGCTAGACACTCCAGTACCATATTCCAGAGGATAATGGCCAAATTTTGGGCCTTCTTCACCGCATTATATAGTATCCTACTACCCAAATACTCCCACTGATATCAATGGAGCTATTTGTGGAGTAAGGTACTTCTCAACCTGAGTAAGGATAGACCAATATTGAGAAATCATCATGGGCTACATTATGATGCACTTACTTACACTGAATATTAACTTATCCTATGACTAGACCCACTAACTTCTGGAGAACTGTTCCTCATTGTGAGGAAGGTTATCATAGTTTAGCCCAATAAAACATAGCAGTTGCACAGCAGCACTTTATATGTTATAAACAAAAGACTCCAGGTCGTAAGCTCATTTGTCTAGACACACCAAATTATTTCCCACCAAACTTACACTGATATAACTCCCTAGACTTACTGCCAACTTATATGGTAAGTGAGTGGGTTCAGATCCACTGCGTCAGTCTGCAGTCAAACATTTCTTGGGAAGTTTGCATTGAAAAATGGCAAACAAAAACCTACCTGCTCTGGTAACCGGGTACTTTAAACAGATATAGTTGTATTTTGAAAAGTTGAGGAGTATGGGTAAAAAAACAAAATAAGTGACAGAAAGAGATATTTATAAAAGAGAGCAGGTGTATTTAACTGCACCAGTAGTTTAGTCTGAACTGGAAACAATATTGTCTTTCTGAATTATTCCTTTAGTTTATAGAGAGGATGGTATCTTGATTTTTTTTATGCCTGACAACTTTCTCTCGCAGTATTCAAGAAGAAGTTCTTGGCCCAGATTCTCTGATTAACTGTGTTTCAATTTGGTGAGACAGAGGAAGGTGGCCGTCAGAAGTCAGTTATAGTTCACTGGTTCCCAGGATGGATCTATTCCACCCTAAGCACCAACATAGGTGAGAGTACGCAGGAGCCTGCTCATCCTTCACCGGCTGGCAAAGATCCCTAAAGGACTATATATCTGCTGAGCACAGCCAGAGTGTATGAGCTCTGGCTATACTATCTCCTAACTCTGACATGCTCAAAACTGTGAGTGAGTGGGGCAGGAACACACTACATCAGCTGAGAGTTCCCTCACCCTGGGGGAATTATCAGCTGGCCATATCTGGCTGCTCTCTGGTCTCTGACTCCCTTTGTCTCCTATCTTCAGGCATGATTTTCAGAAGTATTGTGCACTCAGCTCCCATTAACTACAGTGAAACTGTGGATGCTCAGCACTTCTGGTTAAAGGTCCCTTAATCTTTATTTTGAAAACATGAATAGAATGTATTGCAAACAATAATAATAAAATAAAATGCAAATAATGAAACATAATGTTTGCATGCTCACTCACACCCTTTCTAAAGCATTGAGGTGACATGTCCTGTCATTCTGGCCATGTTTTCAATCTAGCAAAGTCAGGGTTGATGCAGTGAAATAAAGACTCCTTGCCAGACAACTGTGTCTGAATTGCCAATACAGTTTTATTTTGTCTGGTGAAATGGAAATTTGGCACTGAACGCTTTTCCCAGGTCCCAAACCACTGCAGGACTTTAAGTGGAGGAAATTTAAATTCCAAAGCTGAGTGAGCAGAGATCTGTTTCTCATTGACAAACTAGGAAATGTTCCCATTAACCACCTAAACTGTATTCTCAGGTTGGTCATAAAATGCAAATTAAAGCTACCATGATGCTGAAGGCCATTCAGTAATATGGATTTGCTGGGGGAAAAAAGAGAACATTTATTCCTTCTGTTATAAAAACATTGTCAAATTCTAGTCTTAGAGAACAGATTCAGAAGGTCTTTCAAACAGCGGGCTATGCCAGACCACTGAAAAGCTGAATTGTGATGAGAGCTGGAGCTAGTCATTCTTCAGACGTTTCAACTCTAACATGCCCCTTCCCTTTAGGCTCACTTGGAAAAACTGCATTTCACCCAATAGGCTCAGGATGAAAGGTAAGCCTGAAACTGACAATACTTATGCAACTCTGTGTAGAGGCCTATTTGACTAATCTGGGAGTGAAACCAGTCAGTGACAGAAAAAGAGGAAGAAAGATATTTTTGTTACCCTGGAAAAAAGCACACCTTTCAGCACCATTTCTTTTTCTCTTGAAAACTTCTCTAATAATTTTAACAATGGGCCAGATTTTGCCTCTCTTACATACACCGAGGAATATCTTACTGTGTGAATAGTCCCACTGAAATCAAGAGGACTTCTTGTGGAATAAGGTACTGGAACTTGGAAGAGTAGTGGAATGTGGCCTGTTTCTCTGAGCTTCTTACAGCTCTGTTATCTTCACCTTGTACCCTTTTTCTAAACTATCAAAGCGTAAGTCAGCTTGGAGAAGCTGGGAATGCAGGTGCCAAGGTGATCTTGCCTATCTACTTACGTGGCCTATGATACAGTTGGTAGTGGTGGCATCTTGGTTTCCAGCTGACCATGTTCTAAATCAGGGGTTCCCAAAAGTCTTTCATATTGTGAGCCACTTTGTAAAACAAAAGCCCTGTCACAGACCCGCTCTCCTCCCAATCACAATCCCACCCTTCACTGCAGCAACTTGAGTGCTTAGTTACAGGATAAAGTGATATTAAGGCAGAGTTGAAGATTAAAAATGTACTTACTTTAGTATGGTTACTGTGGCTATTTGGATATCCTCCTCCCCACCCCACATTTTGTACTTATGTTGTTTATTTCCTCTCCAGGAGGGTAGCACTTAACATTTATTACTGCTACAAAAATCTGCCTTCATTGCTTGTGGTCTCTGTCGTTCAATACTCTTCCGGTAAATTTACAGTTTGTTTGTTTCTGTCCCGCTGTGCATTTGCTACCCTTCTCATGCTGGTTTTGTTCTAAAATGTGATCATCGGTGAAGTGAATATATAGTAAAGAAACACTTGACATTGTTGAAATAGTCATGTACAACCTGCAGAGGTATGCTGGAGGGTTGGGGGGTTTTTTGTTTGTTTGTTTTTGTTCAACTGGATATTAGAGCCTCCAGAATTCCTAAAAGAAACCTGGAATAGGCTAGCAACAAGTGCCACTGCTTGAAAACAGACACATGGATCACCTTTAAAGCCCTTCACAACACTGTTCTGCCCTACTGATCTATTCTTGCGTCCAATCATGCTTCTCCTTACTGCCTCTTCTGTTCCACCTATTCATTAATTTCTCCCACAAACACCACAAGTTGCTTCTATCCTGCCTCTTGTACAAGAAATATTCTTCAAATTACTCCAAAGAGGACTAGACAGGGATGGATGGGATAGACAGCAGAACCGTGGCCAGCCATGCAGATGGTTGTATGCTGCACCCTTTAAAGCAATGTAGCAGCTTGTGAATTTCCCAGTGTATTGGAGAGTTCCAGGAGGCATTCTGCTCCTCTTAGTGACAGGCAGTTCTGTAGCACCACCAATGGAGCAATACAGCCCTTAGCAAACCACAAGCAAAGCAGATTTTGGGCACTACAGTAGGAGCAGCCAAACTGCATGAGATCAGCATTTTGCAGTTTCTTTAGTGAACTGGAGTAATTAGGATTGCATGCCCTGAGGAGGCTAAAACCAGACTCCAAAAGATGGTCATACGAAATTCGTAACAGCAGAACCATAAACAGAGACTGAAATTACCTCTCCTGGTTGGATATAACAATGATCATAAGCAAATAGGAAAGAGAATGAAGGATTAAGAAATGCAAGGGAGAATTTACAAAAACAAACACACCCATAAGAATAGCCTATTCCTGATGTCTTTGCCATATAAAACTCCCACTAATGCTAATGGGAGTTTTGCCTACTTGATGACTACAATTGAAAAAAAGAGAGAGAAGGTATTTTTTACCTTGTTCGCAAAGAGCACCTACATAACTTGGCAGACAGAGACAAGTAAATAGATTGAGACCATCAATACATGTGGCTCCATTCCGGCAAGGATTGGACTGGCATTCATCAATATCTATATAAAAAAGTAAAAGAGTATTTAAAATATATTCGTCTCCTTAAAGGGAAACAGTATTTATCCTTATTCAGAATTAGTAGTAAGAACAATTCCACTCATGAAGGATAAAGCATTGCAAAAGAGACTGCATACCTGCTTTTTTTATATGAGAATTATGACATCTATATACAAAATAACCTCAGAAAAGCTATAGATGCTGAATAACAATTTCACATTTACATGCTTTTGAATCCTGCTGTATGACTCCTGGGTTAATTTCTGTAATCTGTATCTTCATTTTCTAGCTGTCACTCCTTGTGTACCTCTGAAAGAAGATACATTGTACTGTATCTTTTCTTCAGCTGGTTAATTATCTCTTTGAAGAGTATAACCTTCTCTAGACTGTGACCATGGTACACAAGTCTGATCTAACAATATAAACAGTACTTCTAGTTTTTCACTGTAAAACTGCAAGCATTAGCATCTTATTGTATTGTTTATCCATTCCTTTCATGTCATGCTTTCTGCATGATAGGGGCAAAGCTTTTTAAAGGCATTCTCACTGTTTATTATTAGGTGTCTTGATTGATGATAATCTTCATAGAGAGACAGAGGAGACCTTTACTGGACTTATGATCCTGAAGCAAACAAAAGGTCCCTCTCTGCTAATCAAAATATTAGCACATGGTATTAAAATACCCAGACATCTCCAATTTGTTTCTGTACAGTAGTGTCTCCTGACCATCTAGTATGAAGAATTTGTGAGTTTGAGCATGCGAGTGAGCTCTGAGACAGATAGGTCTGTATCTGCAAATTGAACTTACAACTGTAATTTTTAAAGGAAATTTACTCTGGCACAGCTAAAGTTTAAACTTTCACCTAGATTTTGTGCATCAAAACTCTTGTTCAAAGTTGAATTGCTGATAGCCATTGAGTATCAAAATATAAAAAGGGTATTTTTATTTTACAACAGTCCTCAATGAATAGTTTCACAAGCACTTAAAACAGTCCCAGGTTAAACAACCTCACTGTCTAAAAGATCACACATACATATCATATACGTTGGAAGTGTGCGTTTAAATCCTGAAAAACTGTTACTTTCACCGGATTTTTGCTTGCTAGTTAAATGTAACAAGCTGTGTTATCCTGGGTTGTATTGGAATGTCTCATGCAGCCATATGTTGCAGTGGAGAGAGATTGGACATCAGACCCATTGTATAGTCTGGGGAAGTTCTCTTAATTGGCATCAGAGTTGTCTAAATATTGATTTCAACCTGGAACTGATTTCTCCCTTCCCACATCTGCTATTTGGCTGGTCAAATATCAACCATCATTAATATAGATAATGCCCTATTATTTGGGGGATTGAGGATTAAATAAAGTTTACCACCTTCTTGAACCATTAGAAAAAGTTTTTAAGAATTTACTGGTTTATTCAAAAGGGTTTAATCAATATGATAATTAAATTATGCTGATAATTTGGTATTAACCCACTTCATTTTTATTTGATTTATGTATATATTTTATATCTTTGTTTGTTTGTTTGTTTTGGTTAATAAATTGGACACAATTTGAACATTACCCTCTACAGAGGTAGGTAGGTAAGGTTTTCTATGTGTGTGTGTGCGCTGCACATGCCAGGCGGAGATGGCAGGGAAAGAGGAGTAGGTGTTTCTTTCTCAGCCTGGATGAAGTCCAACTACAGAATCTTTCAAAGCCTCAGCATCTGTCAGTGTAATGATAAATAATTCTGCTTCAAATCTAATATATGCAATGTTATTCTAGTCAATCTGCAGACAATCCAGTACAAGAAAAGCTTTCAGGTTGGCATCATCTTACCCAATTCGCACTGCTCGCCACTGAAACCTGGCATACATGTGCAGATGTAGTAAGAGCCACGTGGATAACAGGTGCCTCCATGAAGGCAGGGATTACTTTTGCAGGGATCTTGACCTGTGATATGAGTTAAAGAAAGAAAAATTGATACATTGTCTAAAATACTTGGTTAGTTGTTGATTCTTTTAAGGAAGAAAGGTATTTCCTTATTTCTGCTTTGATGCTTTACTGCAGTTAAAGATTAAACCATTTTAAAAAGTTCTGTACTACCTGGAGATGTCATTTTCAATCACCACAATTTTCAGCCTCACCAATAACACTATATTCATGACAGAGAACAATAACTCATTTTCAGAGATGTTTTATGTTTTTAAAAGGACATTTTGTACTGCTCCTAGCAAGTGAAATATTCTATTGAGGATTTAGTTGGCATGACATGGCAATTAATTATAGCCAAAAACAGTTAAACATATGTGCACAGTGAATGGAAAATGCATTCTTTTGAATGGGGTTAGTTCATATGGAATGGTTGGGTACCCAGAACATGCACCTCTTAAGCATACCGACTTGCTGCTGTCATTTTGGAATGTCATACTTAATCATTTACTGCCCAGACACTATTATTTCTTTGAAATAATCTTTTGCTAATTAATATTCTTTCCCCAGATCATGCCCAAATTGTCTTTGTTTAAAACATACTTTTAGAAAACAAACCGTAACTGTATACGAGACTAAAGCACAATATTTAGATAAAAAAATGTACCTGCCACGAAATCCCAAAATTTATTGGAGACATCATTTTAATATTGTTTTCTTACAGAGTGTAGATGTGTTCTACTGATCTTTTATTTGAACTCAGTTCAAACTTAAATATATATACATGGTATAAGCAAATAGGAACAATCACTGATACATATATTCACACAAAAGGTAGCCACTCTACATATCACCTGTGTTTTTTGCACTCTAAACATCCAATAAACCAAAGAATACGGTGCTTCTAACCTGCAAGAAGGAAGCCATGGCTATATTGGGAGTCTAAGAGAGCAGAAGTGGGATATGAAGCAAAAGATCCTATTTTAATCCAATTTGATTCAAAGACATGGGTAAATGTTTGAGATATTGTTTACATTTTCCAAATTAGTTTGCTTGTCCTTTATGGTATATAGGACACAATCCAAAGTCTTTCTATTGAGTTCAATTAGTTACCCAAACTGTCTGAAAAAATGATCAAAAACTAAGATATTTGACCACCTTTAATTAGTCCTCAACATGCCAGCCATATACAGGTAAATGATTAATAGTAGCTATTGTACATAGAAATCAATCTATCAGTATAGCTTGTGTTATGCCAAATGCTGTCCAAGCCAAGGATCTTTGATTGATATTTATATCAGACAGAAGCTGCATCAAACATTCAGATTGTTGAATAGCCGACCATTATTCAATCGCTGAGTTTTTTAAAAACCTCAAACTTCAGCCAGTCTTGAGACTAATCCTGTATATATTTTTAAAATTTGTATTCTGAATAAGCCTGTCTGCAATTACTTGATGTGTTCACTAGGTTTGTTCTCCAAATAAATTGGAATATTCCATGAAAGCCGCTAGAGTTGTAGAATAATTGTACATTGCAATTGTGATGCTAATGCAACAACATTCATCAGATAAATTAATATCTACATATCCACTAGGACCATGAAAATAAAGTAACCACAACTGGATACTGTGCTAGGATCAATGTTCCTTTTCTTCCATAATGGTCTCTCATCACCTCAGATCTGACCCAAAACCCATTGATGCAAATGGAAGGTCACTTATGAATTAGTGAGCTTTGGATCAGCCCCCTAGTTTTCTTTGAACGTGCACTCAGTAGGCTTCACCATGGTATTGATTTCAGCATTGTGTAATGCTTTCAAGTGTGTTATCTTCATTGCCTTCCAAATGTCGTTTGATTATCATATCTCATACACAGCACATGGTTGCGAACACCTAGCGTTTTAGTATAAAATAGTCTTCAAGAGAAAATAAAGAACAAATTAAATGTTTACCGGTAACAAGCCAAGTTTATATGGTATTTATCAAATTGAGATCTTACCTGGTATATGGACTGCTGTGCCTTCAACTGAATCTCCGCTGTTGCCGATCAGGAAATCTGATCCATTAGTAATGTCCAGAAGGAAAAATGATGAAGTTACAAGTTCAGTAGTGCTTAGGTCCTCTGTGCTTATTGTTGTCTGTTTATTATACTCAGGAATGTTTTCAGGGGCTGTAAGTTTTGTTGCAATGTCAGAAGAAATTGTTGTGGACTGCTTCTGTACTACCACAGTTGTTTGTGTTTCCAGGCTTATATCCAGAGATGGTGACAAAGAAGATAACATTGTAACAGTTGCCTGGCCAGGCTTAAATATTTCACCAGCTATACTTTCATGTGGCACTGAAGCTGGTGTGGTGTATAGCCGTGGCAAAGCTCCCTCAGTGCTGCTTTCATCTACTTGATTGGGATCTTTCACTGTCTCTGTAGAGGTTTCATCTTCTGTGCTAACTTCTGGAATATTTGTGTCTACTGTTTCTCCAGAATGTATAAAAGCTGTTGGTATGACATATTTTGATAGAGATCTGTCTTCAGAAATGGTTGCTAGTTCTTCAGTAATCAATTCTGTTATGGAACTTTCTTTCTCCTTTGTTCTGTCTGTTATCTGTCCACTAATATCAGGAGTACTTTCAACAGTGCTTTCCGATTCAGGTTCAGAAGAAGAGTCTAGTGGAGACTCAGTTTTAGTGAACAGCACTTTGGTGAGTGGTTTGTAAGTTGCTGCAACATCAGAACTAACTTCTTTGAAGGTTTGTCCTGATGTTTGATTAGACTTGTCTGAATCAGTTGATGACAAAGTATTTGGAATGATAACTTCAGGGTATTCTGATGCTTCATTAACCAAGTGGACAGTTACTGAAGATTTTGGCATTTGAGTTACAGGAAAAAGTTTGGCTGGATCTGTTTCTTCAAACTCTGTTGAAGTGGTTTTTGTTTCTGTGTAAACTGTATGATGTTTTACTTCACTTATATTAGATGACTCTGTTAAGTTTTGGGATACAATTCGTGGGGTAACAATACTTACAACAGACATGTTTGCTGTCAAAGCCTGTTCTGTCTCAGTAGTTAAGTCAGGTCTAAAGGAAGGAAATAAAGGCTTCCTTTCATCAGACTCTTCTTGTTCCATTCCTGAATACCCAGAGATAGAGACTATTTCACTTTGATCTGCTATTGTTTGGTTGTCTGACAAAGTACTTGATTCAGAGAGGCCTTCTGTTTTATTTTCTGGTGCTACATGTTTGGTTTCAAATGGAGGTTCTTTGGCCTCTTCGCTGACTCGGAGGGGCACACTAGGGCTGGCCATTGATGATATTGTTGGAAGCAAGATACCCAGTTCAGACAATATACCAAGGATGGGAGTTTCCATTGTGAACTGCATGACATCCCCTGAACCAAAATCCTTGTCATCTGATCTGCGTCTGTTCTCAGCTGTTACTAATTCACTGTTTATTGACTTACTGGAAATAGTCATGGAAAGATTATCACCAGATCCATATGATTTCTCTTCAGCTGTAGAAAGATTAGATGTTAAATCATACTCCATTTCTTCAACTTTCATGCCATCATTATTGCCATATGTTGAATGAGTCTCTGTATTTGGAGTTGTCTGCACACTTAGTATATCTTCATGCATTGGTTTAGAATGATCCACATCTATGATTGTTGTTTCATCTGATGTGATCTCATTAAAAGCAGAAACATTCCCTGTAACATTTCTGAGGTCATCAAGCTTTGGGAGGACTTTGTTTTCTATCCTTGTATCATTTATTAAACTCTCACCTGTAACTGTCTTTGGTTGAACACTAGTCCGTCTTGGTAAGATCTCTTTTTCTTCTGTGTGGGTGGAAAATAACACTGATACAGTTTGTGATCCATTTAATGCTGTCTCTGTGTTCAGTTCTTCAGAATAGTTTTCCTCATGAACATGAGAAGCAACTGTTATTTCCAGATTTCGCAAATGGGTAGTAGATGCATCTGGGTGAAATGACCCCACAATGTCCACCCAGCCAGATCCTTCTCCAGAACTTTCATATAGTGGTGTGGAAGGTATTTTTGGTGTTGAGGTTGCAAGTGCTTCCTCTGTTTCAAAATGAGGAGTTCCACTAAAGAATATAGAAGCAGCAGTTACATTTTCATTAGTCATCAATTGTGAAGTTTTCTCTTGAGTAACAACTCGATCTGTAGCAGCTGGTGATCTGTATGTTTCATTTTCTTCTAACCAATGAAAAGTTTCTTGTTTGTGAGAGTCTTCAGTGATTAAAACAGAATGGGATGTCTCTTTTGTGGTAGCTTCTTTATTATTGAAGTTCCTAGAACTTTCTTCAGCTAAAGCAGATGTACTAGCGGCCATTTTCTCTGTTGTTTTGGAAACTGCCTCTGTTATAGAACTGAATAGCCTGAGTTCTTCACTGGAATCCTTGTTTGATTCAGTCTGACCACTTTCAAATTCTGGGGCTTTGTCAATGGAAAGTCTTGGTCCCACACTTTCAGGATGAAATGTTTCAGGACTTAAAGTACTTGTGATTTCTTTTATAGTCACAAAATTCAGTGGCTCTACTGATGGAACACTAATAAGTTCATCTCCTGATCCTTGTCCTGAAAACAATGAATCACTACTGATCTCTTTATTAGTTGGCTCATCACCCTTCAGGATCGGAAGTGACCTGTGAATGTTTTCTGTTGGGAAAATATTTTCCCAGTCTTTTTCTTTCTTTGTAAGTTTAGCTAGAGAGCTTGTATCTTTGCTTTCAAATTTTATGGACTCAGTTATTAGAGTAGTATCATTAAATGAAAGTTGTTCTAGGGTAGATTCTGTACTTTTAATGAGAGGATATTTTGTTGTTATTCCAGAGGTTTCTACAACTTTTTGTGAAGTTTCTGCAGAATTATTCTGCTCAGAATGTATTTCTTCTTCCAAAGGAAGATTTATAGCAGAAGTTCTTGTTATGGATTCAGTAGGCATTTGCTCTTTTATCTGTATCTCAGTGATGACTTTTCTTGCAATTCCAGTTCTAAGTGTGCTGACTTCACCTTTTGCACTCATGACTAAATTTGCAGACTCAACAGTAAAGGAATAATCGACAGATGGTGTACTGATAATTCCTCTTTCATCTTCTGTTGCTTGTGTTTCTGGTCTTCTAACTGCTGAATGCGGTGAAGCTGTAGTTTTTGTAAAAGACTCAATGACAGAATCCACTTCTCCAGAACCCTGATCAATTAATGGGAAATTAGTACCAAGTACTTTTTCTCTAGAACCATCTGGCACTGGTACCATGGTACCGCTCTCATCTCTGGATTCTTCTCCAGAGCCAGCCTCAATAAGGATAATGTTCTCTGCCAAGATGGTTGGCGAGCTGTCTTTTCCACTTTCACTTTCTGTAGATTCAGTTACTGTTTTTATACTGCCGACAGCACGTGTCACAATGGTGTCAGGCGAAATGATTTTAACAACAGACTCCACAGAAGAGGTGACCCCAGAGTTTTCTAAGTATTTAGTTTGCTCTTCTGTTGCAATATGAGTTGTCATCTCTTTTCTAGATTGATGAAAAGATTCTTCTTGAGAAGGAAGAGTTGTAATCAAATAATATGCCTCTGTTTCATGTTTTTGTTCTCCTAGCTTACCTGTACTAAAAATGTCCTTAGATACCTTCCTTCCTATTCCAGCTTCCTTAGTTAAGTCATCTGACTCAGTACTTAACACTGACTTTGTTGCTTCAACGGTTGTTGTATATTCCACAGAGGAAGTATCTGTGCTGTAGATATCTCTTTCCTGCTTTTTCGTTTGCGTTTCAATGCCCCTAGTCAAAGACTCCAACGGAACTGAAATAATGGCAGTAGAATCAATGATAACATCTCTTTCTCCAGAACCTAGATCAATAAATGGGGGATCAGTACTTACCACTCTTCTTGTGACACCCCCTGAAACTATGTCTCCAATGCTTTTCCTAGTGTATGTTGGTTCTTCCCCAGATCCTTCATCTATATAAAGGCTTTTCTCTGTGGAGAAAGGAGCAGCAGTAAACTCTTTGCTTTCATGCCATGTGGAATCTGTCATTGGTATTGTTCTGCTGAGAGCCGTGGATTCCTGATCTATAATTCCAATTCTGTTACTAGGGCTTTCCTGTCCATCACTGAATACTAACTTTTCTATCTCAACAGTGGACGAATGTTCCTTAGTTGAAGAAGCAGTGCTCTGTGCTTCTTTTTCATCTTCTTTCATTTTCATTTCTGTTCCAGTAGCACTGCTAACTCCTTTTTCAGTAACCAACCCAGTAACAGATGTGGTGGTAGCAATTTCTTTAGAACTTTGGTCAAAAACAGAAGAAGCAGTGCTAGTTTCCTTATGCAAAGAAATGGTGATTCCTGAAACAGTGGCAGTAATTTCTGTCGTCAGCAGTTTGCCAGACCCTAAGAAAGTTTCTTCTACTGAAATCTTTTCAGTAACTACAGTCTGTCTCGCCATAGCTGAAGTTTTAGCAACATCCTCCTCTTCTACATCTCCAGAACCTTCTGGTATTATAAATGAAATAGGACTTTCCACAGACTTTACTATATGACTTCTTGTTGTTGTTTCTACAAGGGTTTCCAGTGGGGGACGTCTATCAGGCTTAATAGTTGATTTATAATCATCTCGTAGAATAGAGGTTTCCTTTTCTGGCATATGGTCTTTTATGCCTATGTCTACAGTAGCGATATCAGACACTGGACTGGGAGCAGAAGTTGCAGCAGAACTTTTTTCTGTGTGTTCTTTTATTGTCATCTTCCCCATTTCTGAAAAGACAGGACCAGGGAACTCAGGGTCAATGGTAGCATCTCCAGAAGATTCTATAGTAATCAAAGGCAAGGTTTTGGGGTCTTTAGTTGAGCTTTGCTGAAATTCAGTTCCACTATGTTTCAAGGTCTCTAAAGTGTCTGATGAAGATTGCCCATATACAGATGTTACCTCAGATTTATCTGTAGTGGCAACTTCCAATTCACTACTTAAAACAGGTTCCAACATTGCAATATCTGCTGTAGGTTGTTGCGTAACTTCAAATGCCCCTTTTATTTCTCCAGATACATCTGGTTGCATTGTATCAGAAGCCTCATTTTCAGATATTATGGTGTTAGTGTCATTGATTTGTGAAAATTTGACATTTTTGGAATGTGTAACACTTTCAATTTGGTCACTTCTTGCTTCTTCAGCTTTTGTGTCTTTAGGTGCACTGGTCACCTGTTGCTTTCCATTGATGAACTGCAGTGCTGGAGGATTTGTAACATCAGTAGTATTTTCACAGTCTTCATCTTCTTCAGACTCCAAAGATGAAAATAAAGTTTCCAAAATATAGTACTCAGAAGAGTCTTGATCAGGGACTGAGGTACAAGGTTCAGCCTGTGGTGAGTCTGAATCTATGTGGGGTTCATCTGTTGTGTGTGTAGATAGGGTCAATAATCCAGGCAATGGATCTGCAAAAAGAAAGAGCTTTTCACAATCCTTAAGAGACAAGTGTGGTAATGCATTATATTAGCCATAGGCGGGACAAACAATTTATTATAGCAAAAATAAATGCATTTCAAATTAAATAAATTAAATGTTATTTTATTAACACAATAAGTTAAATATAATCTGTTTTAAAAACTGCACACTTGCTTTACCAGTTCAAATGTTTTTGTATACAGAGCTCACCAATTTTTAAATATCATTGATTGTCATAAAACACGTGTGTTTAGTCACAGAAATAGCTTTGTGCTGACTTCTCCTTCAGTAGATTTACACTATTCTAAATAGATGTAAATGGGACAGAAAAAAATCAGTTTCAGATAGAAGCTATCATCACTGCCCAAATGCAACAATTACTTCTGTGGATTTGTGGCATAAAGTGATCTTCCTTAGCAAGGGAGGTGAAACCTCCCATATTCTTAAAAGAAAAAAAAAAAAGTACACTGCATGTCTTCCCAACCATGCTAGCTCAAATGAAAGTAATTGCTTCAAGACTATATGAGACACTCTGCTCTGTACTCTTGGCCATTAGGTTAGTAAATAATATGTCAGTACTCAGGTGCATTATGGCTATTGTGAAAATATATTAAATAATAAATCATATATAAAAATATATTGTATGCAAAAATGCCATAGTACATATACATTTATTTAATTCAATGAGACTTGATAAATGCTAGTTAATTTTTTCTACAGTTTTACCTTGAATAGTATCACTGTTTACATATACTGCAAAAAAAATAATGTTTTTCTTTAGGGTAATTGGACAAATATTGAGATGGAGATTTCCAAACGCTTGTAAGAAAATTAGATATAGAAATCTCATTGAATTCCAGTGGGCTCTATGCTCCTAAATTCTTTTGGTGTTTCTGAAAATCTCCCCCAACATGCACACTTTATCTTAGATCTTCTGGTCTATAGGATGCATGCCACCTTCAGATAAGCAAGAGCTATAAGCTCTCTTTGTCCTAGCCTTTGCCTTATAGAACTCTTTGCTCCACTGACTTGTAGCCAGAAAGTTTTGTGCTGCTGTACACATCTTTTAATTCACAAATTTCTCCTACATGTAATTCTAGGTAAATAAGATAGACTAGATCTAAGATGGTGTAAATTGAGGTAGCCAATGGAGCTGCACCTGTTTACACCAGCAGAGAATCTCGGCTGACATACCTGGGTTCTACCCTTTAGCATTATCAGTTAAATGCTACTCACCCTATGGTCCTGAAAAGCTAAATTAAAGGAAATATTCTATTCCTGCTATATACGCAGTGAATGACTTAGTACAGTAACTCCTAATTTAACATGGTAGTTCTGTTCCTGAAAAATGCAACTTTAAATTAAACAATGTTAAGCAAATTCAGTTTCTCCATAAGAATTAATGTAAATGGGGTGGGGGAGTTAGGTTCCAGGGAAATTTTTTTTGCCAGACAAAAGACATTATGTGCAATTTGACTCTCAGCTGTGACTATCCTCTGGCCCCAGAGCTCTGGTGAGGGTGTGGGCCAACAACCCCACTCCTAGGCCTGCAGAGTCGTCCACATGCTGTACATCTGTGAATTTTATTCATAAAGACAAACCCATTGTGTATGAATGAATCTATTTTTATAAATAGATCCTACAGGATTAAAAATACGTTAAATAAAAGAAATCAAAATAAAGTTCCTACCTGACTAGAAACAAAACACAAGAAGCTCTAGGGCATGATGATGGAATCATATTCCACCACAACACAGAACCGATAAGACAAAAGTGTGTTCTATGACAGCCTATCCATCAAATTGCAAAAATCTGGGAAAGAATTCAACATGACTAATCATATTGACAGATGGTAGAATTTAGGCACATAACTCCCATACACTATTATGACAATATGTTCCAGTATTAGATTGGGCTAATGTACCTCACTGATTTTTCTAAAGCTTCTTCATTCATGCTGCTCATGTTTTTCCGTTGCTACTTCAAATCTTTCTATTAATCTCTCACTCCACTTGTGCATTTTTCAGTCTGGCTTGCAATGCAGAAGAACAAAGTATTTTCCTCTGAAGTAGTTTCTAACTTTAATCAGAAAGGGGGCGCTGGGGTCTGCATTCTTCTGTACCTTAAAAATGTTTTAAAATATATCAAGTACAGATGTAAGTTGCCATCAAATATTCCTGACCCAATGGCCTTTGGTTTGATTTTGGACCTACTCTGTGTCTATGTGAACAGTGCCATATCTGTTTCCTTTCTCTCAATCTCTTATACAAATACACTCAGAAATTTGTCATATCTTAAATCTGCCCCAATTGGGGAAAGACAGAATTATTTCAGGATTAACCAGGACTCCAGCACATATAGCCAAAGAGCTGTTGCCATTCCCACAAGCTTACTGATTTTAACCAATTGTTGTAAATCATTTACCTCAAGTGACTACATTCACACATTTTTTCCACTTAATAGAGTGCTATATCTATTTTAGCTCTCAATGGCAGACCTCATGGTATAAGTATGATTATGTGAAAGTACGGTTCCGTTCTGCTTGCCAAATAAAGGCAAAGAAATATAGGTACTGAGGATTTTCTTGTGAAATTTGGCTACCAGCAAACACAGAAGGAAGGAAAGAGTGAAACGCCTGCCAATTTGCAGGATTAATGACCATAATGCTACCCACAAATCAACTTTGAGAAACATGTCTACTACTCAGCAGTAAAGCCATTTTTGGAAGACCCACTTCGGGAAGGCAGTACTTCTGGGCAATATATTAAGGGCTTGATTTTCACAATAAATGAAGCCTTAAGCCATGTGCAATTGCACATCTTCTGTATAACACTATTAATGTCACTATGCATGGAAACTGGGTATGTGCAAGTGCAAATGGCATACAAGACCTATTATGGAAGTTTTGACTAAGGAAGGTCTTCAATATTTGGGTAGTAGAGAACTTAGTATAACTGAAAACAAAATAAATCGCAATGAACAATGCACCACACTTTCAGTACGTTGCACATGCAAATGTGCATATGCATAACTATGTTGTGGAAACCGTTACTATGACTATACACACAACTGAAGTAGTTGTAAGAGGAAATGCCCAGTCAAACTGACCACACAGGCCTCCAGAAATTACTATGATTTCACCCATTGTCAGAGGAATTGTATTAGCTAGTTAGGCATGAGAATATGCACACAGTTTTGCACAAAAATGTACACTCTAAATTCTGAAAATCTGGACTGAATTGTACAGGCAATAATTTGTGGGAGTGTAACATGTCTAACAAGTTCTGACCAGTGCATTATTATTGTAATAATGCACACCTGCGAACCACTCAGATTACTAGCTCAGTTTAAATCGTTTATGGATTGATGGTAGATTAATGAATTTAATGAACAACATCTGTTCCAAGCTCACCTAGATGACATGTACAAATGCATATAATACTGAGGCAAGCAAAGATCTCTGTCAGACCATACTATAATTTGTTAGCTTTTTCAAGATCTAACATGCCATGACACTCCTACATAAAAGCAATCCTGCTTTGGTATGAAACTATAATATGATAGTTGACTCCCTTCTGAAACATTAAGCAGTGTTCCATGGCAGAATAACTGGCCAATAAGAGAACAATATCATAAAGAAGTGGTGCCCAACCTTACAGGACAGGCACATAAACCTAAACATAATCTTGTGTGAGCTAAACAGATTCTACATATTCTAATAAGAATTAAGTCACCTGTATTGATTTATAGTTTAAGTTGAGCTTGTTTTGTATGTATTTAGATAGGACCTGTCTATTTACGCATCTGTGTAATTAAAATGATGTAAACATGATGACAAAATGCCAATGAATCAGTTGTTAGTATATTGTGTTGAAGCAGGCCATGGGTCTTATGAAATAATCTGGTGGGCTGTGTATGGCACCTCTGTCATAAAGGATGCAGCTCAATTGTCCTTCATTAAAATAGCCTTCTTTACACTAGAATTTCAGTGATTCAATGTCAGTAATCAAGTTGCCAGTCCTCAGGCTTATTAAGTGATGATAAATTCTCTAACACTTACAGATGGCCAATGAGCTATATTATAATATTATCAGCATATAATGTATAGCTATGTTATTTATAAATAAGCAAGACATTGGGCTGGAAACCTGAAATCTACCATAAAATATAAAAAGGAGAAAAGAAAAAGGGCTATCTATTAAACTGGACTCTTGTCCCCTAACACCAAACACCCAACCATTTGTAACAATTTAAAATACATTAGTTATATCTGATATGTATTCTCAATTTTTATGGCTACATCCTTTTCAATTTCCCTAGTATAACTAGAGCCCTACCAAATTCACGGCCAAGAAAAATGCAGCACAGACCATGAAATCAGGTCTTTTGTGTGCTTTTACCCTACACTATACAGATTTCATGGGAGAGACCTGTGTTTCTCAAATTGGGGGTCCTGACCTAAAAGAGATTTGCAGAGAGTGACAAGGTTATTTTATAGAGATCGTTGCATTGCCACCCTTACTGCATTCAGAGCTGGGTGGCTGGAGAGCAGCAGCTGTTGGCCGAGCACCCAGCTCTGAAGGCAGTGGCCCACCGGCAGCAGCACAGAAGTAAGAGTGGCAATGCCATACCAGGCCACCCTTACTTCTGCACTGCTGCCTTCTGAGCTGGGTGGCCGATAAATGGCAGTTGCTGATGGAGATCCCAGCTCCGCAGGCAGCAATGCAGAAAGCTGGCAATACCATACCAGGCCATGCTTACTTCTGTGCTACTATTGGTGGTGGCTCTGCCTTCAGAGCTGGGCTCTTGGCTGGCAGATGCTGCTCTCCAGCTGCCCAGTTCTGAAGGCAGCGCTGCCACCAGCAGCAGTGCAGAAGTAAGGATAGAAGTACCACAACCCACCCCGCTACAATAACCTTGCGATCCCCTTCACCCAACTCCTTTTTGGGTCAGGACTCCTATAATTAGAACACTGTGAAATTTCAGATTTAAATACCTGAAATCATTAAATTTATTATTTTAAAAATCCTATGACCATGAAATTGACCAAAATGGACCGTGAATTTAGTAGGGCCCAAAAGACATAGATTCTTCCCTATTAATCAGGGGCGGCTCCAGGCCCCAGCACGCCAAGCGCGTGCTTGGGGCGGCATGCCGCGGGGGGCGCTCTACTGGTCGCTGGGAGGGCAGCATGCCTGCGGAGAGTCCACTGGTCCCGTGGCTCCAGTGGACTTCCCACAGGTGTGCCTGCGGAGGGTCCGCTGGTCCCACGGCTTCGGTGGAGCCGCGGGACCAGTGGACCCTCCACAGGCATGCCTATGGGAGGTCCACCGAAGCCATGGGACCGGCGACCGGCAGAGCGCCCCCCGCGGCATGCCGCCGTGCTTGGGGCGGCGAAATGTCTAGAGCCGCCCTTGCTATTAATAAGAGACAAAGAGAAGATTCCAAAGGCAAGGGATATGGCTATTGAATATTATCATGGTTTCCCACATTATAATGAAGGAAGGCCAGGAAAGTGGGCATTTGTTCAGAGGAGGGCTTTGGTAATATGATTCCTGGGAAAAGTAAGTAAAAAACAGCCAGCTGAAGAGAAGATAGTTCAGATTGCCAACACAAACAGGCCCTGAATAGTTTTAGACAGTAAAGACTTTTGAGGAGAAAGGTGAAGCGTTATGGAGTAGAAACAGAGATGGAGTAGACAGATGAATAAATAGATGTGAAGTACTGTCTGTTTCCTAGCCTTTTGTGTTTGTAAATAATTAATTGTGTACAGTACATGTGTTCCTTGAACATTTCTAATCAACAATATATTAAAAAAATGAAATCTTCCGCAAGTCCAGAACCCACTCACTGTGGTCATGGGGTGCCTTGACTTCTAACACTGCCACCCACAATGAGACTGATCCAAACCCATTAAAGTCTTTCCATTGACTTTAATGGGACTTGGTTCTCAACCAATATTAATTTCTTACTGACTGTGAGGCAGATGTTGTTCTCATGCCATTGACTGGAAAACTAACTCAAAGATATGCAAAAAGGTTTTTAAATGTTTTGTAGAGTTTTTTTATTTAAGAGGGTTTTTTAAAATATTCTTTTCAGAGATCACATTTTATAGGCAGGAGGTATAAAAGATTTGTCTCCCCAAGACTTCAGCTCAGCAAGTATTCAAGCAGAAATAATGATTAAATGAAAAACAGATTTTGAAAATTTTAAAAACTTTCAAAAGAATAAAAGTATTGTTCAGAAGACACTGATTTGGTGGACTTTTGCAAAGATTCATTCATAGACTATAAAAACAGAAATGACCATTTTGAGTTTGATCATCTACACTGACACCCTGTATAACAGACAATAGAATTCCACCCAGTGATTCCTGCAACTTTTCTACTAACTTGTGGAGGATGATGGAGCTCAGTCTTCTGTAAGTAGAAAGGGAGGGGTTTTTGGAAGGACTTTCACTGTTACGAGAGGCCTGATCCAAGCCCAAGGAAGTAAATTGAAAGACTCCCATGGACTCTCATGAATTTCAAAAAATCAGGCCCTAAATTCTGAGTATAATAGAGACACAGAAATAAAGATGAATCAAGCATTTTTGTGCTGTTGGTGTTGTGAAAGTGAGGTACAGTGGGCATGGATTTCATTTCATAGCATGGAGCAATCTCCCCTAACAGGAGACACTAATATGAAAAGAAGAAATGTATCCTTTGATTTTGTTCAAATTTTGCCTTATGAACATTAGTCTGAAAAACTAATCGTTAGGGTTTTGGTGGTGTTACATTAGGGATGAATTTGGTCAGTAGGTCTAATTCAGTGTTGTCTTAAACAATGGTGTGAATTATGTGTGTAAGCATTAAACTACTGTAAATTACCCGTTTGGTACTAAATGGTTGTAAAAAATGATGCTAGTGTACTTTACACACTGGAAGATGAAAGAGTGTGATGTAGCTGGAAAAGCAGCCAACGGGATGGTATAAAATAAAAAAGTGATCTAGTTTTTCTTCAAACACTTTGTTAATTACTTTACAGGCTACATTTACCCATTCCTTCTCCTTGGCATATATATTGCTCCCTTTGCACATCCATTGGATACCAAACCAATGCAGGTTGTACTTCTTTAGCACTTATCTTTTTTCACACACTGTTTATGTCACTGATTAATTTAACCCAAAGACTTTCACAGGAACTTGCACTACCTTTGAATCTGGTACACTATGACAGAATTCGATAAAACTCAACAAGCTGCCTTATTTACCTTGATAGTTAAGCTAAAATTAACTTAGAAATAACATTTAGCATCTCTACTCTCTCTGAAGGCATTTGTTTGTTTGTTTGTTTTTTAAGGTGAGGGGGTTGGTTCATGTTAACAGTTCTGCTGTTATGGCTGTGTTGTGTAGTTTCAAATTCATTTGCTGAATTAAAATCCAGTGGGCACATCATTAATTTGGTCTGAGAAATACAGTCATGTTCACCAACAAGAGCCTGCCCTTCTTATTCTACTGATCAACTGCCTTGAGACCAAGATTAGATCTGTTAGGGATAAGAACTAAAGAATTGGCAGTATTTTCATGACTAGTGATTGACATGGCAGTTCAGTTCTCTGTATAGACATGGGGATCCAGATCCTCAGCTTTTGTAAATGGTCATAGCTCAATTGCAGTCGATGGTGCTATATTTTACACCAGCCTGATGAATCTCTGGTCTTGAATCTCTAGAATACACCTTCTAGACACTGATTCTGAGAATGAGGATCCAGGATGAAGATTTTGAAATTGAAAGATACTAGAAAATACAGACTAACTAGCTAGTAAATTAACACTGAAAGCAGGTCCATGAGATATATGTTAGATCTTCATAGATTCATCAGTTCTAAGTCCAGAATACACCATTAGATCATCTACTGACCTCTCACATAATACAGGCCACAGAATTTCACCCAGTTACTCCTGCACTGAGATACGGGCTGAAGCCACTTTTAAAATTTGACCCTATAATAAAGTCCATAGTATATTTTGTATGTACACATGTTGTATCACATACTGATGACAATCAAGAACATTCTTAGAATCTACACTATGAAAATTTACAAATTTAAAGCTCAAAAGTGAAGTTTCTGGTTACCAAATACTTGATACGAGCCCTGATCTTCAGGTCTGGGTAAGCTGTGCCAAGCATAGGATCTGTGCGAGGTGAAGCAAACATGGCCTTACATCTCCTTTGTGCTCCCCTGATCTTCAGCTCTGCCAGGAACTCCTCTGGCACCTTGTGCCAGTTAGAGCAGCCTTATAATCAGATCGGGTAGAAAAATTTCCAACATATTTTTCCATTGTCAAAATCAAAACTTTCCATGGGAACATGCTGATTTAGAAGAAATTTCATGTCAGAAAAAAATGAAATAAAAAAAGAGCACTTCAGTAAGGTAGACCTTATCAAAACAATTTTTTTGATCTTTTGTTTCCAAATGAGTTTTTATTTCAAATGTATTTATTTAAAGTTGAAATCAGAACAGAAGGAAAACAAATGTTCCTATTGACCCAAAATGAAATTTGTTGACAATTTTGTTTTGCAGGAAATTTTGAAATTTTTTTCCTTCCAATCTGGAACAATCTTCATTGTTTCCTTGTACTTCCCCATCAGTCTATCTCCATCTGTTGTCTCTTGTCTTATACTTAGATTGTAAGCTCTTTGGGACAGCGATTGTCTTTTTGTTCTGCGTTTTACAGCATCTAATGCAAGAGGGTCCTAGTCCAGGATGAAGGCTCTTAGGTGGAATGACAATACAAATGAGAAATTATAATAATAATTTCAAAACATCTGAATTTCCCACATAACTGAAATTCCATGTTTTGATCAGCTCTACTTATGATTGTTCTAACTTATGCCATCTTGTAGTACCATAAAGACGTCCAAACATGGTCAGCATGGAACAGTGCTCCAGCCTATCTCCTCCCTTCTGGTTATGAAGAGTTGCAAATTGAACTAAGGATCTAGTCTTAAGTGTTAAAGAAACATGGCTACTCCTATACACACCTAAGTATAACAAAACAAAGTAAGTTCCAAAAATAATCAATTTTCTGATTATTTTAATCTTTCCTCCTCATATTAAATTGTCTAGTAAGTAGGATGCAATCTAGTAAAACCCTATTTTTGATTACTATTCAGTCTAAATAAACAGAAGATTTTATTTAATTCAGTTCAAAATGTTCCCCAGCTGGAGATATTTTTCCAACAGTTTTCTGAGCCAAAAATTTCCAACTTCTGAAACATTTAAAGGATATGTGCATGTTTCAATACATTTTTTTCCACTTTCTAAATTTAATAAAAAATTATGTTTTGTTCTCCCTCTGATACTTGTCCCCCCTCCCCCTTCAGCAGTAAACCAAAATTATTTAAATGTAAATTGACCTTGAGTAAAACTTTCAACTGCTCAACTCAGTTTCTGGAAGGCAACATCTGAAAAGAACAACTTTTGCACAGCTGCTAGAAAGAAGTTGAAAGTAATACAAGGTGGGTGGTCAGTCTTGACTAGTCAAATTCAGCTATCTAGCATGATTTACAGTATTTGGGTATCTGTATTTCCATGCAAGACACAGCACTGCTGAAAACCGGCGTTTCAGTTCTTGGAATGTTCTTAAATTCCAATCTTTTTATAACAGTACCATTCCCACAAGTTCTAGCCTGACAAAATTGTTGGCTATGACCAGAAACACCTGTAGAAAGTGGGTATCACCAATGTGGACATCTGTTTCCCACAGGTTTCTGGCCTGTGTCCTTTTGCTAACATGCCTCTGCCAAATTTTGATGTAAAAGCGATGATGCAAAAACCATATCAGAAATAAAGCAACATTCTGATTTTAAAAGAAACCATCATGAGACCTTTTGCTAACATGCCTCTGCCAAATTTTGATGTAAAAGCGATGATGCGAAAACCAGATCAGAAATAAAGCAACATTCCAATTTTAAAAGAAACTATCATGAGACCTTTTGCTGACCTCTGAGTTTTCCTTTGCCCTTATTCCTTTCTGCATTTTTTCCCCCTTGGTGGTAAAATGATTACGAAAAACAGATTGAGTAATATGTCAAAGGCTACAATTTAATTGAAAGAATGTTAGGCTCATAATTGTTAAAGAGGGGAAAGTCCTATTAGCTCAGATCCCTTGACAGTAGGTGAATTCTTGTCACATGCTAGTCTAAGGTCAATTATTTTCTTCACATTTCCTTTATAGCCTAATATCTCGTCACCAAAACTCCATCAATAGTGGGTGTCTCATATTAAGAGGAACCTACTGCTGACACAATTGTCCCTACATGAACAGTCTTCTAATGACAACTCATTATCTATTGCCTAAAAAGAATATGATTCTAACTCACTGGAGTGTTCAATAAGCCCAAACCAAACTGGCAAATACTAAGCCATTATCTCCAGTCAGCATTTTACAAAAAGCAATAAAAAAAATATCACAGAGTTGTTCAATCATCTGCTATTGGATGGTTTGTTTAGATATATGAATGTAAAGGCAAATCCACAGACCAGCTCCCAGGCCAAGTACCAGGTAATAGACAGGTAATAGGCCAGGTAATAGACAGATGTGCTGGTTGGGAGAGGAAGAATCCTGCTCCCTGGGCTGTGAAGCAACTGCAGAATTGCTCACAGAACCTATTCCTGCTGGAGTCGTAGTAGCTTCTATGAGCCTTCATGTGGCCCATCACAAGAGGCTGATCTGCCCTTGCCCCAACCTAGCCCACTCACACCTTGCTCTCTCTCACCCCATGCTACCCAAATGCATGGCACCCAAATGCATCTGCTGTTACATACACTTGGAACTACCCCACGTAGGTGCAAGATCTACCCTTACTTCCTTAGGTTTAGAGAGCTCTTGACAACAGAACTGATGTAGTGCCTCTTTGCAACAAAGATAGGATTAAGGAGAGTGGGAAAAATGGGGGTGTATGATCCCAAAAATGGAAGGGAAACAGAAGAAGAGCTATAGTATTCCTGTGGTCCTGTTCACGCCCACCAACTCCAACAAGGGAGGAGGCTGTCTGAATATGAAAACAGGAACGATTAACACCAAAGGTCTACCACCTTCTCAAACTTTAACTCACAACTCAATGTATGTTTGGAGTTTTTTTTTCACCCATTGGTTGTGGCTGTTCAACAAAATGACATGTATTTTGACTTTAGTAGAACACTTACAATAGGCTCAATAATGATTTTGCTGCAGTTCTGAGAAAACTGAAATTGATTACACAACATAAGCACTATAGTACATAGTACCCCCTAGCTTGAAGTGGTTTCTATCATATACAGGGTTTGCAGTTTGGTTCAATGGCTTTCAGTACCTCCACTACACAAATTGTTCCAGCACCCCTGTTGCGTACTTGCGTAACATTGACCATGGCATACTATTTTTCCACCGTTTTATTTCAGCTGTCCAAGATTTGTATTTTTACACCATATCAGTGGTTTCAGGGGGGGAAATTCTTTGGATTAAAATAACAAACCCGACCCTACAAAGTCCAAGCTCTAGGAAAGCTATTTTTAAAAGCTATCTAAGTAGTTACACAACAGTATTACTACAATGTACTAATTACATATGTATGCCAGAATTAAATGGATGTGGGCCAAATCTTCAGTGGTACAAATAGGCATAGCTCCATTAAAGGCACTGAAGATATGCTGATTTACATCAGCTGAAAATCTGGCCTACAATACTCTTTTTACTGATTCAGAGAGTGGTTAATGTGTATTTAGTGTCACTTAATGCAAAGCTTTACTGAGATTTTATCACCTGTAATTTTCCAAGTTTTAAGTACTTCATAGCATAGTTTTAATTTAACTTCTATTCAAGTCCACTAGTCATAAAGCCAACAGTCAAAATCACAGTTGATCAGATGCACATTTTGGCTGCAGTTCCTGTTCTTTTTGTGGAATTTACCAGGTTAAGATGGTAAGTGATATTAATCATAAGGGAATGTGTACTTATTCAGTCAAAGCAAGGCTATTTTTAGACTCTAATTTTCTTCATTAAAATATGAGTTAACCATTGCACAAATGTAGCCCTGTCACAAAGGGAAACATTTTCAGTAGGGACAGACTTACCTGTGTAAACAAAAAAAGCGTGCACATTTGTGCAATTACATTTATTTGTTTATTTACTTCAGTTATACATATATTTTCTGCAAGTGCAACTGGGTATGTAGGCCTTTAAAAACCTATTTGTAGGCACAATTGCACATGTAAATGTGCATACATCATTTGGGATCTCCTCCTTTGAAAATTTCACTTGGAAGACTCAGACTGGACTCTATAACTGCATTTTTAATGGAATATTCCCCCCCTCCGCATAACTTGTTAAAATGGAGAAAAGTTGCTGAAAATGTCTACAGCTATTTGAAATGTAACCTCATGAATGTGCAGGAACTCCCTCTGAGCTGATGGAATTACAGCAGTGTAAATCAGCCTCTACACTATGTTCTGTAAGAAAGGAGTACAGGGCCATGCACACTGATGGTAGTCAGTAAATTATATAATAATAATTAGTTTAAAATGATTGCTGCTGGGCTTATTTTTTGAGCTGCCTTTGAGCCTTACTTTTCTCTCCAGTCTGCATGGTGACATGTACACTACCAGGCCCACTGATAGCAATTCCAGGCCCCAGGGCCATCCCTAAGGGGGTGCAGGATGGACATGACGAATCTGTCACTTTTTGGGACCGATTGCACCAGACTATGGGGGCTCCCAGAGTGCAGGGCCCAAAGCGGTCCCCACCCCACATGCACCTAGGAGCTCTGCGGCCCACCCGGGCAATTTAAAAGGGCCTGGGGCTCACAGAGCGGCATCAGCGGCAGCTGGGGGATCCCGGGCCCTTTTAAATTGCCTAGGCCCCTGGGCCCCTTTTGTCCCCCCTATTGGCGGCACTGTGCACTGCAGATGAAATAGTGAGAAGAGCACAGAACAAAAAATAGGCCTCAGCAGTACTGAGGAAGTGCAAGGTGGGAGGGTCCCCAGAGCTCAGGCTGCAGCCCAAGTAAGGTTGGTAATTTTGGGTGAGCATATTCCTGAAGATTTCATCACATGATAATCTTTATTAAAGATTACTCTTTTAATCCTGGAGACTCCAGGACAATCCTGGAGGGTTGGCAAACCTAAGTCCAAGCCCGGAAATCTACATCACAATTAAACAGCTCCTTAGCCCAAACCCCATGAGCCCAAATCAGCTGTCATGGATTAGCCATGAGTGTCTAACTGCAATGTAGATATACCACAATAGTATACTTATCATGGATAAAGGCCTTTGTGAGAACTAATTATAATACAATATACAATTAATTATTTGAACATATCATTGGAGTGTTGAACAAGAAGAGTTTTGTAAACTAGGGTGAAATACAAGAATGTAGAGACTAGATGTAGAAACCAAGAGAAAGAAACTCTCACAGGAATCCTGTCTATAGTTATAACCTATTTAGGGAAATTTTCAAAGAGTTTAACTCCCATTGAAAATCCATGGGAGTTAGGTGCCTATGTACCTTTGATGATCTGGGCCCTAACTGCCTTTCCAATCAACCCCGTTATCTTTTCTAGTGAAGATGCAACCATTTCACAAGTAAAATGGAGGATTTAAGATTATTGAGCAAAGTAGACTCTCTAAATTACCTATATGGAAAAATCTCAACAGCTGGGTACAAACAGACCTTGAACAAGCACTGAAACAACAAAGTATTTCATTTTAAGAAATATGGTTCAATTTGATAACTTTAAACCAAAGGTAGTTGAAAAATATTAAGTATGTTTCAAGAAAAATGTTGGAAAAAATCAAATTCCATTTTAAATGATAGGTTTTACTGAATTTTTTTTTGAAGGAAAAATTCCCCAAATATTACTTGATTTCCAAAACCAAAAAGGACTTTTTTGTTTTTCCTATTTTTTTTTCACTTTTTCTCTCTCGCTCTTCCTCTCTTCTCCTCCTGCCCCATTTTGCCACTGAAAAAGGGGAGGAGGAGAAGGAGAGAAAGGAAGAAAAAAGAAAAAACAAAACCTGAAAAAAGATTTTTTTTTAATTTTTGGTTTCATTTTTTTCTGTTTTCAGCCTTTCCGCTTAAAAATGGGACATTGTTTAAACAAAAACAAAATTCTGCAAAAAGAATTTTTTTCTAAAAATACACTTTAAAAAAAAGTTTCAAACATAACATTTTTACCAGCTCTACTTAAAACTATTAAGCAAAGTAACAATCCAATGCTCAGAACTTTGTTAACCCTTTATTAACTCTCTGTACAGCAAAGCTCAGCATTTTTCAAAGTTGACACTGCTGAACTGCTACCTACCAGTTCCAGTGCAAAACAGCGGTTCCATTTGGCCGCTTGCAGCTAAATCATTTCAAAGTGTAAAACCAATGCTATTTCTGAAAGCGCAATTACTGTCCTTTTGCCTCAAGCCATGAAATTAACAAATGTTCATTGCTTTTCAGATGATTAGTTAAAGAAATCATGTGGGAATTTACGCTATCTCCAGTTCCTTCAAGCATGAAGAGGAAAATCTACACTTGAGGTAAGTTTCAGAGTGGTAGCTGTGTTACTCTGTATCAGCAAAAACAAAGTTGTTTTTACACTTGAGGTAGAAATCAGACTAAGGATTCAAAGAATGGTACACTGACCCTTACAGTTTTGCTTCAACAGAGGATACTTCTGGTGGGCTGTATCTTACCCTGCCAGCCTACACATGCGGTGATCCAAGCATATACAACAGTTACAGAGACTTCGAGGTTTATATTCAGAAAGATGTAAAAGATGTTTGGATCACTGACAATCTCACTACAAGCAGAATGGCAAAGGATAGGATAACAAAGAATCACGTATTTTCACATTTTAAGGTAGTTAGTGCAGGTTGCCTGAAAGGAGAAAAACTAGTTTAGATATCTACTCAGAATGACATTTCTCTCTCTCTCTCTCTCTCTCTCTCTCTGTGTCTGTGCATGTGTGTTATAGATACAGCTCTCTTGACACAGAAAACCATAATGATGGGCCAGATCTTCTTTTTTGTTATTCAGGCAAAAGTCCCATTGAATCATTGGGACTCTTGCCCGCATAAGAAAAAACTGCATGAGGAATTCAGAATTTGACATACTATTATTACTAACAATAATAATTAATGACTCTAAAGCATTCCCTACACTCTGGTCAAGGCACTTGGGAGCTCCCCAACAATTTAAAATATGGAACAGCAGCAGATAGATAAAATATATCACCAGATGTCTTTGTTTATTCTGTAGCTTAATGATGGCAAAATAAAAAAACAGTGATTAATTAAGAGGAGCAGAGGCAGCCTAAAAATAGGCATGACTGGTTCAGAAGCCCAAATTGCTTCTGAACAAGAACAAATTTTAAGTAAAGGAAAGACAACATTGATCCTTCTTAGGGGTTACAGATATAACCCTTGGTGATGAGAACATTTCTATTGCTGTGTGGTGACAGGAACTGAGTTTTCTGGGTGGTACCGACAGTAATAATGCACGGGGTGGTCAGAGAGATCATAATACACTGCATTCAACATTTTTCTTATAAATATGAATTATTCACTAGAACAGGACAATCTCAACTCCATGTTCCCAAAGGTTTCAGAAAACACATAGCCAACACCAGACTGACAATGCCATGTAAATAATTCACAAAATTTATGAAAAGCATGAATATGTATTTTGTGTGTTATCAATCAGACCCATCCTGCCAAAAGGAGGGAGACGGATGTGGGAAAAAAGCTAACCACATTTACTGTGCTAGTAGGAAAACTTCAACTGTTTCAAAGTATTGCCACAGAAACCTGACATTAAAAAAAACCAAAATCCTGCTAGAGAAAATGATGAATAGCTCAGAAAGCGTGAATTGCTGACATATTTAAAAACCATTGTCACCGGAGTACTTATTACCTGTTTTGTGAATCATTTTAACCTTCAAGCTACTTTTAAAGTGATGCTAGCTTACATTCCTGACACTATACCATGTATTCATCCTGAATTAGGCTTCATCAGCTGAATCACTTCATATAAAGTAAATCTTCACTACTTTTTGGTAAGCAAGTATTTTCTGAAGATTGAAAAAAAGCTTCAACAGCAAGAAACTTTCACTCACTCAATAGAGAAAAGCACAGTACATTTTGGATACAGACACTAACCTAATTAAAAAATACTGCTATTTTCCAAATAGAAATCATATTCTGCAGGTAGTCTCCACATAAAAGACAACAGCCATTTTGTACACATTAAAATTCCACAGGACTATCTATATGTGTGACTGAACGTTCTAAAAAAGTATTCCTTCTCCCTTCATGACAGAAATATTAAAAACTACATTGTACCTATGAATGAGATGATCATTCATTTGTCTCATGAATTAACAAAGAGCTATAAGGAAGCTTGAAGTGTGTAATCCCTGTGTCTAGATCTGGGAGGTTTCCTTGACAACAATGCACAAACAGCAGGGAATGTGTATGCATCCTCTGAACAGTATGTAACCATGAGGGTACTGTTTTCTGGTCTCTATGGCTGTCGGTAAAGGAATGTGAAAAAAATATTCATCATTCTATAATATGCTCCTCAGAAAGAGCCAACAATTATGGCCAGCACACTATTTAGTAGTTTTGTTAATTAATAAATGTGAAATTTCAAAGCTGTATTTTGTTTTTTGAAGCAGAAGGAGGAATAATGCACAAAAACATAAACTTACTCTGGTTTTTGGTTTTGTTTGTTTAGCTTTGGTTCATACCATTTGCATTTCAAATAGAATTTATACTGTGTTTGTGTCTCATTTCTTCCTAACACTGGTTAAACAAGAGTATGGTAATGTGGTGAAATTCTAGCAGGCTTAATTAAGCAATAGGTCCTTCAAACAGGCTTAAATATGTTGATTTAAGTCTCTGCTGCCAAATGGCCTTAAATGTATTTTTAAACCCCCCCCCTTTCTAGAAAGGACTTTTGGAAGTCATTGTGCCAGATTCTGATGCCAATTACAATGGCAAGATTCTGATCTCAAGTACCACAGTGGAGATACTCTGCATTTATTCTGGAGCAACTGAGATGCAAATCTGGCTCTCTGTCTATATTTTTCAGTTGTTAGGAATGGATATATAAAGGATTAGGTCATTCAGGATATGAAAATAATTCCTATAGTTCTCTGATAGATTAATTACCTTATTAACAAAACAAGTAGCATCCATATTTCACATGGAAATGTATCTCAAAAGAGTCAATTTTCTGTCTTAGCTGAACACTAAGCACTAGCATTGACACATTACTGCACAGAAACAAAAAGATGAGGGTCTACCCTTGACAAATAAATTACCATATCAAATGGCATCTTTGACAGCCAGTCAGAATACCGGATGTCTGACCATGGCAATAATACACTGCTGATGTAAGTCAGCATCCATTTGCTGAGCCTATTTACAGTAGTGATTAATTCGATCCCTTCTCTCTGATTGGCAAAAGCACACAACTGATCCATTCTCAAGGTCATCCAGAATACAGTGCCTGGTCCAACTTCTAGTGAAATAAATGGGAGGTTTTGTATTAACTTAGAGAGGACCTTAATCAGGGCAACAGTGAGTTACTTACACACTGCTGCACCAATAAGCCACCACAGAGAGAAATGTATTTGGATCAATTTTGTGGCATAATACCCAGGAAGTTATGGCAAGAGAACACTGTCACAGGACCAGCTGGCTTTGCTTTCCAAATAAATGTCACCTCTCTGCATCGGCATTTACATAGCCATAAGAGACCGTTTTCCTGAACCATTCTAGTTCAATGATATTAACTTCAAAATATATGATAGCTTTCTCAAGAGCTAAGCAGTTGCTAATTAAGCTAAACTTGTTGCTCATAAATAAAACAATCCAGTTCACATATATCAACAAAGCTATGCAGAGACCAGATGTTCCATTTCACAGAGGATTTTGAGATTCATTCCAAACTGGAGCAAAACCCCAAAATTTTGAAATTCTCTGTGAAGGAAAATTCTGAAAAAAACAAAATTAGTTTCGGGTTATTCCAAATGCTTTGTTTCAACAAAATTAAAATGTTTCAACTTAGAGTTTTTAATGTTTGTATTATTTTGTCAAATACATAATAATGTAGAATATAATACAACATAAAAAATTCAAAATGAGAAACTGACACATTTGTTCGGCTATTATCAAAATGGTATGTTAAGACACTGTCAGAACTTCTTTTTTAAAAACCAGAATTCCAGCTAAGTTGACCCAATTTGGTGAAGCATTTCTATTTCAACAGAACTGCATATTTGGATGGAATATGGTTTAGTCAAAATTTCTCTGACTATCTCCATAATCTGCTTTTTTAAGCAATAAATCATTGCATAATCACCACAGATAACAACAGGGCTAAATAACAAGGAATGTAAAACTTTCTTTATAAACCTGGAACACCTCCTAAGAATAAATAATAGGTTAGAGTAACAGACATTTATCCTCTCAGTGAAGAAAAATGTCTAATTTTTATTCAATACGTCAGATATTACCATAGGTGCTTCCTCACCCGGAGGACAAATATCTTTCTAACTCAACAATGAATACATATAATTAAAATAACCTTGTTAAAAATAGCAAGTATGTGGATATGTCCCACAGAACAGCGTCCTGACTGATATATACCATTGTGCATAAATAATCTTAGTTTTAAAAAACTATTAGACTTATTGTTATATTTTCCGAGCAATGTCACACTTAAAGGGGAAAATGCTACCCTGTATTGCACAGGCATGTAGAGTGTAGGGAGTCTTTTACTACCCAGTACACACATGCTGCAGTAGAGTAGGATTCCTACTTAAAACTAAAGAAAGAGCCAGCAGGGTTTGATGGTATTGGCTACCATGTCTACCATGCTTGACAGCACACCCTGACCCAAGGAAGTATGGTCAGATGTGGCCATCAGTGCTGTGAGACAACGACCTGAGCCAGCCAGGAATGAAAACTCGTCCTTTTCAGAAGAAAAGTAAAATGTGTCTGACAGTACTTAGATACAGGCCAATTCTATACTATCCTTCCCTGTGTGAAACCTGTGAATATCTAATTTTTGCATGCATATATATAAAGACATCTAGCAAGTCCCTGTGCTACTCTATCAAATCCCACTGAACATGGGTTCAGATTCTGATACTCTTATACTAAGTAGTACCTAACTCTATCAATAGTCCCCTTAGCATCAGTGGTACTAATTGGGGTCAAATCGTGAGCGCCTTATTCCCACTGATATACTAAAATTCATATGAATAGTTCCACTGAAACATTATAAAGTACTATTTTATGTGAATACTCTGGCCCATGATGGGCATTCTCAATGAAGAGCCCTAATTATGACTCTATTTGCAAGTTTTGGGGTTAATGGCCATGATTAATCCACATGCTGTGCTTAAGATAATTACTTTCGTTCAAATTTCACACACTTTGTTCCAAGGCAGGAAATAAACATATTAAACAGAAATCACATATTAAACACACACAATGTTTGTAATCTCTTTTCATAAAATTCCACACACACAAAGCACAGGTTCCCTCATTTTCATTCTGTTCAAGGCTGGAGGACACAAGAAACCAGACAGAGCGGTTGTGAAACCCTGGATCTAATAAGCACCTTCCAATGTATTCACTAAGTAAACACTCCAAAAATGCAGGTGTGCAAATTACTCCTCATACAGACAGAAGCTGTTTTTTCAGTATCCCCTCAACCGCTGTTAAACCACCCCACACTACGCCCCCACTATCATTTTTCAGCTAATTAAAGCTTTATGAGCTAAAAAAGTTCCTTTGGGTTTTTTTTCAGCTGCTAACTCATAGCCTTCCAGCTACAGCATCATAACTCACTGTTACAATCCACTGGAGCTAATGTAACATACCAGGATCATGAGTAGCATGTTTTGTTTTTCCACCATGAAAGACAAGCCTCATATGATTAATTACTAATTATGATCATGTAATCATAATTACTAATATGATCATATATGCAGTGCAAGGATGTTTTTCCTGTCCATGTTGAGTCCCATTCAACATTGATCATAAGCAAAAGAGAATGGCATGAAGTTCTATACAAGTAAATAAAGTCTAAAGCATATTCCATTATGGAACTTGCACACTGTCATTTTCATGACAAAAAAGGGGATGTTTCCCCATATATAAAGATATTTTCCTCATTAATTTGCACACCTGTCCTAGACCTGCCCATGTCCCATAGACTGTCAGAAAATGTCATGCTTTATATTCCTCATAATTTGTGCACCTGCCTCAGATTCATTCACATGCCAGTGCATGGGCTGTTTGCCATAAATTCTCTCAAGGAAAACTGTTGTATTCTTATACAAATAAGCAGCTTGATCCATTCAGCTATATTCTTTCTCTTATCAGCATTTCAGCGTAATTGCCAAAATATAACATAATGGGCTTGCTTTTCAGCCAGGCCTCAACTATCTTCCATGGGTGCAATTGTACACCTCTTTGTAACTGGAACTTCATTTATGCACCCACAATTAATTTCATGCAAAAATACTTGCAGTTAGATGTTTAACTATTTAATTTGTGGACAGAACAAGAAGAGAAATCATTGTGGAGATGCTATCTTTGGTCATCTAGTCCAATATTTGAATGATACAAATATACATTTCTCGCACGTATATTTAAAATCAAACTGGGACATATACTGTACTATATGAGGAACTAATTTATGACAGTCTAGAATAACCTAATATCCTAGTCGATATTTTTAATTCAGTTTCATTCAATCTAGTCAATATTCCACATCATTCCTATATGGGTCTATAATAAATAAATAATAATAATAATGTGCCATACATCTATAACACACACCTTCTAAAGGCATCAAAGTGCTTTAACAAAGTTGGTGGCAGATTATGGCTCGCCCATGCGCAGTTTTGAAACTGAGGGGAAAAGTGCAAGAAACCTTTCCCCATTCCACCTCCCGCAGAGGCTGACCATAGGCACAGTCACTAGCTCAGGAAAGCAAGGGAGTTCCTTCTGCTACAATTCACTAGGACTCTAGCCACCCCAAAGGAGTCTTGGGTATGGCCTCAACAGCCATATACAAGTGTGGGGTGGGGGAGGGGGAGGAGGAGGAGGAGGAGGCTACAGCAAAGTAATGCACATTGTAAAACATAATCCCAACTATTCGTACAAAATGATGGGATCTAAATTAGCTGTAACCACTCAAGAAAGATCTTTGTGTCACTGTGAATAGTTCTCTGTAAACATCTGCTCAGTGTGTAGCAGCAGTTAAAAAAGTTAACAGAATGGTAGGAACCATTAAGAAACGGATAGATAATATGAAGAAAATATCAGAATGCCATTATATACATCCCTGGTACACCCACAACTTGAATAACACATGTAGTTCTGGTTGCCCCATCTCAAAAAAGATAGATTAGAATTGGAAAAGTTACAGAGAAGGGCAACGAAAAAGAGTAAGAGTATGGAAAAACTTCCATATGAGGAGAGATTAAACAGATTGGGATGTCTCAGCTTGCAAAAGAAATAACTAAGAAGGGATATAAGAAGGGATAGAGACCTATAAAATCATGAATGATGGGGAGAAAGTGAATAAGGAAGTGTTACTTACCCCTTCACAAAACACAAGAACCAGGGGTTACATAATGAAATTAATAAACAGTAGCTTTAAAATACACAAAAGGAAGTACTTCACATAATGTACAGTCAACTCAATGTCAGGGAAAGTTGTGAAGGCCAAAACTATAAAGGAATTAAAAAAAGAATTAGACAAGTACATGGAGGATAGATCCACCAATGGCTGTTAAGCAGAGTGGTCTTGGATGCAACTTCATTCTCTGAGGGTATGTCTACATCTACAATTTTGCAGTGCTGGTTGTTACAGCTGTATTAGTACAGCTGTATAGGGCCAGCGCTGCAGAGTGGTCACACTTACAGCAACCAGAGCTGCAAGTGGTGTTAGATGTGGCCACACTGCAGCGCTGTTGGGCGGCTTCAAGGGGGGTTCGGGGAACGCGAGAGCAAACCGGGGAAGGAGACCAGCTTGCCCGCGGTTTGCTCTCGCGTTCCCCGAACCCCCGAGCAAGCAGGTCTCCTTCCCTGCGGTTTGCAGGGGGGTTCGGGGAACGTGAGAGCAAACCGGGGAAGGAGACCAGCTTCGCCGCGGTTTGCTCTCGCGTTCCCCGAACCCCCCTGCAAACCGCAGGGAAGGAGACCTGCTTGCACGGGGGTTCGGGGAACGCGAGAGCAAACCGGGGAAGGAGACCAGCTTCGCCGCGGTTTGCTCTCGTGTTCCCCGAACCACCCTGCAAACCGCAGAGAAGGAGACCTGCTTGCTCGGGGGTTCGGGGAACGCGAGAGCAAACTGGGGAAGGAGACCAGCTTCGCTGCGGTTTGCTCTCGCGTTCCCCGAACCCCCTGCAAACGGCAGGGAAGGAGACCTGCTTGCTCGGGGTTCGGGGAACGCGAGAGCAAACCGGGGAAGGAGACCAGCTTGATTACCAGAGGCTTCCTCAGGTATGCTGGGATACCTGCTTATTCCACGGAGGTCAAGAAAAGCGCTGGTAAGTGTCTACACTTGATTACCAGCGCTGGATCATCAGCGCTGGATCCTCTACACCCGAGACAAAACGGGAGTACGGCCAGCGCTGCAAACAGGGAGTTGCAGCGCTGGTGATGCCCTGCAGATGTGTACACCTCCTAAGTTGCAGCGCTGTAACCCACTCACCAGCGCTGCAACTTTGTGATGTAGACAAGCCCTCAGTGTCCCTAGCCTCTGACTGCCAGAAGCTGAGAATGTGTGACAGTGGATGGATCACTTGATGATTTTCTATTCTTTCATTCCTTCTGATGCACCTGGCATTGGCCACTGTTGGAAAAGAGGATACTGAGCTAGCTGGACCATTGGTCTGAGCCAGTGTGGGCATTCTATGTGCTTTTGTAATTCTGCTTCCAAGACACTATTCCACTTAGGTCGGGTAACCCCAAATTACTCCCTTAATGAGAGGCAAAAGGAAAATAGAGCTCATAACTAATTAAGACTAACAACACCTGTATGAGGTACTTAACTGTTATTACGCCCACTACAGATAGTGAAACTGAGTTGCAGAAATTGGCTTTTCACCATGTTAGCATAATGGCAAGTTTCCACTGTACCGGACAAGTCACATCAATGATGTGAAATGAAACATACTATTCTACTTCCATAGAGTCCTGTTCCGCTGTTGAGGTGAACTATTGTTTCCAGCACCAGGACCGGCTCCAGGCACCAGCTTACCAAATAGGTGCTTGGGGCGGCCACTCCAGAGAGGGGCGGCAGGTCCAGCTATTTGGCAGCAATTCGGCGGAGGGTCCCTCTCTCCCGGTTGAAGTGAAGGACCTCCCACTGAAATGCCGCAGATTGCGATCGTGGCTTTTTTTTTTTTTTTTTTTTCTGGCTGCTTGGTGTGGCGAAACCCCTGGAGCCAGCCCTGTCCAGCACAAACATATACTGAAGAAAAGGAGGCGAAGGAAGGTAGAGAACTGACTCACACAAATGTATCAATACTACTGAGGAGACATTTATATACAATAGCTTGAACTATACATACCTCAACTCATCTTGTAATTGTTTTGGTATTATTTTCAGGACTTGATAAGAAAGTTGCTATTTGCAAGGAGATATTTACACTTTTTGTACTTCAAAATCCTGGCAGGATTTTTTTCCATCCCTAGTTTATTGTTGTATTTAAGAGTGTTAAAATATATTTTATTGAAAATATGCTAATGCAAATGAGGACAAACATTGTTTACTAAAGATAATTGTAATTCTGAATACTGTTTCCTGTGATCCCTTAGCTGAGAACCAACAAGTTAATGACACTGTTTTATATAGTTCCCTGATGACTATGAATCAACTTTCATTGCAAAGCGTATCAGAAAAATGGATTGTATCACATTCTGTAGTAACTAACTTCTGGTGAAGTGCATCTGTTAGTAATCTCTGTCAAATTGTCTCCTCCTTAACACTTACTGTATGTATTTCCTTCAGAATAAAAGAAAGTTTATGTACTAAGAAGCAGTGAATTGAAAATGTGCTTGATGGGATCTTGCAAAAGTTTTCTAGTACTTCTGTGGAACGAAAAAAAATGGTCAGAATGTTCAAAAGAAAAGCACCTTTAGGGGCAGCTATCTGATTAGATGTCTAAGGCTGGGAAATTCACATACAGTGGCTGTCAGATTTGAAAACAGGCTGGGGGAAGGAGGGAAACAAACTTTCATTCTAATCCTGCACTAAAAAGATGGTAAAATCCCTTCTTTTTGAACACAGTAGAGAAATTGCCATTTGGGGAATTCCACCTTATTTTACAGAAAGAGTTATTTTGATTCATACATGGTAGAATAAACCATCCTTAGTGACAAAAAAGGTCCACTGACTGAAGTTAAAGCTTCAACCACTGACACATATACCCACAAACATACACAAATACACACACAGAGATTTAAAAAGTTTTGAAACTCTAACAGAAGGTAAAGTTTGAAGAAATTCTGCTCTAAGGGCTAGATCATTAGTGTGAGATCTGGCCCACAGAAAATGACTGCACACTCTTGTGTTGTCCCAGAGCATCTCAGGAGGGAATTGTGACCCAGGGAATCACAGCACCCTTCTTCCCCTGACTGCTGGTGCTCCACAGAAAGAGTGAACTGAGACCTGCCTCAGCATACACTCCTGTTGCCCTGGCATACCTTCATCTTGGGGGACGAGGAGTCAAGGCTACACTCACTCCCCAAACCCTCCCACCCTTCCTGACCCAGGCTTGAGGGAAGGATATAGCATCTCTGTGAAGACTGCTTCCTCCTATGCACAGTAAGCTGTGGTATTGTTATACTCGTGCATACAAGTAAATGGCCTCTTCTACTCCACAATCTGATCCTTAGATAGCGAATGGATTTAATCGAACTTTCATGAATTCAAGAGTATTTTGTATCTGACTTAAATCCAATCCACATACCTCAATCATTTGATGTGGCTCATCAGAGTGTCTCATCTAATTGTGACTTCTAAATATAGGCACTAGGCAGAACACAAACCCACAATGCTGCTAATATGTCGCATATTCCAGTAACAAAAGTACTGCTCAATTAAAAAAAAACATGTAATCCTTTCCAGTCTAGTTTTGATATTAAGCCCCAATTGTTCACAATGTATTTGTCAAGACTATGCAGTTTAAATATTGTAGATATATATAGTACAAAACAAGCAAAAGTAAAAAAATTGCACTCTGTACAAGCTCCGCTTACTACACGGTATTACTTTTGCCTTTTGATTGGTGCACACAACTCTATTAGGTCCCAAACCAACTCCCATTGAAATCAATAAAAGGACTTGCATTAATTATAATGGGAGTTGGATCAAGTTCTTTACACTAATGGTAGTTATGGTCATGAATAAGTGGGAAATTAATCCTCTGAGTAATCATACAGAAAGCATCATATTCTACTAGGCTAAAAGAAAAATAAAATGTATATTTTTGTGGCAATAATCATTATAAATGAATTAAACATAGCATGAAATTCAACAAACCCTACAATATACCTCGATTAATCTCCCTTTTCTCAGCACTTTCATATCTCTTTTTTTTTAAACTTAATACTATACGAATGATCTCAAGTAATGGCCAGTTGTCTGATACAATATTTTAATTCAGGAATTGGTAGATTAGTTCAATGCTAGTTTAGTTCAATGTAGTTTTGCAGTTTCTGTTCTGGAAACCCATGGAATTAAAGCTGCATATGCAAGTACAGTGCCTTCAGCTAAAGAACTTCATGAACTTGTGCAAATTATGGTAATTTGCATCACGGACTCTGCAAAGTAATCAGGAAAATGATGATGATACACCATGGCAAATATTTTGCCCCCTAAATCCCACAACATCCACCTGTAGATGTAACAGATGTTCCCAAATGTTTTAGCTGACCACACTGTAAATAGCATTGTTAATGGCTACAGACAAATGGAATGTTAACACTGTCTAATGCTACATTTAAAAATAGTAATGTATGGCATGGAAGCTGTGAAACTAAAATGCTTTGTGTCACAGATAACCAAAGTCCAATCAGTGATTTGAGTACATAATATGACAAACACCATTCTTACAACTCCTAATAATAAGTACAATACATTTGTACTTATATAGTACAATACAGTAGTGAATTTGACTCAAAGACAATTATAATGTACATTTCTAAATTATCTTAAATAATTAGTATCAATATATACATAGAAAAACTTTAAAAACTCCAGTTTAGACAAAGCTGTGCTTCAAAGAATAACTCCTGAAACAGTATATTGTGAAATATTACTATTATGGCAAACTGTATGGACATAGGTCATAGGTCTAAAGGGAAAACTCTTACCTGTATCATTGCCTGTAATGGCAATAACAAATAATGTTATGTCAGATTTATTTTTCATGTCTGGAATAGAGGGAGACACTTCCTCAGATTCTAAAACCTCTGTGGTTTCCTCAACTTTGGGTGGTCTGGTAGGTCGTGCAACTGCAGTGGCACTTGATGATGTGAAATATTCTTTATCAATTTCTGGTTCCACTGTCTTGCCTTCCACTGTCAGACCATCATCAGTAGTGATTTTACTGGGAGAAATAGATTCATCAATTATTACCATGTCTATGCTTGTTTCCTCCTCATCTTCCTCATTAATTATACATGGCGGCGTTGTAGTAACAAAGGACTTGGTAGTTGAAGTTGGTTGGATTTTGTCTACTGCACTTAGAACAGTTGTTTTATCTGTTCCAATAGTTGAAAATATAATTGGTTCTGTTCCTTTAGGTTCCTCCAATATTCCTGAACCTTCCAGACTATGGGTTGTAAATTTTTCCACTTTTTCCACAGAAGTAGACTTCTCAATCTGATGAGTAATACCTTCTGGTGCAGAAGGACCTGTTGGCACTGTATGTGAAGGTAACTCAGATTCCCAACTCACCACACTACTGCCTTCTGTTTCATTTTCTTGTTTGATACGTGGTACTCCACCTTCATCTACTTCAGTTTCAGTGGTTGGTGGTACTGGCATAACTTCAGTGGTCTTTACTTTGTATTCAGTAACAGCAACAACTTCTGGAGACAGTACAAGCTGTATGGTCCCAGTGGTTGTTTCACCAGACGCTAGAACTTTTTCATAATCCCTTATCTTTATATCAGGCACGAAAGCTCCTGTAGTTGTATGTATTTCATCATATGCTGATCCTTCAGTAATTATGTCCACATCCTGCCTTTCAGTAATAGCTGTGTGAGCCAATTCAGGTTCTAAAGTTGTCTTTTGTTCATATATTTGAACAAATGTCACAGGTACCTTAGAAGTAGTTGCAGTTGAATCAGTGGCAGTAGCCAATTGTTCCACAGTAATTCCATATGGTTTTTCTTCCACTGCTTCTTCAGTAATTTGGATCACATCTTGTCTTTCAGTAACACTGGTCTGAGCAGATTCAGATTTAGAGACAACTTCCTGATCATCTGTTTCCACGTGTACTTGAGTAGATGTCACATCCATTTTAGAAATGGATGCTGTGGACTCTGTGGCAGTAACCATTTGTACCATAGCTTCACCTTTGGTAGAGTGTTCCTTTTGAAATACTGTTCCTTCTATATCTTGAGTTTCCACATATGGGTGAATAGTAGTTATCACTCTGGAGATTCCTAGATCTTGACCCTGCTCAATAGTGCTTCCTTCCTCAATCAAATCATCTTGTTGCCCTTCTGTTCCTGCACTAGGTACAACCTTTTCTTCATAGGCTTTTACAGTAGTGGACGTCACTGAAGATAATTCTTCTTTCATGGTTGTTCCAGTACTTATCTGGCCACCCTCTGTGACTGCATATTTTGTGAACTCTTTATCTGTAAATGTAAGGTCCTCAGTAAATAGTGCTTTTTCAGTAGTTTCTTCTGGTTTCATTTCTGGTGCAGGAGCAAATGTTCTCACGGTATCATGATACCTTGAAACAACATCTGTATGTTCTGTAAAACCTTCTGTCACTTCCATGACAGGGGGCCTGGCAGTTGGTAATTTTGTAACTTTTGATGCTGGCCCGGATGGCAGAAAGGACTTTATTGTTGCATTGCTTTCATCCAGCAATATTTTTGATACTGTGATCACTTCCAGCTCTATAGCTCTGCGAGTGGGGTAGACACTTGTAATAGCTTTACCCTGATCTATATCAGCTGATATAGCTGTACGTTGTTCATCAGTTTTTGTTTCTGTTGGCTCAACACTTATCTTAGTTTTATCTTTTGCTGTTGAAATTGCTGCTTCAGGGTGCTTTGTATGTTCTACAATATAAATTTGCCCTGGAGAAGGTGTAGAAAATTCCATTCCAGAGATACCATCTCCTGTTCTTAAAGCTCCATATGTTTTCACATAATGAAGCAAATCTTCTGTCACATTTTCCTGATCTTTATCAGTAGGTAGTGGAGTGCTTGAAACTCGAGGAGCAAGTGTGAATTTCTCACTAGCAACATATCTCTTAGGTTCTGTTTTGTCCTTATCAGAATCAGGAATAACTGCTGTGATATAAGGGGCTGTAACATCAATTGTTCTCAATTCAGGCTCTCTAGTGTCTTCTAAGATGATTGAGCCTTCTGTTTTTAGAAATGGGTAGATGTCAGTCTCCATTCCCTTTACTACCCCTTGTGCTGAAGTGGTACCTTGTGAGACAGTGATGGCCTCAGCTTCCGTCTGATTAACTGCTGGTACAGATGTAGACATAGGTACTCCAAAGGAAATTTCAAGTGCATCGGTAGTCTGCACATCCTCCAAATCCTCTCTGCTTCCTTCAGCTGATCCCTCATTATCAAACAGAATAAGCTTGTCTGTAATTCTAACTGCTGGAGTTGACTCACTTGCTGTAGAAGATGCCCTAGCAGTTACAGTATGACCATCTAAGAATGTCTTTGATACAGTAATTACTTCTAATTCTGGGATTCTGCTAGAAGCCAAAGTTCTGTGGTCAGGCATAACAGTGTATGTGCTTCCTTTGCCATTCTCCTCCTCTGTGGTAGGTTCATGATGATCAGTGTGCACATCTTTGGGAATTACAATAGCTGTTAGTTTCTTGTGAGTTTTTGCTTCCATTGATTCTTTTGTAGGTTGAGCACTAAGATACATTTCCTCCTTCGTTAGTGTAACTGAAGTCTCTGTTTCAGCAAACTCTCTCACAGTGGCATTTGCAGATGTTCTCATTGGGCCCACCTCTATTTGTTCAGTCTGACTTTCAACAGTTTGTGTATTTTCAATTTCAAAATCTTCCCACGAATCTGTGATTGGAAGTGATGTGGGAATCGCACTTGTAGCTGCTCTATGCTCTGAAATTACTGAGGACAAATAAACTTCCTTTCTGATTTTAGAAATATCTGATTTCTTAGATAATTCTACTGCAGAATAAGTGTGCTCCAACTCCTTTTGTATAGGTGTACTCATTGCTAGCCTAGGTGTAGAATCAGTTTTAGTCATTTCCAATGATTCAGAAGAATACACTTTGCCATCTGTGACAATTTGAGGTAGAATAGTGGTTAACTTAATGTTCTCCTTAAGCATCTTCTCTTCTTGTTTTTTCTCACCCCCTCTGGTAGTTAGTATTATACCTTCCTTTTTGCTTTCCAGGATCACTTTTTCCAAAGATGGGATCTCTGATTCAGTGATTGAACTATCAGGGATATTGGGTTTTAGAGTAGGCATCCCAGGTATTATTTTTAGTTCTGTTAATGGATTGGCTGGCTCACTTTTCATAGGAATGTCCAGCTCAACAGATGCAGACTCTGATATATTTTGTTTACCTAAAAAAAAGATGTTAAAGAATCAGTTAGAAAGGGTATAAATAAACCCATTTTTATACTTTTCTGATGCAAACTAAATGTTAAACCTGAACAGAATGAATGAAAACGACTAAATGTTTTAGAAAAGATTATGAATTCAGTACAGCTTTAAATGCCAGCATAAAAACACTATATTACAATGCCACAAGATTTGCTTGAGTTCATACACTATACTCAGAGGAAGTTAGATTAGGGCTGAAGGTGAGAACAGTATTTTTTCACAGAATGGCTTTAATTAATTTGCCTTTAGCCGAAGTATTTGTCTGCCAGATTTTGTTTTAATTTAAAGGTGCTATTGAGTGTTTTTAAGTAATGGAAGGAAATTAAATGTTATTACTTTTAGTTTAGGATACAATATTATTCATAAAAGTTCTGTCTTTTGCTCCCTAAGCTGGAAGTGCTGTGAGGGCAGCATCCTCAGATCTGGGGGAGGGAATCTCTTGCATTGCTGAACAACAACAAAAGCAGGAGTAACAAAGCAATGTCAGTAATATTAGTTTCATGGTGCTATATTAACATTTTCAGAGGTCTTCATACAACATAATGTCAACAAAATACAAACATATTGCTCTTTATTGTACTGAATGAAATGTTGAATTTGAATTTTTCATTTCATACTCTTGACAACTGACTCCCAGTCTATCAGAAAATTCTTGCAGTTAAAGAAAGAGATGTTTCCCATTTCCCCTGGTGCCTTTATGCTATGCCATGTATTAGTTGTATTGTAAATGTCATGGGTGTTTTTTCAAGGCTTACTTTAGTATACAATTCACTTGTATAACAGGAAGTAAAATACCAGCTCAGTATATTTTCAGCACATAATTACAAATCACAAAAAGGAACCCTGACAGCAACAGGAGTGTGCTTAGGCAACAGAAACTAGCATGCCGTCCTAAAACACTGTATTATAATGTCATAAGATTTGCTGTAATCCACGTAAACTATACTCCGAGGCACTTAGATTAGGTCTGAAAGTGAGAACGATAGTCCACCGAGGTCCAAAAAATACCCACAGGCAGGATCAGAAACCTCCTATTGCAATGAAGTTGACTTTTGGAAAACAGTTTAAAAAGGCATAATCCTGCTTCCCTTCACACACAAAACTGGGAGCATTATATATGAAAGGACAACAGGATCAGGCCCTTTAAAACACCAAAACAATAAGGGGACAGCAGTTGCGGATCAAGACTGGAGTATGGCCCTTAGAGCCAACATTAGGACATAGACAATTTCAAGATTTTTAGTACATAAATATGTCAGCACTAGCTATCCCAGCAGAACATAATTGAACCTACAGCCTCTTTCATATGAAAGTATTGTTAAGTATCTAATCAGGTAATTAAAATCCCTACACAAACATGCAAGAAGTTTATATAGTTACAATGTTTTAGGAAGACAGGGACAAAGGCCAAAAGCTGCGTTTCAGAATTAATGAATGAGCTCAGGGAAACTCAAAGACTCAGCATATGATATGAAAGTTTTATCATTCCTACCTGAGGGCCAGAGGGCAGGGAGAAAGATGAGGTTTGAGACAGGATTCAGAGGGTCACATTTACAGAAAGGAGATATTCCAGAGAATGGAGCAAAGAAGAATCTATTAACCACTAAGACATCCAGAATTTAAGAGCACAGGGAAAAGACTATTAGAACAGACAATGGGACAGGCAGAGAGGGGGAAGAAGTTAAGGGAGAATACAGGAACATGCAAATTGAGCACATCCATTTGTTTCATGCTCAGGAGTACTCAATACGTATGTATGTATCAGGTATTTTCACATGCACATGGCTAATTAGATGTCTCTCAGGGTTTGTCTATACTTAGAGCGCTGAAGTGGTACAGCTGCACTGGTGCAGCTGCGCCTCTGTAGCACTTAATGAAGATAACTACTTTTGCCAATGGAAGAGCTTCTCCCATTGGTGTAGATCAGGCCCATGGGCAAGCAGAAGGGTGGGGCTGCTGGGTTTTCCCCCTGCCCAGGGGGTGCCCACCTCACAGCGCCGCGCTCCAACTGCCCTAATGGCCAGAATCGCACGTGTCTCCATCTCCCGCTCCCCCTGCCTGGCATACAGCAGATCCGTCACTTCTGGGGCCCGCTGAGGCGGGAAGCGCTGGGCACGAGGCAGAGCCAGTAAGTGCCGAGCGAAGGGAGGGGCATCTGGCCTGGGCTTGAGCTGCAGCTCGGGGGGGAGGGACTGTGCCGAGATCCCCTCCGACCCTCCCCTTCAGTTGGGGCCAGGGCGGCTATTGCCCTGGTTGGTCCCAGGAAGGCCTCCGTAGTGATCGGGGGGCAGGGGAGTTTGAACTGTCTGTGGGCAGCCAGTAAATCCCCAGGGGAGACGTGTGTGTATCTCTGTGTCTCTCTGTGTGTGTGTTGCAGCTGCCCTGCCCTGACTGCTGCCCCCTTCCCTGTTCCAGGGACCTTCCCTCTCTTTGGCCCCTATCACACTGTGCCCCACACACCCCCCCCCGGGCTCCCTGCGGCCCCTGTGTTTGTGTATTGGACAGTCACATCGAATCCCTTCACACTGCCTCCTTTTCCCCTCCCCTTAGTTCTTAGCCCCAGAAAATCCCTTCAAACTGTCCCCCTTTTCCTCTCCCCTTATTTCATGGGGGGCTGATGAGCTGAGCGGGCAGTGGCGGCAAGGCTTTATACTTGGGGGGGGGTGAGGAGGCAAGCGGCGAGTTAGTGGCTGGAGGGGGGCATCCATTTTCAGTATTTTAATTTTTGGTACTGCTGTGTGTAGTACTATAGTGACTCCTGGGAGGTTGAAGAGGGGTGTGATGGTGGGGTTGAGCAGTAAGAGGGCAGGTCCTATTTTACTGCTGTGATCTGGTCACCCTATGCACGTTGTTTCTTTCCCCCTCTACAGGCTTCCACACACCGTCAGTGCCATGCTAGTGTGCCATGCACAGTGAGCTATCTCTTCTCTTTGTGTATGACTGTGAGTGTTTCCCTTGTGTGTACATTTATTCAACAAAATCTTGAGCTTCATAAAGGATACCATGAGTGAAAAGAAAAAGAGAATCAGAGTACAGAGTTTTCAACACTGAATGGATGAATAAATACTTATGTACTGTTTCCAAAGACAAAACACTGTGCCTCGTGTGTCGTGAAATGTTAGCCATTCCGAAAGAATACAACCTTCGGCAGCACTTTGAAACTAAACATCCCAATCTCACCAAATTGAGCCCAAATGAAAAAATAATTAAAGCAGCCAGTTTAGCGAAAAACCTTAGTGGAGAACAGCAAATTTTCAAGAAAGTGAGCACTGAGAACGATATGGTTACTAAAATAAGCTTTCAAATTTCTCAGGAAATTGCTGCTGCTGGGAAATGGTTCACACAAGTTTTTAAAAAAGTGTATGTTGATTGCTGTATCTGAGTTATGTCCAGAAAAGAGGGGAATATTTGAGAATGTCGGTCTGTACAGAGAAGAATAGCTGACATTTCTACCAATCTAAGTGATCAGTTAAAGCAGAGAGTCAGTGAATTCTGCTTTTACTCCCTAGGTATGGATGAAAGCACCGATTTAAAAGATATCACCCAACTTCTTATTTTTATTAGAGGTATTGATAAAAACTTTGAAATTACTGAAGAATTTGTTGGCATGTGCTCCATGATGGGTTGCACGACTGGAAAAGAAACCTCCAGTGAAGTGATAAGGTGCATGAATGATAAGTCGGGATTAGGTTTCACAAACTTGGTGGCCATTTGTATTGATGGTGCTCCAGCTATATGCGGAAAAAATGTTGGAGCAGTTAGTCTTCTTGAAGAATTTATCAGGAGACAAATAACCAAACATCACTGCATTATACATCAGCAGGTTTTGTGTAGCAAAGTCTTAAAATTTGAACATGTAATGTCAGTGGTAGTTTCCATTGTAAACTACATCCGTTCTAGAGGACTAAAACATAGGACATTTTGAGCCTTTCTTGAAGGGGAAGATGCCGAGTGCAGCGACTTAATCTACCATACGGAAGTGAGGTGGTAGAGTCGAGGAAGACTGCTCCAGCGTTTTGTTGCTTTGAAAGAGGAGGTACCAAAATTCCTAGACAATGGGACAATAAAATTTCCAGAGTTTGAAAATGAGTCCTGGAATCAAGAGCTCTTTTTCTTTTGTGATATTACAGCACACTTGAATGATCTCAACATTCAACTTCAAGGAAAAAAATCAACTTATATTTCAAATGTGTGCAGCAGTGAAAGCTTTCAAAATGAAATTGAAATTTTTCAGAAGTCAGCTTTCAAAAGATGAAATGTGTCACTTTCCCACTTGTGCACATATTCCTCAGCACAAACATGCCGAGTTAGGAGAAAAATATGCAAAGCACATCAATCTTTTGATTGAAGAATTTGACAGAAGACTCACTTTGTCTAAAGTTGAAACTGATTGAAGATTCCTTTTCTGTGGATCCAGAGGAAATGCCACTAAATTTCCAGTTGGAGGTAATTGAACTTCAATGTTCAGCAGTTTACCGAAATAAGCACAGAGAAAGCAGACTGCAGGACTTCTACAAAAGTCTGGACAATGAAAAATACAAGAATCTTATCGAAGTTGCACTGAAAACGTTCAGCATTTTTGGAAGCATTACATATGTGAACAAGCATTTTCCATCATGAACATGAATAAAAACAAACGTTCTTCTCTGACTGACGACCATTTGGAAGACATTATGAAAATATCCTCTTCAGATATGACCCCCGAATACGACAAGCTTGTTGCCAAAAAGAGATGTAATATCTCTCATTAAATTTGCGAAGTAATTATGAAAAGTACAAATGTTTTCTTTCAATGGAACAGGTGTTTTTCATTTTTCCATGATTCATTAAAAAAATTAAAATAATTTAAAAAATTGTTTGCCTCAGTTGAAAAATTCTTAATAAAATATAACACACACACACACACAACCTTCCTTTTTGGCTCACAGCTGTTTTGGTGGGGCTGCGCTGGGGAAGGAGGGTTTGTTTTTGCAAGGCAGGTGGCGCTGGCGGGGGTGGTTTTCGCAGGGCCGGGTGGTGCTGGAGTGGGGGGATGTGCTGGGGGGGGGCTGGGCAGTGCTGGAGGGGGTGTTATAGCGGGGCTGGGTGGGGCTGGGGGGGTGTTTCGGTGGGGCTGGGGGGTTCGGCCCTCAGCTATTTTCTTTGGAGTAATATGGCCCTCGCCGCTTTATGAGTTGTGCAGGCCTGGTGTGGATACTCTGCCTCCCGAGAGGCAATTGCTATGATGATGGGAGAAGTCCTCCACTCCCCTGAGCAACCATGTAGTTATACCAACACACGTTTGTAGTGTAGACCAGGGCGTAGGCATTTCTTCATGCATATAAGATATTTGTATGCATAAACTAGGCCTACACAAATGTAGGTTTGAAGTTTCACACACCTAATTTTGAAAATGTTGCCCTTACAGACAAGCTATTAGATTATACGTTGAAATGGACAAAGAGGTGGCCAGTCAGATGTATCCAAATCAAGATCCAAACTTCATCAAAGTTCAGATCATTAGGATCCAAGGGCTTGGTCCATACCCAGTATGGAGTTAGATCCATTCATTAAGTTTGGATCAGGAGCCAGAAGTTTGGGGGTGTTTGGATACAAGGTTCTGGTGTGAGCCACTCTCTAATTAACATCTGTTCCAGTGGGAACAAAGTTTAATGTTTGTTTTAAAGAATATTAACATTAAATAGAGATGGGGAAAAATAGAAAATAAAGCCAGCATCAAAATATATTTATGAATAAAGAGACAGAATGTGATTCACCACTATTTGAGGGCTTTGCAATACTAGTTATTTGTGACTTTTTAGGTGACTGCCAGGTTTTCATTAAAATGTTTGCAAATCTTAAAAGTTTAACAAATTCATGCCTGATATGCAGTTACTTCCTATTCATTACTTATTAACTGCTAATCTCCTGATAAAAACTTTCAGACATTCAGTGAGTGAGCAGAAATAAACAAACCAAAAAAATAAGGCCAAATGCATCAGATATTTGGTTCAGCAATTACTAATTGACCAACTCTAACAAACAAACAAACATACATTTTGTTTCCTAAAGAAGAAAAAGAATACAATATAAATTCTATTCAGTTTATAGCTAGGTGGCCAAATTTTCTGCTGGTGCAAACTGAAATCCAAGGAGCAGTGCTGATTAACATCATCTCTAGGATTGTTTCAGCTACACTAGGTAAGTGCCTTATCACTAATATGATGTATACATTTTTCATAGACATGATTCAGATCTGTAAACTTAACTGAGAAGAATTAGCTGAGACACAGATGCTTCTTCTCAGTGAAGGCATCTAACAGCATTTCTTTCTGCCTTGTACAAAAAAAGAGTTGATTTTTTAATATGTTCCAACTCCAGTTTTAACTGGTTGCTTCTCTATCCAGATGTTTTGCATTACTGTACTCCTTGCACCATGTGTTCAAGAGGCTGTCTTCTTTGTGCTTCTTCTGATGTAAGACATGAGACAGATTTTGCTAATAAAATGCATGACTCTTTTAGCAGCAAGAAAGCAAATTATCTCCACAACTGCTGCTTACATCAAAGGCTACCTTGTATTGCTTTCAACTGATTCCTTTTATATTAAGAACAACCTGAATTAAGTTGATTTTGGATGGACCCTATGTGAATTGGTAGAGATGCTGTACTTTTTCATTCTCCAACTGTTTACTTTATGCTTTCACTCTGGAACAGCTTTCTTCCCTCTTCTTCACTGTTGTTTAAATAAGGCCATTAAAATAGTGGAGTTATATTAAGACCTAATAATTTTATCTAGGAAAACACACTATATGGCTCGAGAACAAAATGCTTTAACTTTGAGACCACTAACAGAGACGTTTAATAAGAAATGTCTCTCTAATTTACTCTCTAGAGGCAGACAATACTAATTTTACTTACATTTGACAAATCAGTATTTCTACATTTTCAGGATACGTAGGCCCCAGTTCAACAAGACACTTAAGCATGTCTCTAACTTTAAGCACTTGAATAGTCCCTTTGAAATCAATAAAACTACTCACATAATTAAGCTGAGGCCTACAGTTAAGTATCTAGATGAATTAGGGCCTTATACTACATCAGGACCTTATGAAACATGCCCGGCAAACATGCCCATGCAGAAGCTCATCAAGTCCACTTTTTGAAGCAGGTCAAAAAAGAAATAAACCTCCATACTCCAATCAGTGGTTGATAAAAAAAGTAGTCCATGATTTACTCTCTAGCTGCTGCAGTATTAAGGGCCTGATGTAAAGCCTAATGAAGTCAATGGAAAGACCCCCACAAGCTTCAATGGATTTTCAATCAAGCCCTAAGAAAAGAAAAAAAAACACCTTTTCCTCTCTGTAATGAGTGGCCATAAAACCAGTATCCATTAGAAATGAAGTCACTTTTGGCTGAAATAATATTTTGTCCCACCGCAGCTGAGCATCAGTGTTCTGCAAATTTTGCTTTGTAGGTAATTCTTTTTTAACATTCCCTCTCCCACCAAAAGCAATCTTAGCCTTTAACAAATAAAAGACTTTTTTGATGACAGCCCTGATGCAGCAAAGTACTGGAGCACATGCTTAACTCTATGGTCAAAGTCAACACTTTAGGCATGATCTTAAGTACCTTGCAGAATAAGGGACTAAACGTGAGCTGTAGGAAATAAACACAACAAAACAATTAACAGAGGTTAAACTTCAAGAAGACTTCAGAAAGATCTGTAAGCAACCAAGAAGAAAATGAAAGATAATAAGCCATATGGTTTCTGTAGAGCAAAAAAATAAAATCATGATCAAAGTGATGGTCTCTTATTTTTATAAAACAAGACTTTAGACTTCAAATCTCAAATTATTAGTCTGAGCCAATTTTATTTTCCAGAGTCAAGACTATTTGTATAGTATGGTTTTGCAACTGGAAAGCAAACTAAGTAAATCTTAAACTTAACTGTACTATAGATAGATTTTTTCTTGGCTCATGATTTTATCTGAAGCTAATAAATTGTGCTTTGTAATTTAAATCTATTGTCTGGGTTTCTGGTTTATATATTTTAAAAAATAAAAACACCTATTTAATTCAGTTTTTAGACTAGCAATCTTCAGAATGTGGTTTGGAGGTTTCTTCTAATTTTAATTGCAAAATTAAATTCAATATATATAGAATTTCTACCAAGGAGAGTTTGAATCACAATAAAGACTTCATGCTAGGCTGAAGAAAGAGGTGTCTCCTTTTTTTAAATAAAAGGTTTGTTTTGATAATGATTAAGACAGATGCCTCCTTTGGCACAGATCTGTTGCTTTGGAGCATTTGAAAAATCTAATCCACTAGCTGGCTCCACAAGGGCCAGAGTTAGCTATCCTTTCTTGAGCGGAGAAGCAGAGCCGCCCGGGGGGTGGGGGAGCAAGTGGGGCAATTTGCCCTGGGCCCCACTGGGGCCCCCACAAGAGTTTTTCGGGGGCCCTGGAGCGAGGTCCTTCACTCGCTCTGGGGGTCCCAGAAAACTCTCGCGGGGACCAGGCCCTTGGAGCTTCTTCCGCTCCGACTCTTGGGCGGCAATTCGGCGGCGGGTGGCCCCTGCCTCTGAAGACCTCAGGCCCCCTGAATCCTCTGGGTGGCCCTGTGAAGAAGCATATGTTTACATGTGTCCCACAGATTCCAATTGGACTACTCAAAGTCACAGAGGATATTACTCAGCATGAGTGAAAGTGGTAAACTGAGGTCCTTAATCATTGCCATTTCACTTACTAAATGCATAATGTGCATAACAGTCAAAAAGTTAAATCACTGGCTTTCAGGCAGTTGTACAAGAAAGATTTGGAGCTGAACATGAGCACCCAATGTGATGCTGTGGCCAAAAGAGCTAATGAGATCCTGGGATGCATAGACAGGGGAATCTTGAGAAGGAGTAGAGAAGTTATTTTATCTCTGGATTTGGCACTGGTGTGACCGCTGCTAGAATATTATGTCCAGTTCTGGTGCCCAGTATTCAATAAGGATGTTGATAAATTGAAGAGGGTTCAGAGAAGAGCCATGAGAATGGGTAAAGGACCAGAAAACATGCCCTATAGTGATAGACTCAAGGACTTCAGTCTACTTAGTTTAACAAAGAGAAGCTTTAATGGTGACTGGATTATCTATAAGTCTATAAGTATCTACGTGGGGAACAAATATTTAACAACAGACTCTTCACTCTAACAGAGAAAGGTATAATACAATCCAATGCCTGGAAGTTGAAGCTAGACAAATTCTGACTGGAAAAAAGGCATACATTTTTGACAGTAAGGGTAATTAACCAGTGAAACAAGTTACTAGGGTCATGATGGATTTTCCATCACTAACCATTTTTAAATCAGGATTGGATGTTTTTCTAAAAGATCTTCTCTATGAACTATTTAGGGGAAGTTCTATGGCCTGTGTTACACAGGAGGTCAGACCAGATGAGCATAATGGTCCTTTCTGGCTTTTGAATCTATGAGGCAGAGGAAAGTTTACTGGGACACAGTAAACATGTGACAGCACTGCTTTCAGCGATACTTGGATCTGTTTTGCAGACTTTAGGCACTGGCGCTACCTAGATAACTCTGCTTGATTTTGCCACAGAGGAACGCTGTGTGTTTCCAATTAGCAGCCTCTGATCTAATAAATGAATGTAACAATTCTTTAATGTTACTTTTCATTAACACAAGACCCATAAATGTCAGCGTTCAAGTATTAGGGGAAAAACATAAGATACATTATGAAAATACTGACAGAGCACTAAGCATCGTACTGAGGTTTTGTGCAAGGTTTTAAGAAACCAAGATTGCAGTGTGGTGACTGCTACAAACGAGTGCTCTTAACCAGTTTCATATGGAACAGTTGTGTCTGAGCTTCAGATCAGGGATTATTGTATCACACAGAGCCTCACAGTGACTGTATATTGCAGGAGTTCTCAAACTGAGGGTCAGGACCCCTCAGGGGGTCATGAGGTTACTACATGGGGGTCCTGAGCTGTCGGGCCACACCCCAGACCCCGCTTTGCACCCAGTATTCATAATGGTGTTAAATATGTTTAAAAGTGTTTTTAATTTATGGGGGGGCATGTTGCACTCAGAGGCCTGCTATGTGAAAGGGGCTACCACTACAAAAGTTTGAGAATCACTGGTATATTGCATTTTCATGTGACACACCGAGCTACACTGTGACATTTAAGCCTCAGTCCTGAGAGCAGTGTGGAATTGTCTCACTTTAGGGAGAGCAAGAGAGAGATTATTAACTATGTCACAATCTCTCTAGTATCAGTTAGTTAGTTAGTTAGACAGACATAGTTAATCTGGATCTGTAAAAAACAACAGAGAGTCCTGTGGCACCTAATAGACTAACAGATGTATTGGAGCATAAGCTTTCGTGGGTGAATGTGTCTGATGAATGGGTATTCACCCACGAAAACTTATGCTCCAATACATCTGTTAGTCTATAAGGTGCCACAATCTCTCTAGTGTTGACTCTTGTATACAAAGAGTGAGCAATTTCACTCTCCATCAGAGGGGACTGCTGTCAGTATGCTGGCCTTGTTTTGCAGATTGATTCAGAGGTTGGGTAAGTTCTTAGCTTCTCCTCTTTTCCCCTGCCCCCTTTTTGGATCCTGGCTTTTCAAGGGAAGAAAGGCAAGCAGGTGCACAGTCCTTGAGGAGCTGTGTAAATGTTAATATTCTTCACAAGAATTTGCATGCGGTCATTGAGTTTTTTTTCTTTGTCTTTGTGTTTTGGACAATGTTCACAGATGTAAAGATTTCATTAATTTGCAAACCAAAAAAAAGACAATGTATAACTTAAACCCTTTCACGTGAAAAACAATAAACAAAACTAATATGGTTTGGAGATACAGTGAATTGCTTAAAAAAGTTTTCTCTAGCATTTTGAATTGCATTCAATACTGCATCAGTACTAAATAAAACCAAATGCTACAATCTGATGACATAGTGTTCACCAGTTACCTCCCTCTTTGGTCATGGAAATAAGTGTGTGTGTGTGTGTGTGTGTGTGTGTGTGTGTGTGTGTGTGTGTGTGAGCACCATATTCTGTACTCATTAAGGGCCTGATCATGCCAGGTGCCTATCAGAGGAGCTGGATGCTCTCTCATTGACATCTAATGGATCTGAAGGTACCCAACCCTTCTCAGAAGTAGAGCTATGTGAATAACTGATTTTTCGGTTTACTGGCCATTCCAAAAAATTGAAAAAAATTATTTTGAGTGAACTCCAAATTAATTTTCTTTGAAATTTTTGGAAAGCTGAAAAGTTAAACTTTTGTTTAGCATCAAATGAAATATTTTGTTTGACCTGAAATAAAATACTTCATTTCACTTTGAGCTTTTAAAATTTTTTTTAAATTTTACTAATCAAATTGAAGTAAATTGAAAAAAGACAAACTCTATCATGTAGATGAGTAAGGGACCAATCCTGCATGAATATAGTCTTTATTTAAGCATGTAGTCCCTCTGAAGTCAATGAGACTACTTCTGTGAGCAAAGTTTTATAAGATCTGACCCACAAACAGTAGGGGAAAAAAACTATTTAAAAATACAAAAAACAAGAGCACCCTGTATAGCAATGTGCTGAGCATCTTCAGCTCCCACTGACTTCACTTAGAGTTGAGAGCAGTCAGCATGTCATGTTATGCCACACCCTTAGGTGTGTCATCAGCCATGGGGGTTGAACTGGGATATTGGGATCATAAAACACTACTGATTGAGCTAAGGATCTAGCTCTGTAACAGGCTCATCAATCTCTATATGTGGCCCAGCCTCCACTAGAGGGGGACGGAGTGACACACTGAGTGGGTGTGGCTTACTGTCACTGAAACAAGAAGTCCTGAATTAAACGCCCAGTACTTCAATGTTTACTCATGCAAATACCTCTTATTCCTTAACTTTAATGGGACTAGTTATGGAAATAAGGATTTTATTGATATCAATCAAGAGAAATACTGCTGTCAGGATATGTTGTAAGACCAGGCCTTGATACCTTAACTCAGCCACACTTTGGCCATGCACTGCATCACCTACAGTTCCACAGCGCTAGGAAATCCAGTAAACTGTGGGAGGTTGTTGAAAAATGTGTGCCACACTGTTGAGGAACAACAGGGCACAGATGAACCTTATCTCAACATTTTCTCTCTCCATAGTGCCTTGCCTTGTCCTTAATGTTATTTTAACAGAGTTGTTTCTGTTTGGTTTCTTTGTTTGTTCTGTAAAGCCACAGTAAAGAAATGCTTTTGTTACAATATACATGCTCTGTAAGGAATGGAATCAAGCAAAATGGCAGGTTAAACCCTTTTGTGACCGAAATGCATTGTTAAAATCATAATAAAAAAATCTTACGTTTAAAGCAGTAGGCATCAAACTTGCTATGTGGGTATGGGAAGCCTGTTTGGTTCTCATAGCGATACAGGGTTCTCACCCCAAGCAAACCTCCTCCACACTGGATTCTAGCCACAGACACAGGATAACGCACGCTGCCATCAGCCAGCCAGCCATAGTCACATTGGTCAAAGCCATTCCTCCAGGCAGCATGCAGGTCCCCAACTGTAGCAAGAACTGCATCTCTTTTCTCACACTGCTTCTTAGCTTCTTCAAAGGTTAGCTTGTTGGGCAGTGTCACATGGAACACGTCGCCTAGAGGAATAAAAACAAAGGTGAGTTTTACTGAACAGTTCCCTCTTGATACTCCAGTGCCGACTGCCTCTCCATTATTAAGGTTGAGACTCACTTTCCATTACCAACTCAGTTTAGTCCGATTCCCTCTGTAAGATATTTAGAACAAGGCCTTTCCCTTCGAATTTTGCATGTGTGCTCTGTGGCCAGAGAACCAGATCTGCCCAAAATTTACACTATGTACATGCACATGAAATTCACCCACTCACCACACAGCACAAAGATTGAATCTGTGATCTTTCTGTGAAGGAATTATGCAGTGGTTGGAGACAGACTCCTCCCCTCAACATGCAGGCAGGGCACAGAGGAGCCAAACCATGTGTGACTTCTACTTGAGCCTTAGGCTGAAATAGCCATTGTGACTTCAGTGCACTCAGTGAACCTGGAACATGGTTTGATAGTGCTTATTTTTCTCAGTGAAAGCAAATCTACTCTCTTAGATCTGCAGCCTCTTACTTGGCCCTTCTAGTCATCACTAGGATCTCTCTCAGGGCTCAAAGAATGGAAATGCTCCTCAATGGCTGCTGTAAATCAATTTTCAGAGTGATACTTCTACAAGTCGACTACTGATAGCATGCCCAATGAAAAGAAAAAGAGAATCAGCACTGGACACATTATGGTATGCCCTGAGTCTGTGACTTTAGCTGAAATAGACAAATTAGTCCAGAAGCTCCCTTGTGCACTTTGGCTTCAAGTGAATATTAATCTCCAAGTAACACCTTTCTACTTATAAATTACTCATGGGGTTTGAACAAAATGATTCCTGTGTCTTAGAATCAGTTCCATTGTAAATAGTCCTTTTGTGATTGAACTTTTTTTGGAGTTTTGTTTTAGAATCAAACAGAGCTTCTTCTTCACCCACCAAAATAATAACAAACTTAAAACCCATATCCTGGGAATGGTGCAATGTTTGACACCTTTCTCTGTCTAGACTGAAGATTGTAGCTAGTTAGATATAAAGTAAAAAATGTTCAGTTAAAGAGAGTAGGGTAAATTCAAGTTGCTTGTCATGAGAAGTTGAGTTTTCTCCCATCTTCTCTTGACCAGAATACAAAAATTCCTATTGCTGGGGAGAGCTGCTTAGCCACATTGGACATGTGATCTGTCTCACCTATGTATATGTCTCTAGATAACTTAGCAAAAGACAGATGGAGAGACTGCGTCCCATGAGCAGGTCCAGTCACATCAATATTACACTTGGTTTAGGCCTGAAAGGAATGCAAGTGTGAAAGAAGGCAGTGGGCTAAATTTTTCCTCATTCTTAGAAGCAGTGTGATTTGTTATTACAGCTGTAATATCAATTTCATGCCATGAATTTCCTTATACAAATTGTAGTGAATTTCTAACCTAGGGATAAATCACTGTAGCCATTAAGACCTGTTAATGATGGTTCAGAGTAAGGGACAGCACAGAATTGCATCATACTGAGTAGCATCAGGAGGCAAAATGCTTCTCTGAGCTCCTTAGACCTCAGAGGAAGTACGCCTACTATTATAGGTAGGGCCCTACCAAATTCACAGCCACAAAAAATGAATCATGGACCATGAAATCAGGTCTTTTGTGTGCTTTTACCCTATACTATGTCACTATATGTGACAGGGGAGACCAGAGTTTCTCAAATTGGGGAGCCTGACCCAAAAGGGAGTTTGTAGAAGGGTCACAAACTTATTTTAGGGGGGATTGTGGTATTTCCACCCTTACTTCTGTGCTGCCTTCAGAGCTGAAGTTAGGGTAGCAGTACCCTAACCCCACCTCCATACAATAACCTTGTGACACCTCCCCCCATCCCAACTCCTTTTTGGGTCAGGACCCCTACAATTACAACACCATGACATTTCAGATTTAAATCGTGGAAAATTGGGGCCCACATTTTTGCACCCACACATAGAATTGTGCATACCATTCTGCGTACTTCTGCCTCTTGTTACTGGATTTACATCTGCAAATGGTGGGAACACCTTTTCATGGTTTCACATTGTGCCTTCGCCCTGCTGAAAATCTACTTATCTGTGTCAAACAAAGAGCTGTTTATACAGAAGAAACCTTTTCAATCTGCCTGAATTTGCAATGTTAATAATACTGCACATTTGAGTGGTGGGTGGAGTGCCCTTCTTTCTACTGAATCTGTCTAATGATAGACCAGAGGCAGGGGCGGCTCCAGGCACTAACACACCAAGCGCGTGCCTGGGGTGGCAAGCCACGGGGGGCGCTCTGCCGGTCGCTGCCAGAGCGGCAGGCAGGTTGCCTTTGGCAGCATGCCTGTGGAGGGTCCACTGGTCCCACGGCTTTGACAGACCTCCCCCAAGCACGCCGCCAAATCTGCAGGACCAGGGACCTGCCGCAGGCAAGCCGCCGAAGGCAGCATGACTGCCGTGCTTGGGGCGGCAAAATACTAGAGCTGCCCCTGACCAGAGGCCAAGTTATTTGGTTTGTTTTCTAAATTCAGCCGGTGTAACAAAGATGCCATCTGTGTCTGAAGCTCAGTTTATGAGCAAAAACTTCATAAATGCTGAAAACAAAAAATGCATTTAAAGAAAAATGTAAACTAAAATGGGGCAAACTGCCTGAAGAGAGTCCAGCTTTTTGCCCATTACCACCTATTTGACATGCTATGGGCTTTTTGGAGCTGAAGGCACAAAGAATGCAAAAAGGTGGCAAACCGATCAGCTGAATACTTTTGGCATTCCACAGTGTATTGTGTAAAGATTAATTTCTTTCAAGAATGCTAGTGTGAAAATAAAATAAAAAATAACTATGTTAAAATAATGTCAGTTTTCATTTGTTCAAGCCAAGAAATTAGATACTTAGAATCCAAAACTTCTAGTTTAAAATCACCCCAGTATATGTGTCCGAACAAAATTCCAATTAACCACACACTGACACTACCAGAAATTAGCCTGCAATCAGCCTGTCCAATTTGAAAAGAAACGACACATCTATGTGTCAATGTTACTATGACCTGCATTTACAACAGTGTAATAATCATCATGACCAAATATAAAAACAAAGTCAAGCAAAACTCTCAAACCTGTAGACGAGTCTGGTTATATAAATCTGAAAACTTTTAAAAGTTGCTCTGCAGTTTTCCAAAACAAAAAAGAAAAAAGTTTCCTCCGTCCATTGGGCACATAGGAGAAATATTTCTAAGCCAATTATCAGATAGTCCAGAGGTACTGATCTGATTTACACTAGCATCAAACAGAAGTCTCTGATTTCTGAGACTTAAATGAGAAAGAGAATTGTAATACATGCATGGGGCTGAGTAAGACCAGTGTCTGCCATCTAGTTCCTTAGTTCTGACTTCAATTTAAAAGAAGTTTTAGAGCTCATTAATGGCTGTAAGAACCAACCCGTCCAGAAGATGAGGAAAGAGGTTCTCTGGCCAAATGGTGGTTGATGAAGACATGGCGCTGACATTGCACTACTCCAATAGGATGTGTGAGCCATGTAGTCCCTCATTATATCCCTATGAACAAGTGCTGAGGAACACATGCTGCTACCCCGATACAAAGACGCTGGTGTTGTGATTGCGGAAGACAAAATTAGGCGGTATCCTCTTTGCTCAGGGAGAGTTGGCTGATAAATTATTGGAGTTTCTTGTGTGTATACTGTAAGGGAAGGAACAGGAGGGAAGGACCTATTTGTGCTCTCTGCACCCCACCCACCAACCTGAACGTATGTCCTAATTACAATGGGGAAACCCTTTGTATCTTGGAGTCTCAGAAAAAAGAGCCAATATCACTTCATTGTACCCCTGGTCCTTCCTTTCATCGTAGGACAACTTATTCATGCTACTGCCCACTTGTGTCTTCTCCACGTGCTATTCCCTTAGCACAGGAGAGGTAAATGTGCTAAAGAAGGAAGAGTTAATGCTGAAAATAAACTCATTTAACTCCTCTAGGGATTTCAAATGGAAATCCCAAAAGTGTGGTAGGAAATGATGCTGCCTACATAGAGAAGATGTGCTCAGGCTCTGCACTCCATCTCCTATTTCAAAATTGGCAGAGAGGCCATCAGTGGGATTTAGGAAAGGGAGTTCACTTAGGTGCCAGTCCTGGCTTCCCCTGGTACTGGTCAAATTTGGCTGCTGTTTGCACTTATCTTATCCCCTCTGACCTACCAAACAGAAAGAAGAATTTGGCTCTTATAGACTTCCTCTAAGAAGCTTTAAAAGTTGCTAATGAAACTAATAAAATATATTTAACTAGCGGTGTATTCTCTCAAAATAACTCCTTTCTTGTGCACAGGGGTGTTAAGTCTCATACTTAGCAGGGGGATTACTGCCATCACACATCATGAGCTGCTTAATTATGCTGTCTGGAAGCTCCAAGGTTTCCCAACCAAAACATTAGGAGTGCACTTTTTTCACACTTACAGAAAACTCGTTTGGAGAGCAAGCAGATGACATAGTCCCCATCACTAAAGCAATGAAGAAACTTTTCTTCTTTAAAAAAAATGCCAAGAAGTTAAACGGGATCTGTAATGTTTTGATAGCTGGAGTTCATGCTGAGAGATAACTCAGCAAAATTATTAAGGCAAACCCAGGGCCTGGACCAGAAATGGAAGAAAAACTAGCTCTGACCGTGCCCTGCAATAGCAAGAGTGAACTGGAAGCCATGACAATATTTTGATTACAGACAATAACGCAACATGTATTATTCTTGGCCCTTTTCTCAGATCAAGTCTCAGGCTGATTCTCTACTGTCAGCAGTCAAAGCATTGAAAGAATCTCCGGGATTTTCCTGTTGTGAGTATTCGTATTGCTTAATTTTAAAAAACACCTAACCAAAGCTTCTCTTTATTTTTTTCTTTTTATTTTTTTTTTATTTTTATTTTTTTTGGCTGTCAGATACAACAAGCTAGATGGGGAAGCCAAGCTTTTTGTTGCAGACAAAGGCTGATTCACTACCACTGCTATGCCAATACGCTTTGGATCTACAGGCTTATCAGGTGGATTTGTAACAAGTTTCATTCCTTTGAAGCTTAATTCACTTATTCACCCTCACTAGAAAAAGTCTCACTGAGTCAGGAGAGTGAGTGAGTTTCATGAACCATATGCTTTAAAAGCAAGCATGAAAATAAGGGCGGGCCAGAACCACATCCAGAGAGTCCTCACACAGCACGGACTCAGTAGTCCAAAGCCCCTCACAGAAGGAGTTAGATGGGGCAGTGCATCTCAGCCATCAAGGTCAGCATTTGGGACCCACGATGTCATTGTCTATTCTCTCTCCAACACCAACCACTGTGGGAAAACTAGAAATGCTAAGGGCAACCTCAGATTTCATTTTTTTAAATTATATCCTTTCCTCCATGCAGCCCTATCACAGTTTTGGGATAACTGCACCTCTGATCCCCCTTCATGGTCTGCTCAAGGAATTCCCTCTTCCATTCTCCGAGCTCTACCTGTCAACTCTCTCTGGGCAGAGACTTGTGACCCTTTGCCTTCTGACCAGGGGTTTAGTCTCACAACTTCCTTGCACCTCACTGTGTTTATCCCAGCTGGTTTGACTACTCTCCAGCCCCTGTGCTTTGCTTCCTCTCCAAAGGCTATGCCAACAGTTACCAGTAACCAAACAGCTTTTCCAAAGGAGGAGGAAAGAGGTTCTCTGCCCACAGCAGAGTATTTGATTTTAAGAGAAAAGCTTTATAGAGAAAGTACATAAAACAATAGCAGGGTCTAATGCATATTTAAGCTTACCGGTGCCCCCTCACCCTGCCCCTCACTCCCAGGGAGTCCCTGGCAGGTTCCAGTCCTTCCAAGCCTTCTGCAGGGTGCCCTTCCCTTCTCTCTGGACAAAAGGCATGTCAACTTTTTTTTTATCAAAATGAAGGGCTCTCTGTCAGTTCAAGTTGGTCCTTTACCCAGACTCTTCCTTTGTCTTCTGGGGCTCTGGAAGCCAGCCAGAATCAGTATATCCAAACCCCCTCAAAGGGGTGGCAAGCATCTCTGGATCTGTTTACTGGTCCCAGAGTCTGCAGTAATTACCCACCAATGTTTTTAGTTCCTGGAGGTGCTGCAATGGCCCTCCCCCATGGTGTAGAATACTATCTCTAACCAACAGTGATACCTATAACCTGTACAGAGAACATTCATGAAGTGAACACTATAGTCTCAAAAAAGATATGTCTGTGTTTGTCTTATCTGCCACAGTCCCTTCTGGGGGCACCTCTGCTCTTCCAAGTGTGGTAGAGCTCCTTATTGTGCCCTCCTCCAAGGTTCAGGGACCCACCTTAGGACCAAGGGATTGTCTGTGTTCACTGCCTCTGCCTAGTGGCTGGATGCGTAAACTAATAGCTCAATGACCTCTAGGACATTACTATATACACCTCTACCCAGGGCCGGCGCTACCATTTAGGCAACCTAGGCAATGGCCTAGGGTGCCAGAATTTTTAGAGGGCACTATTTTGCCGGAGGGGGCGGCACGCGGGTCCTGTGGACCTACCGCAGTCATGCCAGTGGACGGTCCGCTGCTGTAAAGGCTCCGGTGGAGCTGCCGCAGTCATTTCGGCAGACAGTGCGCTGGTTTAAAGGCTCTGGCGGACCTACTGCAGTCATGCCTGCGGCAGGTCCACCAGAGCCTTTAGACCAGTGGACAGTCTGCTGGCATGACTGCAGTAGGTCCACCGGGGCCGTGGGGGGCGGCGAAATGGCCATCCGCCTAGGGCGTCAGAAACCCTGGCACCGCTCCTGCCTCTACCCCGATATAACGCTGTCCTCAGGAGCCAAAAAATCTTACCACATTATAGGTGAAATCCCGTTATATTAAACATGCTTTGATCTGCCAGAGCATGCAGCCCTGCCCCCCAGGTGTTCTGCTTTTCTGCATTATATTCAAATTCGTGTTGTATCGAGTCGCATTATATCAAGGTAGAGGTGTATACAGGAAATCAAAGGCCAACAGATAAGGTAAAAAACCATTTTATCCCTTGACAGGACAGGGGTAAATTAAAAACAGGGAAAGGGAACTGGTAAGGGAAGTTGGGATATTGAATAAATTAGTAAGCAGCCAATCCCGCAGCAACAAACACGAAATATCAACTAATTAGGTAAAAACAACAAAAATGCTCCAAGTCTCCCCACAAGCTTTAGCTGCTTGGTGGAACTGGAGCTTGCTGTGAAGATCTAGGGCCCTTATTGGGTATAGGCCCGGCTTACTGGATCTAGATTGGCTACCCCAACACTGGGAAGCAGACAGCTCTCCCATTTGGGTGAAGGAGGTCCCTGTGGCCTCAAGCCCTGACCATCAAAGCTCCTGGAACTGGGGGGTGGGGGGGTCTATGGGCTCTCACAAATACTGTCCCTGCCTGGGCTCAGCTCACATAATGGGCAGTCCCAGCCATGTGCAGGCTTATTGAGGTCTGTAGTTGGTTGCCTGATCATGTTAATCAGACTCCGGCCAGCTAACTCATCTTCCTCACATATATTGTGTCTTTCCAGGTACACCTGGGTGGTTCTAGCTTTGTGCAGGTTCTCCAGAGCCTGCAGTTATTTGTCCTGCTCATCAGCTGGGACTCCTGGTCCAGCTCCCACAGTCTGTGTGTGTCCCTCAACCACAGATGTGGCAGGCAATCTCAGTAGCAGTTCCACTTTCACAAATAGCCTTGAAATCATAAACCAGTCCCTAGGGTTGCAAATTCACCTAAGTGTTGGATGCCCAATTTCCATTAATATCAATAGGAGTCAGGCATCAAAACATTATCTTGTTAACCTTCCCCAAAGCTCTTAATCCTATTCTGTGCAAAGTGATGTGAGAATGCTAGACAGGAATTTATTACATTTGGAGGAGCTGGGAGGAGACATTTTTTCCACAAGCCTGCTCCCAAATGCTGAGGTGAGCTGCACCTTATTAAACTCAGAAGTAGCAGCTGTGACCCAGCACCACAGTTTTACTGGTTCTTATTTGTTGATAGGGGACAAGGCTTTTCAGGAAAATCTCTTTCATGTGTGCCTTACTCACAGGAAGCCCCCCTCTTCACTCCTCTTCCTCCCTCCCCTCCGCCCGCCCCCATTGCTTGCTGCTTTTCCCTCTTCCTCCTCCTCCCCCAACTCCCTTCTGCCCAGATCAGGAGGGAATCGCCTGCAGAGCCGGGACTGGAAGTTGCAGCTGCCCAAAGCAGGTAGGACGTGGCCTCAGCTGAGTAGGGGCTGGTATGGGTGATGATCTGCCTCCTCCATGCCTCTCCTACCCTCGTTAACCAGACTTTGGGATTCGATCAGTAGTACTAACTGGACCTGTCAGGTTGCCCTTTCAACCGAACTTTCCGGTAAAAAACTGGACACCTGGCAACCCTAAAAAGCCTATAGAAATCAATAGAAAGAGTGCTATTGACTTGGATGGGCTTTGGAGGAGGCCTTGAGTCCTTAAAAGAGTACCCTAAGCATGAAGGTTTATTCTGAAAGGATGCTTCTTTTTAATCTTACACAGATTTCAATGACAACAGCAAGAACTATATAAGAGTGAACTGAAAATATTGAAAGGCCATCTGGTTTTCTATTGGTTTCCTAAACCAAGTGGGAAAAAAAAAGGTGTGTCACAGGAAAGGGGATTTTGGAATCTTCCCAACCTCCACCCCAAAAATACTTTCCTAGCACAACTCCTAGTTTGCATGTTACACATACATGGCTTCTACATGGCTTTGGCCAGTGGACCACTGCCCTCCACTTCATCAGTGGGCGTTGATGAAGGGACTTCACTTAGACTTCACTGGCACTACCCAAATTTCAAATTCATACTTATCTGGGAGCTGAACTGGAAGACTCGTTTTCTAATCATTCATTTCAAATCAATAGGCATTGTAATATCGCTGGTAGGACACTTGTTTCAGATGGAAGTGAAGTTAAGCAGGCAATGAGGTTACAGCAAGGTCTTTAGAATTGAATCTCCTAAATTAATAGCCCATTTATGAGACCTTTAACTGTAAGCACTGGTTTATTAATAAACATATTCAAAATCTTGCATAATGAGATTAAATGAACTATAAAAAGTGTAAATCAGCCTATTATAAACTACCATGCCCACACCTGGTTTAATGAAAAACTGTTTCCAATCTCTTTTTTATCATTATAGTTCTGAAGTTTTAAACCTACATAATAATTCCCCCATGTTTTTTTAACAAAACTCAAACTATTTTATTCATAATTATGAACAGCCTTTAGTCTCTATGGCTTTTCTCTGAACAAGGAAATGGTAAGATTTAGCATAGATGGCTGGTTTTAATTTAGGTTAATTGTTTGTATTGCATCTAGAAATTCATGTCTCAGGCAATGTAATTTTATAAAGCCTGAAAGGAAGAAAGAAGAAAGTTGAAATGCTGCTTGCTCACAAACAACTTTGTCTGTAACTAATCAAATAAATAATGAGAATTCAGTACATATTCAGCTCAGTCTATTGCAAATATTACCATGCTCTTATGAGACCATCTGGTCTAACATTGCCCTTGACACAAGGCTCTCAACTATTGAGTGAACATTTCCAAGATGAGCATCTTTATTATGGCTAGATTCCGATACCCTTACTCAAGCAGCTCCTTACTCTATGAGTAGTCTCATTGACTTCAGTAATATTACTTATGAAGTTATAATGGCCAGATCATAGGTAGCTGGACCAATAATGTCTCCTGGGTCGGGGACAAAAGCAGGAATCAAAGCTCTCCCGCCGGGTTGGCATGGCCGGTGTGGTGTGGCCAGAGTATTACCAGACGTTCAAGTAAACACCACACTAGACTCATGCCAAATCCTCAACCTGCGGACTTATTCTCACAATCTCTTCACACCCTTGAAAGGGGCTTGGGTTAAATGTGCCGAAAACCCCCTAGTAATCAGGCAAACGGGATTTCATTCCTTTATACGTGGACTTATTCCTGGACTGGGGGTAGCGGAACTGGAAAGGGCAGTGGTAAACATTTCTGCAGAACTTGAAAAAGCAGCTAATGCCTCCTTGGATGCTTTCCAAAAGTTACAATGAGAAATCAATGACATAGCAGAAGTAACACTGCAAAATAGGTGTGTGCTAGATGCCATGAATGCTGAAGTGGGGGGGGGGCCTGTGCTCGCATCGGGGAAAGATGCTGTTTTTATATTAATCACGCTGGTTTAATTGAGGAGGATTTGCAGGCCATCAAGGATGCAGCTGTTGTTTTCCACACTGTATCTCTTGATCATACCCTTAATTTTGAGGACCTCCTCCCAGACCTTGGGTCATGGTTTACTGGCCTTTTCCGTAAAACTGTCAAATGGATTATTTTCTTTCTTTTCTTTCTATGTGTCATTTGGGTAATGTTGCAATGTGCAAAATGTTTGTGTAGTGCTGTTATTAAGGGCTCTACTGTCCGTAGGAGAACACAATATCTCTCCCTCCAGCTTAATCGCAAATTGCATAAAGGGCCTGACAATTTGGATTATCAGGCCCGAAGCTGGGACTGTGACAGTCAGCAGCGACCCCCTAACAGCTAGTAGCCTTATAAAAGTTGGCAACCATTAGGGGAAATTGGACACCTCACAGACACAGTAGCCTGAACTTTTGAACTGTCTTCCCTTATCGGTCTTGAGGCAGTTGAAGCTGGTCCTAAGCCGGTTTTTGCTGAGTAGATTGCAGAAGTGTAGAGTTTGCTAACCACCAATCAAATGCTAACACGACCGAAGCCTGTGTGTGAGTGTGTATAAATGATTCTTGGTTTTTGTATGGAGTAGAGTTTTTTCGTACCAAGGTACAGAATTCTCCTTTCTTCTGCAGAATAAACCAACCTTTTCCTTATCCCTGTCTGGCTGTCATTGGCTCTCAGCTAGGCGGACCCGACATTTCGGTAACACTTTTGTGAAAAGGTAAAGAGCCCACCATCTCGCTAAATTTCTACGGACATGTTGGTAAGGGTATGACAAATTACCATTCCAAGGTGTAGCAGGCTCACCTTCTATATCTTCTTGCATCTGGTTTCCTCCATAGATGGGACTATTGCATGGCAGTATATAATACCGATGCCATATATCCATACTCAGGTCCTAGAGTAGATTTTTCTGTTATATTTTTCTGAGCCTGGACATTTCCATTCCATTGAAAACTTTAGCCCATACAAAAGTAGAAGGATATCAGGCTAGATAATCATAATGATATCTTCTGGGCTTGAAATCTATTAAAACTATAATGGAAACTATTTTGCAACCCATATCTACAGTGGGTGCTACCAGCTGCCCACTATCATTTGTCCATAAGCAAAAAAATAGCATTAATGCATTGTTTAGGTTGAGAAAACAAGCCCTCGGAAGTTAGGAAATTCCATAAACCATGGTGCTTCTCCATGGTTAATCTAGCCACACTCAAATCCTATACTTCTTATGAAATATGTTTAAAACATAGGGCCAGATCCTCAGCTGACTTTGATGGAGCTGCGCTGATTTACACTAACTGAAGAGCTGGCCTAGAAACAATACTATGTTAATGTTTATATTTTACAAGAAAAAACAGGAATATCTATGAAACAAGGGGCTGTTAATGTTACCTGAATATCTTGGGAGGGTGGGGGTGGCAATAGGGTATTGTGGCTTTCACTTGTTCAGATTTAACCTATTTCAAATAACGAGTAAGATGTGACTGCTGTTTGGTGACTTATACGTGGTCTCAGTCAAGTTCTTAAAGAAAAAATATCCTCACCACAAAAGAACATTACCAGGATTGGCACTAGCTGGTACTCTTCTTGGTAATCTCAGCACAGAGACTGTCACTAGGTGGATGCCTCCTGAGTACTTCCTAATGGCCCACAGCCCCCTGCTTCAGTTTCAACCTTCAAGGAGCTTTCTCCATGATTCACAGTCCCTTTTGTCCATTCACACCCCTTCTCAGGTTCTGATTTATTAAATTAACAAATATTTAAAATAAAGTTCTCCAGTCTTTCCTCAAATCCACCTCATTACATTCCTCTTAGGTCACTCCCATGCTTTTCCTGCCTGTAGTCTCACTCCGCAAATCCCAGGTGCCTCTGCTGGAGCCTACTCTAACCCATCAACCTCAATAATCCACTCTGTTCTCCCTGAGAACCCTCTGAGAACTCTCACTCTGCAGTTTCCTGCTGCTCTTTACAGGAGAATCAGATGATCCTTGCTCAGGTGTGCCGCATTAGAAATCAGGGTTGGCTGCCCATAGGCCTCTAGCCCATAAAGTGCGAAGCCACCCCGTTACAGAGACCAAGGATTGAGGTCCACAGAGACTGAGCTACTAACTCACTCCTAGCAGTGGTCTCTCCAGATTAGGATGACGGCCCATTGACCTTGCGGCTATTATCTTCAAAGTGGCTAGCTGGAGACTTTAGGTTGGATTTTTCACAAGCGTTCAGTGTTGGCCTAAATCTGTTCCCACTGAAGTCAATAGTAAAACTCCCACTGATGTGAATGGAAGCAGAGTTAAACCAACAATGAGCAGTCATGAAAATTCCCCCATTAATATGCTATCCTCAATCAAGCACCTTTCATGAGCACTTGCTTTTTTTAAATTTCACAAAAACTGCACTACTGCCATGTGTACTTCATTTTTGCCATTCAACGATGTATGCATTTAACGCACATTACTGATGCTTATTTAAAGCAATAACAATAATACTGTCTCTTATCACCAGGAAGTGACTATAATATTATGAACAGTTAATATAACAGGTAAAAGTTGGCATAGTTTCAATAGTTCTCATCTGGGTGCCTTTTTGGACCTGACCCTGCATCTACCGAAGTTCATGATAAAACTCCCATTGACTGCAGTGGGTGCAGGATCAGAGTCTTTATCCATCTAGATATTTAGAACAGAATGAGAATTTCAGACAATAACTGAAATATAAAATAAACCAACCAAACCTTACAATCTATCATGTAATTATTATTCCTTTATTTAAATATTTGAAGACACATACAGTTCAGCTGGTTCAATGCTCCACGGACTTCGACAGAGCTATACTAATTTATACCAGATGAGGAACATAAGAATGGCCCTACTGGGTCAGACCAAATGTCCATCTAGCCCAGTATCCTGTCTTCCGACAGTGACCAGTGCCAGGTGCCCCAGAGGGAATGAACAGAACAGGCAATCATCATGTGATCCATGCCCTGTCACCTATTCCCAGCTTCTGGAAAACAGAGGATAGGGACACCATTCCTACCCATCCTGGCTAATAGCTATTGATGGACCTATCCTCCATGAATTTATCGAGTTCTTTTTTGAACTCTGTTATGGTCTTGGTCTTCACAACATCCTCTGGCAAGGAGTTCCACAGGTTGACTGTGCGTGATGTGAAGAAATACTTCCTTTTATTTGTTTTAAACCTGCTGCCTATTAATTTCATTTGGTGACCTCTAGTTCTTGTGTTATGAGAATAGTAAACAACATTTCCATACCTACTTTCTCTACACCAGTCAAGATTTTATAGACCTCAATCATATCTCCCCTTAGCCGTTTCTTTTCCAAGCTCAAAAGTCCCAGTCTTATTAATTTCTCCTCATACAGAAGCCATTCCATACCCCTAGTCATTTTTGTTGCCCTTTTCTGAACCTTTTCCAATTCCAATGTATCTTTTTTGAGATGGAGCGACCACATCTGCACAGTGTATTCAAGAAGTGGGCGTGCCATGGATTTGTAGAGAGGCAACATGATAGTTTCTGTCCTATTATCTATCCTTTCTTAATTATTCCCAGCATTCTGTTCGCTTTTTTGACTGCAGCTGCACATTGAGTGGATGTCCATAAAGCGTATAGTTTGGAATTGATAACTCTGGTAATGTGTCAAGATGGAACAGTAGAAACCTCATTGAATGAAACTCTACTCACAGGGAAACAAAGTGAAAGTCTCATACTGTTTCAGTGAATTGAAACATGACAGCCACATGTATGGTTACTTTGGACTTCTGCATATAGGGTAAAATTCACAGCACAAAGGCTGAGTATAAGTCTATATGGAGGTGGAGAGAGCAGGGAGAAAATCTATCTTTAAATATATCTTAAAAGTTTATATTGTGTCAATTAGTATAGTGTCTAAGCATGGAGGTATCTAATATTTAAAATATGCCCCAATCCCATAAGAGAAGTGCAGGGTAGTTAACTACGCTAACTATAGCTGAAGTAAGGGCATGCGGGGATCGCAACACGATGTGGGAATCTGTGGCCCTTAGACCCTAACATCTCACACCTCTCCCCCAAATCCATGCTGTTTTGATCTTCATAGAGCTGGCACAGAATCTAAGTTTGCTATAGACAGAGGTTCAAAGTCTCTCGGCTTTCATGCTTCATCAATTTCTATCCCCCACACAATGGACCCACAACACTTCTTCTGAACTAGGAGTCCTTCCACAGACAAATTTCACATGAATTGATGTCATATTGTGGAATCAAAGACAGCTCTACTAAACATGCTGCACATGTCTCACCGGAACTATGTTCTACTGTGAAAGCCTTTTATTTCCAAAATTCAACATTAAGCTTGGATTGGCATTTAATATCTACCCTAATTCTGGAGTTACAGATAGGTAAGCACCTTAGTTGTATACTTTAGGAGCCATAATATAGTTAGTATGTAAAATATATGCATCTTTAGTTCTATGCAGTACATCCAAATGTTACAAACATTTCTTGAAGTATCTTTCTTTTTTTAACATTCTAAAAATGTGAGGACATGTTCCAATAGCAGTTCTGCATTAAGGACTACTGTCACTAACTATAGAAGCTCCAAACCTGAATACCCATTTGTGAACCACCACCTCCACAGTCTCCTTTAATTAAGGCCTGCTATACCACAAACTATAGGTTCATTTCATCCAACCATTCTTTTTCATATGCAAAATGACTAGGATGTCTTTTATACAAAAAGCAACAAAGAGTCCTGTGGCACCTTATAGACTAACAGATGTATTGGAGTATAAGCTTTCGTCGGCTTTTTACAGATCCAGGCTAACACAGCTACCCCTCTGATACTTTTATACAAAAGTTCTTATTTTACTGTCTTGCCATGTTAGATTCTCCAATTATTTTAGCTTTCAAAGTGCAACATAAACATGGGGCTATCTTACCTTCCAGGTGATCCACGTAGCAATATACATCATAAGTTTCATTGGGAAGACGGAACCCATATGTTCTAACTCCTTCCTTTCCCATTTTATCTCCATAGCAGCCAACTCTGGGTTGCCTGATTGGATATCTGGAATACAGTAAATTCATATTTATTGTTACAGTATGTTAACATTTTATTGCATTTTAAGTATGAACAGATCAAGCCAATTAATTGTGGGAAATGCTATCAAAAGTCATTTGAACAACTCACCTAACAGTTTGGTCAGACAACCAACCAGCATCACATTGCTCCAATCCATCTTCATATGCAGCTTTTAGCTGATCAGGGTTTGCTATGACAGCACCATTATTCAGACAAGCCTGCTGAGCATGCTGAAAATTCAGGGTATACCTACTGGTTGCGGCACGATAGTGAAACACAACACCTACAAAGACAACAAACTCATGGTAGTGACACAAGTTGCATCACATTTGCTATATTCATTATACAGTAATATTATCCTGATAAAACAATAATAAAAAAAAGAATAAGGTGACTCCCTCTTTGTACAATAATAACAACATGCTATTACAGGATATTCAGTAGTAAGTATGATCATGTCTCCCTCTAGTGACGGCCACTAATGACTAGATAACAGCCTACTACTGCTCAGAGTTGGATAAATTCTTTTAGCTCAAGTGGTAAAAACCTGTGATTTTGGTGAAGAAGGTCCCTGCTTTGATCTCAACATGATGTCTATCTCTGCAGCCCAAATTAGTTACAAATATAGTAATACTATTTATAAACATCTGAAGATTGGTCACTTTTTATATTCTATACAATTATATTTTCTTTTATGTACTAAAAATATTACAAGCTACATAAAGCTTCCTTGTATTTGCAGATTCCTGATTATGGCAAGTGGCAGAATTTAGAAAACAAAAATTAAAAACTTCAGAGCATTTGAAAAAGTTTAGTTGTAGTTAGGGGCCAATTCTGTTCTCAATATAGGTGCAGATCCCACTGACAGCAGCAGCAGCTGCACATGCATATCTAAGAGTAGAACTAATGGCTAAATTGCCCGGTTCTGTTCATTGCCTCAGAAGCATCTGGCACCAGTCACTGTCAGAAGAGAGGATAATAGGCTAGAGGGACCATTGGTCTAACCCAGTATGGCCATTCTTATGTTCTTACGACTGAAAAAGTGTACTAACATTGAATGGGTAGAAATCTTTAGTTTTATTTTTACTCTTCAAGATCATTCTTTCCCTATTGCCATGCCTTTAAAGTTAAACAACAATGGACACTGCATGATGATCTTTGAAAATACTATATAGTAGAACCTCACTAATCATGCAGTATCAATTACATATTACTAAGAGCTATGAACTAGCAAATAAATCTCTGTGTTTAATAAAAAAGCAAGGTAAATATATTACACAATGTGCTTGTTCTTCTATTTTGAAATTTTAATTTTATTGTAATAATTAATTATGTGCTCATTAATGTACTCTAATATATTATGAAAAAATGATGGAGCCTTCGTAATATGAGATTTCACTACACTTATTTGCCATTAAAACTTTGCTGAGAAGCAGGAAAAGACCATTATTTTCTGTATGAACTCGAAAGTGGACAAATTAGTAAAGTGCAGATTAAAGTAGGTCTACAATTTTTAGAAATGATTTTGCCCATGAGGCCAAATTCAGATCTGGTGTAATTTCAGTGGCTTCTGTGGAATTAATTGTCATAATCAGAGGTCTGAATGTGAACCTTAGATGGTATACATTCATAGATTTTAAGGCCAGAAGGGCCATTGTGATCATCTTGTCTGACCTGCACATCGCAGGCCACAGAAGCTCACCCACCCACTCCTGTAATAGACCTATAACCTCTGGCTGAGTTACTGAAGTCCTCAGATCATGGTTTAAAGACTTCAAGTTACAGATAATCCACAATTTACTCTAGTTTAAACCAGCAACTGGCCCATGCCCCATGCTGCAGAGGAAGGCGAAAAGCCCCCAGGGTCTCTGCCAATCTGATCTGGGGAAAATCCCTTCCCGACCCCAAATATGGCAGTCAGTTAGACCTTGAGCATGTGGGCAAGACCCACCAGGCAGATAAGTGGGAAAGAATTATCTGTAGTAACTCAGACCCCTCTCCATTTTGTGTCCTACCTCTAGCTGTTGAGGATTTTAAATTTGGGCAGTCACCAATGGGCCACATGCCATTGTAGGCAGTCCCACCACACCATTCCCTCCATAAAGTTATCAGTCTTAAAGCCAGTTAGATTTTTTGCCCCCCACTGCTCCCTTTGGAAGGATATTTCAGGATTTCACTTCTCTGATGGTTAGAAACCTTCATCAAAGTTTAAGCATAAACTTGTTGATGGCCAGTTTATATCTATTTGTTCTTGTGGCAGCATTGGCACTTAAATAACTCCTCTCCCTTCCTGGCATTTATCCCTCTGATGTCTTTATAGAGAGCAATCATATCTCACCTCAGCCTTCATCTGATTAGGCTAAACAAGTCAAGCTCCCTGAGTCTCCTCTCATAAAGCAGGTTTTCCAGTTTTCTGATCATCCTACTAGCCCTTCTCTGCCCCGTCCCAGTTTGAATTAATCTTTCTTAAACATGGGAGACCAGAACTGTACACAATATTCCAGAAGTGGTCTTACCAGTGCTTTGTACAATGGTACTAACCCATCCTATCTGTACTGGAAATACTTTGCCTGATGCAACCTAGGATTGCATTAGCCTTTTTCATGACCATATCACATTGGCTGATCATAGGATGACTCTGAACCACCAATACACCTTGGTCTTTCTCCTCCTCTCTCACTTTCAACTGATAAATCCCCAGTTTATAGCAAAAATGCTTGTTGTTAGTCCCTAAGTGCATGCCTTTGCACTTTGCATTATTAAATTTCATCCCATTTCTTTTACTCTAGTTTTCAAAGTCATCCAGATCTTTTTGCATGATACTCTGGTCCTCCTCCATAATGGCAATCCTAGCTTTGTGTCATCCTCAAATTTTATTAGCACATTCCCACTTTTTGTACCAAGGGCATTAATGACAATGTAAAAAAAGATTGGTCCCAAGACCAATCCCCAAAGAACTCCACTAGTGACTTCGCACCAGCCTGGCAGTTCACCTTTCAATATGACCCGTTATTGTCTGCTTGTTAATCAGTTCCTTGTTCACCTTTCAGTTCTCATATTTATCCCCATCCTCTCCAATTTAACTAATAATTTCTCATGTGCAACTATATCAAATGCATTACTGAAATCCAGATTGATTAGATCTACTGCATTTCCTTTGTCTAAAAAATGAGTTATCTTTTCAAAGAAAGGAATCAGGTTGCTCTATGTGATATAGCATGGCCAGAGGGCAGCAGGAGAGTGATCCTATTGGGATCCAGGACCTCCTCCTAGCCTAAGGGAGGATCCACTGGGCCTGGAAACCAAGAGATTCCAGGGGACAATTAATGAAATAACAGGGATGGGAGTGCAGTTAAAGGGTCAAACAAAGGGACCCTGACGGGGACACCGAGCAGAGGCAGCAGGAGACTGATAGATGGGAGATATGTAAGCCCCGGGATGATGAAAGCCTTATTCCCTGTAGAGGGAAGAGAGGTTGCTATAGATTAATTAGAGCACCTGAAGCGAATTAGAGCACCTGAAGCCAGTCACCTGATAAAAAAATCCTGCTTCAATCAGACAGAGGAAGGAGTTGAAGCAGAGTGGTTTGGTGTTAGAGCAGAGAGCAGTCTGGAGAAGTGCAGTGGTGGGCCAGAAGACCAAGACCCTAGCTAGGTAAAGGAAAACCTGGCTTGTGCAGAGCAGAGGGACTCCACAGAGACTAGGGGTTGGGAGAAACTTGGCCCAAGAGGAGAGAGGGCAGGAAGCTGAAGGGCCAGAGAGGAAAGTGACTAGTCTTGGATAAAGATTATCTGGGCTCCCTTATTTGGTCCCATTTAAGAGTTTGAGTTTGACTTTCACCTCAGATGTGATAATTTCTACTTCCATATCCTCATTTCTATTAACCACCTTGCCATTAGCCCTAAGAGCCTCATTAGCTTTATTAAAAATGGAGGCAACGTATTCATTTAGGTATTGGGCCATGCCTAGATTACCTTTAAACTCCTCCTCATCCTCAGGGTTTAGAGGTCTCACTTCTTTCATTGTTTTCTTTTAATTTATATGACTATAGAACCATTTACTATTGTTTTTAACTTCCTTTGCAAGGTTAACACTGCTTGGCTTTTGGCACTTCCTCACTTTTCCCCTATACTTTCTGACCTCCAAGAGGTAGCTTTCCATGCTAATCCTTCTCATCTGCCATTCCTTGTAGACTTTCTGCCTTCTCATAATAACCTGAGCTTGTTCATCCAATTTGGTCTGCAAACATTCCCTATGATTTTTTCCCCCTTGCTTTGGATGCAGGCTTCAGCTAGCTTTGCAGCTTTGATGTGAAGCAATTCCTAGCCTCCTCCCACATTCAGAATCTTGAGTTCTTCAGGTCAGTCCATTTCCTTAACTAATTCCCTTTATTTTTTTTAAAGTTTCCTCTTTTGAAATCAAGGACCTTAGCTGCAGACTTGTTTTTGTTTATCCTTCCATTCACTTTAAACTGAATTAGCTCATTTCTCTACCCTTGTCATGTTTTACTAAGGAAGTTTTCCAGTTGAAATAAAAAATATTGTGTAAAACACCCTAATCCTTTTTACATCAATTAATTCAATGGCCCAGACAGAGAACAGGATCAGAATCTGGTCTCCATTGCAGCAATGTACATGCATCATGGAAACAATGGAAATACTCCAAATTTCTTCAGGTCTGGCCAAGCTGTGTTTGACACAGGACCCAAGTGGGACAAGACCCTGACACAACTCCCATGCTGGGACGGAGCTAAGATGGCACAGCACAGTGCCAGTTATGCTAGCTTTATGTCCCCTAGGAATTGCCCTAACCTGGAGAACTTACTGCTGTACAATTAGGGCAGGTTTACAGGCCATTTGTGCTGCCTGAGCTCTACAAATGTATGTGGGGCTTTAGCTTTGTGGATGAGCTCTGTGTATAGTCTCTAAGCACAGTTCCAACATGCCCATGCCCAGAGTGGCATGTAGAGGAATACTGCACAGCTCTGCCTTGAGATACCCACACAGGCATAGGACAATGTGACAGGGTGCTATTAGCAGCTATAAATGGAGCCCTTTGGAAGCAAGCATCCTGGTAACCTAGAATACCCAGGACACTGGGTTACTCCTGGGGGAATTCTGCACCACCGCACATACGCAGGATTTATGTCCCCTGCAGATTTCTTTGCTTCCCCACAGAAAAATTAATTTCTGACAGGGACACAAAGGGAAGCCACAAGAGCAGTCATGCAATCCATTCCAGCAGTATGTTTCAGGTTTCCAGGGAAGCCAGCAGAGAGGTAAATTACAGGGCAGGGGGCAGGACTGGGAAGACTGGTGGCTTCTACCCTCAACTGCTAGTCCCAGATTGGCTGGGGAGCATGGGACTTCCTCTTCCCCTGTATGGCATCTGCCGGGTCAGACCCACCCTCAACTGCAGGAAGCTCTGCAAACTCTTCCCCCGTCCCTCCCACTTCCTGTGCCCATCACTTCTCAGCTGCAGGGGGCGGGATCCCTGTACAGGGAGCTGCTTCCCCATCCTCCCAACCCCTGTGCATCTAGACCACCTCATACCCAGACCCTCCTGTGGAGCCTCACCCCCCTCCCAAGACTCAGAAACACCCTCCCTCTAATGAGCCCACTCCCCCTCACCTGGACTACCCCAACGAGCCACCCACACCTGCATTCCCACCCCACCCCACCCCACCAAGCCCCAACCAGCTGCACCTGGATCTCTACCCCACTAAGCCCCACTCCCCCAGCATCTGGACCCTCCCCAAAGCTCCCCACCCATACCCAGTCCCCCCTGCCAAGCTCTATCTCCCCCACACCCAACCACTGAGCTACAACCATCTTCACCTGGACCCCCCTGCTGAGTCCCATTACTGTTGCACTCAGAACCCCCAAACAAGCCTCTGTGCACCAGATCACTTCCTGTACCCAGATCCCTGCTGAGCTGCCCATGCCCAGATTGCCCCACACAGAACCCTCTCAACCCACACCTAGATCCTCCCACACTAAGACCCTCTCCACTTGTATTCTGCCTTGCTGAGTCTGCCTGCTCATACCTGGTGCACTTGGCATGTAGGGGTAGGGCCCTGAGGTGTTTCTGGGGTAGACCCAGTCCTTGCACTGTTGGATGCAGCCTCACTGCTGAGTCCATGTCCCAGTTGGGAGCTGCACAGTGATCTTCCACCTCTGTGCAGCCAGTGGCCTGTGCTCCCCAATACCACTATGGAGCCTCCACATTTTTTGACAAATAAAATTTGCAGAATTTTAAAATATTATGTGCAGAATTTTCATTTTTTGGCAGAGAATGCCCTCAGGAGTACTGGGTGTAGTTAAAGCAGGAGGGACTTTGATTTAGAAGGGTAGAAGGGATCATTTGCACCTGTAGGGAGCCTGACGAGCTACTGAGGTAATTAGCTCACCAGCTGGATAGCTCTGTGAAGAAAGCAAGCAGTATAAAAGGCTGAGCCGGGAAACCCACTTCGCCTGATTTCTGCTATGTTGTAATTTACCTGGAGCACACACAGTAATAAAGATACTGGGTAGACGTACCCTGGTGTATTATGCATGCTGCTTAATTCACAAAAAGGGATTACCAGACAGGAGTCTAAGGGGACCCTGTTCACAGGCAACAACAAATTGGTTCTGGTATTTAAAGGAGAAATGCAACCCAACACCCAAGCTTCTAGGGTTTTAAAAAACATACTGCATATATTATAAGTTATTTTTAAAAACTATCTTCATGCAGTAATATAGATTGATGCTAAGGGGCCAGAGGTGTATGCTGATTTACACTAGCTGAGGATCTGGCCCAATGGGTTCTATTCTTAGTATGCACTAATGGTCCAGTTGTTTAACAGTATATGTTACTTGATATTGAGTTTATATAGCTCAGTCTGAAAACACGTACAGTGAGAATTATATGAAACTGTTTGGCTGGCTGGTTTTTAATCTTCACAAAAATGTCATTTTGACACTGATTTGGATTCATGCCTCACAACAGTCTGCACTGCTGATAGATGGCTGACCTGATCTAAAACAGTTTCACTTCTGTAGATGAACTCTGCCATTCAGTGCAAAAAGAAAAAGGCATGGTAAGGCAGCAAATACATGGGGAGATGATGACAGCACTTCATTTTCATTTTTCAAATTTCATTTTGCAATAAGTCCATGAGTGCATTCCCAATGACTGACCATCTCGCCCCCATGTCTGGAGTAATAGCTTTTTTTTTTTTCTTCAATTGGTACATGTTGCTAATCACTGTAATATCTAAATAAGGCAGTATTTAAGAGTTAATATTGGGTGCCAATTTAAAGTAACTCTCTCAATGTTCAGAGTAAGCCTTTGGTCATTTGTAAGACTTGGACAGGAACTTAGAAAATGCTTTGTTCTTTTCACTCTGATCCAGAAGGTAAACTTCACCTATTCTTAGAGTCTAAGACTCTTGCTTTTCAAGTGAGGAGCCAATGGACATAAAGGAGCCTACAGATGAATAGAGAGGAGAACATCAGTATGTATAAGACGGTATAATGGCTGCAACAATTAGAAGACCCCCTGGGGCTAAGGAGATTAAATCACAGAACTTCCATTATTTCAGTTGGACAGGGAGAGAGAAGGCAAAATCCATTGTCCAAGATTTAGCACTTTTAAAAATTTGTAAAGGATTTTTCCCTGAGTCTTTTTGTTTTAAGAAAGAAAAGGCAACAACAAAGTTGTCCTAGGAGCAAATAAAGTAACTGGAAAACAGACTAGAACAGTGCAGTGTTGTCACTGAACATCTGGTAAACACAGTAAGTATAATTACAGGAAGAAGCAGCAGTGTCTGTAGGCGAGAGCACTTAAGGAAAGTATTCTGCTGTATCCAAAATTTAAAAGAACTTATTTTCAGCTGAGCACAAGAGTGACTTTTAATCAATTACCTATTTGTTATATTTATGGAGAAAAAATTAAGGAAGGATTTAATTCCTAAGGGAGCAAAGAGTCCCTTGGCACCTTATAGACTAACAGACGTCTTGGAGCATGAGCTTTCGTGGGTATATACCCACTTCGTCAGATGCATGTAGTGGAAATCTCCAGGGGCAGGTATATATATGCAAGCAAGAAGCAGGCTAGAGATAACGAGGCTAGTTCAATCATGGAGGATGAGGCCCTATTCTAGCAGTTGAGGTGTGAAAACCAAGGGAGGAGAAACTGGTTTTGTAGTTGGCAAGCCATTCACAGTCTTTGTTTAATCCTGAGCTGATGGTGTCAAATTTGCAGAAGAAGTGAAGCTCAGCAGTTTCTCTTTGGAGTCTGGTCCTGAAGTTTTTTTGCTGCAGAATGGCCACCTTATGGTCTGCTATGGTGTGGCCAGGGAGGTTGAAGTGTTCTCCTACAGGTTTTTGTATATTGCCATTCCTAATATCGGATTTCCGTCCATTTATCCTTTTCCATAGAGACTGTCCAGTCTGGCCAATGTACATAGCAGAGGGGCATTGCTGGCATATGGTGGTGTATATTACATTGGTGGACGTGCAGGTGAACGAACCGGTGATGGTGTGGCTGATATGGTTAGGTTCTGTGATGGTGTTGCTGGTGTAGATATGTGGGCAGAGTTGGCATCGAGGTTTGTTGCATGGATTGGTTCCTGAGTTAGAGTTACTATGGTGCGGTGTGCAGTTACTGGTGAGAATATGCTTCAGGTTGTCTGTGGGCGAGGACTGGCCTGCCACCCAAGGCCTGTGAAAGTGTGGGATCATTGTCCAGGATGGGTTGTAGATCCCTGATGATGCATTGGAGGGGTTTTAGCTGGGGACTGTATGTGATGGCCAGTGGAGTCCTGTTGGTTTCTTTCTTGGGTTTGTCTTGCAGTAGGAGGCTTTTGGGTACAGGTCTGGCTCTGTTGATCTGTCCATGTGGAGTTTTTCTTCTTGTGCTGCTGTTCCCGCACGAGGAAATAAGGAAACAGATCAACAAAGCCAGATATGTACCCAGAAGCCTCCTACTGCAAGGAATGGCAATATACAAAAACTTGTAGGAGAACACTTCAACCTCCCTGGCCACACCATAGCAGATCTTAAGGTGGCCATACTGCAGCAAAAAAACTTCAGGACCAGACTCCAAAGAGAAACTGCTGAGCTTCACTTCTTCTGCAAATTTGACACCATCAGCTCAGGATTAAACAAAGACTGTGAATGGCTTGCCAACTACAAAACCAGTTTCTCCTCCCTTGGTTTTCACACCTCAAATGCTAGAAGAGGGCCTCATGCTCCGTGATTGAACTAACCTCATTATCTCTAGCCTGCTTCTTGCTTGCATATATATACCTGCCCCTGGAGATTTCCACTACATGCATCCGACGAAGTGGGTATACACCCACGAAAGCTCATGCTCCAAAACGTCTGTTAGTCTATAAGGTGCCACACGACTCTTGGCTGCTTTTACAGATCCAGACTAACACAGCAACCCCTCTGATACTATTCTTAAGGGAGTAATTCAATTAGAAGAAAACAGATCTGTTGTTTCACACCCCTGGGCTGCAACACTGCTTGGCTATTTGCCAATGTATTATGCTGCACAATCCCTTGGTATTACTAAGAAGGGCTCCAATAATGCAGCTGTCACATTACTGTGGCCTACAAATCAAAGCAGACTTTCAGTGCTGGGCTCATGCCTTTGGAACCTGTGCCCTCCAATAGTCTGTCACAGCTGCATTAGGCAAGCTTCACGGAACACTGAAGGATTTCATTGGTCAAATGTTTGATTTAACTTTTTAATAATAGGAACTGATAGGAGTGAGTGTGTGTGTGTGAGGGGGGAGTTGTTAAAAACAGGGGCAGTTATTATGTTGACTTGTATCAACGTTAGGTGCTCAAACTATAGAGGACTGGGGGAAAGATTTGCAAAGCTGGCATTGTGGGGAAGCAAACAAAGAGCTCAACTGTCTGGTAAGCACAGTCCTGATTAGGAAGCAGTGTGCAGACATACCTCTAAATATCCCTCATTTTTGTTCTATAGTTACTATGTGCCACACAAATTTGGTGAAACCCCTCATTTTTATTGCTGAAAATCATATATACCAGAAAAAAAGAATAACAAAATAGAAGTTATAGAAAGAGTCGATTATGTGACTGTAGGGAATACCACAGCATTTTAAGTTTCTCAAATGAATATTTCATTTGTGTTCTTCGTTTTAGGTTTTGGTCACAAACGACATCCTACACATGGGTCTTCACAGCTTGAGAGGGCTGGATACAGAGTTGCATGGCCCAAGCACGAATATGTTTGGCACTGATTACCGGTATGCAAGGGCAGTAGATCAACGGCTACACTCTTGTGCACCCAGCCTCCTCCTCCTTCCTCAATGCCCAACTTTGGGATGGCCAGCATCTGTCTGCATAGGCAGGGACAGCTCCAGGCCCCAGCAAGCCAAGCACATGCTTGGGGCGGCAAGCCGTCGGGGGCACTCTGCTGGTGCCGTGAGGGCGGCAGGCAGGCTGCCCTCCGCAGCTTGCCTGTGGAGGGTCCGCTGGTCCCACGGTTTCGGCGGACCTCCCGCAGGCACACCTGCAGGAGGTCTGCCGAAGCTGCAGGACCAGCGGACCGTCCGCAGGCAAGCTGCGGAAGGCAGCCTGCCTGCCCTGTTTGGGGCGGCAAAATTCTTAGAGCCGCCCCTGTGCATAGGGACTATGCAGAGGGAACTGTGGGATCTTCTTTCATCCTATCCACTTTGCTCATCTGCACGGGGATGTGGACCTGAATTCTTACGGTGAGTTCTTTGGCCATTCTTCCAGAGGCTTTGACATGCTGAAGCAGTTCCAGTCAACTGGAGAGCTACACAGCACCCAAGGACTTCTCTCAAGTAGGGGAATAATCAGGGTGTAAAGCCCCTCCTGTATGAATAGGGGGTATGGTAGGGTAGGGCCAGGGTGCACAGTGCTCCAGTTTTTGGCTTATGTAACTTAAAGCAGTCTTCGGGCTGTACTCCAGAAGCCATTTTGCCAATCTCAAATCAGAAGCATAGAACCATGGCTCAAAGCCATCCTTCCCTCTCCTGTCCTGAGCTGCGCTAAGCACAAACCTTTAGTCTTTACAACCAACTAATTACTTCCCTCCTTTCAGAGGAGTTCTCCCTTGTTCCTTTTTACTCCTGGCAGGCGTACTGGGGACAGAGTCAGAGACTCACTTTGAAAGTTCAACCCAGAGACTGCGAGCAGCAGTGGAGAGATGGAGCAGCCTGTTCAGTTAGAAAGAGAGTCTGTGAAGTTAACTTCCAGAAATGATCATGACATAAGATAGGCAGTTTTAAAAGATTAACTTAAACAGTCTTTCTACAAATGCTGTATTTAAGGGCTAATCAATGAGAGCTCAGATTTCGGAGAGAACAAATCAATTAGATTGCCAACACAAAATCTCCAAGGGCTGAAAGCACAATTAAGTGGCATTATTTGCACATTAAGAGTTGCTCCCATTTATTATCATCATAATGCCTGCACCAAAAGAGGGTTTGCATAAAAATGAAAATGTGAATTACAATCTCTCACTTCTTTACATTTACTCTACATCTTTAACAGCCGCTTCTCCCCACATCTAGCTCAGGATTTGAAACATACATTTTTCCATACTTACTTTCTCTGTTTTTACCTAATACCTAAAAAGTCTGCCAGGCTTGCAGCTGAAACAAATAAAAACAAATAGAACAAGATCCATGGAAACAGCCCCTCCCCCATGCCAGCCAGTGAGACAAGGACAAGAAGAGAGAGGCATTCACTGGTGAGATATAGACAAGAGCAAGAAATCTGCAAGGATTCCACTTGCCACCCTGAACCCCCTAAATCTGCAGGAGTCCCCAGGCGGGTTATGAAAAAAACAGCTGAACTTTTTTTGCAGAGATTTTTCATTTTCTTTCCTTTATATTTGGCCGTACTGTTATATTTTAATGCCTAATACCATGGTAGGATACAAGAGGGGCCATTTAATAACACGTCCTACCATATTCTGAGGAGCATAATAATAAATATTTTGCACTTAACATAGCATTTTTATGCACAGATCTCAGAAAGATGGATTATTGTCCACATTTTTTACAAATAGTAAACTGTTACCCTCTGGGACCCTCCCCCACTTGTGGGGTCTTACAGCTTGGACTTCAGTTCAAGCCAGAACATCTACACTGCAATTTTATAGCCCCACAGCCCAAGCCAGGTGACCCAGGCCAGCCGCGGGTCTTTTATTGCAGTGTAGACATACTCATAGAGGCCTGATTTTCTGAACTTCAGAAACCCAAGCTCACACAAAGTTGCTTATGACTGGGCAAATGAGTATGTAGGTATAAAGACAGCTAGTTAAACTGGCTATTTGCATACAAACATATTTGCACGTGTATTTGCAGCAAATACATGTACAAATTAGACATGCAATTACATCCTTTTTTTTTTTTTTGCTGGCAGCCTTAGGCTTCTGAGGTTTTGAAAAATCAAGCCTTAAGTGTTTTATAGTTTACTTTCAGTGACTGGTAGCAGGAGTCCAGATTTGTATAAACTGTGTTAGGGTAAATGGATAATCTGCAGAGGCCTCTCTCTCCTTCCTTTGAAACTACCACTTTCACTCACAGCATAGTCCACCAATTGTAACACATGCTCATTTGATGCAGGCAGGATTCAGTGGACTTAATATATCAGTTAAATCTAGGGGAAACACTGAAAAGGGCTATTCAAAAATATATGTTTATTTTTCATATTCATCCACTCAGGAAGCACTAGTCAGTTTCTGTATGTTTTATTTTGGGTGAGTCCTCCAAGTCAAAACCCAACAAGGCAGCTGTCTGAGGTTATTTAAATACCTTTGCTGGTACTGGAACATAGATTCTAAGGCCAAAAGGGACCATTATGATAATTTAGTCTGACCTCCTGTATAACACCTGCCATAGAACTTCCCCCAAATAATTGCTAGAGCAGATCTTTAAAAAAAATCCAATCTTGATTTAAAAATTGTGAGTGATGGAGAATCTAGCATTACCTTTGGTAAATTGTTCCCCTGGTTAATCACTCTTGCCGCTAAAAATGTATGCCTTGTTTCCAGTTTGAATTCGTCTAGCTTCAGCTTGCAACTGCTCAATGACGATTCCCCATTTACAGTTACATTTTGAGACCTATCAGTTAACCATTTTTAATCCATTTAATGGGTGCATATTATTTTTATATCATTCTAGTTTTTAATCAAAATGTTTTTAAGATTTGTCTATTTTGAATATCCATTCAAACAAATAAGACATCAGGAATTGCTTGGAACAGCGGGCCAGATCCTCTAATGGTACAATTTGATGTAGCTCAATTGACTTCAGTAAAGCTACACTGCTTCACAGTAAATCTACAAAGCTAGGCTCTGGCCCAGTATGTTCAACCACTTCTAACAAGTGTATCAAATTTTACTGTATGTATCTAATACATCACTGAACACACTTAATAATGTTGGCATTTAAAGAGTAGCAGTATATCATAATGATTAACAATAGCAGCTTTGATCATTTATAAACATCTTTCTTCCAGAAGAATCCCAGATTGCTTTACAAACTACATGTCCTTTTATCCATTATTCTAAGAGTCTTTTAGAGCTATCCTGAATGAAATGAAAGAATTCCACCTTCTGAATCACTAGTAACATTTCTTCCAACTAATGGAGAATTTTGCAAAAATTTCCCACCATCACTAATATGGGTTCAGCTTTACTGGCATTAGCAATTTTAAATAATCCTAGTATAGAAAAGGCTCTAAAGGTCTCATCCAAGAACTGATCTCAGCTCCACTTAGTTTATAAGATCTGACAAAAACACAGAGCAAAGTGGTCTGATGTTTATAGGCTTTGTAGTTAACATCCTTTAAGATGAAAAGGAGGTGGTTCAGATGCTATACTAATGAAAGGCATATAAAAAGCCACAGGTAGACAACCATTTAAACATGTAAAGCTCATCTTCACAACTAGAAGGACTTATGTTTTCTTTTAAAATAAAAGCACAGGTAATAGCGAAAATATAGAAAAAATCATCAAAACATTTAAAGGGCCAGACTTTCAGCTAGATCACAACAGCTGTACAGTCAAAAAGGCACATGCACTCCTCGCACCTACAACAAAGAGCATCTATTTGTGCAAACTGAAAAATTAACAATATGATTTTCCTCTTTTGTACTAGAGCTGGCCGAGTATTTTCAAAATTTAGACATTTCAATGAAATGCCAAAATTTAGAAAAAAATAAGGGAAGTGGGAAATTTTGAAACAAATATTTGTGATTTCCCCCTCCTCCATTTTTTTTCACCAGATCTTATTTGAGCACTGTTGCAGGCTAGCTAGCCCTTCAAATGCTAGCCATGCTCAGCCTTTCCTGGGACTTGTAGCTAGTTTAACGCTGACAGACCCTAGTCATCCGCAGTCAGGACTGAACTGGGGATGTGCATGAGCCTCTACTGCATGAGCTAAAAGCCAACTGGCTGTTAGCTAAGGTTATAGAGCAGACTTATTTTATCTCTTTAAGTGGTCTCGGTGCCACTAGATGGGACAGACCAGGAGGTGTGTGGGTTACACTAGCACCAGCTGATGGTGATATGGCAACTTAGTGATAATTACTGAATCCAGCTGTGAAAGGGTTAGTAAAAGACTATACAGAGTGGAGAATGCAATTAGAAAGGGATAGAAATGCCACAGAGAAAGTAGGACTCTCCTGCAGGTTGGAGAACCCTGCAGGTTGGAGCAGGCTCTGGCTCCAGCAGGTGATGGCCCTGAGACAGAACTTAAATAGGTAGGAAGTCAGGTGGAAGGACCCATAGGGAGCAGCATAGGTTCCAGTGGGTGAAGCCCTGAATTGGAGTCTACAAGGAGTAAGGAGATCCCTAATGGAAACTGCCAGAGTCCTGGGAAAGGGAGGCAGGGAAAGAAAGCCTGTTAAGACAAGGAGCAGCAAAGGATGGACTCTGAAAGAAAAGGAGAGGCCCTGAGGGAGTACAAGTGAGAACACTTCAGTGGAGCCTGAGAGGAGCAGAGTCTGGCAGAGAAGGGAGAAGCCAGAGGCCTGCAAACCAAAGAGATACTGTGTTAAGCACAGGCTGTGGGGAAGCAGCGTAAGTGGACTTAGAGGCAGGGAGCAGTTCTGGGAAAGAGCAGAGTGTCTAAAGAAGCACACCTCGCTGCTTAATACAAGGTCCCTGGGCTGGAACCCAGAGTAGAGGGTTCCAGCCCCTGAGGAAGGGGCATGCAAGCCCAACTACACGAGCAAATTAGGCTTCTGTGAGGGAGGGCAGTAAGAACACTTCAATAGAGCTTGAGAGAGGTGGAAGAACTATTATCTGGATATTTATCTGGGCTTTAGGTGACTTGGCCAGAGGACTGAGCCTAGGGTGACCAGATAGAAGTGTGAAAAATTGGGACAGGGAGTGAGAGGTAATAGGACCCTATATAAAAAAAAGATCCAAAAATTGGGACTGTCCCTATAAAGTCTGGACATCTGGTCACCCTAGCTGAGCCATGGAAGACCTGGTGAGAGGCAAATGGCCAGTAGGAGGCACTAGAGACACAGGCTCCCTTTCAGCATCATAGCCTGAGATAAGGGGGTACTGCGAGTGGCGAGTACCGTACCTTACATGCACATAATTGTGGAGTTCCACCACAGCTTTTATCTCCCCTTTATTGTGGTGAAGGAGGTACTTTGTGCCTGACATGACTATCATGGCACATTTTATGGGGAAAACCTGGGATAAAGTGTCTTCCAACTAAGATTGCATCATGTTTTCAGTATTAGGCAGTGATATAGTGTGTCTTACCATAGTTCCAGGGGGTGTCAAATAAATAGTTCTTTATTATTATTATTTATTCCTCACAGAACCAACAACATTCCCAGTGATATACAAACATTTAAAAAGACACTACTCCTACCCAACAAGCTTACAATCCAGTGAAAGCAAAACAATTCACACACACATTACAGTACATCACAGTCCTGGAGAAAGGTGGTATAGGAATCTTGTAGAGATCATTGTTGAAAGGTAATAAAGTAGCAGAATGTCTTGAGGAGGGATTTAAAGGTGGTGAGGCAGACCACTTAGTGAATAAAGGAGGGAGATTGTTCCAAGTGTAAAGGGAAGAATCAAAAAAGCATGAAGAGGAAAGTAGAAAGATACAAAATGGGAGAGAATCTTGGGAGAAAGAAGGGGAGCAGGAAGAAATGATAGCAGAAAACCTGGAGCATATTTATCAATGGTGCTGAAGCACCTCTAAATGCTTTGATTTTATGGTAATTGTTTGTCCTTTCCGTTTTAACTAGATATATGGGATCATTACTATCTACAAATGTATTAAATGAATCCTTACCATCAACAGCCAATGAGATGACATCTTGGGTGTCTTCAATTCCATACATGACGTCACAGCGGTACACACCCGCATCACTTGCACGTAGTTTAACCATAGTCAGTGAAGCATCGCCAATATCCTCTGGGTGGGTTGGAACAGACACTCTGCCTTTGTAGCCTTGTCCTATTTTGATGTTCCCATTTTGGGCCACCAGAACAGTGGTTTCTTTCACATCTTTTCCGGTTTTATCCTGTTCAACCTTTGACCATTTGATTCGAAGAAATTCACTTGTATTGTTGTAGCTGGGGGGTAAGGTAGGCAAGGTTGAAAAGAAGCAAGGTAGGGTTGCTCTTCCAGAAAGGGAACCCTTTACAGGGGGGCTTTTTTCCACTTTAACTAAAAGAAGAAGGGGAAAAAAATCACATTAGTGGGCCAACAAAATAAGAACCAGATCAATTCCATTGCAATTTAAGGATTAAAGCTCACATGGGGGCTGATTCTCATGTCCTTTATGTTGGTGTAAATCAGGACTACTGTCACTGGAGTCACTAGAAGAAACTCAGAGGCGATGTGGTCCACTAGACTAGGATTTCGGAGCGTTCTATTCTTGACTCTACCTCAGCTTACTTGGGTAACCTTGGGCAAATCACTTTACCTCTCTGAGTCACAGTTTCCTTCTATGAGAAATGGGATTAATGTTACTGTCCCCCTTTGTAAAGTGCTTTGAGATCAACAGCTGGAAGAGGTAGGTGTGGTTGTTATGCAGAGGTAAAACCAGTATGAGAGCAGAATATGACTCATGGCCTTAAGCGCATTACAACTCTGAGAACCCAGGCCTTGGCTACACTGGCGCTTTACAGCGCTGTAACTTTCTCACTCAGAGGTGTGAAAAAACACACCCCTGAGTGCAGCAAGTTACAACGCTGCAAAGTGCCAGTGTAAACAGTGCCCCAGCGCTGGGAGTGCGGCTCCCAGTGCTGCAAGCTAATCCACACGGGGAGGTGGAGTACCTGCAGCGCTGGGAGAGCTCTCTCTCAGCGCTGGCGCCGTGACCACACTTGCACTTCAAAGCGGTGCTGCAGGAGCGCTCCCGCGGCAGCGCTTTGGAGTTTCGAGTGTAACCAAGCCCCCACCCATCATTCTATCAAGGGTTAACTCATTTTGATCTGTTAAACAACAGTCTTTCCAGTGAGATTCTCCCAACTATTAGTTCTTTTTTAACTGTTTGCCTCTTTTCCAATCGCAAGCCTTAACGTGTTGCTGAAACCAAATATTGTAGGATGTTCAAGTAAAGGAGGAAATTAAGCACATGGCGGTCCCTTCTTGGCTCAAACTAGTGATTATAGGACTTTTATCATAGTTTTATGACATCTCCAGCTGCAAATACTTTACAGGGAAATGCTTCCACCAGACAATATCCTTAGGGGAAAGTTGGCTACTGTTCACCCAGCTTGCCTACAGCATGTGTCTGGAGAAAGGATTTCTGTTTGCTACCATTACACACCAGCTCTTAATCCTCATTAAGTTATTAGGTATGGTTCAGTAACATCATATATGTATATTTTATCTCTTTCCTTTTCCACTGGCCTGCTCTATAACTCTTTCTCTGAGAGGCTGAAGATAATGATAATTAATTTTAAATGAACTAGGGTTCATAGTTTAGAAAGATAATATCTGCAAACTAATATTGACCACCAAGAGTGTGAGGGAAGAAACAAGTGCTGCCAACACATGGAAACTATCAAGCTGTTCTTATTAGTTGTCAAAAATGACTTCTGTGCTTATACTGTAGAAGATTCTAAAGAAAGAAAGATAACACCTGGCTATTTCAGAAACTGTTATGTTGTAAAGCATTTGAATGTTGGTTAAATTATTTTTTTCAAAGAGGCATAGATAGCTCTATACAACATATACTTTAAATGGTCAAATCTCTATTAGGTGTTGATATTATGCTCATCATCTTGGTATCTGAATGTCTCAATATTACAGAAAGGTACTGAGATTTAAACAAGTCACAAACTACAATTAAGGTCTAGAGACAATAGTTCTAACAAGAGTCTATTTGTAAAAACAGGGAAAGACCAAGACAATTCAGATACAATAGCCAAAAAAGTAAGGAATTGTTAGGATTACAGGTTGTTGGGTAAAAATCACCAAGGTCCAGGGTCAAATGCTCTTACTCATGTTGAGTATTGCCTTATTGCACAAATATTCCCACTGAAATCAATAGAGCTACCTGGGGAGTCAGGGGCTACTAAACCTAAGCAAGGGTGTCAGAATCTGGCCCATCATGGCATCAATGGATAATAAAGTAAGAGGGCATTATTCTAATCTGAAGTTTTACATTAGGATAAATGCCATTGGGTCTGATTCTCCACTCCACTACACCAGCTTTGTGCTAACATAACTGCAATGAATTACATAGCAGTCAAATTGGTGTGAGAGAATGCAAAATCAGGACTCTCGATTTCAATGGCGTTACCACCAGTTTATACAGGTGTGAGATCAAAATCACTCTCAAAATATTTCTTATTTCTTATGATGTCTAGTTGCTTTTTAAACAATGTGTATCTTCATTAAAGAGAATATTTAAAATAATAAATACCTAGTTCTATTTATCCTGCCTGTCAAAATTTTAATAATCTTCAGAGACAGTTGGTGGTGGCTGCAGTAATCTGCAATATCCGCACTGATCCCTGAGGAAATTTTCTCCTTAAAATTGATATTTACAGGTTGAGTTGACTGAAAGCTCTTGGCAGCAACCATATCATTATGATATACAGTTTATATCTGTTCTAATCTAGGGCAACATTTTGGAAAGAAAGGAGACCATGTGGCCACAAATACATCCATTTACTTTACAAAGTAAGTATCCCAGAGCACTTTTATAATAAGAGTACTCTCTGTTCTGACTTGCAGGCTAATCAGCCTAAGTCTGTTATTAGATAAAATAGGATTGTTTTTTTTTTTAAAGTTACTTTCCCCATTTGGGAAAAAAATGTTTGGCAATTAAACATGGGTAAGTGATGCTCCTGCACTGTTCCAAAAACTTTATTTCCTGTGGCAGCCCTGCTAGCTATTCAAGCATGATTTATTGTCCGCTGCTGAAGGCAGCCTTTTCTTCTTTTCTTAACCCTTACGTCCCTTCTGCTGCTTCAGCATTTTCCCTCTGACTGAAAGCACAGAATGCTCTCTCTTCCCCAGATACTCGGAATGCCACTTTGCAGACCATTCCTTAATAAGTACAGGGCCAGCAAAACAAATGGTCACCAAGGACAGCAAAGAACAAGAAGAGGTTCAGTAACAGCCTGTGTGTTTGTCTGAAGCTGAGAGGGGCAGATATTTGCCAATTTTCCTAGGTCAACAGCTCTCCTAGAGCTAATAACAGAAGGTGCTATGAAACCTGGACACACATTTTTCCAGCCCTTTTACCCAACTCCATAGCCATGTGAGACCTAAAAGCGCTAATGTCCTCTTGTATGTATTAAAAAGAAACATGGTTTTGAAATCACCAGCCAGGATGGTGATTAATACAAGCATTTTTCTCTTGCTAAATGGTATATAAAAAACTTTTCAGTACAACTGGTTAATGGAGGACACACATGCACACACAGAGAGACTTGAGTCCAAATCACCACAAAGAGCCACACCCTTGGAGCCCTTGCTCAAGCAAAATTCCCAGTTAAGTCAATGGGAACTTTATCTGAGTTAGGACAGTGGGAGCAAGCCCAAAGAATCACAGTGTAGTCAAGTTATGGGGACCTCACTAAGTAATCAGTCATAACTATCAGAGTACTCTCCTTCTGATCTAAATCTAAATTTTAATGACCAGCTTATCACTAACCCTAGAACGGGTGAATGGGGAAGGAAGGTATAAGAAATCTTCCCATGCATTGTGGCCCGCTGCAAAGAAATGTCAATCACGGTCCCCCAGTATTTTGAAGACTCCAGACACTGCTCCTTCCTACTTCCCTAAGGATGCAAATCATTTCAAAGAGAGATGGAAAGAGGCTGAGCAATGGTTCCATCCCTTCCACATGGAGCTGATCAGCTGCTCAGGGGGGAGCAGGTGCACAGTCCAAAGGCATGGAGCATTTATCAGGGAGCTGGGGAAAGGATCATGTTTTAGAATTATACCAGACTGCTCCCCTGCCATGATGCCCAGTGTGAGCCAGTGTCTTACAATGCAACGTGGCCTCATGTTGCAGCCAATCCTGATCCTAATAAATGACAAATGAAGGTCTGTTTATTTTTCCTCACATAAATTATCTGGGGGGGTTCTTCCTTCATTTATTTATCCACACTGATGTACAGGACCATGTTAAGGGCCAAGCCTTGTGGATTTAACTGTGAGTTTCCCTATGTTCTGGTGGGTTTCTTGGAGCCCTCTATTACATAAACATGGGGGTTTTGGTGTGAGTTTTTAAAAATTGTAGAACAGTTTCATCTCAAACCTGCTGTAATGTTCTACCAGCCAGAGTTAGTGTACCCTGCTGCCAGGAAGTTATAAGGATTGTGGGGTTGCATAATTAATTAAAGGGAGGTAGTTTAAAATAGGCAGCTCAGTGAGGCTATAAATTCCATACCACTGCCTCTTGGAGCTCCCTGATAGAATTTCCCCTTTGTGAGCTTCTACCTTGAATAAAGCTGTTTTCCTTTTGACTTTAACCAGAATTCCAGCTATGTGTTGTTTTGGACCTTGCCTCAGGTCCTCCCAGTTCACAGTTTGGGTTGTAAAAGTCAGCTCATCTTATCGGTGAAGTAGGGCTTGCTCTCTTTCTTTTGAAGTTGGACACAAAATAAAATATTTGCTCCCTGCCTGAGAACAAAGACTCCTTCCCCAGAATGTCTTATACAATCCTTACTTTTGCAAAAGTTGCAAATCCCTGAAAAGTGAAGTATGCAGAAAAGGGGCTATATTAAGGTAAAAAATAACAGCAACACCCATTGGTCTGTATGGGGCAAAAAAGTCTGGATCCAATTGAAAGGAATGTCCTCCAGGAGGAGAAGGTGTTGAGAAGAATGGTCTTGCTGTGTAATTAAGTTTAAGAGGACAGAAACTTTGACAGTGAGTAATCAGACAAAAAATATATTCTCATGGAATCAAAGATCCTATTTATGTTAAGCCAAGTTTACAGGGGAAGAACAATTAAAACCCTTTGTTGAGAGTTCATCAATAGTCTGACTATGCATACTCTCTATAGTCCAGTCTAGTAGCAGCCATAACAAATACCTATGATCTCATGTGCTCTATTAAATCTGATTTCTTTATATACTGAGCCTAAGCAAACTCTGTTCATTAACTCTAAATCTTCTAAGAAGGAAATTCAATACTTAAGAATATAACAATGTTAGATTGTTAAATTAAATTTTAAAAAAAATCTGGACTACCTGCAAGAACATGTATAGAGCTTTGAGAATGGAGGTAATAAATTGAATCCCAACAAAAAGTTCACTGTGTTCCTACCAGATGGTTTGTGGTCTGAGCTACTGCAGTAAAGAGAGGGAGGATGTAAACCAGGCATAGAGTACTGAAGGATCAATTACTTCTCATACTCTGTCAGTAAATCATAGAAAACCAGGCAAATGTATATTCCATCTGCAGACCTGAATATTATAGCACACTCACACGTACATATATATAAATATACAGGTACAAATAGATGTTTATTATGTATTAGTCACAGACTCAAGTGCAGACTGCTACTGAAGGGATTTTCTACTCTTTTCAGGTTTTATAGGGTCTTCTTGAAATCACACTCATTCGTGACATGACAAATGAATGTTTAAATTGGGTAGGTAAATTCCCACATTTATCACAGTCACTAGTCCAGTTTGTAACCTAACATACTACACCATCAGCTAGTTCAAAAGTGAGTGAATGTCATGCTAGCAACCAATGTAAACTTTGTCCATTAACTTCTGTCATTAATCCTTTATGTGCACTAGAGCAAACAGCACAGGTCCTGTGATGGGGCACTCCTTTGACCCCACAGGCTTATGTGGTACTTCCTGCTGTTCCACTCCCAAAAATATCTTATGGGAATTTAAAGGATCTTAAAGAAAACACACAAGAGCCTCTACAATTTGCTTTTAAAACAAAAAAATGTTTTTGTTTCTACATACAAATTATGTGCTTACCTTGCATATGTGCTAGGTATATATGGATAGGGCCACATACAAGGATGAGAGGGATGATAAAATGAAAGAAAGACTAGAACAATAATTAATGATGACTATATAAAATATTGCATCTCTGTAATCTGCTGTGTTACAAATAAAGTTGGAGTTTTGTTGTGTTTATCATGGGAATCTTGGATTTCAAGACTTATACGTTAAAAAAAATCCTTACAAATATCCAAACCAAGCCCTTTAGAGACTTTGGCATGGCAGGGGGGCTGGTTATGGGGAAGACATGATGGCAAGCAGTTGACTAAACCACACAGAACCTAGACTGCTGCAAACGTTTAACCTTGAGCTGAGTGACAGATTATTAGAGAACAAAAGCAATGCAGTGACACACAGGACCACACCAGTGGATGATCAGTGATAGTTTTCACTCCAAGAGAGATAATGGTTCTTCCCCAGTTATACAGAGAGAATTAAATAGTGAAGAGGCCAGACTGGGTCTGCAAAGTTTGGGTCCAGTGAAGTAACTCCTGTCCTCTAAAATGGCATTGCATGCATGAGCTCTATTCCGGACATTTGTTCTAGAATGGAAAATAATGGCTACTTGAGATATAAACCAATCTGTTGACATTTAGATCTTTTGGGAAGTATTTTTCTGATTTCCTTTGCCCTCTTCACAATGGCCATTCTGTGAGGTTTTCTTCAAATTGCTATGATAAAACTACAGCTCTAAATGAATAAGAGACATAGCAGTCATACTGCCTTTCTAGGGATGGGAGACTTTCCATCTGCTTCCACCAAGCCACACACAGATGATCATCAGCCAGAATCTGGCCCAATATTATTGTCATCTGCTTATCTGGATGCTTAGCAGTGGGTTGCTCATGTACTTTAAATCCCATACCGGAGAATCTCTGAGCCAAATTAAGAAGTGTTAAAAGGTAGTGTAAATTATACATCAGTAACTTGGTGTGCCTGTGAGTGTGAGTAGAATTGCACAGTATGGGGGCAGGAGGGCACAAAGGTATCAGGAACAGAAACTAACAGGAATGCATAATAAGGCTTAGAGCTGCTTGTCTTGTACATTCTGCCTCCTGCTAGTTGCTTTTCCTGCTAAAACCTCACCCTTTTGCCTCTCATAATGTGAATTACACCCCTTTACAGAATATAAATTACCCCCATTTGTGTCACTTTTGAAGTTAGCTTGTTATGCTTAATAGCTCTTAGTTTCACTACAATTTATGCTAGATATTTCTATATTAATGGAACAATACAACTCACTGGATAAGTACTTCTAAATTCACCACTGGATTCTTTAGCATGTAAACTCATTTTGCAAATCTAAAAACCCCTTCCCATAATGATGTCCCTTGTCTAGCAGCCCTCATATAAGCAGTACATTAAATACAAGAAGACCCATATCTCTCTCTCTGGTATGCAGTATTTTCAGTTACATTGCTAAGTAAAACTTGAAAAGAAGGTTGCCATTTACTAACCAAAGAAGTCCCAGCTCTCTAGGGAAAAATCTTAGAAACGTAGTTGTCCGCTCCTGGAAGTCTTTGAATCTATTGTCCCTGAGGGCAACTCTAATCTCTCTGGCCTGCTGTGTGTTTAATGAAGGATTGAAAAAAATAAGGGAGGTTTAAGTAAAAAATAATGGTGCTTCCATCCTGATCTTAGGAAAAATATATTTTACTTTATATAATGGGTGGGCTTATTTCAGCATCACAGCCATTCACTTTTCTCTAGAAAAATCTTTGAACAGTTTTGTAAGAGCCATTGGACAAGCTGGAGAAAAGAATTAGTAATTTTATATGCAAGCATTTGCCAAGAGAGTGGAATCAGCTCAGAAAGCCCCTATAAATAGATGCATTTACCCTTTGCTGCCTTAATAAAATGTACTGTATTCTTGGTCCTGAGAATCATAACTCCATTATTAGAAATATTGAGGGGATAAAAAACCATTTTACTCTGTCTGGTAATCCGTATTACATACTCCTATGGCACTTTGCATCTTTTTTTTTCCTTTTTTTGTATTCCTGTAGCATCTAGAGTCCTCAGGGGAGAGTTTGAAATCAAATACACAAGACAAACAAAGCATAGAAAGGGCACACAAAGGGGAGTGGCTCACACAAGGTCATTCAGTAGAGCAGAGACAGAAATAGAACCAGGTCTCCTGAGTCCCATGGTATCAGCCTCCCCTCTAGATCATGCTGCTTCTAACAGCCACTAAGGGACAGTTCCAATAAATGTTTCCACGTGATACACTTACCTTTATGCAGTGCATATGTTACAACTAAGGTAGAGCACATCCATAAGACACTTTTTATATTTAATAACATCTTGACCTACAAATAAAGAAAAAATGAGTAAGTCAAAAGTATTCTAGTGTGTACCTATGAAGTGTTGTAGGTCAATACATCAATACCTGTCCTTAATATTGAAGATGATGATATACTGTAACAAGCTATTTGTCAGGGAGAATGGATTAATATTAAGATTCTTTCACATGTAAATCACTGGCGTGAATCTAATCCAGTGCAGCAGTGACAGAAAGTCATTACCATCTGGTGGTTGATCCATGGTGTTGATGAAATGAGAACAAGTCCAAATCCAATTCGTAGCTGGTGTATACAGCACACAAAAACACCGTCATTTAGAAACTTACAAACTGCCACACTGACCAAGAGTCCATTTCATTTCACAAGTTACCATCACAAATGAATTCCGAAGGTGACTGAATGACAGCATCACAGTTCTTTCCAACATTTTGCTGAACACAGGTTCTCTTAGGACCTTCTGCTTGCAACATATATTCCTTGGTGAAATGTCATTGTAAGGACTATGTGGCCCCATTATTACAGATGCATGGTGGATTTTAGGTTTCTGTTTCCAAAGTGTGATTTGGACAATTCAGTAGTTTTGTGTATACTTTCCTCCCCCTTTCTAAGCTATGAGCCCCATCAAGAAACTGAAAAGTTCTCTAAAATACACAGTGTTTCAATAACAACACATTGCCATTTCATGCCAGTTCCTAGTTAAATGTGTTGCCTGTAAGAATAAAATGAAAATCTGAGGTAAGTACACAAGTGAAATTAAAATGATTCCCACTAACTGATAGCCACTATCTCTTTACAAATTTCTAGCAATCATGAGAGGTAGCTTTCAGTAACAGTAAAGGTTTCTGCGGCACTGTTGTTGTGAGGCTGTTAGTTTGAGTTCATAGGAGTTTCCTGATTTTCACCTCAGAATATGCTACTCATGATCTCTAATTAGAGCAGAAGCCAAAACTGAGAACTATTTCATGTCCTGAATAGAATATAATTTAACTTACTTTAGGGAAGTATGGAGCAGAGATTTATTGGGAGTCAATCTACCTTAGAACTATATATGTTTAAGTATTAAAAAGTCATCACTGGAATGAAAACACTGGCCAATGCAACAAAAAGTCCTCACTAGGCAAAGTGGACACTCACACATGATTGCAATAAACATAGTATGACATTCTCTTATAACATTGGGAAATAGGCTCAACGTAAAGATATTTTGTTACACAACCTACAGGTATATCCCCAAAACCACATACCTGTATCTGGTCTGGGATACATTCCATAATGGGAGTGTGGTTCAGAAAACAATGCAGAACATCTTAAATCAACCCTTCACAATGTGAGGCTCTTGAATATCTAAACAGGACAATGTTATTATTCCCACTCAAAAGAGAATATATTCCAGGAGCTTTACATTCCCAGCAAACGGATGGCTAGTGTTACTCTGTTGCATAGGGAAACACATTGTGCAACATTTTCCTAGAGCATGTGGAGGAGAAAGCCAACTGCTTTCCCATGTAGCAGCCCAAATGCTGCCAAACACACCCCATCCTTTTATTACCAACTGTACTGGGCTGGGATTACAGTGTGATAATATTTATGTTGCAATGTCAGGGTTCACCCACACTGAACCTTGTGTGATAGCATTGACATTGCAACAAAAATGCCATCACACAAGGTTCACATATTTTTGTGGTTAAATCCAAAATAAGAATTATGACCTTAATGGGTTCATTCAACCTGATCCATATCTTCAGTCAGAGTTATCTTAGGGGGTCAAATAGCAGTGCTTGATCTAAATCAGTTCACAAGGACATGGCTAGTCCATACCATTTTACTTGGCAGGGAGAGGGAGGTGGGGGAAAAGAAAAGATGATTAATTCTAAAAGTCTGGGCAGTTATACCATCTCCTAGACCTTCATCTTGAAATGAGTGCACGAGTGAAATGGCTGCATAAAAAAGAGTTGTATATGTCGGAACTGGTCATTTGCCCTTTATTATTCTACAGGTACTAATTTTCAAAGGTGGGTATCTCCAAAAGTTGTGCATATCCTGCATTTGTATGCACAAATCATTATTTAAAAGAAATGATTCCTCATTATTGTATATCATCATTGGTAGACTAGGAGGAAGAATGTGTTTGGTGCCTATGGGGCTGTGCAATGCAGAGGATGGGTCCAGGAGCCCCTGTATCCAGACAGTTTGGGATCCACCATGACCAAGGACTGTTCACGGCTGGTGCCCCCTATGGGTACAACTTCTTCTAAGAGAGCATGGAAGTGTTAAGACCAACAAGCTATCCAGCAACAGAGGAGAGCACATGCTGTGCCCTCCTAAGGGGTTGTGCGATGGGTATTTTTCTCCAGATGCTTTAGGAAACAGTGGGCTTCCCTGCAGCACAATATCTCCTAGAGTGCCCCTTTTGGGGTTGTGGCTGCCCCTCCACGCTTTATAAAGGTTGTGCCCGTGGCTAAACGGGCAAATAACTTTAACTGAAGAAAACAAGAACAAAGTGTGTACTGACTTTGCACATTTCATTGCCAGGAGGTAACCCTGGTCTAAGGGAGCAGGACCAGCAGAGTCAGAAAGGAATTCAAAGAGAGGAAGGCCTGGGGATAGAAATGTGCTGCTTCTCAGTGGTGTTGGTCACAGATTGCTCCCCACTTCCTACCCCACTATGGTGCACTGAGAGGCTGAGTGAGAGTGAGGAAGCCAGCAGAGGGAGCAGTGAGAAGGGGAGAGGGAGAAGTGTTTGCACAGTGTATATAGCCTCTAAAAGCCAGGAGGAGAAGAGGAAACCTTGCTTAGTACCTGCAGACTCTGCCTGCAGATGAGTGACACAACATGGTAATTCTGCAAGTCAGGGCTTTGTGCACAGATGCTGGCATGAGGTCCTGCACCCTCCTCACTGAAGAAAAGTTCTCTACCCTGAAAAGTCCCCTGCAACAGAGCTGTGTCAGGGCAGGCCAGAGAAGGGACCATGGGACCCACATTTCTGCAGTTCCAGTGGCCACTCCACTTCACACAAAAGGTGCAGGGTGCCAGTGGCAGCTATTCCATCTGTGGCCCGGCCTGCTGGCTTCCAGATTCGGGTTGGGATTCCACCTCCCCACCCCACTGCACTTCACCTCGTTACTTGGAATTCATGCCAGGGAATGGCTTTCACTCTAATTGTTCAACAGTTACAGAATCATCTCAAAGAAATCTACTGTCAGATATTATTGCTGGCTAGTGATTGAAGGCTACTAGAAATAGCACTAAAAATAGAAAAGTAAAAGAGAGAGAAAAAAATGGTGAGGAAGGGTAATTGATAAGGGTCCTTGATGGTATCAACATGCCTTGCAGATGTAGGGCAGTACATAGGCATGAATGTTTTGGCATGTTTCATACACAACCTTCTATTTACTACTGCTGAATTTACAGTTGCTACACACCGAGCTTGAATGTTTTTTAAATGTTGCACAGTGGCTTAGCCATGCCCCATTGACTTTAATATGAAACACACCCCCTAGAACTTCTCACAACTCCAAAAATCTACCTCAAAATACATTAACTTTCAAACATCTTGCCCAAATCTCTAATCTGTAGGACCTACCTAATCAATTTAACAGTGGTTGTTTCTATTTTCTCCAGATTCACATGTGCAACTCCCATTGACATTATCCAGGGACACATATATGCAGTGTGGAAACAATATTCTAAACTGTAACTGACCCCAGTACAGCATGTACCTGTTGTACTCCAGTCTTTACATGCCTGGTAGTATGCTGGGTGTACCACATGCTGAGGCAAGGTCTATAGCTGCTTCAAACTCTCGGCCCTTCAGACCCTAGCCCTTGGTGGGTTCCCTTAAACATTCACAGATTCTAATGAAATAACAAAGGGTTCCTTTACTGGGGTGGCAGAAACAGAGGTGCAATTGCCTTAGGCACAATGGCTTTAAGACCAAACATCACAACAATTCCTAACTCAGACCCTATGGGCAGTCCAGTCCAGGGTATGAAGTGAGGCTCCTCAAACCTAATACCAGGGATACTCTCTCCAGCAACAATCACTCACTGACCTTCAGATCCCTGAGCCAGTATCCAGTACTTTTATCCAGCACCTGAAGTTTCATTCAGACCTATCCACCTCACCTTCTCCTTGCAGGCGCCTTCCAAGCATCTGTCATGGTTCTCATTGGCCCCCCCTCACCAGCCCCTCTCCTAGTCCTTTGGTCACACCTCTTAAGTTGACCAGCCTTCCCTCTCAGGTGTAGTTTGACTTCTATTTCTGGGAGAGCAGCTCCAGTCAGGCCAACATGGATTCCTCTGCTGGCTAGATGAGAGGTTAAACAACGAACATTAACAAGCCAGCAGGTTCATTATAGAACCATGTTTACAGATAGAGGGAGCCTAGACGGGCTGTGTAGTAGTTGACCTGCTGAGAAATAATTCTTCCCAATTCAAGACTGCAGGACTTGGGCATATGTTTTATTTCTACCCTCTATTGAAAAACGCACATGTGACACTTTTCAACTTGAAAGAAGCCAAAACACTTGACAAAACTTAGCATCTTAACAAGTGCTACAGACACTACACAGCCTGAAATGCTGCCTCCTTGGAGATAAAATAGCAGCAATACTCTAACAGCTCCCAGCAATGCTACCCTATGTCTAAATACTGGAAGTGAAGAGTATCTTTTAAGAATATTGCAGGAAGAGTCCAGATGAGCAAATATTACTCAAGTTGGAATTTGGTTAGCACATCTAGGGCCTCATTCTGATCTCACACCAGTTTTACACCAGTGTATCTGTTGGTTTAAGTGGGATTACTCCTGATTTAAAGTGATGTGAGAACTAATCTCTGCTTCCCTCTAAGATTCCAGATCAAGAAAGAGAGGAAATGCTTCCAGTGTGATACATATCTATGGAGCCAGAGAGATTGATGGTCTTTATCAAAAGGTGTTTGTCACTCCTAGTCATTTCCTCCCAGGTGGCAGTGAAATAATGCTCTGAGGGGCATTCATTCATTATTTTCTTCAGAAGAAGCCAGTGTCTGATGCATTGTGATCTGACATGTAACAACTTCCCATTGTAAAAGTTTATAGTGGTTATGTTTGTTGTGAGCAACAAAAGAATGACCAAAAGAATTAAAAAGTGGTTAGCCTCAATTTTCCTTGACTCACACCTTGCAAAGAAATGGAGCTTAGTGTTAGTAATGGCACAACATAGATCTAAGTTTTTTTTTAAAAAAAATAGGGATTTGCTGTCTCTTAGGAGACCCCAATCCCAGACCAAAAATCAGTTTGATCCCCCTGTGACATCTAAGAGGGACATCCTGGGGCTTCCTCATGGTAGCAGGAAAAGGCAGCTCAGGAGCTATGACCTTTTGTGGCCTAGCCCCAGGACCTAACAGGTTCCCCAGATAGGAGGCTCTTTAGCAGGGAGGGTGAGGCTGGGATGGTCCCACTCTCCATGTCTCTTCTCCACTCCTCCATCTCCCAAAAGCCCTGCTAACTTCAGAGTGATCTTGATTAGATCATATTGGCTCACAATTTTATCCACTGGACTGCCTTTTATTGCCAACCCCAAAAGTTCAAAAATCATGTCAGACCCAAAAAAGTCATGAGTTTGGCACTAAAATCACAAGCTTTTTTTTTTTTTAAGATCCTCATGATTTTTGGTCTGCGTTTTGATTTGTAAACTCCCCCTGCCCATCATGTGTAAGAGTATATGTGTGTGTGTCTGTGTGTGTATTATTACAGTGTTGCCAACTCCCCACAAAAGTATTAAGTTGATTCTGACCCCTGCTGCAGGAATTTTTTTGGCTGACTGAAGGTGCAAAGCTTCCAGCTTCTCCCCACATCCCAACACTTGAATGAATTAGTTATAGGCTCCGTGCAGCTGAGTATTTGCCTGCATCTCTGACCTCTGTCCCCTCTGCATACCCCACAGACCCATATCTGCTCCTCATCCCTCAGGACAACTCTGCTCCTTTTGCAGCTTCAGGGGTTCTTCCCTCTCCCTGCCCTGCTCCATCACACAGCTTGGGGTCAGCCACCATGGGGTTGTCTTCTCTGCCTTCCCTGGCCAGGGGGTGAGACAGCTCTGGGAGTTATTCACCCTACAATTCTTTCCCAGGCCTGGTGTTCTTGAGAGGAGCAGAGAGTAACTAACCCATTTTTCACAAGAGGGTGCAGAGCCACCAGGAATGTTGGACGATTTCTGCTTCCTCTTCCCCTCCCCCAAACTCCCCTCTGTTCCTAGGGAGGGAAATGGGGGGTAAGAGCTCTGCCTAACTCTTACAAAAGACTGGCTGTTCTTTCCTAGGACACAAGGAAATGGGGAAGGAAGCCAATCAGAGGGGGTTTTCCCCAGAAGTGCTACAATTCGGAGGAAGCTGGAGATTCTCAGGTCCTAATGAAATAGGCTCTAGCTGGGGTCCAAATAGCCTCATGATGAAATTGCAAGAGTTGGCAGCACTGCATGCATTTTTGTAATTTGGCCCTTATTGTGTAATTACCCTCTGGGGCCACATTTTTCTATTAATAAAGTGAGGCTCAGGGTTACAGCAACACACAGATAGAAAAAAATCTAACCAGCAGCTGCATCCAGCCATTTACAGGATCAGGCACCAGAGAAGTGAGTTAAGGCCACTCTTCCTATGGCTAAAGTGAACAAAGAGCCACTGCTCTCTGCAGAGACCAACTCCCCAGTGCTGCATACATACTAGAAAAGCCCCACCCCAGGCATAACATATGTGCTGCCTCCAGCCCTCAGCAGGACTGAGCACCAGCTGAGCCCTGCACTTCCATGTTATCGCTAGAACTTTCACAACTTTTAGCCTCCATAATCTACAAGCAGTCAGTATTTTATGTGCCCTTTTCTTTTACTTAATCTTGTCTTTCACCCTTTCATACCATCTGACTTGCATGTGATTAATTGCTCCATTGCTGCCACTTGGTTAACTTGGCCTTTGTTTAATTCATCACTCATTATCACTTGCACTGTTATGTCCATAAGTAGATTACAAACTCTTAACTAGAGTGCCTGCTCCAGTACCTTTCCTCCACTAACAGCCCCAAAGGGAATTCCTCTGGGCCACATAACTACAGCCCCAAGCAGAGGGCTGGGCTGTGCTGGAGGCTGAAGGGAAAGTGTCCAGAGCAGGGTGGCAATTCTGGGCTGCAGAACAATCTTTTGGAAGCTGTGCTGAAGCTGCTGTTAGATCAGTCTTAAGCCACTTTGCTCCTTGAAGCAGCCCAGAATCTGAGAGATGCAAAGGTAGCAGAAAGCCTCCTTTCCACCCACCAAGGGTTGAGATGCAGCACAGACTCTGCCCCTAGTTCTTGCAAAATACTGTGCACATGTAGGGTTAATCTGGAAAACAAGTAAGTGATGGTATTCATCCAAGTTCTGCCCACAAGCCCCTTCATGTTTCCTAGCATGTATCCCATTCTTGGCCCTGTCCTCCTCTATCCTTGCCTCTCTCAGTCTCATTTGTGTATTGTCCTCTCTTGCGTTCTTATGGTGAAAAGGAGAAAGTAGGGAAGAGAGAGGAATGGGAGCGGAAGAAAGCAATGGGAGAGGAGAAGAGAGAGAAATTGGGGAAAGCAGGAGGAAGACCTGGGCCCCTACCCAGGCTGGGAGGAGGAGGGGCAGGGAAGGAGATCCCTGGAGCTACCTTATCCCATTACACCAAGGAAGGGAGTATTGACTTGGGGGTGAGGCAAGGGAAACCTTGCAGGTCCTTCCCTGTTGTTGTATCGAGCAGACTCAGCTAGTTAGTCTTATCCAAGGGCTGAATTTGCTGTGTGCAGATTACTGCAATTTAAATACAAACTATGACCCTCACACTCCACAGGCAACAATTCGATTAGGCGAGCAAAAAGGGACTTATCCCCTGGCAATGCAAGCAGAAGCTGTACTAAGCTGGTCTCAGCTGGATGCCTCACTTTTTGCATATCTTACAGACTTTTCCAGCCTCACTGGTTAGGAGCCACTACTAGAGTTGATTGGATTTGTGTTACCTGTTAGGTCCTCAAATACACATGCATATCATATACATTTTAAGGTACCCACTGATGTCTTACACACCACTGGGTTTACATAACACACTCCAAAGATTCTAGCATGTCTGCGTCTGGGCTTCTACAAAGGACTTTGTGTTGCTTTTATCTTTTTTTAACGCTGTCATTAGAAATAAGTAAATTATAAAAAGAAATCTGTTCAACCCCCTCCCTGCCATTTGTGCACATTCAGCATAGCAACACGTGTGGCCCTGCTGTGCACCTAACAGCCTCATGTTCCAGTTTGCTATTGTTAGTCCTGGACTCCCATGCCCTGCCCATGAAATTCCCTTGACTTCAATGCACATGTGAATCTGAGGGCAGAATTTGCCCGTGTTAAGAATCCTGGAGTCTTGAAGCAGGACTCACAGCCTCTGGGTCCACACTGGGCCAAATTCACTAGTACTGGGCCTCAAAGGGGGAGTGTGATCTTCCCTTGAACTTACTGCCATAAGAACTATCAAAGGGGCTGCTGAGCAGGTGAATAGAGTTACCTCAAGGTTGCCAATTTGGAGCTTCATTGGCCTCCTATCAGGGAGAAGCTGTGCTAGTCTGTATCCACAAAAACAACAAGGAGTCCAGTGGCACCTTAAAGACTAACGGATTTATTTGGGAATAAGCTTTCCTGGGTAAAAAAACCACTTCTTCGGATGCATGGTTTTTAACCCATGAAAGCTTTTGCCCAAATAAATCTGTTAGTCTTTAAGGTGCCACCAGATTCCTTGTTGTTTTTATTGGCCTCCTATGGTCTTTATAGACACAACCTCATTCCTGGTAAATTGTCCATTCTAGTAGCTCTCCACCTAATATCAGCATAACCCTGCCCTGGGTGAGCTTGGCCCATTGTTTGTGTTGTGCCTTTGACACATACTAAACATATGTATGGGAAAAGAATGAATGGATCACATTTTGTTTCTGGTTGCATCATCTTAAATCCAGAGTGACTTCAGTAGGGTCACTCTAGAGATTGACACCTGAGATCACAGTCTAGACTATGGTGCTGCCAATGAGAACCTGGGCCAATGTCCAGAGCATTGAAACAGTCTGAGGTCAGTGGGTAAGATCATTCTATTAAGATTCCCTGTGATAGGGCCACATCTGGCAGGTTAGGACCAAGGTCACATTAATTCTAACCTGCCTCTGCTTGTTTTACTTTGTGTCATCGAGCCCTGCTACCGCTGTGCTCTATGCAGCTGAATGAGAAGATACCTGTCGTGCTGTTTTCCCCCCAGTTAAACAAAAGGCACCACCCGGGCAATTTCTCTGCAGTTTCTAGCTTAACGCGTTACCCAAGCGGACAAAGAAACAGCAAAGGATCAAGCTGACTTCAGAGCTCCCCACCCCCAGATGAATTTCCCAGAGTCCACGTGGCTGTAGGGAACAAGATCTCACCGGCTCACTGCCCATGAGTCCAGTAAGCTCCTAGTTAGTTGAAGGCGCGACAGCCCTCTGATCCCAGATCGCTAAACCGGGGGAAGCGCTGCTGGCATTGGAAAGTGCTCAGGCAAACTGCCAGAGTCCAGGTCCCTTCGGAGCTCAGTGATAGCAGCAGCTGGTAACGCCCATACTGCGCTTTCCTGCGATACCCCCTCTGCCCGCCCGGCGAAGACCCACAACTGCCCTAGAGCGGAATCAAACCCAAACCGAAACCCTCCAGCTTCTGCCTAATACTCCAGTCCTTGGCCTCCGAGCAGCTCCTTCCCCTCCTCATATCGTCCAATGCACGTTTCCAAACCCCAGCCGGGATTAGAGGGACTCTGAAAACAGATGGGGCGGGGGGGGGTGTGGAAGAAACTTTATCTCTGAGCCTGGTTTGTTTGCTTTCCCGAGCAGCTCTGTCTGAGCCACGTGGAGGATCCTCTGGCTCTTGTCATGTCACCGTTAGAAGTTTAGGGTTAATATCTGTTCCGTCTTGAAGCATCCATCAGCTGGGAGAGGCTGGAGTGTCAGCTAAACCGATATTTAAAGCAGATCTAAGCACTTCCTTAGCAGGAAAGCTTTTCAGAGGAAGAGTTTTGGAGGCGAAGCTTAACCTGAAAGTAAACCTCACATTTAAACAAGGCGTCTGCCCTGATAATCAAGAGGAATACTCTACCGTATTTTAGTAATAACACATTGTTTTAATATGCAAAGGGACGATGGAATAACACAAGTCATTGTTGTATGCAGGGGAAAGTAATCCTGGCCCAATAAACGCCCGGACTGGTGATTATTTACCATTCATTGTTGATAACAAATAAGGAATAATTGGCGTCTGGATGCTGGTTACAAAAATGTGATCTTTGGTATTCCCCGTTTCACCAGTAGGGGGAGCCGAGGGTCTTCTCGAGGCCGGAAGATTCCTGGACATCAGCTCAGGGTTTAGAACCGATTAAATGCACCGCCCCCACCATGTATCATTGCTCAACAGGAGGACGGAGCCTGTTAGCGATTTTACACAGGAACCAGGCCACTGAAGTCCTGTCCAGCCCATTCATTTATTGGCGGGATGGGGGAGGGGTTTCTAGGCACACAGGCTTTCCTTGCTAGAGAAAATACCCTGCCCCTCTCCCGGAGGTTGTCTCGGCGGCACTGCGTGTTTCATGGGAGGACGGACTGATTTTGGACCAACTCTCTGCTCTAGTTCTCCAGCTTTTATTATTCCCCAACTACCCAGATGAATCCCCCTCGCTTCCCAGACTCAGTAACATGCCGATGTGCTAAGCAAACAGCTGGATTTTCAAAGCAATTACTTCCAGCTGTGACATAGGTTTTTCCCTTTCGCTTGTATTGTATTGAAATGACGGTCCCACACCCTGTGACATTTAGAGAAATCTGGGCACGTTCTAATAGGATTGAGTAATAGTCACGGGAGGGCTTGAGGTTTTGTAAATTTCTCATTGCTTAGTCCCTTGGATTGTTATGGGTACCTCCTAGCTAAGCCATTCCCCTGGGCTCCAATGCAGCCAAGCGAGGACGTAACCAAGAGAAAGGGAAAGTTCCTTAATTATTCACTTTGGGTAACAAAATAAATAATAATAATAATAATAATAATAATGCGCGGCTCTTTCATTTGCCCTGCAATATGCCTCAGAGAAACGCCACTGGCCCTTACGTTTGGTTTTAAAGTTGTTTCAGATCTGCCAAGTCTTACTCATTTGGTAAGGAAACTCCCTCTTTTGGGAGGAAAAAGCAGTGTTTAAAACATCTCCCTCTTAGGACAGACTGTGCAATGCGTTTCAATGGGACATTACAAATCTCCCATTCGTCCAAAAAAATCTCCGCGGCTCATTCATTAAAATTGGCTCCGCTCTGATGTCTGAAGGCTAGATAAATGATAGATCAGACTGAACGTGACAGGTGGGGTAATGAGAGAGCATGTCCTCGCATCCTTCCTTAAATCCCTTTGTGTGCAAAAGTTTCAAACAAGAGCGGTTCAAATGGGGGAAATGGACAAGATCGCAACAAATGCTTCTATCTCTATGATTCTCCTTAGCAAAAGAGCTTTTTTTTTTTCCCGCCGTCTAAACTCCCTTAATTCCTTCCATGACGCTCGCTTACTCTCTTTCTAAAACAAAGGGGGAACCCAAGGACTAGGGAGAAAAAGTCAGCGTCTCGTGTTCCCGGGGAGCAGAGAAGCTGGCTGCGGGTGTAACAGGAGGTGTTTTGCTCCACTAACCCTGTGATCCTTTCTCTCTCTCCCCCTTCCCTTTTACCAAGAAAATGTGGCTTAGAGAACGCCTGCTTTCTGTCTCCTCTGGAGGGATGCTGTCTAAAGAGGTCCCCCAGCCCCTCAGCCTGGGGCTGCCCTGAGAGCAGCTTTCCAGGAACACCAGAAAAAAAACAACACTTGGGATATAAGAAACTGACCATACACTATTCCACAGGCAATTAAACCTGGTGGCTAGAAAGGCTCCCCAGCCAGGACCATTCTTCTTGTTCCATTGGTGGTGCTTTGTGTATTTAACACCCCTACAAATAGTTCCTCATTTCTCCCTTCGCTCAGCCTCCTGAGCCCCATTACAAATCAAGGTGCAACTCTACCTTGCTATCCATTCAACAACCAATACCAGAGAGTTATTTCACTGCCACCACCCCCAAACTCCTCTATTCCCCAGATTTCTTTGTTCTACTCTTTTCCCCAGTAAATGTTGTGGGTCACCAACAAAACCTTTTCATTTTCTACTTGTCCTTAAAAACTTACCCAGATTTTTTTAATTTACCAGATCTTCCGCCACCTTAGCTTTCCAGTTAAACGCTTTGTCTTTGAAGGTACCAACAGCAAACAATAGCTTTAAATATTACACGAGGTGTTTTCTAGCAGTCAAATGTAAAAAGTGCATAAAAAGGAGCATAGTTACCTTAAAAGGTAGTTTATTGCAGAGACTGCAAAAAATCACAACGCAGTGCTAGGACTAGTCCAGAGTTCCCAGTGGCCGCATGAAAGAATAAATCCCCTGGTTGGTGCTGGAAGGAGATGCTGATTCCGGGGTCTCCAGCCCTCCCCACTGATGAGCACCTGATTCCAAGCTGCTGAGTCTGAACTGAGTTCTAGCAAAAGAAGGAGCAAGACAGCTTGCCTGCAAGTTCAAATGCGAGCTCCAACACCCATCATTACTATATCATTGTACCGTCAGAGCTGCAAGAGGAGGGGCCCCAGCTCTGTAAGAGGAGGGTGGACCCACACATGCTCTTGAAGAAGCCCGCAGCAAGAGCAAAGAGCTCAGAACTCTGCAACACAGGAAAGGGGGCAGGAGCAGCTAGTTCCCAGCGCTTCCTTCGCCAGGCACTCCTCAGTCCTTCCTGACAAAGTCCCGGGGGAAGGGGAAGCTGCTTTCTCAGTTCAGCGCCTTACTTTGCACAGAAAAGTTGCTCCCGACCCCCTGCACACGATATGCTTCTGTTGAGTCAGCCCAGTACTTTTGGGGGAATATCCCTTACATGAACCCTAACGAGTCTGCGGGTAGCAGCAGATCATTTTTCATGTCCGGGGAAACTGAACGCGATCCCTTGCTGTTAGAACCATACAAACAAATAGAACGCTGGATAAAATTGTCGCTCACATACCATCTTCCAGCCAGAAAGGCTATTTTTTGTCCGAGTGTGAAGGAAGCATTGTATCCGTAATTAAATAATTAAAAGAGAATGAAGGAACTCTCCTATTGTGTCTTCCAACGCCAGTTAAATGGGGGGAGTGATCGGAATTGTAATCACTTAAAAAAAAAAACTCAACGGAGGTTTGTAATGAAAGAATATATTGGCAGTTGTCTGTGCCACATTCACAGGCAGTCCCAATTAGGGTGACCAGATGTCCCGATTGTATAGGGACAGCCCCCATTTTTAGGTCTTTTTTCTTATATAGGCTCCTATTACTCCCCACTCTCCACTCGATTTTTCACACTTGCTGTCTGGTCACCCTAGTCTCAATCCACAGCACTCAGCCAGGGTTTCCCCCATGATTTACTCATCTCCCTTCTCTTTTGAGATTAGATTAGGCATTTGCTGTCCAAATCTCTTTAAAACGGCAAATGAAGTCACCTTTGCAGTGTTGTTGTAGTCGTGTTGGTCCCAGGATATGAGAGGATCAAGGTGCACCCGGTCAAGGTTATTTTTGGGGGGACCAATTTCTGTTGGTGGAAGGGACAAGCTTTGTAGTGTCACAGAGCTCTTCTTTAGATCTGGAGAGCCAGAGTATGAAGTCATGGTCAGAAATCTAAATACACTATTTTAAAGGGTCTCTCACTAGCTCCACTTTAGCAAAGGGTCAATTAGTGTTTCCATTGAACACTTTTAAAAATGTATATACATGTTTATTGCAAGGCACACATCGATGTACAAGCTGGGCACAATATACCTAGGCACTGTGGACTGAATTCTGATCACATTCATAGAGGTATAGATCCGGAGTGAGTCAACTTGAGACAGTGAAGATATTCTGGATTTACACTGGTTTAAATGTGATCACAGTCTAGGCCCATTACTTCAAAAAGAGAAACATTAAGAGTGCACATTGACAGTGTACTAGATGAGTGGTTCTCAGTCAGGGATACCATACTGCTAGGTACATCAACTCGTCTAGATATTTGCCTAGTTTTACAACAGGCTACATAAAAAGCACTAGCAAAGTCAGTACAAATTAAAATTTCATATAGATAATGACTTGTTTATACTGCTCTATATGCTATACACTGAAATGTAAGCATAGTATTTATACTTCAACTGATTTATAATTATATGATAAAAATTAGAACATAAGCAATTTTTTGTAATCGTGTGCTGGGACACTTTTGTATATTTGTCTGATTTTGTAAGCAAGAAGTTTTTTGATGAGGTGAAACTTGGGGGTACACAAGACAAATCACTCCTGAAGGGGGTGCAGTAGTCTGGAAAGATTGAGAACCACTGTACCAGATAATAGCATGTGAAACAGCACTCATAGAAAAACCTGGAGAATAAGTGTGTCTGTTATTACAAAGGCCAGGTTCAGAGTTGAGCAAATTCCTGGCAGTGAATGCTATGAAAGTGTGGAGGGATTTCATGCAAAGCTTTCACGACTATTGTTTCAACTCATGCACCCTTTGAGTTTCTTTTCAGTTCTGTACTTAAGAACCCCAAAGCACACTGTCACACTAGGCCATAACTCGGTAGTATTTGGCACTTTAAGGATCATGGCTAGGTGAAATGGTCCAATCTTCTCAGGCGTGCCCAAAAATTGCCACCGTTTCCTCGAAAGTTTGCACAGACTTTAGCAAAATTCAAGACGAACCTGGAGCATCAATCAACTGAGTAGCAGTATCAGTGTTTCTTAACAAAAAGGCTTGGGATTTTATAAATTCTCTGACTGCTGCTAGTTAGAGAGAGTTTTAAAGTCTGTTTAATGCTATTGTATGTAAGAACAGATGGTATGTGTTTAAAAGTGGCCTATGCCTATGTTTACACTATTTTTGTATATTGTGTAAAATAATAAAGGGTTTACTTTTACTGAGCACACCCATCGCCTATTAAAATTAGTGGGAGTGATGGTCTGGTTGAAAGAAGAGACCCACAAAGTGTCTAGTTTTTAAATCCTTAAAGCTACTGCGGTGTAACAGTTGAAACAAGGGTTTTAATATGTATGTGGATACTCAGAGTAAGCCAGGGGGTTGAATGTGTATCTTACAGACTTAAAAAGGCAAAGAAATTCACGCAGGAGCCTTACACCTGGTCCAGTTTAACCAGCAGAAATCAGGACAATCAGCTTTAGTACTAAAACTCTTATCTTCATTTCGCCTGGTTTATGGCTAAATATTGCAGCCCTAGGGACTACCCTTATGATAGACAGTCGCCCTCTATACTGAGGTTGCATCAGCTGCAATGCTTCAGCACAATGTACTGATTAAAGGGAAACCTTTCACCTTTCACTCTGAATTCCCTTGGTTATGTTGGTTTAAAGTCCCACTCTCTACATCTCTCCATCCCCACCCCCTCTTTGGATCCTTGCCTGTAGATCAAACACTTAAATGACATATGGGTAAAATATTTGCCAAGAGAAACCCAGTTCTCACGATGGGAATTTACTGTTCCTTGCGTTTCAGATTCATTAGTTCACAAGACGCCAGCAATGCTCAGCTCCCTTCGCCGCAGCACCTCCAGCGCAGGCTGAGGATGAATGAAACCATTTTCCTCCTGCCCCTTAACGTTTTGCTAAGCTTTTTATTCGCGTATGCAATAGGGAAAATCACTTTCCACTAGGAAGAACGAGGACAAGAGGGAAGTAGTTAAATGGTACTCATTATCTTTACAATTCTGTTCGTAGCCAATCCCCGCGGGCGATTCAAATATTAACCATGGAGCTAAATTGGGTTATCAATGATCGAATATTATCGAGGTCAGACCCCTCTATAGTCTGAACTTTTTCTCACCTGCCTGTTTTCGGCAGATCTGTTGTGTGTATTTGTTATACTTTCCTCCCCTGTCCCTAGGGAAGTAGCGCAGGGTCCGGGGAGGGGGAACGAGCAGATCTGTCTTTTCATCGCCTCTCGACATTATCGCCGATTGAAGATTAAACAATCGCTCTTGGTTGTCAAAGGAACCGAAGTGAAGAAACGCCAGGGAACGCCTGCTTTTCTTTACCTCCTGGCCAGCTGTAGCAAGGGGGAACCACAGCCCTGGGGCGGGGGTCACCCGCTACAGCCCAGAATAAAAAGCGCTCTCCGCTTCCCCGCCCATCGCTGCCAGGTGAGAGCTGGCCCGGCTGGGAAATGACGGGTGCCGCAGGACAGCACGCCAGCCAGGGCAATCCCCCCAAGCGAGGCGCCAGCCAGCTGCAACCAGCCTCCCGCTGCCCGCCCCTGTGAGGGGATGTCTCGCGAGCGGGGAAGCCTTTCTGCAAAGCGCAGCGCCTCCCGTGTGGGCTGGGAGCTTCGTTCCTAGCGCCCGAGAAACCCCCACGCGAGGGGTGGCCCCCTTTCCCCTCCCCCTGCCTGGCCCCGGGACTACGCTGAGCGGGGCGAAGGGACAGGACGGGGCCTCCCGCGCCAGCTCGCTCGCTCCACGCTGGTGGGCACGAGGGGGCTAAAGCGCCAGGATCCTCCCCCCTGGAGGCGAGGGGCTCGCCCAGCCCTCGCTCCCTGCAGTAGAGTCACTCGCCTAGAGGCGGAGCGCTGCTTGCGCGGGGAGAAGGGGCTCCGCAGTCCCGAAGACCTTCCCTTTCCCTGCATGGGCCATGGAGCAGAGGGGCTCGGACTCCTGGGTCCCCCGCTCCCAGGAGACGGGGGCTGAGGGAGCGGGGTTACTTTTCAGCTCCGTCCGTACACACGTTTCAGCCCTGGCGGGGAGAGTGGCCAGAAAAGCCCCCCGACCAACCCGCTCCGTTCCGGGGAGACCCTACTGTAAACACGCCCCCCCCGCCCCATCACACTCGAGAGCGCTCCACGGGCCGTGGGTTCAGCGCTCCGCACGGAGAGCGAGAGGCCCAGCCCGTCCCTGGCGCGGCCACTGGGACGGCGGCTTCAGTCCCACCCAACACGGGAGCCGGTTTTCCCTAGAAGGGGATTCCTGGAGGTTTCTGGCGCGGCGGCGGCTGCCGGGGAGCTCGACCAGTCAGAGACCAGAACGTGTCGCTCCTTCCCCCTTTGTGCTAAGCCAACACTTACAGGCGAACTGCGCCGCCCTCCCCTCACCCCGAGGGAGGCTTCCCACTAACCAGGGCTGGCCCCGCTTCTCGGGGAGTCCTGAAGCGCTCAGGAGTCTGAGCCGGATCCAGGCAGAACCCACCCAGAGCCTCCTGAGGTGGTTAAAGGAGAACAGGGGCCAGAGACTCGGTGCTAGCTGAAGTTTCCCTCTAAACACAAGGAAGCAGCAGAGATCTTAAAACTGAGCGCTACAGAGGCACGTCGAAGGGGAAGAGGCATGAGGTTGCACTAGTGGACTTTTGCTAGCTATCTAATTGAGGCACTCGGGGGGGGGGGTCCCTAATGAAAGGTAATTGCTGCACTGATTGCAATAGGAGATTTGACTTTCTCCAGGTTGAGGGAGGGGGAATTACAACCGAAATCGAATGAACGAGACATTTATATACACAGAGCCAAATTTGTCTAGGCAACAATGTAAATGCAACAGGCATGACCAGTTTTCATCTCAGTACCAATAGGACTTCCAATTATATAGTGAATACTGATGACAGATGGGGTGTATGGGGTGCCCAGAGAGGGGTAGTACCTCTGATGGGGGGACTTGTCGTACCCCTTCGAGGGTAGTCCATCCACTTTGGTCCCCACCTGTCACTCAGCTCTCACCTGTGGCTTCAAGTAGCTGCAGCATGCGCAGTGGCCACACCCTGGGCAATGGCTTCAACAGGCCGGCCAAACCAGGTGAGCGTAACTGATGGGACTCAAACCCTCAGTGAATTAAGGATAGGCCTACCCGCATGTGACGTCAGCTCCAGCGGACTGGGCGAAAGAGATCACTATGATCCAACAGCCAAGAAGGTGGTTCTGCAATGCTTTGTGGAAAGCAAAGGGCTTGACGAGGCACAAAAGATGTCCACGGCAACCAAAGAAGTTACCAGTCATGATGATTTTTCGTACCATTGGTGTTTGGCTTCTAAGATCGAGAGAGTGAGATTTCTCCCATGCAACAGCTCAACCACTTAAAAAGCTTTCACGCACAGGTCCTGTGCAAATCATCAAACATCATCATACCACTCAAGTCCTGTGGCAATGGGGGAAGGGCAAAGCGACAGGTGGAGGTTACCACTGGGAATCGTAGTCCCAATCCTGCACGCAGGCGGCCTGTGGATAGGAGGTCGTTCAGCTCTGTACTTGGGGCAGCAGAGTTGCCCGGCAGCATCCCAGGCATCTGAGCAGCCCTCTTCAGGACAGCACTGCTCACCCTAGTAAGGGAGGGGCCTAGAAAAGGTGGCCTAAAAATTGCCTGCCCTACAACAGCTGGCCAGCAAGCCGCAGCTGGCAGTTTAACCCAATCTGCGGCCGAAACCAAAAGAAAAATTTGAGAAAACTTACCGTTGGTGTATGGAATGTTTGTACCTTCATGGATCGAGAAGCTGTTGCAAGACCTGAGAGAAGGACAGCTCTCATTGCTCGAGAACTAGCCTGCTACAACATTGATATAGCAGCATTAAGCGAAACAAGATTGCCTGGGGAAGGTTTCTTGAGTGAACCAGGAAGTGGTTACACCTTCTTCTGGAAGGGTAAGACTGAGACAGAGGACAGAATACATGGAGTTGGTCTGGCAATAAAAACCTCTTTGATGCATCAACTCCCAGACCTTCCAGTGGGTATCAATGAAAGACTGCTGAAACTACGCTTCCCACTAAATGCCAAACGTCATGCCACCATCAACAGTGCATATGCACCCACTCTAACATGCTCTGACAACTCAAAAGAACAATTCTATGAAGATCTCGATAGACTGATCAAGGCCACACCTGTAACAGATAAACTACTCCTAGTTGGAGATTTCAACACCCGAGTCGGGGCTGACAATGAGAACTGGAAAGGAGTAACCGGGCCACATGGTGTAGGCAAAATGAATAGCAATGGACTACTCCTTTTGAGCCTTTATTCTGAAAATGACCTGACCATTACCAATACTCTGTTCCGACAAGCGGATAAATATAAAATGACGTGGATGCACCCTAGGTCCAAACAGTGGCATCTGATAGATTATGCCATTGTCAGAAGGCGAGACATCCGAGACGTAATGATCACCAGAGTAATACGAGGTGCAGAGTGCTGGACAGACCACAGATTAGTCAGGACGTCTCTCCAACTTTACATCGCTCCCTCTTAGCACAAACACCCTAAGCATGTGCGACCTGCTTTCAACATAGCCAAACTGAAGGCTGCTCAATGTTTCAACAACTTTCAGAAGAGTCTTGATGACAAACTGACATCCCACGGACAACTGATCAGTACTGCAACCGAAAAGTGGGACTAGTTCAAGCAAATGATGACTGACACAGCAATAACATCTCTTGAATCAAAGAAAAGAACACATCAGGATTGGTTTGATGAGAACCAAGAAGAAATATGCTCAGCTCTGGAAGTAAAGAGAAAAGCCTTTATCGAAAGGCAGAATGATCCCTCCTCAGTCTCCAAACGGGACCATTTCAAGTACCTTCAGAGCAAACACAGAAAAACCTCCGTCAGATACAAGACAACTGGTGGGAGAGCAAAGCCAAAGAAACCGAGCGCTATGCTGAGACCCACTCAAGAACTCAAAGATGTTCTTCAGTGCTATTAAGACTGTCTATGGACCTTCTAAACTAAGGACCACCCCACTGCTCTCATCAGACAACACAACTCTGGTTAAAGATAAAGAAGGCATCAACGAAAGATGGCGAGAACACTTTAGCAACCTTCTCAATAGACCATCAACTGTGAATAATAACGTCCTCAATGAAATTCCACAACAACCTGCTCTGACAGATCTTGACTCTCTGCCCACTATAGATGAGATTAAGAAAGCTGTTAGCCAGATGAGTTCAGGAAAAGGTCCTGGAAAAGATGGGATACCAGCAGAGATATACAAAGCAGCAGGTCCAGCAGCACTAGCAGCATTCCACAGCATGATCATCAGCATCTGGGAGGATGAAAACATACCACAGGACCTCCGCGACGCTACTATTGTCTCTCCTTTCAAGAACAAAGGCAGCAAAGCAGAATGTGGAAACTATAGAGGCATATCCCTCCTCTCCGTTGGAGGGAAAATCATCACCCGCATCATCTTGAACCACCTTAATAGCCAGTATTTCCAAGGCAAATCTACCTGAAAGTCAATGTGGTTTCCGACCTGGCCGGAGCACAGTCAACATGGTGTTTGCTGTCAGACTAGAGAAGTGCATTGAATAGAACATGCACCTGTATGCTGCCTTCATAGATCTGACAAAGGCGTCTGATACCATCAACAGGGAAGCCCTTTGGACTATTCTAACACGACTTGGCTGCTCAAGAAAATTTGTCCAGATTATACGCCTTTTTTCATGACAGCATGACAGGCGAAGTATTGTCTGATGGAGCCACATCTGCCCCCTTCAACATCACCAACGGCATGAAACAAGGATGTGTTCTCGCTCCTGTCTTATTTAACCTGTTCTTTGCATGCGTCCTCAACCATGCAATGAAAGACCTGGATCGAGGTATATATTTGAAATACCAGCACGATGGTTCACTTTTTGACCACTGTCGCCTGAATGCAAAGACTAAGACAGTGCAGAAACTCTTTCTTGAGGCACTCTTTGCCGACGACTATGCCCTCATGGCTCACACTGAAAATGATCTTCAGCACATTGTCAACAAGTTTGCCAAGGCCTCGCAACTCTTCGGACTAACTATCAGCCTCAGAAAGACAGAAGTTCTCCATCAACCTGTACCTGGATCAAATGCTTCTGTCCCAAGTATCTCCATTGATGGCACTCAGCTTAAAGTAGTGGAGAACTTTAAATACCTGGGTAGTGTCATATCCAGTGATGGATCACTGGATAATGAGATCAACGCATGAATATCCAAAGACAATCTGCAGTATAGCAGTATCAAACCCAGGGACCTTGAGGACGCCGCCAGCAACAGAACACGGTGGCATGCGACAGTCAGAAATACCTGCATCGCCTCTGAGGAAGACCGCTGCCGGTGTCTACAAGAGGCACGTGAATGACATCACAGAGCACCAGCAGCGCACAACCCACTGACTGTGAACTTCCCATGCACCATCTGCAGCCAAATGTGCACCTCTAGAATTGGCTTGTATAGCCATCAGAGGGCACGCCATGAGACCAACAATAGATGATTTGCTCAGGTTTGTCATCATCGGATTGATGGACTACCAAGATAGATGACAGAATCCAGTGTAGAAGTGGCTGATTTTAAAAGCAGAACTCTCACACAAGAAGGTTTAGTGTGCTTTAAATTAACACCATCAATGTGTATTATTCATAATTGCTAGTAATAAAATATCTTGATTGTGATAGAGCCTTCTGTAAAGAATATGCCCTGATTTAACAAAAAATCAATTAAATATTATAAAGATGGCTTCCGCTTCTTTGCAGCTGCTGCTGTCTTTTCAGCCAGGGAGAAAGTGGCTATAGGAAAATAGTGAAATTGATTATCCACAGACAGCTATTGAATGCACAAAGAAAGTTTATGTCTATCTATCTATCTATTTATCTATCAAGTGTCTCAACTTTCAGTTCCAGTAATTGTAGGTATTATTTACAACTACAGTAGATAGCACATTTCAAAACCGAAATGAGAGTTTGGAGCTGATGTATCCCTTTAAATTTAAACTGGGACAAAGGGGATCAGAAGAGTAACATAAGTAAGTACCATAGCTTACTCCTGTTTCTTGTTTGCACAGTATACTTCAATCATTCGGTGAAACTTGGGGGGTGGGGGAGGAAGTGATCCACAATTTCGTCAGTCCAAGACGAAAAGAAAACAGAAGAAGGAAACTGATTTACTCTAGAGACCCTCAGGGTTTCTGAGACTGGTGAGCAGTAATGGGAAAGGTGAGGAGTTAGTCTGGATAGAAAAACAAACCTCCTTTACAACCTTTTGGTATTTTAATCCTGCTTTTATTTAGCAAACTTTTTTTTCTTTGGGACTTAGTTTTCTGCAACTGAATCAAAAGTCAGCTGAAGAAGGTGACATTTCCCTCACTATGAAATCCTCATTAAACATTCTATATAAATTAGAAGTTGGATGATTTATATCTTAATTTCTGATTCATTCTGAATATCGATTATTTTGTTTGTCTTTCTTGCTGTAAATACTTTAGGAAGATAATAACTGGTGGTAGTGAAAGCTACAAGTTAGGGTGCCAAACGTTTCCCATAAAAAAAAATCACTATTTTCAGACATTCACATGATCTTTGTGAAAAATGTTCAGGAAAAGGTCTATACTTTTTCTCAGCCCAAAAGTGACATAAAAGAAGAGTTTGAAAAAAATTCTGTTCACAATTTTGTAGTTATGGGATGGTGAAATTTTTTTTCTCATTCTAAAAATACTTTAACCACAATTTTTATGTAACTGATTAAAAATGGTAGTCATTTGAAAAGGAAGCTATCTATAAATGACCCTTTGTGAACAGTGTTTATTTTGAAATATTTGAAATTAGTTTTGATTGAACAAAAATGTAACAATGTGAAAATACCAAACTGAGCATGTGTAGAGAATATATTACTCTGTTTAAACAGGACACTATTAATGTGAAATATAATCAACAAAAGGAAAAATATTGAAAGTAGTTTACTATACTAGATATTAACCCTGCCAATTTCTATGGTTTTACAACCACATTTTCCTATTTTAAAAATGCTTTTCTCTCTTCTATGCTGTTGAGTGTGAAAGACACACAGATAAGGGAAAGGTGACATTAGTAAAAATGATTATATAGAAAGCATGGTCAAATGCACAACACAGGATGCAAAGTCTATTGAAGTCAATGGGCATCTTTCTGTAGATTGAGATAGGCTTTGGATCCCAGGCCCAAAGTAAACAAACTGGAAAAAGAGAGAAAATACTATTTTCTCAAATCTCTTTTAGGTTTAGTAGTCTTTCATGTTGCTTGTAACATTAATAGTTAAAAAAATATTCCAGAAAGAAGTATAATTTTTAAGGTTGTGATGTCCTTTTAAAAATGTGTATGTCCTGATAAATGCATTGTACATTTCTATGCAACTCAGAAAGCGCTCACAATTAAATGAATAAAATAAATGAATTGTATCTTGCCCAATATTCAGCTACTAATAACTCATGATAGGTTTGGCTTCTGGAGCAAAAAATCTTGTTTACCCTACTCACAAGCAGCCCCAGCGAAATCATGACTACTCCCCTGAGTAAAGCAAGCAGGATTTGGCCCATAAACTGAAACTCTGCATGCTTAGCCACAACCTGAAGGGATATTTTCCTGGAAAGTTTCTAGGTAATACTTTCAGCAATCCTTGAATTACTTGAGCAGATGGGCATGCATTTTTAATGTTTAACTCAAACACGGGTGAACAGTCATACTTCAGGCTTGGCACCTGACTATACCTTAGTGAAAAGTAGCTGCTGCTGTAAATTTGGAAGAATTGAAAGAAAAACAATAAGCAACTGATAATCACTTTGTTGTATGCATCAATTTCTAGTTGCACAATTAGTCCAGTGTCCCTGACAAGATGGAAATGAGTTAGATTTTCACAGTATAATTTATAGTGCTCATGGGGTTTAGAACTTCTTCACACGGACACAAATTCCAAATGTAAATGCACCAAAACTGCCATTCCACACTTACCTCATATTCTTACATCCTATAGCTTAAATAATGCAATAGAAACACCTAGCTCTTACATAGCACCTCTCATCAGGTGCTCAAAACCCTTTATAAAGATGGTCAGTATCATTATCCCCATTTCACAGATGGGGAAACTGGTGCACAGAAAGGTGAATTGACTTCCCCAAGGTCACTCAGCAGGCAAGTGGTGAGTCAGGAATAGAACCTGGCTCTGCCACTACTAAATAAAAGTATTTACATCCTTATGTCTATGCCCACTTTGCATATTATTCATGCATTATGATGTAATCTTTAATTACATGATCATATATTGTTTTCTTCACAGGACCCTGCCTCATTCAGGGGGGCAGACTGGATAGAAAGTAAGACATTGTTGTGTAGTGAATGAGGATGGGGCATGGAGCATGCTAGCCTGTTGGTGCACAGGGGCAAGATGGAGCAGCCTGCTCCCTGCAATGCAGCAGGCCCAGTCAACAGTCCAGAGCAGGGCAGGGATCCTGCAGGACCATGAGCTTGCATACTTCCCACCACACATGGGTTGCCATATACCCCCCCAAGGCACACTGAGGGAGCAATCCATGTGTATACTTATAGCATGCTCCTGCACAGTCACACAAGAACCTGTCACAGTCTGGACTTTAGAGTCTATAATCTTATAGTCACCCTTTAGGAACCAAAATTCAATTCAGATAGAGCATCAGGCATTACTAAGGTCAGTTCAAGCAAATCAGAGTTCCCTGTGAAGTTATTCAACCTGGCCTCCTGGCTCTATGGCCCACAACACAGATGGCAGCCCTCTCCAAACTCCTTTGCAGTGCCAGCTGTGGGGCGGTTATTCCCTGGTATAGAGGGAAATTAGCCAATTAGTCAGATTCTCATCCCAGTTACAATACTGGTATAGTAGTATAGTACTGACCTTCGTGGAATTACTCTCAATTCATTCCAATGCAGGTAAATCAGGTCTCCAGAATCGGTGTCACTGAAAACAGCAAAAACTTTCAAGGCAGTAGAATTTTTTAACTATACTCATTGTATGGTTTAATTTTGTTTTCCAATTTTATGTTTTAAAAAGCCCTCCTTGTTAATACCGTATTCTAAGCTTTGGCTCCGAACAAAGTTTTTACAGCCAAATAAGACACCCTGGGAAATATTCAGGCTTAATAATAGCAGTGCTTATTACAGCCATCTAAGATGAAAAAACAGATGGCTTATGTTAATGTTCATGTTTCTTGCATGGCAAAATTATTCTTTACCTGTCTATTTTTACTTTGTATTTATTTGTTGGAGCAGAGAGCATTAAGTTATGATGAGCTATGAGTATGGCATGGTTCATCTGGTAAAAGAACAAGCCATAACTGATGGTTCACTTTTATTGCTGCATTAAATTTAATGATGCAGACACCAAATTATCTAAACACAGATAGTAAGTTTCCAGGACTGAGTTTATCAGAAGGAAGTCTGGGACACTCCGGCTTTACACAAGTAATTGTCTATGGCTCAGACTCCTTCAAAGTGATAACTTCCTCAACTGCATGCTGGGTTGGTTTTGTTTTTTTTTTGGTTTGTTTCTTGGTACTGTGTTCTGTGCTAATTCTTCTGCTCCAAAGGCCAAAGACCAGATTATGATACCTTTTCTCATGCTGAATAATATTTACTCTGTGAGTAGTCCCATTGGAATCTGTGGGATTCATGGAGTAAGGTCCCTCTCAGTGTGAACAAAGTTATCAGCTTCTGGCCCTGAATTAGGTTTATAAGGCAGCATGCCCTGCCAGATCGGAGTTTTTAAAGAATAGTGGCATTGTAGTTTATAGGGAGAACCCTTAGAGAGGTTCAATAGGTCACTACTCAGTTCCTTCTCCACTCTGATCTGAATGAGAACAGAACACAGCACCAAAACAAGGGAGGGAGAGAAACTTGTCAGTATCAAGCAGTCTCAGCCACAGTCAAGTGCTGTGTTAATCCTTACTGTCTCAGACTTCCTCTGATAAACTCCATCCTGGACGCACATTATTTTTGTTCTGATAAGTCAGCGTCTGCATTATAGTGATCAGTTGTGGTTTTGTTCACTTGCTTTTACCACATGAAGTAGCCTTTCATAACTTTTCTTTTTTATGATATGAAGGTACTATCACTGAGGAAGGAATAAACTGTCCAGGTCTGGTTCCACACTGATAGGGCCAGCTCTTGAAATGGACTAAAAGGGATTTTCTCAGTACTCTTTTTCCTGACCCTCTATCAGCCTGACTGTCTGACAAAATGACAACAAATGTGCACTTTGGGCCAGACTCAAATCTCATTGAAGTCAATGGAAAGATTCCCATTGACTTCAGTGAGCTTTGGATCAGGACTCTTATGTTCACCTCTTCTGCAAGGCATATATGAGGACAGATACCAGTAAAATGGGACAGAAAAGCCCCAAAAGCTAGAGAAGAGGGGATCAGAGTCAAGTCAGCATTTACCTGATCTTTTGGCATCTATGGAAGTCTCCCCAATGTACCCCAGCTATTTCCCAGGAATTCTGTCTGGCGATAGAGTTTATCAGAAGGAAGCAGATCATAATAGGAGAGGATACATTTGGGTGGCTGTCATCAGAGGTCTCAATGTAATGTAGCACCATAGTTCGTGGTGGCAGGACACAGCAAGGGGAAAACAATGGGGCAAGAGAAAAAGTATACCTGAAAGGAGTTCATGTCACTAAGCAAGGCCATAACTAATCAACCAAAAGCGTGCATGTCATCTTTTAGACTAAACCAGGACGGAGGATCTGTAATAGAGTAAATACCCATAAACAGAGGGGCTTGTCAGGCTTGGCTGCAGAGACATTTTGAAATATTAGGTGCAACTTACAGCATCTTAGAGGATTTTTAGGCATGTTAAGAAAAAAGATTTTACACACAAGAATCTATGGATTATTTATCTGCCTTGCCCATCCAGAGGGGAGACAAAGCTCACAATAGTAAGGGGAGTTTCCTTACCTCCTTCTCTGGTGGACAGATCTCCCTTTGGAGGAGAGCAGACAAATAGGAGACTCCTGGCTTCTCGCAGCAACTGTGGCTGCTGCTCCAATGATCACAGGAAGGCTGGGAGCACTATAGACTTCCCAGCTAAACACCCACTCCTCATGCTGCTCTCACTCCAGATCCCCAGACCTGAAAGGTGGAGTCATGCCAACTATCCTGATTTTACTGCAAGTCTTGTGATTTCTGGTCAGTTTTCTTTAAAGCCCTAGCAACCAGAATCATGGTCCTGCATGAGAACCTCAGCTTTCATTTACAACAAAGCAGCAAAGACTTTCTAGCCATCATTGCTGCAGAGACTACTTTAAAAATGTAAAGTGAGTGCACCTGAAAGGCACAAACACCAGAAGGCAAAGGGAAAAAATGCACATTTATTAATTTTTTAAAATTTTATTTTAACCTTATGATTTTGGGGGCTGGGGTAATGATTTTTGAACATTTGGGGTTGGCAACAGTGACATGAGGCAGATGCAGCAGCTGATCAGTTCCAGTTTCTGGGAACAATTCTTCTCTGAGGTGCTGCTGACCCACCCAGGCCCCTGATAGCACCCCTTTGGAGCCCTCCCAAGCTATGAGTAGACCAGGAGCATAAACAAGACTTCCCACAACATACACAAAGAAGGGAGGCTCTGCAGGTCTCAGCAAAAGGGAAGAATAGGCAATAACAAGCCCTACAATCCCAGCTCAGTCTAGGGGAGAGAAGCTCTTCCCCCACCACATATGGAGAACGTGCTGCTGTTGGCTGCTCAAAGGGGGGTGGGGCATGCCCCATCCACCCACCCACCCACAACACTGTTCATCCCAATGAATGGGGGATCAGTAAAGCAGAGCTACTACCATAGATGCTGACTTTTAATTTTCCCCTGGGGTGCTCCATCCCCTCTCCACGGCCCTGCCCCAACTCCATCCCCCTTCACCGTCACTCCTCCTCTTCCTACCCCTGCTCCGCCCCTTCCTGAGACCCCTGATCACCCGCTGCTCTCTGCCCTCCCCGAGCTGCCAAACAGCTGTTTGATGCAGCCGATCAGCTGTGGCTGGTGGGTGCTGAGCACCTACTATATTTTTTTTCTGTGGAGCACCCATGGAATTGGTGCTCATGGCTACTACTGGGGGGCTGGAGGTACAGAATTCAGCTGGGAGAAAGCACAGGGGAACAAGGGAGCAGCCAGCCAGAGGTACAAGAGGGGAACTGAGGGACAGGACTCGGGCAGCAGCAAGACACATGGTATATTGGAGGCAGCAAGGCAGAGGTGCAAGAGGCTAGTGGAAGTCATGAAGAACATGAACAATATGAAATGGACGTGGCGGTACAATGAGTTTGGGGCAGTAAAGCTGAGCTGCTGAGGGCAAAGTGGTGTCAGAAATGTAATCTTCAAAGAACAATAAAAGGAAAACAATGTTTTGTTTACTTACCATCCTCCATCCCTCCCCACAACCATACTAGTATTTGAGGGGTGTTAGGAATTTCTAAAAAAATGGTCTGCTGCTGACCTGTAGATGGTGTGGTTTCCTGTCCCCTTCCCCCATTTCTGTCAGAATTTGAGTTCTAAGCTGCAGAGCCATCACACTTTGTCCCTTGCCACCACTTATGTTTGAAATTCCTTATACAGCAAATAACTTTCCTCTCTTTAGCTAGATCCCTCATTAACCCCCTTCTTTTATTAAGATTTCTATACTTATCCACAGTGAATAATACAAACAGAATTAAATGAAACTTAAATACCATTACTAACTATATCCATCATCTGCATCTGAACTGCATTTAGAAGACTGGGAGTTCACTGGGACAACAGTGTGCCTCTCTGTTTGTTCCATGACCACCACTGGCATTCAATAAACAAGTAATATTATATTAGGCTAGTAATCTGGGCTGTGCTCGAAAACTGCATTTGCTTATTATCAGATAGCAGAGACCAGGCAAAAGAAATTGTACTTCTGACACATCAAGCTCATACAGTTAGAGCAATGACAGGATTCCTTTCCACTAGGTGGTGCTTGGTTCTCTCTTACATATTATACAGTAATTACACTGTAATTGTATGGTGTTAATAATTATTGCCTACTTATTTAGGTAGGTTAACAAGATGCCACACAAAACTTTACTACAAAAGGTTTGCACATGTTCCTTATCTTAGTTTCCTAGCTTAGCTTTGGCTTAGTTTTTCAGATCTTCAAATTATGAATTCTTGACCTCTGTTTGTTGAAACTAGCCTGCTTCCTACATTATTATGAGGTTTGGTTATTTCATTTAGAAAAAAAGTTCCCGTATGATATGCAGACAAATTTCACTTAGAGTTTTCAGAAGCACTCAAAATCTTGAACATTCCTTATTTGATGTTCTCATACCAGAATCCACCAAAACATCATAGCAAGGAAGGAAGAAAGGATGGAAAGATAAATAGCATGCTCAGATTAGGTCCTGCCATTCGCCCTTACCTGCCATCAGCCCACTGGGAATTTAGCTCCAGTGAAGACTCCAGGGTGTCAGCTTAGAAGATCTCTACGGTCTCATGATAAGAGGCTACCAAAGTGATTAAGAAGATTTTACCGGGGTTACATGGCATTCACTTTGAGGTTCAGCTTTTCACAAAGTCCAGTTTAAAAACTTAGGTCAAACTGCTGAGTTGTGCTTGATTTCAGGATGAAACTAGGCCAAACTCAGAGTTTCATCTAGCTCTGACTGAAAATATAAAGCAGCCAAGAGGTTCACTTGAGGTTCACTCAATACTCAGGCTCAAAGCAGTGAACCTGACCTGAATTTCACACACACAAAGTCAGAAGGCTGCAAGGATGGGGAAGGGGAAGAGAAAAGAATAAGCACAATTTCTTTTCCTTAATTCAGAGTATAGGACCCACCTCCAAATTTTGACAGGCAGTGGCAAAGAATTCTCAGTACTGAGTTGACATGATATTCAGTGATTTAGTACAATGGGACAGTGACCGAGAAAGATTTAGAAGGATTGTTTTTTAGTGTGTGTGAATGCACTGATATATATTCCTAGCTGCCTCATGTGTTCTATAATATAACCAGTGTAGGTACCCACCTGCCCATATTATTTGTACCTTCATGTGCCACTCCCCTATTTTCCCTTCATCCAACCCCCTTTCTTTACTTCTTTCTTCTGTGGCATGATCCTGCAAAGACTTATACAATATCAGTAATTTTATGCATATGAATAGTCCCAAGTGAGTTCCCATTTAGTTTAATGGGATTTCTCTTTGCAGAAGCAGGGCCTAATACAGGGGTGGACAAATTTTTGGCCTGAGGGTCGCATCAGGTTTTGTAAATTGTATGGAGGGCCGGTTAGGGGAGGGAGTCATGGCCCGGCCCCCAACTCCTATCTGCCCCTCTGGGACTCCTGCCCCATCCACACACCCCTGCTCCCTGTCCCCTGACTGCCCCCAGACCCCCACCACCCTATCTAACCCCTTCTCTCACTCCTGATGTTCCCCCGGATCCCCTGCCCCATCCAACCACCTCATCTCCCTGTCCCCAAACTGTCTTCGGAACTCCTTCCCCTGACTGCCCCCCACTTCCCCATCCAACCCCTCCTCCTTCCTGACTGCCCCCCGGGACCCTGCCCCCATTCAACTCCATTTCCCACCCGACCGCCACCCCAAACTCCCCTGCCCTCTATCCAACCCCCTCTGCTCCCTGCCCTCTTACCAGGCTGCCTGGAGCACCAGTGGCTGATGGCACTACAGCCACGCCATCCAGCTGGAGCCAGGCCACACTGCCGCCACCATAACCGCACAGCACAGAGCACTGGGTCAGGCCAGGCTGTGCAGCTACGCTGCCCCAGAATCTCACAGCCCTGCCACCCAGAGCATTGCACCGGCAGCAGAGCGAGTGAGCTGAGGCTGTGGGGGAGAGGGGACAGCAGGGGAGGGGCTGGGGCTAGCCTCCTGGGCCAGGAGCTCAGGGGCCAGGCAGGACAGTCCCGCGGGTCGTAGTTTGCCCACCCTGGCCTAATATCATACACTCCTCAGGGCAGGGGCCATGTATGTGTGAAGTGCCTACCACTCTGTTAAATAAATAAATAAATACTCATATTAATAACTTGCCACGGAGAAATCCCATTTTGAATTGGGGGCTGATGTATCAGCCATTTATAGATTCAAACCAGAGTTTGAATAAATTAGTTTTTCTCAGAAGTTTTCATCTCAACATTCATTAAAAATTGAATGAGAAAATCAGGTGTGTCTTGTAATATGTGTTTTTTGAGGGTTGGGGGGAACTTGAAAGACTGAGACTCTAAGTAGATTCTGTTTCTGAAACAGTTAACTAACATAAGCCTCACTGATTTTCTTCTGCTCCTGTTTACAAGCAGTTACTTTCCTCTCTGATCCATTCAGAACTTCTGCCTGTGACTCTTCACTAGTCTCCTGGATTAATTAGTTTTTATTTACTAAAATACTTCTCTCCCCACCTTGTTCTGCAGCTTTCAGCATAATGCAGAATGCCTGCCATACACCTCTGTGCAACATGATAATTCCATAGTCACAAATACCAATTACTTGCTGTCAGGATGCTTTTCTTGTATGCAGTCAAGCCATGCAAGATGAACAATGGAGCAGAGAACAAGATGAAATGTTGGCTGGATGAAAGGTGAAGGCATCCCGCCTCCTCACACACATATTTTAGGTATGCAAAGTTGAAAAACCCCAAGATGTGCAAATTTGTGAATTCTGGGTCAAATTTGGCCTACAAATGCACTAGCATAAATACAAATGGCTCAAAAAAGAGTCTCAGTGAAATATTTAAGGACAGAATTTGTCCCCTAACAGCAGAGACTACAAATTGTCATTGTACTTGTCACCATGACTGGAGAAATCCTGCAAAGTTTACCTACTATTTTATGTACATATGTCTTTCTTGAAAACGTGGAGTATCTGTCTTCTTTTCTGGCCCCCTCATTTCCTTGTACAAACACTTTTTTTGTTTTGTTGTAAAACCTCCAGAAAAGCCAGATTCTTCAGTTGTGTTTGAGTTCCCACACATCAGTGCTTACAGTATCCCAGGGCACTCCTGGAGAACAGGATCTTATTCCATAGCAATATCTTTTTTCCACAAGATCCCTCTTCAAAGTCCAAGTGCTGGAGAGTAACTGGTTGTGTGTTTTGACTTTCTGCCTCACAGGTTCTATTTTTGAAATCATAATCCTTGTAATGCTACTGGCACCTTGGGGAAGACTTGTCAGAATTAGAAGTGATTGAACTGCAAGTGCTGGTGGCTGTATTACCAATACCCTCTTTAATTGCTTGGTGTTATTGGGCCGCAATCCCTGGACACCACAATAAATGAAACTAGAATGGTGTGCTCCCACACAACAAGAACAAGTGGGAAACAAAACAGAGGAGGGAGTCATTTGGGGTAACCACAGACAGGAGGATTTTACATTCATTGCCCTGTGGCAATGTTTTTCTCAACACTTCATTTGAGATGGGACTGGAGCTGATTCCATGACAAAGAAAGCAGTGGAGCCAGGCAAGTTCTCATTTTAAAAAGTAGGAGGGTTGGGGGAAAGGGAGTCCATGGGAAAATCTGAAAAAAATAAATTAGGCTTTAAATTTTGTTTTCATCCTATATTGGAACAAAAACTTGAGAACTTTTGACATTTTCTTGGGGAGTAGGGGAAAGAAGGCAAGACCTCAGAACACCCAATAGCCTAGTGAATCAGGCAGAGCAGGAACTAGAATGTAGGTATCCCACATCCCAGGTGTGTGCTCTGACCATCAGGATAGACAGTCAATCTCTCTCTGATCCAATGACTATTTAATTATTCATACAAAGTAGAACAAGCTCCTACCCAGGAGACTGAGGCTGATTGAGATTCAAGTCCCTGCACCAAATCAGGCAGAGCACAAACGTTTGAACATGGGTCTCCCCCTTCTTAGGCAAGTGCTCAAAGCACTGGGCTATTGACTATTCTAGAGTGGAATGCTCGCTCCATCCCAAGAGTCTCCTCAATGAAAGTCTAATCAAAACCAATATGGACTTTCTCACAAAAAAGTAGTGTTGAAAAATTCCCAACCAGCTCAATTCAGGAGACTTCAGGGAGCTGTAGCACCCTTAGCTCTGAATTTCCTGACTCCCAAGGATTTCAGCCAGTTCCTTAATGTTAACTTCTTGTATATTTTTGTTTGAGTCTATATCTCTGTATACATATTATGTGTGTACTTTTATTATGTATATATGAAATGCATGCATATTTCAGAAACACCATGAGCCCAATTTTAAAACAATAGTGTCTTATTGAGATATAAAAATGTCACAAATGACTATACACAAGTGTCCATTTAGAGTCTTATGCAAAACTTTCATTGACTGCAATGGGCTTAAAGCACCTAACAGCAGATTTAAAATGCCACACATGAGATTTTGATGCCTTGATTATTGAAGACCCACGTTTGAGAAGCAGGCAAGGTGTAGGAGTCTGTTTATCTATTCAATTGAACGCATTCAAATAGAAAAAGTCATTTTGTAGAAAACCCTTTTAAAGACAAGTACTTATATCTCCATAGAAAACTGTGGTTGGCACCTCACACAATATATTAATTATTTTAATATGGCAGAAGTAATGAGGGGGGTGTGCTCATGTGCACGCACACTGTTACCTAGTGGGAAAATGAATGGCAGTCTCCAAGTCTCATTATTCTGTGTATTATTATAGAAAAAATACATTAGCATCCATTGGCATAGTTTAGCTCTCAACTCTCAATTTGGAAGTGGAAAGCCGAGCCCTGTGTTAACATACAGAAACTTTGACGAATGGCGAGATAAGCCAGCATTGATTTAAGGAAGCTTGCTGCTCCTTTCACTTGAGAGTGGAAAACTCCCATGGGAAACTGGAGACCACCTGGGTTTTCATCCTATCTACTCAAGGAATCGATGTGTATACAGCTGCCTGTCAGAAAAGGTGAGAGATGTCTTCAAATGGTGTGTTTGTAACTTGGTCGGAAACTGCACAGAAGATTGTTACTTGTCTGAGCTGGTCACTAGGACACCAGACAAAATGTGTTTTAAACTTAAAAAAAAAAAAGAGGAAAGAACAACAAAATAGTTTATCAGTACCTTATGTAAATATATACAAATGCAAAGAGTTTTTGTGTGGTGGGGTCTATAATTTAAGTTCAGATGCAGTCCTTTGAAAAGGCAGTCATCATTGAAGTCAGGTGTGGAAAAATATACTTTAGAGTGAGGTTTCCAAAGCAGTCTAGACCATTGAGACACATTTCCAAATAGCGGTAATGGAAGATGCCTGACTCAGGTCCCTAAATGGATTGAAATGATGCTCAACCATTGCCTTGTCTAAGAATTGGGTCTGGTAATGGTAAGGCAGGAATTCAGAAGACATGGGCTTAAATCATTTGCACTAAAGTCCCTTTATATTGCCAGAGTGGTTTAGAAAAGCCGTAGTGCAAATAAGCATGAGGCCCACCACATAAGCACCAGGTCCATCCACTCACAGAACTCCTGGGCTCAGATCCACAAAGATAGCTCAGAGCCAAACCCCCAGAGCATCTAGATCCCTGTTTTAAGCTCCACTGTGATCCTTAAAGCTCCTGCTCAGCTGTCACCAAACCCTGTTGGCATCTAAACTCACTTGGCACCTAAGGTTTTTCAGTAAAAGTTCCCTAGGTGCCTAAGGGCATACACACTGCTGCCTCCCCCTAGGCATCTGAACACCTATCTCCTGCCAAAGCCCCAGAGAGATCCACAAAGGGGTGAGATAGATGTTTGGGCCCTGCAGGCAAGATAGGCAGGCTATCTGGTAGGCGCACTCAGAGGCAAATGGGTAGGGGAGAGAAGGGAGAGGTGATGAAAGTGCCCACCATACAACTTTTAGCCCAGTGGTTATAGACTCATAGACTCATAGACTCTAGGACTGGAAGGGACCTCGAGAGGTCATCGAGTCCAGTCCCCTGCCCTCATGGCAGGACCAAATACTGTCTAGACCATCCCTAATAGACATTTATCTAACCTACTCTTAAATATCTCCAGAGATGGAGATTCCACAACTTCCCTAGGCAATCTATTCCAGTGTTTAACTACCCTGACAGTTAGGAACTTTTTCCTAATGTCCAACCTAAATCTCCCTTGCTGCAGTTTAAGCCCATTGCTTCTTGTTCTATCATTGGAGGCTAAGGTGAACAAGTTTTCTCCCTCCTCCTGATGACACCCTTTTAGATACCTGAAAACTGCTATCATGTCCCCTCTCAGTCTTCTCTTTTCCAAACTAAACAAACCCAATTCCTTCAGCCTTCCTTCATAGGTCATGTTCTCAAGACCTTTAATCATTCTTGTTGCTCTTCTCTGGACCCTCTCCAATTTCTCCACATCTTTCTTGAAATGCGGTGCCCAGAACTGGACACAATACTCCAGTTGAGGCCTAACCAGCGCAGAGTAAAGCGGAAGAATGACTTCTCGTGTGTTGTTTACAACACACCTGTTAATGCATCCCAGAATCACGTTTGCTTTTTTTGCAACAGTATCACACTGTTGACTCATATTAAGCTTGTGGTCTACTATGACCCCTAGATCTCTTTCTGCCATACTCCTTCCTAGACAGTCTCTTCCCATTCTGTATGTGTGAAACTGATTGTTCCTTCCTAAGTGGAGCACTTTGCATTTATCTTTATTGAACTTCATCCTGTTTACCTCAGACCATTTCTCCAATTTGTCCAGATCATTTTGAATTTTGACCCTGTCCTCCAAAGCAGTTGCAATCCCTCCCAGTTTGGTATTGTCCGCAAACTTAATAAGCGTACTTTCTATGCCAACATCTAAATCGTTGATGGTTAGAGCACTCAGTTGGGATGTAGGAGATACCCTCCCACTTGATGGTGAGAAGTGATTTGAACAGGGGTCTCCCACACCTCTCAGGAGAGTGATCTAGCCAATGAGCTATGGGATAGTCTGATGTGGGGCTTGCTTGGTCTCACCTGTTGAAGCTGTTCCAATGTGGCTAGAGACTTACAGATTTACTAGGCCAGAGTGAGTGAGCATGAGAATGACTCTGTTGTAGGCTTCTGGTTAGAGCACCCAGCTGGGAGGTGGAAGTCCCTCTGCTTCAACAACTTCAGTGATTTATTCACCACCACGTGCCATTGTGTTTGGAGTGAGGCAGGCGCCTAACTCACCCTCACAAAAAATGACTTAGATGCCTAAACCACTGCCATTTCCAGTGTGGTGTGCAGTGTGATTAAAAAAATGGCTTGCCATAACATTACTTTCTAACCCCACTCCCATACAAATACTCCATGTGCCTAAATTTGTAAGGCAATCTATAGAAAGCCAGCTTGCTAGCCAAGTAATGGCTTAGTGTCATTGCGCTTTATCTTTTATACTAACAAAAGTAACCAAGATTTAAAATGTATCTAATCAAACTAATTAACTCCAGTGTTAAAGGCAATTAAAAGCAGTAATTAAAAGGCAAAGGCTCAGAATTTTTTTATGTCTCAGAGATACAAGAGCTGATTTTAAATAGTATTATGATCTTAATTTATAATTCTGTTATGATTTTTCAAACAAGAATCAAGAAAAATATCCTTTTGAGATTTAGGACTGGAGAAGACAAATGCTAAGATGTCTTAGGAGATAGCCCTATGATATACAACTTCACTAGGATAGTAATCCATTATTCATCTCTCAGTAATAACTTAAAATCACTCATAAATTTTCTGATGAGCTCCAGTTTAAAGTAAAGACTTCCATAACCAAAAAAAAAAAAAAAAAAAAAAAAAGTCTTTGCTCTGCAAGTGCTGAATGATAACTGAATGCATCTTTGGAAAGCAAGACAGAGATTTCCAAGAAGGACGCATCCCCAGTGTTATATTTTTGTATGTGCACATGTGTGCTAGATGGCTTAGGGAATATGGAGACTTTCACCTTTTGATAGCAAATCAAATGCAGCTCATGTCAACTGTAACTAAGTTCACGGCTGTTAACCCATCTGTGCAAAGTGCACTGCTGATTTCAGCCCCATTCTTTGTCACAGCAAAAAAACCTCCAGTGCAACTGGTACTAAATGAACCTTTCTTGGGAACTGCATTCAGATGTCATGACGACAGTCATGTTAAAAATATCCAAGGACTCTCAGCAAAACAGGCCAAGGACCTAATGAAACTGGAGAGTGAATTTGCAGAAGTCCACAAATAAATCCCACAAACCAGCAAAGAAGCACAGTGGTGGGTCAGGGTAGCATGGTCTCTAGTTGAGCCTTGCTTATGCTTGGGTTAACAGAGAACACGAGTTTCCAGGGCTGCCAGACCAATACCTCTCACATTGACTACAATAATAAATAACAACAATAATAATAATAATAAAAGACTAGCTGGCACAAATTGATTTTACACCATGATGCTTTTTAAAATAGTGGGTTATTATTGCAGCCAAATATGGATTTGTCTATATGCCAAGTTGCACCAGTTTAATATAATGTGCGACTTTAAAATGACTTAAATCAGTGCGAAAGGCTGTGTATTTCAGTTTAAACTGACCTTATTTTGGTCTAGGCCTTATCTCCATGGGAAAGTTGCACTGGTTTAATTTAAAATTTGTTCTTAAACTGATATAGTTAGACTGGTGTAAATCTATGCAGGTACTCTTATTTTAGTTTAAAGATGGCTTATTTCAACTTAACAAACTTGTTTCTAATCAATGTAAGCTAAACTGAAAAAGGCCATTCTTATACTGAAACAAGTGTGACAACAAGGGGCTTGCATTGGTTTAGCAATATAGGGTTAAACTCACATTAGATTATACTGGTGCAACTTCCCCATGCAGACAAGGCTTTAGTTTAAATTGGTTAGGAACAGGTGTAAGATAAACTGAAATAAGCCATTCTTAAACCAAAATAAGTGTCCATCCCAGAGTTTCAAATGGGTACAAGTTTGTGTATTAAACCTGTGTCTACCCAGTAACTTCCAGGAGATTGGTTTGTCCTGATCTAGGAAAAATGGATTATATTTTACTGTGTTTAGTTAGAACCTGATTTTCAGAACCAGGCATAAGGGACTCAAGTACCACAGGAGTCTGAATGGAATTACAGGCTTGTCTACATGGGGAAGAATCCCACACTAGCTACTCTGCACTTAATCCCTGTGTGGACACAGTTACTATACACTCAGGCCTTGTCTACACTACCAGAGTAAGTTGACCTAAGTTATGCTACTTCAGCTATGTGAATAATGTAGCTGCAGTCGACGTAGCTTAAGTCAACTTACTGTGGTGTCTACACCTCACTGAATTGACAGGGGACACTCTCTCGTTGACTTACCTTACTCTTGTTCCGGTGGAGTACTGGAGTCGACCGGAGAACGCTCTGCCGTCGATTTAGCGGGTCTTCACTACATGCGCTAAATGAATCCTGCTGCATTGATCGCAGCCGCGTTGATCCCCAGTAAGTGTAGACATGGCCTTAGAGTGCCTTTGCATACAATAGCTTACTGCCCTTTGGAAGCGAGTTAAGCTAAACCACCCTCGGGTACTCTTAGTGCGCATGAGGAGTTAGGGCAAAGTAGCTGATGCACTTTAAATTCAAAGCTTACTGCACACTAACATCCCCAGGAAGATAAACCTTGAGACATTGCATCTTGCACTCCACTGGAATAAGATAATGAGTCAGATCAGAGCGCTCCTATGGGAGCAAATTTTTCCCTGCCTTAAATTCACTTAAAGTCACTGCAGTTACATCAAGGATTAATTTAGTGCAGGAAACATATATGACTGAATTTGAATTTGATTTAAACACAGAAGGCCATATTCTGCCTCACTTATTCATGTTACGTAGCACTTTATTCAATAAATGGTCTCATTGATTTCATTGGGACTATCCATGGAGAAAGACACTATTGAGCACAAGTAGGACTGACAGAATTTGGTCCTTAAAGATCACAGAATACTTTCCCCAAACCTTTTGTAACATATCTTTAATTTTGTTTTCACCAGTCCTTGCAGTGGTTGAAATTGCTGTATATGCTTCATTCCTTTACTTTGTGTTTTATAGCACCACGGTAGCAATGCTAATGTAGAATGTCAAAGCAATAAGAAAAAATTTCGAAGAATTTAGTACATAGGGTTTGCAAGAATAATTTTGCTGTATTTTTTACACATATATTATTCCCTGCTTGAATTCCTAAGGGCAGAACCCTTCATGTGGCAGTAACTCCTGTTGTTAAACCGACTTTTTCTTTTTTTCTTTCTTTTTTTTTGGAAAGTGAAAAATGTCAGACAAACAGATATCTAGAAACTGTATTTCAGAAAGAAGAAAAGTCTCTTTCCTAGCCTATTTAGAGAAAAACATAAGCCTAGCAACTGTAAACTTTGTTATCTGTATGCGTTCATTGGAAACAGTGATCTATCTACAATAGCCAATTTCTATTCAGCTGTGAATTTTGAGCACAAGTTATGATGAAATTGTGGAGTCATTTCACGTATAAATTATGAACTAGCTACTTCCATTGGAAGATTTTTAGTTTCTTTCATTTTCTCACATGAATATATGTACAGCTGCTAATTAACAATCACATCTGATCAATTCAACTAACATAATAGAATATCATTTCAATAAACTGGCAGTGTCCAAAGGATAGTTTTATAAGGCTGTGTTTCTCAACTCACATTTGTTTCTCTTCCACTGCAAACAAATCTGAGAATGTAATTGTTGGCCAATGTTTCTGGAATCCATTTTTTCAGATTTTGAAAGGAACGGTAGCATTTGTCAACCAGCTTTGCTTGTACGTTCCGCATGAAAAAAAACTGTAACAAGATAATAACAGTGTCTCTGGATAATAGGGCAGCATTAAAAAGAGCACGACCATGACGGCATAATACTTTGAGTCTTTCTACATTTGATGGAAAAGGTTTGGTTAAGTGCCAGCCACAGCCTTAGAGCTCTGCTCACAATTTCTTAAAAGGTCCAACTGATGTGCAAGTGAATGGCCCCGTCCAACAGGCCTGCTAGTGGGCTGTATCAGCAGATGTTCTCTAGTTATAAATGATATTAACTCCAACCAGCCTTGTACTGTAACTGTTGTGATTGCTCGTTCGTATTGTGCATCCTATTCACAGTCATTTCACCTCGTGTTACATGTGTCTTCACTGCAGTAGGTCAACTGCTACTGCTACCCCATGGACTCCACCTACACTTCTTGCTCTGATGGAGTACTGGAGTTGATGGGAGAGCACTTGGCAGTCGATTTATCGTGTCTTCACTAGACGTGATAAATCAACCTCTGCTGGATCGATCGCTCCAGAGGTAAGTGTAGACATGCCCTAATGGTACATCTACACTGGCAAAAAAAAAACTCGCAACAGAAATTCTCAGAGTCCTGGTCAACTGACCCAGGTTTGCACTACAGGGCTAAAATTAGCAGTGTCGATGGTCATACTTGGTCTTAGAGCCTGGGCTCTGAGACGTGCCACCCTTGCCAGGCTTCACAATCCAGCTCAAGTGGGAATGCCTACACTGCTATTTTTAGCCCATAGTGTGAACCTGAGTCAGTTGACCCTAGCTTTGAGACTCACAGCCCGAGGTTTTTCTTTGCAGTGTCGATATACCCAGTGTGGCTATTCGCACTAGCAGATAGCTTATTGGCACATACAATTGTAGTAACTGTGCACACAAATCTTTTCTTGTAATTCTAGTTATTGGTCTGTTTGAAAACATGGCCAAGTGTGTCCATCTTTTATTATTATTTCAAATTCCATGGCACTCCTTGTGAGGCTGTGTCTGCAGCTACTTTCCTTCCTGCCCAATTTATTCCATTCATCTTCCTCATTTTTGGATGGGAAATCCTTTATTGTTTCAGAGCCTGTTGCAGTATTCTCCCCCCTTCAAATTTTCACTAGGGCTTTATGGGGGTTTGTGATCACTGCTGATATGCCAGTTTGGTGAAGGTGAAGCTTCTCTATAGGGATCTGTAGAAATACAGAATGTATCTGTGTTTCCTATTGACTTTTTTAAGTGTTATTTGTTTTTCAGTAGGTTTGCTTGTATCCTGGGCCTGGGTGTTAATGTGGTTGAAATCTGAGAATAATACTATATAGAAGCAAAATATGTTTTATTAGTAATAAAGCACGATCAGAACTATTTTTGGATTAAAATTCGATTTAGGTTTTGGGTACAAGGTAAATATCAGGGGTAGGGTTCATGTTTGGATCTGGATTCAACAGCATCAAATTCCTACAAGATTTTTGCTTGAAAGGGAGGCAGTCTTGTAAGATCATTTTAACATTTTCACCATTTCAGGCTGAAATCTCATAAGTATAAATGTTTTTGTGAGATTTCAGCTGTCTGAGCTAAACCTCGGAAAATAGATCTCTTCTGTTTTGGATGTCAATCAGAACCCCAGATTATAGGTGCATGCTGGATGTGTGATAATTTGCTCGTCAGGTCTGGGTTTCAGAAACCAAAAGTAGAGTGTGGTTAGGATCTGACTCCATTTTACATGGATTGCTGCCATTTGTCAGTGGCTTTACCTTCTGCCCATCTCTTGTCTATTGTTCTTATCAGATTTGTTTCTGGCCTTCTAATCTTTGTGATAGAGGGAGAGACTATTACTTTGCTTAAGATGGTACCATGATCTGTTGACATGATCTGTTGACATCATAAACATAATAAAATAATAATACCTTTCTCAGCTTGTTAAAGGCATTTGACATAGCAAAGGAGTTGATGAGTTCCATAACTTTGCATAGTTTTCATTTTAATACAGGAAAGGGGGATTAGAATGTCTATTCAATCTTTTTGTGCAAACATAAATAGTCAAGAGTTCTTCTATTCTAATCTAATTTGACAAAGAAAATACGTCTGTATATTACATCCATAATATACATAATCTCAACCCGGAAAAACATGGCATTTTCCTTTTCACTTATCTTATGCCTATTTTCCTCTAAAATAATTGGCAGAATCCTCAAGGAAGTTGTGTTGCAGCATCTAAATGTTTTGTTTTATTTGTCTGGTTTGCATTTGGTTTGTGGAAAACTACCCATTGCCAGGTCAATGGCATTCTTTTTACAGCTGCCTCCTCCTGTTTATCTTTATCTGTCAGTAAAGTAAACTGTCTTGTGCTTGTTTAGAAACCGTTGTATCTTACACTGTCCCCTCTCTGTGCTTTTGTCTGTTCATAGGCAAGCAAGAGTTATACTCAGTTTATATTGGTACTTAAAGAGAACAAATTCTGCATGAGTAGATAAAACTCCCATTGACTTCAATGGGAAAACATATCATGCCAAAATCAAAGGCCCTGATAGATGGCATGGGTAAAACTCCTTTCGCTCAGATGAACTTACCTTAGACATGCCTAAAATGTGTAAGGGTGGAAGCAATTTAATTTATTCGTTCTTGCACCCTCCTGTTCCTTGCTTTTCTTGTTACACTCCTCTGTGCTGGTCCTTCAGCCTGGTAGTTACATCATCACAGATTGATTTTCACAACCAGCTAGATTCTGAATTCAGAGGCAATGTGTAAGGGAAAGCTGAATTATGTGCTCGTAAGTAGGTGTGAGGCTAAGTGGATCTTAGGGCCCAGTTCTTCAACCTTTGCTCACAAAGAGTGGTGCTTTATTGAGGGGAATAGTCCCAGTGAAATGTGTAAAGTCTCACTGCACCTACTCAGGCAAAACTCTTTCCTGCAATGGACCAAATCAGAGGTGAGTCTAAGCTGACATTACTCAGTATGAGACAGGGTTGAGAGTCAAACTCTCATGTAAGCAAGTCTAAGGATTTGTCTACACTGCAGGGGTTACTATGGTAGTAACCCCTGTGTTGTAGATGCACACTACAGCAATGCAAGGACTCCTTTCCTCACTGTAGTAACTCTATTTCCCCAAGCATGCTTCTGTCAACCTAGCCACATCTGCATTCCGGGTTAGGTTGACTTAACTACACCTCCTGAGCCCCGTAGTTATGTCAATCTCAGTTTTAAGCGTAGATCAGGCCTTAGTGCATCTAAGTCTAAGGTAGGCCACAGAGAGTCTAGAAATTGTACTTCACCTCTGAACGTGGCACACTAAAGGGGAACATTTTGCCTCAGTAGGGACTGTAGGGTCTTGCCCTGAGTGTACCTAATTAAAGAGCTTCCTAGTCATGTCTATAAATCTCCAACATGAGAGCTACACAATGGAAACTAATGAACAGGGCCAGCTCCAGGGGTTTTGCCGCCCCAAGCAGCCAAAAAAAAAAGCTGTGATCGCGATCTGCGCCAATTCAGCGGAAGGTCCTTCGCTCTGAACTAGAGCGAGGGACCCTCCGCCAAATTGCCTGCCTTGCCGCTCCTCTCCGGAGTGGCCACCCCAAGCACTTGCTTGCTAAGCTGGTGCCTGGAGCTGGCCCTGCTAACGAATTGTTGCTATTCCACTTAATGTGCCATCTGGAGCTTGCTTTTTTAATATGTGTCATACTGTAAAATTTGGTCTCGTGTTTTCAATGTGTATGCAATTGTCTAACTGTGCTTTCTTAGAATATGGAGAAATCCAGAAAAGCATTCTATATAAATATTATCTTGATAGTAATTGATCAAATTTGATCCATTACTTATTCCAGAAATGTTTCTCCAACTCTTAGTGCTGTAGGGACAACTTGGTATGTGAACATTAAAGCTGTGCTTGCTTCATACAATACATCCTCCCTGGTGATCACCAAAAAGATTCTGGAATCAGAACTAATCTGGCAATTTTGTTTAAGATTCATTAGGAGGAACAGATGGCAGCTTGCTCTTCTGCAGATATTGAGCTTTATAATGCTAAAAGTGTGTGGTGTGCTGGTGGTGGGGGGAGTCTCCTTTTCAGTGGTAAGTAGGACTGGGGAACACATAGGGCCAGGCAGTGATGCTGCTATTGACATTGAGTAAAATCTTGTTCACAAAGGTCCATTGAGCTCAATGAGACTACTCATGGAGTAAGGTACTACGGGGTGAGAAAAAGGTATGACACAGTCTGGCCTCCAGGGAGAACAGAGATACAGTTAGCAAGGGACAAAGTCCATGCTGTCTCTTACCCTTTTTTGCTCTCTGATTTTGTGCTCCAAAAGCACCACACACAAGTTCATCTCCTGCCCTAAAAGTCACATCTCCCACAATGCATATTATCTATAACCCTGCACTGAAACACATTTCATTTCCTATAGCGATACTTATATATTTTATAAGTAAACAAAATCAATAACTAGTAATGCCTCTACGATGCAACCAGCTTTAATCGCTCACTTCTGAAGGGCTGTATTCCTCCTCCTTTTATCTGCCCAGGTGCTCTCCCCATATCTGTTAGTTTTATGACATCCCTTGTCTAACTTTAGATTGTCAACCTCTGCAGACAGATAATTTTTAATATTTTTCTGTAAGCACTATGCACACCTATGGCATAATACTAATGTCATTTTTTCCTTGCTATACATACAATTTAAAGGAGAAGACATTTTAAAAAAAGAAATACAAACTGATTCAGAGTGGAGCATCCAAATCTGAATTATTTTTCGATAGAGCTAAGTGCAGGTGCTAGAACATCTGTTCTCCCTTTGGGCTTGAAGAATCCATTGTTGGCTAGTACATAGAAAATCTCTCCCTGCTCCATAACACATTTCTCACACAAGGTTTAACACTGAATTGTTAGAATCCCTCCAGCACCTTTACTTCAAAACAGGTAATCTTTTTATCAAATGAATTATAAAATGATTTTCCAGACTTTCTGTAATGAGGAAGTAATGATAATGCTGTGATTAACGTTTTAATATTATTTTATGGTCTCTCTCTTTTGCCTAATACTATGAATTAAAATGTTGTCCTCTCTTCATAGGAGTCTCTCTCGTATTTGTAATACATAATTACTGTTATCATTTGAATCACCATCATCAGCATACTTGATTTTTTACAATATATGGACAGGATAGCCCAAGTGGAGTCTGAGCTAAAAGGTGATATTGAAATTAATGTGACTTACTCATATCCTGTGGGGAGAAAGTAGGTTCCAAGGACTCCAGCAGTGGATGATCTTTACTCCCCCAGCCACACTGCACTGCCTGAGCAGTACAATGTATATGAATATACAATCTGTAGTTGCTAGTCCAGGTAGACTTGCTGCCATAAAGACATACTCCAGAATAGTTCTAACACTAGAGCGCCATGGAAGCTGCACTGTAAGCGTCAGCTTCTGGCACCAGAAAAGCAGCAACTACTCTTGTTCCTCAAACAAAGAAAATTCCTTAAAATACATTTCAGATCTCTGTAGGAGAACAATTCTCCTTACATGTATCGAAGAGATTTGTTTGACAAAAAAGATATTTGATTTAAAGTCAGCTCTTTGGATAGTTTTGGCATTTGTCCTCAGAAGAACATCACAGTAATGATGCACATGCTACAATATGTACATGAAACTAACAGTTTTTTGGAAGACAAACACTTTTTGCCAAATCCTGAAGCTATAACTCACTTTTTTACTCACTGACTGCCATGATGTCTTTACTAAGGCCTTGTCTACACTTACAGTTTTGCAGCGCTGGTAGTTACAGCTGTGTTCATACAGCTGTGTAGGGCCAGCGCTGCAGTGTGGCCACACTGACAGCTACCAGCGCTGCAGTGTGGCCACATTTGCAGCACTTGCAGCGCTGTTGGGAGTGGTGCATTGTGGGCAGCTATCCCAGCATTCAAGTGGCTGCAACGTGCTTTTCAAAAGAGGGGGGTGGGGTAGAATGTGACAGGGAGCGTGGAGGAGACAGACAGAATGGATTTTTGGAGTTGACACTGTTCTCAGCTCCCTGCCTTGCAAGTTCTAAGGACTGGAAGACACACAGTGCCTACCTTCAATCATTTTAAAAGTTCTAACTCCCTTCCTCCACTCCTCTCTCATTCACTAAATGCAAATTATGTACTTCTAAATACCCGTCAGACCAGATAAGCAACTGCTCAACACGGACTTCCCCCTCCCCCTCTGCCGTGTGAGAGTGCTGTTTCTCTCTTCAAGCAAACAGCTGTGAACATTCCAAAGTAATTCCCCTGCCTGCCTCCGCTCGCTCAGCAAACAGGAGCTGTGTTTGTTTTTTAAATAAGCAGTTTGGCTGAACTCCGAGCTCTCCCTTTCTTCCGGTTTGTTGTGGACAGGAATTCTGGGATACCTCCTTATACCCCGGAGGTCAATAAAAGCGCTGGTGGGCGTCCACACTTGCTGACCAGTGCTGGATCACCAGCGCTGGAATCCCTACACCCGAGGCTCGACCGGGTGTACAGCCAGCGCTGCAACCAGGGAGTTGCAGCGCTGGCCGTGCTTTGCAAGTGTGGCCACATCCTAAGTTGCAGCGCTGTAATCCCCTCACCAGCGCTGCAACTCTAGTGTATCCATGGCCTAAGACAACGTTTTCATGTTTTGACCTTGCTCCTGCACTTTAGGGAACAGAGTTTATATCACAAGACCTCACAAAATCCTTACAAAGTCTTCAAAGTCTCAAGCTGAGGCCTTTCAGTCTGTAATCAGCAGATGTAGACAGCCACCATCTGGGCATGACTAAGCTAGTTTTACAGAAGATAAGCTCAAGACATATTTAATTTTCATTTCGCAATGTGCTCATATTTTAGTATGCTAGTGTGAGAGGCAGACAGAAAACTAGCTATTGTGGCCCCCCCATCTCCCCTAAATTGCCAGGTTCGGTATGCTAATGGACACAGGTGACTATGCTCATGTACTGAAGCAATCTTGCTAACAAATTGAGCAACAAAAAGTTGAGAAAGAGATGAGGGGAGGGAACAAGCAGCCTCTGGGGATGTTCTCTGAGCCAATGACTATTATACATTTGTAATGAAATAAAATCATAATAATGGTAGCCTAGGAACACAGACATTAAATCCTAAAGCACTTTGCTAATAAGGTAAAATAACAATTTAAGCTGGTCATCAGTGAAATGCAGATAGTTCTGGGGTAGAACATGACAACTGTTTTAACAGTGCATAACACACACACACACACACACACACACACACACACACACACACACGTGAAACAGGAAGTTAAGATGAAAGCCATTTGCTAGTGAAGCTACATGGGGGAATTCAGTTAGGCAGAACATAATCTTGCAAGTTAGAATTTGGCCAGACCATTAGGATTAGCTCCCCCGATCTTGTGAACAAGTATAAAATGTATAAGGCCTACTTTTAAAAGAAACTGGCTTGAGTTTGTGCATAATTTGTTACCCAGTGTTTGCACATGTAACTAGCACAATTGTCTGCAAAACTTGCTAGGTAGGCACTTAACTAGTACTTTGCATGCACAAGTTTAAGATCTGCATTTGTAATAACTGTGCACACATGAAGGCAGACAATTGTAAGAACAATTTATCACACAGAGGCCTCAGGCTGTCACCTTTAAACATTTGGTTCTAAATGGCCACAAGTAGTCAGGACCAAAGATTTGCAATTCACCTGAAACAGAGCATCTCCAGAAGCACAGTGTCCTCTTAAGAGTGGTTAAGTGGAGCAGTGGTTCAGTACAGACTCAGTAGAAAGTGATTCAGGGGGTGAAACTTTAGCAGCAATACTGCTGCACCTATTTTTCAGTGGAGATCTCCTGTGTACTCTTCCAACCCTCCTTTTCTTGGGTGCTGAGACTATCACACGCAAGCATGGCCTTTGGAAACAATCCGTTGATAAAATGCACTCACTATTTACTGAGCAGCACACCTGTGTTGTGTTGCCTTACAGCCCTCTTCAAACATCACTCTTGTTCTGTCCCAATTATGTTGCCTCCGTTGATCTGACCCCATAACTTCAGTGGATGCTAGATTGGGCCTCAACATTTCTTCCCTGAACTTTGAAGCAATCAGACACTGCTTCCAGAGAATCCTTCCTGGGGTCTTACTCTGAACCCAGTGAATGCTGGGACAAGGCTGTGGGAGTTAGCGCTATATGGATACTCATGCAAGGCAGACATGATCAATGAAACTCTCAGTTATGTGCTTCACTGAGTGCCTTGACTTCAGGAGCTCAGTTACTGTGCGCATTGTTCATCTTTTCCTGGTTTCTTAGGCAAAAAGCTTCACACGTGCAAATATCATGGAAGAAATTGCTGTAAAATATGTTTATACCAAGTTTGGAATAAATGCATCGCAGCCAGAACATTCATCACATCCTTCATAATCACTTCCCAGCTGCTCCAGCACACTGCACTTGGAGCTTGTTGTCCATCTGCTTAGCAGTGGAGACTCCCAATTCCAAACCTATGTGCTCCTAAGAACTTTTAAAAATGCTTTGGTGAAATCTCAGCTCCATTGAAGCCAATGGGAGTTTTGTGGTTGACTTCAATAGGGTCAATATTCCACCCATTGTCTCTCCTAGTATAAGGTAATAAAATAATTATGTGCTGCAATAAAAACCAATTAATTATAAACATGAGCAGATAAAGAAATATAGCCAGAAAAAAATTAAAAAATGCGCTTATGTCACCAATATTTATTGAAGCATTTTATATTAGCAATTTTGGAGGCCTTCAAAGTGCTTTTATTTATGGTTGAATGGCAATTTTCCACTCTAGTTGTAATTGGTAAAGAACTGGGTGTGGAATAATTTCTGTTTGGCAACTAGTTCTTGGTGGGAGAAGGGCTAAGTGTGTTATGATTAAATCACATGTAATAAGAGAACAAAAATCCTCCAGACAGTCTAAATGAGATATGAATAGTCAATTGCTCAAGTCCTTTCCCCCTGAGCAGGGAATCAAATTCATAACATCAGACAGCTGATAGAGGGAGAGCTCCGATGTGCCTCACTAACTTCAAGTTGGCATGTCTTTTTGGCATCCAAAATGTGTTTGTAAAATAGAGGGGGAACAGTTATTGTGAAACCCACTGTAAAAGTGTAGCTTTGTTTTCCTGGCCTCTGCTCCTTCTTGTTTTACTTCCATTTAATGTAACTGTTTACACTGTGTGCTGAAAGTAGAACACCTGACAACATCCATTTGTGCTGGAGTTTCCAGTGGCTGTCATGCAGAATGCTTTGGTGTTAGCAGCATTGATTCTGGACTCCAATAGCACAATGAGACCCATGTCTCTCCCCAGGCCAAATAAATGGGCTTTGCAGAAGGCAAATCCATGGGGTTCAGAAGATGGAATATTCCCTTTAAAATTTGAACTTCACATTCATTATACTCTCCCCGACACACATATCCCATGGGTCATTTCCTCCTCAGGCTTTCTTTAGCACAGCTGCATCTGGACTATCTACTTTGTAACTGGGAATGCAGGCCTGTAGTCCATCTACACTGTGACTGACAACAATCAATATTAGATGCACTAGACAGAGGAAGGTACATAACTCCCATGTTACAGATTGAGCTGGTCCTTTAGAGACATTAGGCTCTCCTATCGGTTTTGAATCTTTCCCCTGATTGACCTCAGGCTGTTCTTATATTCTCCAGCAGGCCTGGTGCCTGTCATGTGTTCCCATTACAATTCATGGGCTGGGAGATGAACTAGTCACAAGCAACCGTGAACCTACGGCTCCCTTTTCATCAGCTCACCTGTGAAAGCCCATAATAGATAATTATGGAATAACCAGTTAGTAGTAGTTAGCATATACATGGAAGCATGAGGATTTATGTTGGTTTTTATCCTATCTGGATAAATGACAAATAAGACTCTTGGTCTGTGTTGGATTCTGATCCCTACTTCTCAGAGTTCAAGGATAGTCAGGGGGGATTTGGTGTTTTAGTGTGGGAGCGGCTCTCTGATAGCAAATCAACATGGGAGTCCCTATATCCGTTCCATGTGCTGCAGTTATTAAAGCAAAACTTGAAAATATGCTGCAGCCTGCTACTCTATGCATTAAATTAGAAGCAAAGTCACCCTTTAAAAAAACAACAGTATATAGTGGGCTTACTGCAGCTTATTACTGAGGAGTTACCATAAATCGTAATCATGTTGGGCTGCTCTCTTCGTGCCTGATTGCTGCCCCAGGCCCAGTGAGACTAAACAAAATACTCATATGATTTGTTAGTAGGAGAATTGCCATATTTTCCCAGAGCCCAGCTAAGGAGAGAGAGAGCCTACTGAAAAAGCAGCAAGGGAGGGAAGAGGATACAGTATTTTGCTTCCTTCACACTCTTGCAACACAAGGTTGATTGCCCTACAGCAGCCCAGGCTAGTTTTTCATATCTGTTTAGGTTAAATATCTCAATTGTTCTGAGAATCCAGTGTTATCTTTCTAGATATTTATTTGTACAACTTGGAGACAGCTGATTTCATTTCCCATCTGTTTCTTTGCTGGCTGCGTTGTGGGAAATGCTGTGTCATAAAACTGAAATACACAGACTCAAGAAGCCGGGAGTATGCAGGCATTTTCCCCACCTCACTCTCAGGCCTGGTCCACACTACAGCGTTAAATTGATTTAACGCTGTACCCGTCCACACTACAAGGCACTTAAAATCGATATTAAGGGGTCTTAAAATCGATTTCTGTACTCCTGCTCAATGAGAGGAGTAACCCTAAAATCGATATTTCTATATTGCTTTAGGGTTAGTGTGGATGGAAATCGAAGTTATTGGTCCCATTCTTTTACTGAGCTACTCAGAGTGCACCGCTCCAGAAATCGATGGTAGCCTGGGACCATGGACGCACACCACTGAAGTAATGTGCCCTAGTGTGGACGCGTAAAATCGATTTTATAAAACCTGTTTTATAAAATCGATTTTATTAATTTCGATTTTACTCTGTAGTGTGGACGTGGCCTCAGCTGCTGAACTGTTTGATTAGAAGACTTTATGGGTAGCCTACACTATAGCAGAGGGCTGGGTTTTCGGGTGTTCCTTGTCTACCAACATTCTGCACTCAGTGGCAGAAACGAAGTCAAACAAACAAAGTCTTCGGGTATGTTCATTGAGTTGTAGGTGCCCTAACACAGATTGCATATTAGGGTGTTTTTCTCCCCTCTAAGCCTATGGTGCATATTGCAAACAACAGCATATATGATTCTGTGCCTCTCTAGTGTGTAATCAGGAAAAGGATGTTAACATTGTCCTATAGGCCATGTCCTCTGTCTCTAACATTAGCTCACTGCATCTTAGCTTCCTGGTGTGTAAATGAGGTGGAAAATGACCTGGTAATTAGAGACAGGGACTGGTTGTCCAGAGTCCTGGGCTCTCTTCACTATTCTGTGTCTGATCTTGGACAAGACACTTAATTGCCTCAGGTTACCCTGTGTAACACTAACCTCTCAGGGCTGTTGTGAAGATTAATTTAACAAATATTTATAAGTGGTTTTGAAATCCCCATATGAAAGATGCTGTAGATATGCCAATTTTGACTTCAATTTTGAAACACGGGTACCTAAAATTAGGCCCCTAAATACTTGTATTAGGCTCCTGAGTGCTGATTTAGGCTCCTACCTTTAGATATACAGGTTTGAGAATTAGTCCCATGAGTACACTTGCTATAGTAACATCTAATATAACACTTGTGCTTGGCTTCCGCATAAACTGTAGAAAAGAGGGTGGAGTGAACTTTACTTCAGCATGTCTGGTAACAGTTCCCCGCAGACTATATCTAATATATTGTAAGGTTTTGATTTTTCAATATAAACTTACAGCAACTAATACAGGTACAGAATGTTTTTTGTTCAGAACACTTCTCTCACAGAAGGAAATCTTGCTACCGGGCCTGTTAGCCTTACTCCTGCATGTAGTTTAGTTGATTACAATGAGGATTATATGCATCAGGGAGGTGAGCAGGACTGAGCCATATTAGATTTCACAGGGCTGTGTGCTGCTGAACCCCCAGATGCTACAATGGTGTGTTTGGTACATCTCATGGGGGGACATTCAGGCACAAAGCAGATCAGAAGGTATGCTGCAGAATGCCATGACTGACACCTTGAAAAGGCTGAGTTAGCAAAACTCCAATCAGTGATCTCCCATGACTGTCAAAACACCTTCCGGTAACAATAGAAGAAAGGGAGAAAAGTGACCTCTCCTCTCCATGGTTAAGGAGAAAGAAATGCTATGTTGCACTCTCTCTGAAAATCAGGCCCTTTTAGTGTGTCTCAGAATGGCAGTCTAAAAATGGAGGTGCTCAAAACCACTAGTCACTTTGGAAAATCTTGGCCTAGGACTCCTCTGGGCCACTGTGAGGATGTATTGAACTCAGACCTGAAGCTTTCTGCTGATTCGCTGACTATGTACCTGGACTTCTGTGTCTGATTCATGTTCATTAGCCATTTTGATAAAATCTTCCCGGTTTATGTTTGGATTGACCAGTCTGGCTCTTAGAGAGACAGAATTAATCACGGTCTGAAGAGAAACAGCAGTAGGTTTCTGCAGTGCCACACAATCTTTCATCATGGCCAGAGAAAGTTCCTTATACATCTTGCCTGTTGCAGTTGATGTTATTTAAGAACATGCGTTGTTCATTACATTTATATTGCATAATAAACACAATTAGTACCTCTATGTCCATGTTTGATGCAGGAAAACAGTCTATCACCCATCCCCCATACAGGCCTTTGTTGTTAACAAGCATTCTATTAAAACAACAAATCACAAATACATTTTAATCCAGAGAAATGAAATCCATTCTCCCAATGCTGTTCCATTAAAGTGTCTGTCCTGATTAACTGCATCCCACTTAAGTGGCTTTGCCTGTACAATGAAATCAATGTTTTTCCATTTGATGCATAGAATTAGGTACGTATGTCCCATTTACTTATCACAAGCTGTTTGTTTTCTCTTTACTTGTTGCCTGTGGAGTTATGAGCAAAAGTCCTCATATCTTTGTTAACAAAACATGTTAAAGATGTCCAGGGCAGCCTTAGCTTAGGGGTGACTGTGTTGGGTATTTGTACTATTCATGAAGACCTGCAGAAAAGAGAGCAGGAAATTCACTTTATTTATCAATGGGAAACTGATATTTTCCCTGAGTACAATATGGGATGAGTATTCTTGAATGGAGGACAGAATCTCGTTAGCTTCTTGGGCTAGATGGTGGCCGAACTTGTGTGATTATATCAGGTTGGGCAGACGGAGCCTTTTCCTCGTTTGCACCCCTCTGTTCAGTAACTGACCAAATTGCAGCCTTTGTGCTTTCCCAAGTGCAACGACTACATAGGTCAACAACCGCAGGCCACTAGCCTCTCCAAAGAGGCCTGGAGGAGGCAGAGCAGAGCTGGCCAGCCATGGAGGGGAGTGCACACTGCATTCGCCTCAGATGTGGCATAGCAGCTGCACTCCCCAGGAGCTCCCGGAGGCATTATTTTCCTTGTGGCACATGGCCTCCCACAGCTCCATGCCTTACCAGTACAGTCTGGCCCTTTGTCTCATGTTCTATTCAAGCCAATTCTCTGCACAGCATTGGCAAGAAGATGCACAAGATGACCTAATAGTTCAGATCTTTTCCATCTCCAATTTCTATGATGCATATGACAATGGTTTTCCCTTGCTCCTTTAAAACACTAATAATATCCAAAAATTCAAAGAAAATCTTAGTAAAAGCTGTGGTTTCTCTCTGTTACAAGCAATGGAAGTAGTCCTGAAATTAATTTATTTGGATAGAGATTTCAGTTACTTTCTGGAATAGGTTGTCCATACTGACTATCTGCCTAATACAGTAACAAATATAAATGCCCTCAAATACCTTTCACATATTGAGCAAATTGATGTTCATATTTCAGACAGTACAAAGCCTGAAAGCACAAATGTGTTTGGAAAACTGTCTTCAATGGCGAGTAATCCCTCATCTTCTTCCATGGTCCTGAAATGCTGTATCAACTGACACAAACACAACTGCGTGAGCCTATCTGCCCCTTTACAGCTTGTACCTCCTACTCTTGGTGAAAATAAAATTGATCTTTAAAGCCACACTTCAATCACCTTGTTAAATGAAAGAGGACATTGTACTGGCTCAAAAGGCAAAATGGAAAAGAAGAAGAAAAAGAGGGTGAATGCTTTGATCAAATCCAGGGTTCGTTTTTCAGCAGATGTAATCGGAACCATGTGCTGAAAATGGAAAACAGGATTTTCAGCTGTTCTTTAATTAACTAGAATAAAAACGATGGCCTAACTTCACTATTTACCCAGCGGCACTTTCCATAGTGCTTACTTTTCAGGCTTAATACTATGATAAAGAGCACTGTAGAAATATCCAGTACATAAAAATAAAACTAAGTAAAAATATTCAGACCCCTGCAAACATTGCTGGAGTTGACCTGCAATCTGTGGAGCAAATTCTTCTGTTGGATACTCATATACAATTCTCAGTGAAGTAAACAGGAGATTTGCATGCATGCACAAAGGTAGATTTTGGCCCTTTATAATACTACTTGATGATGACACAGGTGCCTGCATGATAAAACTTTAGAGACAGTGGGAGTTTTAATATTAAATGTTAAAATAATCCATTTATTCCCTAACTGTCCCAGAGGACTCTTTGGCAAGGTCCCTGGGGCTTTAACCCTCATCTATAGAAGGCTTGATCCTACAGAGATTTACTCATGCATTTAACGTTACACACTGTGAATAATCCCATTCATTTGGGACTACTCATAGTGCACAAAGTTAAGCACATAAATAGATCTTTGCAGCACTGGAATGTAAGTAAACCTTACTCATTCAGGTAGTTCCATTACAGTTAGTAAGACTGCTCTCATGAGGAAGGGCATTGGAGCATTGAGCCATGGTTCTATTAGATTAAACAAGCAGGAAGTGTGATAAAAAACCACCAGTAGCTGGAGACCAATTGATTTACACATGCGAAACTCCCAATTATTTTAAAGCCTTTTGGAAGATGTGTATGAATTTTATTCTGTGATCAAGTTAATGGAATCATCTTAAATATAAGTTTCTTCTAATGTATATTTTTGTTGAAAGCAGCACAGAAAATATTTATAATATCAAATGCAATTCCACAACAAAAACAGAACAGGAATAACAGTAAAAAATAGAAATATATCTAGCCTTTCCTGTCACAGAAAGGAAATAACATGCTGTTGTTTTTTTTCAATGTTAGTAAACTACTCACCCAAAATATTACTACGTTCATGCTGCGCAGGCAGCTATGACTTGCTCAGTACATGGGAGTCACGATCGAATCTGGGAAAGCGGATAAACTGCAATTTATGGTTAAAACACAACATGGTCTTGGAATATGCCTGCTTTCGCTTTCTATAGGCAACGTTGTATACCTTGGATAGACAAGCCCCATCCGCTGCTATGCCTAGAACTCATGGTAAGTAGGCAGTCTTTTAGGATTTCTGCATTATTTCCAGTTTTTTGGGGTGGTGGTTCCCCTCAAAGAAATGAGTGTTCGGGTGTTGGCCTTGAGTGGGAGGGTGGTCATTTGGGAAATAAGGAACAGGGAGTGAGGTCCAGATGCTGGCAAGCATTGTGTGGAAAAAGGTTTGATGCCGATTGGAAAGATGCCAAACGGATATTTAGGAGAAAGGTTTGCTAGAAGCATAGACAGTGGGAAGGGAGGACAATAGAAAGAAAGCAGAAATATAGTTATTGACGAGTGGTACAGAACGGTGTTGAGAACAAAAAGGCTGAATGGGAGGGATGTAAAAGGTGACTGGAAGTGGAGGAAGGATTCCAGCTGAAAAGATGGTCCTCGTTTAGGTAGGGTTTGTTTTATGAGGGCAAGTCATTTCCTGGCTCTCCTTTTTTAAACTCAGTTTTGCTCAGAAAATCATTCACAATTGTTGGAGCCCCTGAGTGTCTGCAGGTATTTTTATCCACTTTTGTTTTCCTACCATTTTCATTTCATTTTTTCCCCTACAGTATGGCTGGCAAGCCTTTCAAAAGGCTGTTTTGCTAAAATTCTGCAGCAATATCAGAATTACCTGTGTCAAGGCTTTTGAATTTTAGATCACAGGACTCCCCCGCCCCCATTGACTAATAGTCTTCTAGATAGGCAGTAATGCAAAACTGTCTAAGTCAACTGGACTGCATTTAGCATTTCAAGAGAGTCATGTATATACTCAGTAGTTTATATGTTACAAGGTACAAAGCAAGAAGAAATAATATGTTGAGCATCTAGTGTATACATTGGTTTGTATATATTAGAAAGAGTGATGGCTTTTGAGAACAATAATGGGAAAGGCCAAAATATTATCTCAGAATCAAGGTAACCTTTCTTTCTCAAAGGCATGTTTTATGCAGCAATCACTCAAGAAAACAGTAACTATTTAGTTTATTACACTTCTCTCTCTCTTTCTCTCTTCAAAAAATGCTGTAAATCTTTCAGACCTTAAAGATTTGTTGAACAAACCCAGACTTCAAATGATGAATTGTTATGCATAAAAAAATATAATCTGAGTAAGTAGTTATTTTTAAAGCATAAAACACTGAAGTCCAAATATTTAATGAAAGACAGCATGTTTTTCCCACTGTAAAAGAGTTACACATTTTACTCTTCCTTAATGTACATTTATAAAGTACCGTTTCAACCAAAGAAAACACTTAATTGGGGAATGAAGGATGGTGTTTGAGCTTTAATCCGAGTTTCTTCACTTTGGTTGCCTTCTTGAAAATTTTTTATTTTTTTAAATTAGATTTTCTTGGTCCTGTGTTTTTCTGTAATCCCAAATTCTGCTGCAGAATTTAAACTTTCATTTAAAAATTTATACATCTCTCTCTCTCTCTCTCTAGATTGCTAGGATCTTATCGTTGTGTAGAGAAACTGGATATAAACTGAAGCAGTGATGACAATGAGATTCCATGCACAGTGGGAAAGGCCAGTATAGGAATCAAGGGATGTTGTAAAGATCTGTTCGCAGAATTTCATCCTGTCATGGAGTGTAGCATTTTAGAGTACCACAAGAAGACTAAGATTTCTTTCATATCTTATCGACAGCTATTACAGAGATCCCTTCTCCCAATCATCACTAATTAGATTGGAACAGCATTTGCTCAGCTTGGAGTATAAGACACTGGACGTATTCAGCCAGATTTACTCCTGTAGCTATAGTGGTGGAAGACTTCTGAGAATAAATTGGACCTCACAGCCTTTAAGGCCAAAAAGGATAATCATGATCATCTAGTTTGACCTCCTGCACATTGCAGGCCACAGAATCTCACCCACTCACTCTTGTAATAGACCCTAACCTCTGGCTGAGTTACTGAAGTCCTCAAATTATGATTTAAAGGCTTAAAGCTACAGAGATTCCACCTTTTACTCTAGTTTAAACCTGCAAGTGGCCCATGCCCTATGCTGCAGAGGAAGGTGACCCCCACCCCTCAGAGTTTCTGCCAATATAACCCACAGGAAAATTCCTTCTTGACCCCAAATATGGTGATCAGTTAGACCCTGAGCATTTTGGTAAGACCAAAACAGCCAGAAATCTGGGAAAGAAGTTTCTGTAGTAACTCAGAGCCCTCCCCATCTAGTGTCCCATAAGCAGCCATGGGAGATTTTTGCTACTGGCAGTCACAGATCAGCTAAATGCCATTGTAGGTAGTCTCAGCATACCATTGTGACAGTCTGTACTCTATTATTATCCCTTTTACAAAACTATATTACATTTTGTACAAAGTCTACTATGAAGCTATCATTCGAAAACTCATGATTTGCTGATCATTACTGTCCTGTAAAACATGTGTGGCAACATTGCAAAAGTTATAAGATTCCACTGTATGATATTACCCAGGATATGTTCCAATATATTCTGGAGGGCAGTCACAAACAAACTGCCCAGAGACAAAAGGTTAACCAATGCCTCAGTGAGGTGTCAACAGAATCAAATGGCCCATCGCCTGATTAAGTGACCACTCTTCATCACATCTGGTGTACTGCATCCAGTTTTGGGCCCCCCATTACAGAAGGGATGTGGACAAATTGGAGAGAGTCCAGCGGAAGGCAACAAAAATGATTAGGGGGTTGGGGCACATGACTTATGAGGAGAAGCTGAGGGAACTTGGATATTTAGTCCGCAGAAGGGATGAGTGAGGGCGGGGGGATTTGATAGCTGTCTTCAACTATCTGAAGTGCGGTTCCAAAGAGGATGGTGCCAGGCTGTTGTCAGTGGTGGCAGATGGCAGAACAAGGAGCAATGGTCTCAAGTTGCAGTGGGGGAGGTCTAAGCTGGATATTAGGAAACACTATTTCACTAGGAGGGTGGTGAAGCACTGGAATGGGTTACCTAGAGAGGTGGTGGAATCTCCATCCTTAGAGGTTTTTAAGGCCCGGCTTGACAAAGCTGTAGCTGGGATGGTTTAGTTGGTGTTGGTCCTGCTTTGAGCAGGGGATTGGACTAGATGACCTCCTGAGGTCTCTTCCAATCCTAATCGTCTATGATTCTATGACTGGCGGCAGAGCAGCACAGATAAATAGACCTAGAGTTCCAGAAACCAGCATAGAGATGCAGCTACCCATACTGAAAAATGATCAGTATTCATATAGCACAAGACATGTTCAACATCACATGTTTTTCTACCTAGCTCTCAGCTTGATTCTTCACACCTTCAAAAAAGTAAACATTCTCTAGGGATTTATTACATTTGTCAATTGACTGCAACACTTGCTATTTATATAACGTTTTATTGGTAGAAACTAACAGCTTCTTGAGAGTAGAATTTTGAAGGATATTCAGCTTAGGTTAGCTAATTTTTTTTTTCTTCAGCACAATGAATTCAAGCGTTTATATTTCAGGTTAAGTATGGAACATTTTAATGTTAAAGTGGAGTCTATATACAAACATTTGCTGAAAGCATTGTCAGATCAGCAGTGAAAGATTTTAAATCAGGCAGTGTCTATGAATGGATGTATCAATGAGCCTTTTGTGGCCCTGTCATTTCTCAGACATAAAACCTTTGTAGCAAGCAAAATTTATTAGCTATTTATGTTTTTACTTTGTGATTTATAACATTGTTCTAAAGCCCAGTGTGAGTTTCAAATGTTGTGGAAAAGTTTTTCAAAAATGGGGGTCTTAAGTTAGACTCTTAAATCCTCATTTAGGCTCCAAACTTGCAAACACTTAAACAGGTGATTAATTTTAAGCACATGAGCAATTACTCATGTGCTTATAGTTAAGCACATGCACAAGTATTTGCAGAATCAGAGTGTGAGTAGCTGGTTTTTCAAAAATGCTGAGCACACAACAGTTCCCACTGAAATTTGAATTAATGCACAGGCTTCAGTCAAGCAAAGCATTGAATAAGTTCTTAATTTTAATCATGTGAGTAGTCCTATTGATTTCAATGAGACTATGTATTCTTAAATACTTTGCTGTACCAGAACCTTTGCAGGACAAATGATCTGGTTGCTGTTAACTTAAATGGGAGTTGGAGCAGGCCCTGCCTTTGCAAGGCCCAGATCCTGCAAAAACTGAAGTCCGTGGTTAACTTTACACACTTATGTTAGCCCATTGCCATGTAGGCATGCAGGATAAGGTCTTAAATCTGTAACACAAATGAATGTGGCTTTCTCAGACAGGAAAATGTAGGCCATTTAACTTTGCCAACTAACCCCTTTACATTTACGGCTCCCAACCTGAAAAATAAAAGCAAGCAAATAAACCAAAAAATCCAGGAAAGGTGTCTTTTTTCTAAATGCATTTATTGTTTTTAAAAATCACCTTGAGAAAAATCAGTACAGCGTTACATAAATGACTATTTTAAAAGGCTATGTCAACTGTCTCGGTACAGAAGAATAATTATTTTGACAATATTCAATATGTTAGAAAAAATAGACAATATCAACTTACAGTCATTTCACTCCCAAAGCCAAAAATACATCTCAGAGTGCATACTGAAGTTATGTTCATGCTAGAAAAGTGGCCTTCAAAAGCTCTAAGGAACAGCCATAAATTAAAATTACACAGGTGTTTTCCATCACAAAGTACAACTTCTAAACTAATTCTTTTAGAATAAACACCTCTATAATGCAGAGAACAGTCCAGTCCCTGGGCTGTGCTTTGTGCAGCTCAGGAAAGAGGGTGATGGTGAGGTGGGGAGGCCAAGTATAAGGTGGCTTTAAGCTACCAGCAGGTCCCCAGTGTTATGTAGAGCAGCCAAGGATTGCTGGGAGTGTAGAGATCTCCTGGCCATGCCCTCTTTCCCCAGACACACTCCCTACACTGGAGATGGTAGCATAGGGCCTGTGATTTTAAGGACTCATCGAAGTCACGCGAATCAATCTAAGGATCAGGTCAAAGAGCTGGAATGTCCAGAGTGATGGATTTTGATAACTGATTTGATTATACAGATAGGCTAGAATAATGTGCCATCCTCATTCACAAATAACCTTCTCTGAATAATGGCTTCAACTCAATGTGTAATTAAACTTAATGGTTTAGCAGCTTGTGTTGAACAGGAATTTTGTTCTGATAATTTCTCAGCAAAAACAGAAAAAAAGCCTAGTTAGATTTTATCAAAGAGGTCCTCTGGCTCAGCAGTGTTTTTCTGAGTTTCCAGTGATGACACATCTGACGGGTGCTTGTCTGATGCCTTTGATGGAGCAGGATCAAGTCTGGAAATGTAAAGAAAAGAAATTTATTTGAAAGAAATTTAGCTACATAATTAAAAAAACAGATATAAAACACACGACGGGAAGTTAATCCTTTAATAGTCTCTTCTAAGGCTTTTTGTTAAGACTCACCATAGGATGAATACATCCTTTGACTGTCCTTTATAAGACATACTAGTTACTTGCTGAGATGTCATTGGCAAAACAAGCTGATGAAATATAATCTTATAATTATTTAATCTCTAGTTGCATTTCTGTTTAATTTGTCATGACACTAAGGACGCTGAAAATTACAACTCCACCTGCAGAGCCACCATGAAGAATTTGATAGAGTAAAGAAAGGAAAGAAATGTAGAGGCAGCCGTGCAGTATTTATGTTGGTTTCATGATAGGTCTATTGATAGCCATTCCTGCTATCACACAGAACGATGAAGAGTTAATTGCTCCTTTCTCATTCCCTAATGTTTGAATTGTGCCTGTTGTCCAAAATTTTGGCATTTAGGCATAACTTTTAGTCCCTGACCTCTACTCGTGTGCATTCCATGTTTGAAGTTTTATGTTAGTATATGGGTGGTTACACTTTTGATCCATGGGTGCATGTGTCTTCATGGACATTTTGCTCATGCACAGGTGGAAGGCACATGGAGCTCTAGCAAAAAATTTAGGACTGCATTATTCTGTTCTACATAGCTTCTTATACTGCCCTCATCATCACAGTATCTCAGCACCTCAGATTAGTGCATTAAGTGATGTAACTAACATCTGTGGTTCATTCTCTCTCAACCTCTTCCAGGGGGACAATTGTGTGTGCAGTGTAGTGTTTTGTTTTAGTGGTGTGTTTGTTTGTTTGTTTGTAAATGTACACACTACTCTGCCTTTATGTTAGAGAGGACAAGCTCGAAGAATTGCACTTTGCATTTGCAATGGAAAATGGTGAGGTTTGTGAATGTTCTTTGCTGCTGTGGGAGTTTATTCTCAGCCTCAGACCAGCTCCCTGGGAAAGTTCTGTCTCCCACACAGATGAGTTTTACCCTTACGGTAGAATGTTTCATTGTGCCTAAGGAACAGAATTACTGACTACACTGTTCACCCCAGAATTTCAGGAAAACCTTTAGATAAACTGGGCCCAGCTTACTGAGTGCTTTGAAGATAAGGACCAAAATCTTGAACTCGATATTCCATGGGAAATCAGCACAGAGAGGGAGGACAGGTTTGATGTGTTTGTGGTAGCTAATGTTGCTGAGGAGACAAGCTGCAGAGTTCTGTACCTGGAGTTTCCTAAGTGCTGGTGGCTTCATGCCCAGGTATATTTTATTGCTATAGTCAAGACAGGAGGTGACAAAAGTCTGTATAACTGAGGCCAAATCATCATCTGCCAGGATGGGATGAAGTCTTCTAGCCAACTGAAGATGGCACAAAGCATTAAATGCTGCTATGTGAGAGCTTAATGTCAGCAAGGAATCCAAGAGCACTCCTAAATTACAGACTGACTTTACCCATTGTGGGTGTGTAATCTTCAACCAAAGGAGACTAATCCATGGCTGTAAATTCTTCAAAATACTTTCCTTTACCCACCAGTATCACATCTGTCTTGCTCAGATTTAGCTTCAACCAGCTAGTCTTCATCCATGAGCTGACCTCATCCAAGCATTAGGTTATCCTCATGGTGGTAGTCTGGTCATATGTGGTGAAGGACAGACAGAGCTGTGTTTCAGTCGAAGTCAGTGGAACTAATTGTAGAGGAAGGGCACCTGAATCAGGCGCATAGCCCATAATCTCTGGCCAGTAGGATCAAGCAGTCAGATTTATTCAGATACCAGTTGTTCATTAGCAGTCATCCAATTAGTGTTTTATTCTTCTTTATGTATGCTGTGATATCCAAGTTTGCCTGTTGAAAATGCACTGTCCTTTCATCACTGGGTTCATTTAAACTATTATACCACTAAGTCCAGTACAGGATTGCATACATGTTGAGTCTGAATCCCTAGCTATCCACTATCCATATCTACTTTAAAAATTAATTAAAAACTACAGGCTTGAAAATAGGCCTTCAGTGTTAACTTCAACAATAATTGTATGCTCCATATATAAACTAATTGTTTTAGACGTTAAATTTAAAATCAGACTTATAAATCCCTTGCAGAAACCTTTACATTCAACAACAAAACAACAAGAACAACAAAAAAGTGGTACAAATTAGATTAAACAAAATAGGTCATGAGATGAAGAACCTGGCTACTGATTAATTTTAATTTAATGGTGCTACTGATGCCTCTGTGTTTTTGTAACAACAGTTAAACTGCTGAAATGATAATACCAAGTGTGTGAAGTGTGTAAACTGAAAGCATTAGACATACAGAGGAAATACTTTTCTTATAAGTAAGACTCATATGCAAAACTGAATTTTGGCTTTAAAACTATGTGATTCATATATGCACTGAGATTATTTAAGTGCCTGCAGTATGCTCTGTGCTGTGCAGGGCACAAAATCAGGACTGGTCCTGCCTCAATCTGACCAAAATGGATACAATGGTGAAGGATAGCCTGCCCAATAATATAATTGAAGGTGTGTAATTCAAAATTCTGAGCAATAACGTGGACTGGTTTCTTCTGAAATCAAGCCATGGAGAGATTCTGACAAAGGGCAACTCATCCAATGCACCAAATGCCCTAATAACAACTATGTGGGTGAAAATGAGACAATTATTACACTCTCGAATGAACTCACACAGAAAATTAATAAAAGACAAAAACACCATATCACCTGTGGGTGAACAAAATGATCACTCTATATTTGAACTGTCAGTCCTCATCCTCAAAGGAAACTTATACAACACCTTCAAAAGATGAGTCTGGGAGTTTAAATTCATAACTTTGCTAGACACAAAAAATAAAGGACTTAGAGACACTGGATTTATGGCTTATTACAACAATTTATAACCCACTGACTATCTCCTTCCTCCCCTCCTTTTTTTTCTTCCTGTGACTGCGTAGATGTTATCTAGCCACTTCACCTTGAATGATCACTTGAAATATATGTAACTACTGAACAGAAGTTGGTCCAATGAAAGATATAACCTCACCCACCTTGACTTTCTAATATCCTGGGACCAACATTGCAATTACAACAACACTGCAAAGAGCAACTAAGTCAAATTTCAGTATAGTCCTGGATTTATGCAGGAATTAGGGACTATATTTACAACCTTAGGCAACTGGGGACCCTTATGTTTACATAGAGTCCCACTGAAGTCACTGGGTCCTGCACTAGGCACAGGAGTTCTCCTGTGTGCTGCAGTTTGCAGGATCTGGGCCTTAATTTCCCCAAGTTTCAAAGAGAGTGTTGGATCACTTATTGAAGACTTTCCTTTTGGGAAACTTAAACTCTATTAATGCAGCTGGAAAACTGCTAACTCAATGAGATAACTTCATATTTCCTGACAATACATTCAAACAGGAGGCCAGATTTGCAGCAGGTGTAAATCAGCAGAGCTCTATTAACGTCACTGGAGCTCTGCCAATTTACATCAGCTGAGGTTTGAACACACAATTGGGAAGAAGGTAGATGAATTACTGGATATTTATTTCCACAGCTGAGGATGAGCCACAAGAGAGAAGATACAGATGCACTACACTACTTGACATACTAGCACAACACTGCATAGCAGTGTAGTACAATGGCATTGTATAACCTGCTGATAAAAGCATTTTCTTCTATGCAATGGGATTCAATAAATGCCATTTATTTGAAGTGACTTAACTATTCCTTTGTTCACACAGGTTTGTTCACACAGACCCCTGCAATCACACAGGAGATCCCTGCAACACAATTCTTGATGGAGCACTCAGCCAATTTCATTTTGTAAGATCTGAAGGAGGCTGAAATAGAGAAACATTTTTTGTGTAACTGCTGCAAATGCCATTATTCAAAAGAGCTTTCCAGCGGCAAGGAATTAAATATTTTTATTTGCACTGGAATAAAATCAGGTCAAAGGCAGCCAAATTGGCACAACTGCTAATCTTAACATATCATTTGCATATGCTGGGAACATGCAAAGTACTTGTACTTAGCTATGTTGGTTTATCCACCCACCAGGGTATGTTGACACTTATATTAATGGTTTTGTTCTGGCTTCTAACATGGGATTTGAAGCAATAAATATTGCAGTAAGTTAATATTTTAAAATGTTTTCCTAGAAAACGTAATCAATTTTGGAGATGTACTTGTGTCCCTGAATCCTGATGGCCTCAGCTTTTCCTTAGGTTATTTTCTTAACTATTTAATATCAGAAGGTAACATTTTGCTAAGAAAGGAGAGGTTGTCCCCAGTCCTAAAGATGTGGGATTGCATCTCAGAGTGGGGCTGAAATTTTCAATTTCAAAGGTTTGGGGATGCCTTTTCTTTGTTTGTGATGATTCGTTAACAATTTTTTACAACATTTTATTTTTTATTGATTGACAAAGAATGGCCTATTAATAGCATCAGAAATTAATAATGTTAGAGGAAAATTTGATTTAATATATACTTTCTTTGGAGTCATCATAAAAAGTAGGTGGCAGTAGTAGCCCACAAACAGAAAATTAGTATTCGTTTTAATATTAAAGTTTAAACAAAGGTATGAAATCTCAAACAGTAAAAATATAGCCACATTGCATCTAACAGAACAAAAGTTAGGAGCAAAATTTGTGTTACAGAGGCAACATTTAGTTCCAAGAGGCAAACTGATTCTTTGATTTATCAACAGTCTCATGTCTTAATGGTATTAATGGTGGCTTCATAGATGGTCCCATCTGGAAAAAAACTATCATTACTAAGGAAGGAGCATTAGGAAAGAAGATTAGAGTAAAGGCATAGGTGAAAGCCGCCCAGCTCTTTTGGCTATGTCTAAGATCCTCAGCCTACAATGACAGAATCTACCCTTAGTGTAAGTTCTTAGTTAAAGAAAACAGAGGCATCATACTGATTGCCTAGGAGAGAGAGAAATTCAAAAGTGACGGCTCTGTTCAATATCTTCATCATGGACTTAGATATTGGCATAGAAAGTACACTTATTAAGTTTGCAGATGATACCAAACTGGGAGGGGTTGCTTTGGAGGACAGGGTCATAATTCAAAATGATCTGGACAAATTGGAGAAATGGTCTAAGGTAAACAGAATGAAGTTTAACAAAGACAAATGCAAAGTGCTCCGCTTAGGAAGGAAAAATCAGTTTCACACATACAAAATGGAAAGAGACTGCCTAGGAAGGAGTATGGCAGAAAGGGATCTAGGGGTTATAGTGGACCACAAGCTAAATCTGAGTCAACAGTGTGATGCTGTTGCAAAAAAAGCAAACGTGATTCTAGGATGCATTAACAGGTGTGTTGTGAGCAAGACACGAGAAGTCATTCTTCCACTCTATTCTGTGCTGGTTAGGCCTCAACTGGAGTATCGTGTCCAGTTCTGGGCACCGCATTTCAAGAAAGATCTGGAGAAATTGGAAAGGGTCCAGAGAAGAGCAACAAGAATGATTAAAGGTCTTGAGAACAGGACCTACGAAGGAAGGCTGAAAGAATTGGGTTTGTTTAGTTTGGAAAAGAGAAGATGGAGAGGGGACATGATAGCAGTTTTCAGGTATCTAAATGGGTGTCATCAGGAGGAGGGAGAAAACTTGTTCACCTTAGCCTCTAAAGACAGAACAAAAAGCAATGGGCTTAAACTGCAGCAAGAGAGGTTTAGGTTGGACATTAGGAAAAACTTCCTAACTGTCAGGGTGGTTAAACACTGGAATAAATTTCCTAGGGAGGTTGTGGAATCTCCATCTCTGGAGATATTTAAGAGTAGGTTAGATAAATGTCTATCAGGGATGGTCTAGACAATATTTAGTCCTGCCATGAGGGCAGGGGACTGGACTCGATGACTTCTCAAGGTCGCTTCCAGTCCTAGAATCTATGAATCTATGAAGACAAAGACAATATGATGAGGGGAGGTGAAAACATCTTAAATAAATAAATGCATCTAGAGTGCTATTCACAGGACATTTTTTTTCATAGCTGAATTTAAAAATGTAAAGTAGATAAAGTGGAGTTCACATGTGACTTAAATATGATCAACTGTTCTCCTTGGTATGGGTTCCAAGGATTATAAGGTATAAGGCAGTCATTACAATTTTTTTTTATTTATTTAAAGAAAAACTTCTCAAGAACCCGGTTTAGGTTTTGGCAGCACTAATGATTTCAGCACACTTCCAAGCAGTCATTTTCCAGATTTTGTCTGTTCTGGCATTTGTTCCTGGAAGGAAAGTGAAAATTAAGCCATAAATTTCCAATTGACCTTATAAAGTGAGAAACCCTCTTCTGGAGTGCTGAGAAGCTTTCTGGTTGAAACCAGCAGCCCCAGAAATTACTGTTGGTGAGTTCTCCCCTCAACATGTGCCAGTAAAGAAACTGAACATTAATTCTACAGAGTTCAGTAGTTTTGGATGTAATTTCATCAGCTCAGGGAAAGGATGAACGAACAAAGTTGGAAAAAGTCCCTTTCTGGAAATGGTAGAATGATGAATGTATTAGTTAAGTCATATGACATTTAAGTTTTAAATAAGATGTTCAAAGCCAAATAATTGATTTCTGCTTAACTTTTACTATGAAAATGAAGCAAAAAAGTTTATTTGGGGTATAGGAAACATACCAAGATGTTTCATTTAAACGTGGATAATCTCTAATTCAATGCAACTTTAAAATGGCATTTTAAATGCTTGACTCAGCTTTCCTTTCATTCACACCAGTGTAAATCAGGAGTAACTACACTGAATACCTCTATATCTAGCTACCTTACCATTTGTAACACATTCATCACTGTAACATCAAGGTAACAGTAACTCTTAGTAGAGACAAATCACTAGCAAGTTTAATTTAAACTGCCGGTATGTGTGTCCATTATAACCAGTTTTTTCCCAGTGGACAATCCAAATGTTGTTGTGGGCTCCCTGAGCACCAGGGTTCAGATTGTGTCCAATTCCAATACAGCTACACAGGTGAGAGTTCTCCATACCCCCAGCACACCAGCCAGCAGAGTTGTGATGTAATGGGAAAGTGGAGAGTATGCTTTGCTCAAGAAATAGCTGTAGCAAAATACTCCCACCGCAAAGAATTATCCATCTCCCTCCTGGAACACTTCTTGGGGGGAGTGCATCTGCATGTCATCCCATACTTAGTTCACTGAGAAAATATCCCATGTAGTCCCAGCTAAGGTCAGCAGAACAGATTATTATGAACTTGTTGAATTACATGGTTAATGACTGATATATTCAAGGCAGAAACCACAAATCTAACGTTCAGACAGGGAATCAATATCTCTTAATCAGCCTCAACCTTTGGCTGCAAGCCAGACTGCACCTGCATTCATCATAACCACTATGGAGAGTATAATGAATCTGGAAGTTTCCCAACAAACAAAATTTAAGGCAAGCCCTTGCACGCGCCACTCTTTGTTCCATGGAAAGGTAAACTATCAGTGCAGGAGCTACATTTAAATGATGTACATAGAATGAACTTTCTAAAACTATCCTTGTGAAAGGGGCAGGATGAGCTGGGAATCACTTCAAAATGATGAAAACAGATTTACAGGTTGCTGCAGAAGCTAACTGGCACATCCATTACACTAATATGACATTCATATACCTCTTAATTCTTGTCAAGATTGGTTCATATAACATTCATTAGCAGCTATTTCATAATTTAATCTGAAAACATTATAAATGTGTAAAGGATCCTACGAACTCTATACACAAGCTTTATTAATTGCTGTTTAGGCAACACTTCTCCTAAATGAACAACAATGTCAATGCTTTTTAAAAAGACCGGATCTTGCTTGATGGCAAAATTCCCAATGATTTCACTGGTCCTTACTCAGTATAAACTACAAATTAATAAATATCCTAGGGGGTAAAATAAACATACTGATGGATCTTTTATCTGATCAAACACACTTATGATTGCTTACTAATAAATGCTTGCTTTAAAAACTAAGAAATAGATGTAACAAATAAAAATGAAATCGTGTTTGTTTGAGACAAGTAGCATATATTTCTGTGGTTCATTTCTACTTAAAATTGTTTTTACTTAAATAAACTAGACCACACACCTAGTTTGAGAAATATATTAGCAGCCACTGTCTACAGATGAAAAAATTAAGAATCCAATTCCTAAGGCATAACCACAAAAGTCATAACCGCAGGAAAACTGTAGTTTTCTTAGGAATTAAGAGCTTTTATAAAACCATTGAATTATAAATTCATCAGTTTAAACTTTAAAATTCATTTTTCATGATTGGTCCTGTAGTTGATTTCCTCACATTTACATTTATATACTATAGTAAAGGCCAAATTCTGGTCTAAGATTCCTCTGTGATAAGAGAAGGAGCTGTTCAGCCTGGCCAGACATAGCACCTCGAAATTCTGAGATGGGGCAGACACAATCCCCTTGAGCAACCATGTAGCTTCTATGCACTGCCCAACTATTAGCCTTGCTCAAGGGCGGAGTGTATGACCCTGCCTCACTGGGCACTGAGAGATGATGCAAGGGAGACTATGAACAGGTACAAAACCCGTTGGTAGATTTTGGTCTGGCCAATTCACAATCAGCTGTGAAGACACTTAAAACATCCACGTGGCCCAAAGATGAAGCTTCTAGCTGAGAATCAGGAAGTACATGCAGGACCTCAAAGCTAAAGAACCGAGGCCAGTTTGAGGAGAATAGAGGAAACAGAGCAAATATCAGCACCCTGGTGGGGCTGTCTTCATGCTTTCAGAGCAGCAGACTTCATGTTTCCAGAGCAGTGAAAAAGGGCCAGAATACATAGGCTCTGCTTTGGACTTAGGTAGGGGTTCAGTAGTGGACGGGGACCACATTTATACGAGACTTCCTGTCCCTCCAAGCCAGTCCAGAGCATGCACAGATCCACTCCATGACCCTGTCAGAGCAAGCTCAGCTGTCCCCAGGAAGGTCAGTGTGGTGTGCTATTGAATTGTGTGGCAGTGGGAAGCTAGCTAACCCTTGCTACTGAATAGATCACAACTTGGATTTGGTACTGAAGTATCCTTTACCGTAGGTATTTAATGCCTCATTATCACAGTTCAGCTCCTTACTGACACAGATGACTTCAGATTGAAATTAATTACTATTTTGCTGCTGAAATGTCATTATTCACATGGGGCTAGGCCATGACATTTAAGCCACAGGCCTGTGAAGAGACAAAATAGAGCTTCAGTGTCCCCGGAGAAGTGCCGCAGGACTGTAACTGAGTACTCCTCCACGCACACTGAGGGTGGCCAGTCTGTTCCATAGTGGTGGATAAAATAGATTGCTGCCCTCATTGTGCCAACCCTACTCCACAGGATCGGGCCACGACACAGCCTCTTGCCCACCTGATTTTGGTGTCCTGATCTGGGAGGGAAACAGGAGCCGCTGCACACCCCAGAACAGAGAGAGAGTCGGGGCTGCTATTGGGAACAGCCCATGCCCAGCTGTGTGTGGTAAAGGGAAGGTTCACTGCATGCCTATCCGCTCCCAAACACCTGCTCAATGACCACTCACTGTCAGGCCCATGTCGTGTGCTGCACAGTGTCAACACAACCGGGGGTCATGAGCACTAATCACCCACTAGGAAAAGATTTAAAATAAGTTCTGGTTTTCATCGCTTCTTGCTCAGTACAATCAGAGAAATAAAGCTCCCAAAGCTGCAGGAAATCCAGTAATAAGGACTAGTTTTGAAATCTAGCCTTGAAACTGCATTTCTTCTTCCATGCCTCAATCTTTTTGATTTTTGTTTGTGTCACCGAATCCTTAACTCAGGAAAGCACTTAAGCGCGTATTTAAATCCCATTGACTTCCATGGGAACTAAGCACATGCTTAAAGTTAAACATGTGCTTAAATGCCTTCTTGGATCGAAGCCTTAGACTGACTCTTTGGATAGAAATTATGTCTTTGCACTTTCCTCTACAGTACTTAACTTACAGTTAATACTTTATAAATAATAATTAAAAAATAAAAATAAATTCACTTTTAAGAGCAGAAGACCAGTGTTTCTCTGATATAAGGTCACCTTGTACTAACAGAGCAGGGTAACCCTATATCTATTAAACAAAGTAATGGGTACCTCAAAATAAACCTGCTGTCAGAAGGATGTAAACCCACAAACGCTGAGCTGAACTACAAGCTCCTTTAAAAAACAAAATCAAAAGAAAAAAAAGCCACTTTATACACACACAACTGACATCTGTCCGAAACCTGTTCCTAGGTTAAATAAACCTTCTCATAAGGTTTGAGTTAAGAACATAAGAATGGCCATAGTAGTCAGACCAATGGCCCATCAAGCCCAGTATTCTGTCTTCTGACACTGGCAAATGACAGATGCTTCAGAGGGAATGAACAGAACAGGGCAATTGTGAGTGATCAGTCCCCTATTGTCCAGTCTCAGTTTCTAGCAGTCAAAAGTTTAGGGGGACATAGAGCATCAGGTTATGTTCCTGACCATCTTGGCTAATAGGTGGACCATGAACTTAGCTAATTCATTTCTGAACCCAGCTATACTTTTGGCCTTCACAACATCCAATGGAGTTGTCAGTACAATACATCAATATGACTTATAAACACATTTTTCACCAACACCATTCACCTGGATGCAGAAAGCAGCAGTGCATTCTTAATAAACCTGGAAACAGAACTGATATAACGTACAGCACGGATTTTGTACTGGGTCTGAATTCCACCTAGAATTCTTTTGGCATCCAACAGAATTGTATGTCATCTCTCCCTACTCAAACTCACCCATGCTCTTCCTGCCCTGTCTTCAGCTCCAGAATTCATTTTTTCTATAGTGGGCAGATCAGACCTTTGATTAATCCTGAAATGTGTATGATCATACCTAGGGAGACTGACATCCTTATGTAAATTTCAGAAGTGAAATGTGATAAAATGGCAGCACTGGAGATATGTAGGGGGAGGAGGGTCAACACACTGCACCCCCACTGAAAAATAAATTACATCCATGGAAAAAATGTAAAATTGATACAATGCAGCCGGTGGGTGGTAGATGGGAGAATAGAGTAAATAGCTGCTATAATAAGATGATGGCTTTGTCCCCTTCCCATTTTCATCATATTGCCACCTGTTCTTGACATGCCACCTAAGCCAGGGGTTGGAAGAGGGAAGGATAGGAGCCATCTCTACCAGCCCTGCACCAGTTCAGAAATCTCTTCCACCTCCTATGTCAGCTGCCAATGGATCATGTCCCCTTCATGATGCTCAGGTGGTGCAAAGGAGATGGAAGCGGGGTTGAGAATCCAGCTGAGTGTATTTAACCTGTTAATTATCATAAGGCACTCTTCTTAGAACCTTCTTGTTCTTAGCACTTTTGATACTGCAAGAGGTTCTAACATCTTTCTTTTTAAAAAGTAGACATACTAAAATGCCCATTAGGTGGAGGAAGGGACTCATCATAATGGATTTTCATTTATTTGCATGTAGAAGAGCAACTCTCTGGAGTTCCCAGTGCTGTACAACAATTATTTATAAGACATACTATTCTATAGGTCAAAAGGACCACACAAAAAAAGATCTCCATTCTCTTCAGAATGATCCACTTCTCTATCCACTCCAAAACTCTAATTGGCCCTCAGGCCAGTCTTGTTCCCTGTGCTTGCAGCAGGGAAGACAGCTCCAAATCAGCAATGACCATTTAACAAAAAAGTTTAACAAAAGACCAAAGAACTGGGTCATCATTGCCTGGCTGGATGCTGCAAGGAGTGCCGGACCTTAGGAATTTTAGGAAGGATTGTACTGTCTCCATAAACAACAAAACCTCAACTAACCAGGACCATTGTACTTCTTTCATGAATTTCACATAATATATAACAGATATCTCCTAACTAGCTTCTCTATTACTACTTTTTAAATGGTCCAGACTCAAAGTAAGATTCATTAGCCCTCTCTCTCTCTCTCTCTCTCTCTCACACACACACACACACACACACACACATACACCTACCTACCTCTTTTTGATACAGGTATTTCCCCCAAACCTTTAGTTACATAGAAACAGCATTAGATGCTCAAGTGGTATAAATCAACATAGCCCAATTGATTACAATGCAGTTATGCTAGTTAAGGATCTGTCCCAAAAGATCAAATGGAGGGAACTATAGCATGGGAGCTGGCCAAAACCATATCAGACTCCATGCTGACACTCTGAGATTTTGATGTTTTTAAAAGAGAAGCTACACAGAGCCAACTCTTAGAAGATGGACAACTTCAACTTCCAAAGGGTGAGTGGTAAGCCTTGCTAATGCACATTTTCTAATCCATTTGTAAATAAAATCATTGTGTAATTATACAGAAGCAAAAGCCCATGAAAGTATATATATTATCAGATTTTCTTTAAAGGCTTCAAGGAAATTAAAGTTTAAGAGCCCTAAAAATATCTCTGAAAATCCTTTTATGTCACTGTTTAAAGATGGCTTTAAGTATCTTGGACTGAAAATTTTGGGCATACTGCAGATAATATATCTAAATAGAGGACTTGATTTTACAAGACATGAGTTGATAAGTGTTGCATGTTGCAATCAACTTTCTTTTTTAATTATGAATGTTCCTATTATTGATTTTTTCAGTGAATTTAGCGTTCATAAATAGTGCTGGATTGATGGGCCTCAGGGCTAGACTGCAGAGAGGATGAATGCCGCAGATGGCAGCAGCTGGAGCTTCTTCAAACTGCAGTGCCAGTATGCATCAATTCTGACTGGAGAGGTCACAGTAGAGATGAGCAGGCAGTTTGGTCTCCATGCCCATTCAGTGTTTGATGTCTCTTTTGTGTTCCAGGATTCAGATACCTCTCACACTTATTTTATACAGGACACCAAACATCAGTGATTTTGGTCATGTGACCTCATCCAGATTCAAATTGGTGACCTAGTGGGAAACAGGTAGTGAAAGAAGATCACTTCTCAGGCCAATCTGGAATCAAAGCAGCATTACAAAATCATTCCAACACAAAATTAAAATTGTTTTCCTTACAAAATCTTCTTGGGTCTATGTGTTGAACCAGATTCTGATCTCAATTATGGAACATCAGTGTAAATCTGGATAGTTTCATGGAAGTTCACCTGTATTACACTGCTACCTTGATATAACGCCACCCGATATAACATGAATTTGGATACAATGCAGTAAATCAGTGCTCCGGGGAGTGGGGGGGGGCTGCGCACTCCGGTGGATCAAAGCAAGTTCAATATAACATGGTTTCACCTATAATGAAGTAAGATTTTTTGGCTCTCAAGGACAGTGTTATATCGAGGTAGAGGTGTAACTGGATATTAAAATGACAGTTCAAACCACTAACAGCAAAAGAAGTATTGATCCTTCAGAGTCTTCAACTCCTTGGCGACCAGTAACTACAGTTATTGTCAAAAAAGGACTGACCTTTCTTTTTGCAAGCTTCAGCATGGTGTTCTAAAGGACGTTTTGTTTGTACAAGCACATTAAGGAAGAAGGCAGCATGACACATCTGTCCAACAAGGACTTTATTAGGACACTACAGATGTCAATCAAAGGAGAATAATCACAGTGCACATGTGAACCAGATGCTGCCTATGTAAAATAACCCAGGGTGTTATACAGATGAATCATTGAAAACGTAATTACACATCAGTCTTAGGTTATTAGTATCAAGGCCACTTATTTGAAACCCATCTGGTTTCATCAACCCTGCAGTACTGAGAAACAGGAAGAGAGGAACTGAAATTTTTCAAGTACAAGCCCCTCATTTGATGCCTTCACTTTTTTCCTCTGGAGGATAAATAAGTAACAATTGTACGTTCATAGTCCTCCATCTCAGAGGTAGTCCCTGTCTGCTGTCTTTCATTAGTTAAGATTGTGTCAGTGTTTATATTATGAAACCCGTTTTTGCAGAAATCTATATTTTTACTGAAAAAAAGAAGTGTTCCAAGCTAAAACATGACACACAAGGTCCTGACCCTGGGATGAACTTTGATTCAGAAACAATTCAGAAAGATCCGTTCAGATATAAATTAATGTAGGTACCTAATGGACTTACTGGTTAAAGAAGCTTTTTTTTTTTAAAAGTATTACTATAAATAAAAATGACTATTTGAAAAATTAAATTTGGCATGCAGCTTTTTATACAATGTAATCACTGTCGACATCTGGGAAAAATACAGAGAGTGGCATTTTTAAAAAGGTTCACAGTTGACTTCTCTCTACTGTCAATGGATCAACTTGTTTAGGAGCCAAAGCTTATGCACCTCTGAAAAAAAAATCCACCCAGAGTTAGCTTTCAGTAGTGGCTTGGGAACGTCAGCATTGAGGATTCAGACCCAGATCCTCAAAGGTATCCAGAGGCCTAACTCCCATTGAAATCCATGTCAGTTTGACCCCTAAATACCTTTTGAGATTCTGAGTTTCAGCCCCTCAAGGGGCTGAGAGGTCCCATCTCCTATTCATTTCAATGGCAGCTGATGGTGCTCAACAGCTCCTTCAGTGAGATTCCCAGCATGTTGCAGTTTCAGCCCCAACAGACTTTTCAAAAAGCAGTTTTATTACTATTAACTATTTGAAGCTTAAACATCGTTTAAATACACAAGTAATTTCTACTTACATATTTCCTGCCTGCTGGTTAAATACTATAGTTCTTACAAGCTGCATTTGAGCCTCATCCAAAGTGCATTGAAGTCAGTGGCAGACTTTTCATTGACTTCACTAGGCTTTGGATCCCACATATAGAATATATTTACATGAGACCCTCTCAAAGCTCAGGCGGGTGTCAGTGGAGTCAGAGGTGCTTGAACTAGGGGTGCTGGGGGACCTGCCGCATCCCCCTGGTTTGAAGTGGTTTCTATCATATACAGAGTTTACAGTTTTGTTCAATGGCTTTCAGGACCCCCACTACAAAAACTGTTCCAGCACCAGTGCATGGAGTGTATTTTTAATCTGTATTTACAGAACACACTTTGCTTTTTTCCAAATGTCTGCAACTATATTGATAAGAGAGTGCTGTGAAACTGCTCAAAAGTCAACTGTTGTACACATCAGGGATATTTTTATCTTTTTAAATGACAGTTAAAAATAAGTAAATCAAGCCACCCTTTTTTATGCACTATTAAGGCTGTGACACAAACCAGAACCAAGGAAATTCAGAGTTAAGCCCAGGACATTGTATTTAACTCACCCTATCTGGTGAAATTTAAGGGTGCTCTTTTAGCATTCATTTTGAGTGTACTTGCTTGTGCTTTGCTGCGTTAGAAATTAGAATTATCTGCATATGAACATACAACACCAGTCGCTATAAAAAGTAATAGTATATACTGTTATGTATCGAAGGGGGGAAAATGTATCCTCTACATCTTCAAAGGCCATATTCTTTGTCTGGACTGGGGGTGTCAGGTCTCCTTTCCCACTTTGAACTTTAGCATCCAGAAAGTGGGGACCCGCCTGTTCCCTTCTAAGCTTAATTCCTAGCTTAGATCTTATCACGCTGCCACCAACCCAAAATATAGTGTTTGGGTACACTTTCTGTTCCCCAAAACCTTCCCTGGGCGACCCAAGACCAAACCCCTTGGGTCTTAAAACAAAGGGAAATAAACCATTCCCCCACCCTCCTTTCTTCCTCCCAGATTTTCCCCTCTCTGGGTTACACTGGGAGATCACTGTGATTCAACTTCCTTGAATCTTAAAACAGAGAGGAAATTCACCTTCCCCCCTCCTTCTCTCCCCCTCTCAGACTCTCCCTGAGAGAGAGACAGTGATCCTAACACAGAGAGAAATTATCCTTTCCCTCCCCCTTCTCTCCTTTCCCCTCCCCACCAATCCCTGGTGAGTCCAGACCCCGTCCCCTGGGGTCTCACATAAGAAAAAAAAAATCAATCAGGTTCTTAAAAGAAAAGCTTTTAATTAAAGAAAGAAAAAAGTAAAAATTATCTCTGTAAAATCAAGATGGAAAATGTTACAGGGTCTTTCAGCTTCACCTAGACCAGAGGGACTCCCCCTCCCAGCCTAAGTATACAAGTTACAGCAAACAGAGTTTAAATCCTTCCAGCAAACTACACATATGCAATAAAGAAAACAAACAAATGCCTAATCCGCCTGCTATCTAGCACTTACAGTATTGAATAGAAGAGACTTTTTCAGAAAGATTGGTCCCTCTCAGACCCCAGAGAGAACTGAGGACAAAGAAAACAGCACAAAACAAAAACTTCCCTCCCCTCAGATTTGAAAGCATCTTGTCTCCTGATTGGTTCTTTGGTCAGGTGTCAACCAGGTTCACTGAGCTTGTTAACCCTTTACAGGTGAAAGAGACATTAGTCCTTAACTATCTGTTCATGACACGGGGGGAAAAGGCTAGTGGCTCTTTTAAGGATTTCCCATCCCCCAGAGCTTGCTGAAAAAGGAGAAAGGCATCACCTGGGTTGGAGGCAGGCCGGTGGGATTCATATAATGCACCAATAAAATTACACTCCGTGCCACAGCGATCCTTCAGTAAAAAAACACACATTGTGAATATCTTTGGTGGAAAATATGTGAGACTGGTTTATTACTCTGATCCAAAAGAGACTTTTACAGTAAGAGCATGAAAATTAACTCCTGGTGGCCCTCTGCTCTGGGGAGGGTATATGAACCCTGACTCCCGGCTCATGTCAGGATTAGCAATGAGATGCGTTCTTAGGGAGCAGTCATCAAATAATTGGGTATCAATATGCAAAACTGCAAATTGAAAATTGAGACACAAGGTCAAAATTTAGTGCAAAGCCCTAAACTGGGAAATCTTGAGACTACTAAATAAGCAACATGAGTTTTAATACTAATTTACAATCTAGAGCTACACCACACACTGTAAGAAAACAAATTCTATTTTTAATACTATTTATTGGTAATTGTAATAAGATGTGCAGGCAACAGCAATAATAGCTCTTCGGAAATCTGATGGGAACCGATGAAAGCAATCAAGGAGGGGGCTTGGAACTGTCACGCATCAAGCTTAATGTAATTCTTTTGAGTTTGCATTTTTTTCCACAGTCTGAAGAAACAGAGTTCAAGCCATTTTCTGGAGAGAATGGGACCAGGAGAAAATGAATTGTGCAGTCTAGAAAAACCATATAATGCACTAATAAAATTATACTCCATGTCACAGCAATCCTTCGGGAAAAAAACATACATTGTGAATATCTTGGGTGAAAAATATGTGAGATTGGTTTATTACTCTGATCCAAAAGAGACTTTTACAGTAAGAGCATGAAAATTAACTCCTGGTGAACCCATTTTTTTTTTAATTATACCAATTGTTTTTTGTTTTTCCAAGCAGGAGAAATGCTCCATTTTGGAGGAAACAATGAAATAATAAAAAATAATGAGTCTTTGGGTTCAGCTTGAATACCGTTTTTATTAGCAGAATAGATTCTGGCTAAAGGAAAGTCTACAGCTGAGTTGCCACTTTAGAAATGAGCAGTACTGTAAAGCACACAGGACTTCTCAAGATCCTTTGGAACATGAGCCAAATGACCAGCTAGCACCCCAACAATTACCAAAGCCAGAACTTCATAGTTATGTGCTGATACAACACGGAGAGTAAGTAAAATAGGAACAAACGTGTATTTATGATTGACTGTTTATCAGCAACATTGAAAACTAATTTTAAAAAAAGCAGAATTCCTAAATATTTTTAATGATGATTTTTATTATTTTTACCGGTTACAAGAAGCCAAAATTTGTTTTATTTATTTAATTAATGCATTTATTTTTAAAGTTCAGTGAAGTACATGGTCATGAAAAGAGCAAATTGTCAGGGTGAAAGACCCAGCCTAATTCCTCTATTTATCAACACAACAGGTACAACATGGGCAGCACTCATGACACTAGTCACCTGACAAAGCGCCAGATCCAAGGCCTACTGAGGTCAGTGGTCATATTTCCATTGATCTCAGCATGCATTGGACCAGTCCCATAATGCTTAAAGGGACCATCTCTTTCCGGTACCTGTTCAGTCTACAGTCTCTCAACTGAGGCTGCCCATTAGTACAGTGTTTTCTGAGATGTAGATACCTATCTAGCAGGATCTAAAATGATATAATTTACTTATTTCACATGTGCCACCAATTAGCTATCACATAACAATGACTTTCAGGCACTAATGAGCTGGCCTGGATTTGAATGGGTGGCATAGAAGTGAAAGGCTCCATGTCTCAATACCACTGACTCTCTTACCGCTCCTCCACATGTTGAATTGCCTCAGGAAAGGGGAACCTGCATGATCTTCTAAGAAGATAGCAACAAACAGATTGGAACTATGACACCAAAGTACTTTTCAAAGTCCTGAATATTCAAAAAATTTCAGATTATACGGACACCAGATTTGATATACAATAGGCTATTTATTCCCAAACTATGGTCTACAGATCACTTGCAGGTGGTCCACCAAAGGCTGGCCAGTGACATGCTCCTTGTTCTTCCCCTAAAGCTACTAAATTACATTCAAGGCAGCTAGAATACATTAATTACTTTCCTAATATTCTTCCAGGTAAACAATTGTTGTTCTCACCCCAGAGATATTATGTTGCAGTTGCAGATATAGAAGGGATGGGACAGTATGCAATCAGTCTATTAAAAACAGCGCCCACTATGGAAAAGTTTGCAAACCCTTGTAACAGGCTATATTTGCTCTTTAGAGAATGGAGCGTGGTCTTGTGATTAAGGCAGTGAGCTAGAACTCAGTAAACCTAGGTTCTTTCCCCAGCTCTGCCACAGACTTCTTTTGGCAAGTCACTTTAATTTCCCCATGCCTCAATTCCACATCGGTAAAATAGGGATGACAAGACTTAACAGGGTTGTTGTGAAGTTAAACACAGTGTTTGGGAGGCATGCAGATATTATAGTGACAGGGCCAGGGCTGGCTCCAGGGTTTTTGCTGCCCCAAGGGGCACAAAAAAAAGAAAAAAGAAAAAGCTGCAATTGCGATCAGCAGCAGCTCCACCGCGCTGCTTTCTTCTTTGGCGGCAGTTTGGTGGCTGGTCCTTCCCTCCAAGAGGGACCGAGGGACCCGCCGCCAAAGAGCCCAACGTGCTGCCCCTTCCCCTTGGCCGCCACAAGCACCTGCTTGCTCAGCTGGTGCCTGGAGCTGGCCCTGGATAGGGCTATATAAGTATCGAGATAGATATAGAGATGGTATACATAGAGAAGGAAATGAGAGTTCAAGTATTAAAAGTGTTAATGTGCCTTCGAAACTGTTTATGTCACATCTGTTTGACTGGGGCAAAGAAGACGTGTACAAATTGTAAATAAATTAGCACAGTATATCAAACACAAACGGGACTTGCAAAAAACTTGCATTAATGGCTTTGGCTGGTGAAGCTGGCAATTTTTTTTTTTTAACTTCCACTGTTAGCCAAAACAGTGACAACAAGAGCAATGTGCTGATCTGCAGCTTAAGAGACAAGACGCTTAAGGGAATTAATTGAAATGAAGTTGCCAGACAGACTGCAGTGGCTGAATGCACTAAAGAAAAAAAAAATCAGCTGAGGGGTGCAGTCTCATCTGGACGCAAAAGAATTTGATCCCTAAAACTACAATAGAGGATGTTACTTATAGACTCTTTGCAATACAGATGTTGATTATTATAGATGCACACAACATTGTTATGGAAGCAGCTATATTACTAACCCCTCTTCTCCCCGTTAGGAAGAAAATGCAGTAGAAGGCAGAAGGAAATGGGTGAGTTGGGAGCATGCAAGATACATAGAGTAAAACTGTTTTGTTTGGTCAGTAAAGGTACTGAAATGAAGTATAGGCATTTCTACTCACCTTCTAGACTGAATATGGGGATTAGAATATTATCTTGCTTCTTGCAGGAAATACAGATCAATAGTCCAATATTATGATTATTAGGTATGAGCAACTTGAAAAGACTTAAGAGTCTGGATTGAATGCTTATCAGAATCTACTGAGTCCCCCAAAATGGGCTGAAAATCTAGCAAGAATAGATGTTCCTGTGAGATTTCAAGCCTTTGGAAGTGGCGCTTCGATCTAAAAATAAGTAGAGGCTCAGGAGGAGAAGGGGAGCTCCTATTTCATCTTCATGAGTTCATCCATCTCTAATGCTTATTTGTGTATTTATTAAGGGTATGTCTACAAAGCAATTAAACACTTGTGGCTGGCCAGGGTCAGCTGACTCGGGCTCATGGGGCTCTGGCTGTGGGGCTGTAAAACTGCAGTGTAGATGTTCAGGCTCAGGTCAGAGCCCAAGCTCTAGGATTCCAAGAGGTGGGAGGGTCCAAAAACCCAGGCTCCAGCCTAAGCCTGAATGGCTATACAGCAATTTTTAACCCTGCTACCCGAGTCAGCTGACCCAGGCCATTCGCAGCCATGCTGTGGGTCTTTTATTCCAGTGCAGATGTACCCTAAGTGTCAGCAACCAGAGATAAGCCTAAGGAAGAGTGATAGAACTTGGCCTATTGCACAAAGAAGCAAACTGCAAGTGACTGCTCCTTGGAATCACTCTCTAGAGAAAATGTTTAATTTGGTGGTTTGTTATGTGTCTTGTTGCTGTTATGGGATGTGTGTGTGTGTGTGTGTGTGTGTGTTTAATTATTGGTTAAAAAGACAAAAACTGTAGTGAAAATGTCCCTGGTGAACAGCTGAGATCAATATAAGACTAACGGCATGAATTAAAATCAATAAAAGGAATAATGAAGTGAAAGCAGCTTTCCTTAAATCAAGAACACAGGTGGCTCAAACTTCTTGGGAGATTCTTTTCTGCTTCACTGGTGTGAGTTTATGATCTCTCCAAGTCTGAAATCTGACTTCTCTTTGACTCACTTTATTGTCTAAAGAACAATGTAGAGACTAATCCAGCCCTGTGTTGCATGGTTATGCTAATAGGGAAAAAAAGAACTGTACAGCAGAATTTCAGTCTAGTATTTGAAAGTACAGGGATGGAGGACAGGTTACTGCCTCAGCCTTTGTCCCACAGCCCCAAGGATATTTGTGGTCTGGCAGCTAGGGGAGTGACCCAGGTGACAGAATCCGGTTCTAAGGGATCAATAAAGTAAACCTCACTTTGTCTTCCCCAAGAGCATTGTGCCAGCACCCACTCCATAGAGAGACACCTTCACTAAATCAACCAGTTATAATTATAAAGAGTAGAAATTGGAGTGCCTGGAAAACCAGGAGAGGGAAAGAAACGTATGAGTCTCCAGAGGCCCTGAGGCAAAGAAGACAGACAAATTTACATTTATGGAAAAGGTGCCATTGGCAGATTGATGGTAGACACTGCAGAGACATGGACAGATGTGATGCTGTGGTGTTATTGGAATGTGTTTGGGACAGCCACATTACACATGTGTCTGAGCCACAAGTGAGTTATGTTGCTTATCCCAATTGAATGCCAATAACACCTCCTTAACTACCATGCCTCATTATGTACTTTGTTTTTTGCTTCCACCCCTGAGTTCCAGCAATACAAGTGGCAGAATCTATGAACTTGCACTGCCAAAAAGTGGTACGTCTGACTGGACTAGGAGATTGCTGGCAAAGAGCCATGGTGGATCCAAGCCAGGAAAGGCCAGGGCCAGGCCAGATGCCGAATAGACAGCCTTTGGTGTCAGTAGCCATAGCCATATGCCACACACTAGCAGAACCTCCAGGGGTGATGTATTGCCACCAACTTCTTCCAAGTGTGAACTCCTCTTATTGTAGAAATGTAGGGCTGGAAGGTACTTTGAGAGGTCATCTAGTCCAGCCTCCTGTTCTGAGGTAGGAGCATTTATACCTAGACCATCCCTGACAACGTTCATCTAACCTGTTTTTAAAAACCTTCAATGACAGGGACTCCACAACTTCCCTTGGAAGCCTATTCCAGTACTTCAGTCAGGGTTTCTCAAACAGGGAAAAGCTTGTATAGGGAAAAGCCCCGGCAGGCTGGGCCAGGGTGTTTACCTGCCACGCCCGCAGGTCCGGCCAATCGCGGATCCCACTGGCCGTGGATCGCTGCTCTGGGCCAATGGTAGCCGCTGGAAGTGGCGCGGGCCAAGAGACTTACACAAGTGGCGACCCCCGTTTGAGAAACCTTGACTTAACTACTGTTATAGTTAGAAAGTTTTCCCTAATACACGACCTAAATCTTCCTTGCTGCAGATTAGGCAAATTACTTCTTACCCTACCTTCAGTAGATACCATTGATCACCATCCTCTTTATAACAGCCCTTAACATATTTGTTAAGTCTTCTTTTCTCAGGACTAAACATGTCCAGGTTTTAAAATCTTTTTTCACAGGTCAGATATTCTAAACCTATCATCATTTTTTTTGTTTTCCTCTGGATTCAGAGCCACAGAAGGGTTTGCTGAGTTAATAAGCTGTGCTTTTTTCTTTTCTTTTTTTGGGTCTAGTTGATTAAGAATGTCTCCTTGAAAATCCTAAAATGAATGAAACAACAAAAAATACTAAGACACAGAATTCCCAGAATGTATCTGTTGAAAAAACTGAGGAATGTTGTGTTCAGGGTTCTGGTGGGTAAAATAACACAGATAAAAGTGTAAATAAGACTATAATGTTAACAAAAATGAAAATGGCAAGTGTTATGCTAGGCCAAATTCTGTCTCCCACCATGCAAAGTGAGAGTAAAGTAGCCTTAAACAGGTGATATGAAAATGGTATCTTCCAACATATCTTGCTGCCAGGTTGCTAAGTAACTGTATAGTCATTCTGTGGTTGCTCTTGCAGTCCCTGGGCTATAGTAGTCACTGCCTCCTGATATACCCCTCCTGCACTGGTAGTCTAGTCAAGGTATACTTGTGGTGCATGAACCCACCGAGCACATCTCCTGTGCATTGCTTTAGTGAGAACTATAGCGAGAGCCATGCAGTATGAAAGGTATACTCTAAAGCTAGACAATCACATACTATCCAAAATTGGCAGCTACTGAACAAATTTCACAAGGATAAGTTATTGCCAACCGTTCCTGGAATAATCAACTTGCATGAGGTTACTTAGCTGTGTAGCCAGTAGGGAGTTGCCTAACCATTTTTTACAAATTTTTCAGCCAAATCAGAGATCCATATAAAATATCCATTGCATAGGGATTTCAAGTTGGGACAGTAGGACTTTGGGTCCATAATCCAATGACCTAATTATACTCATCTACATACACCATTTTTTCTATTTGTTACAGATACAATATGAGTAATATTATCTATTCACCTTCCTGAAACCTGTTGTGAAATGTTTCTGTCACAAATGGCTGCTGAATTCCTTCTTAGAGGTGTCTGCATTTCAGTGATGGCTCCCTATACTACACATATTGCCTGAAAAATACTTTGGGATCACACAAAATTTAAACTATAATGTTTGTTTTTTAAAAAAAGGAAAGTACATTTTAATATGCTTATGAGATGTAATACTATGTGAAACTATTTAACATGCATATTGCACACGTCATAGTAATGAATACCCTGACATCTTGTGTTCCATGACCTAATACATATATCTTAGTGGGCCTGAATTTTGAAGTCTACACACAAAAGAGCAGATGCAACTAGGCTCCTAATCTGAATAAACAATTAGAGCAGTTGATCATGTAACTGCAATGATTTTACATGCAAAATATGCTCTCATTTGCACTTGTGTTTTTGAAAACTTTCTCCTGTTTGCAAAACCAGGCCCATTGTGTCTAAAAGGATACAACAATATCAGATGATAGATGATGTACCTCTGTGTAACAGGGAGTGTGTGATGTGGAAGATGGGCATTTATATTTTCATGTTTTCCAAATACGACAGTAGCAAATATCAAACTACAATTTTTATGTAGATTCTTATGAGAGCAAGGCAGAGATTAGCCACTATCTGTAGTTACGCAGATAGGCTTTTTACTCTCCTATTTCAATTTCTGTCATACAGTTCAACCCATTACAGTACTCCTGGGCATATACATTTGACATACTCTGGAGAATTAACAATAAACTACTAATTGACAGGTGATGAATGTAAACTTTTTTTTTGAAGTATTTTCAAATTCAAAGCTAATGGTTTCAGTACATTAATCCCACAATGTTAAAGGCTGCTGAAAACATCTTTTGGAGAAGGTGCGTCAATGAAAATGTTAGACAATTAAAAGAACCTAGTAGGGTTGAAGGATCAAATGTTTTTCTCTCCAAGGCTAATATTTAAACAAGGACTTTGGTTCATACAGTCATGATTCAACAGTTAAATAGCACTTTTGGCGAAACTAACAGTATCAAAACAATGTGAATGTTAAAATACTACTGTACGTTTATCTCATACAAATTCACTAAAGTATTATCTCAGGATTTAAATAGCTAGTTTTAAAATAGCAAAGGTACAGTATCTCAGGCTAAATATTGGAGACATACAGAATACAGAAAATATTTTCAAATGACAAAACTGATTTTGGAAGATTGACATTAACTGAAGAGTTAACTGTAAGCATTCCCAGGATTAGCTTTACCACCATATGATCTGATCCAACCTGAACGATAAACTATTTCTTGGTTTACCAGCTCTATATAATATGAGTTTAACGTGGTTGTGTCAGATATCCCATAATAAAAGAGCATACTGAAGGCATGCCTATTTCCTTAGACTACTAAATAGCATCTCCCTGTACTGATGTCATTGTGAAAAAAGCAAAACCTTTGACTGAAAGAATTAACACTTCATTGCTTAACAAAAAACACATTTTGGACCCCTCTGCATGCCTACTTTGTGTTAGTCCTAATCCTGCATAATATATACTTGAGGTAGATATTTTGCTTCTACGTATTGTATATATGCATCCCATAGCATAGGAAATGATTTTTTCATAGGAAATCTGATTTGCATATAAAATTCTTATATTTGAGTTTTTGCTTCCTAACACACAACTTGTGATTTTCCTACTTTCTATCCTGAGGAGTTCCCTGCAGATTATATATGTCTCAACTAGCACAATGCAGGAGGCTCCCTTAAAAATGTATTCTCCATCTTCACTGTCCCTGGAACTGAGAGCCATTTTACAACCATGTTCTCCACACATCCAATCATCATCACATGCTGTCAGGCTTCACCAGCATTAATTTAAAATAACAGGAAATGATTGATTGATCTTATGTAGATATCTACAAATTACACAACCTTCCATCTTTCCTTCCCTTTCAGCTTTTGATCCATACTCGTCTCTTCCTACTTCTCTTTACTTTGTCTTTCCCTTTCCACTTCTGTTACTTTCTTTTTCCTTTGCTTTAGGTCCTTACTGTGGATGCACAAACAGCTGAGCCAGGATTTCAAGTTTCTCCCACTTAGTGGTCTGCCAAAGCTTGTGAAAGCCCAGCATGAAGAAGCAGTTCAGTGATCCAAAGTTCCTATTGCCTAATCAGTCCTTTCACCTTAGCCAGGAGGCAGCCGTGCCTCTGCTGTGGTTTTGCAAACATGAATTATATGGTTGTACGATGTAATATCAATTACACCCCAACTTTCAGTGATGTGAATCAAATCCCAAAAAATCTGACGGATCAAAGGAGGATTGTATGTTGAAAATTCCATTGCTGTATTTTTACTGGAACACAGTTTATTCCTCCTAAAATCTTCCATATTAACACATATTAACACAATACTTCCAGGGTCTGAAGTCATTTAAACAAAACCCTTCTTTGCAAATCAACTTTTTCAAGGAAATTAGCCAAGTAATGAGACAAAGCATTTTCTCAGAGTATTTAAAAAGTTTTGTAAATATAACTTTTGACCCTGGAGCCTTAAGCTAAAACACTTCGAAAATCAATCTTGAGTTCTGGGTATTAAAAGACTTTTGCAAGGGATTTTAGACTTAAATGAATGAAAACCACTATAGAATCTGTTAGGCATTATAAAAGCAATGCAAATAATTTACTCATACATAAACCCTACCATTTAATTTCTTGTGTATTTGGCCATTGGTATTTAAAAATAAATAACATTTCTAAATAAAAAAAAAAACTCTATCAAACAGGGAGATATAGGATTTAATTTAACCTGCAGAGTGAAATGTGAATTTAATAGGTCAGTTTAAGGGTTGCATATAGCTTTCAGCCACTCCATTTTCATTCTCATATTTTCCACTCAATTCTTTTTGATTGAAAATCTGACTGTGCATTGTACACGTTGTTGGAAGTAGATGAAGTACAAACTTGCAACACTGTTGGCATAGCCAAGATTTAAATAGATGAATTTGCTGAGCTCTCTATTTTGCTGAGCTACTTTCCTAACTTTCTCACAAATACTGAGGTTCAAAATTAAGACTAGAAACAAAGCCTATTGGGTTTGCATTCCAATGAGGTTAACTCTCCAGGACAGATTAAAGCAAGCTGGGGTCCTATGCATACCATGACACACATACACACACACAACCTGTGGCTCTTGCCACACAGCCACCTCCCCACTTTACACTCAGAATGGTGGTGACAGAGGGTCCATCTTCCTCTCTTTTTGGATGGGCAGGAACAGAAGGGGTCCCCCAGCATTTACCCCCTACAGCCAGGGTGTATTTGCTCGAGTGGGCAGGCCAAGGTAGCTCCACTCTCCTTCTGCCATACAGGGTTCTTCTGGAGTGGAGTTGGTGGGGTCCCGCAGAGCAGTGGGTCTTGGCTATAACACTCCATTAAGAGCATTCTCTCTTTCTGGGCTATTATTTCAGGCTGTCCGTGGACTCAGACATGGATCACAGTTTCAAGCTTTTCTTCACAACCATGAGGGCTAGAAACTTTCACTGTTTTTATAAGTGAAAGCTGAATTTTTAATGTAATTACACGGCCCCAGGAGCTGGGGCTCTAGGCACGTGCTTTAATCTGGCCCAGATAACCCTCCCAATAACAGAAAAGGAGAGCGACTGAGAGCTGCCCCTAACTGACAACAGGGTTGGGGGGATTAAAGAGGCTAAGTGCCGTTCCCCCAACACATAGTAGCTAGCAGGAAGGAGAGGCAGAATGCCCCAAACCTGCAGGGACAAGAAGTGTTCCTTCCCAGTCCACCGAAGAATCAAAGAGAATAGGAGAGACTGGACTAACCCAAAGTCTGACCACTTTTAGAATTTGCTAAGAGAGTTCCCTTTTAAATAAAGGGTTTTCTTTTTAATATTGAACGTTAGATACATATACTACAAGCAGAGCTTCCTAGAATCAGGGAAGAGCAATGAGAAGAATCTTCATGTCTACCATTGGCTTTGCTGTATAGAGCTAATTTGCCCCCATCGCTGGCAATGTGAACTACAGAAAACTGATAGACAAGAATGCCACAGAGGTCTCCTATAAGTATAAGCTCCCTATACAATAAGGGGCTGCATGTGCAGTCCATAACAGTCTAAAGTATGACTCTTATAAAGAATGCATGGCTAAGAGTCTGAAGTAGGAATTTGATAGAATATACATTTTATTAGACATTAGAGCTTTTACCATATTCAGCCAGATGTCTCTTACAGATCTTATATGATGTACATGCCTTAAGAACTATGCTTTGCAGCTCTGACTTTATGCAGAAACCCTAGCAGCACCTCTCTCTGTTGCTGCTTCTAAAAAGGCACACTTGGGAATGCTCTCGATCACATTTGCTATCTCAGGGGGACCCCACCAATGCTCTTTCCCCTTCACTTGCTGGTGTGAGGAGATGTGAACACTCAGACATCCTCTACTTCTTACACAGGCTGTTAAGTTGCTCCGATAGGTTTATGAACTTTAAGTCTTGTGAACCCCTGAAAATACGAGAAGTTTGCAAAACCCAAAACTCCACCTGGTTCACCCATCCCTATTTTGTAATGCATGAGAGACATTTAGTAAACTTGCCACTGGGTTACATTTTCAAAATGTACCGTACTTGGAACCTTAATCCCATTTTCAAGAGACAGATACTTAGGAGCCTATGTCTCATTGACTGACTCCCAAGATGCAGTAAGTGCCTTCCTAAAATGTGAAAAAAAAGTGTGTTTTTCAGTCAGCTCATCTCGACTGAATCCCCCATCCACTTTCCAAAGCCCATGTAGACACAATTTAACACCATTAATGGTACAACTACACTGGAATAAAAGATCCATGGCACAGCCACGGCTAGCCCAGGTCAGCTCACTTGGGCTCACGGATCTCGGGCTGCGGGGCTAAAAATTTCTGTGTAATTTGGGCTCAGGCTGGAGCCAGTTCTCTGAAACCCTCTCCCCAGAGCATTTATGCAGCAATTTTACAGCCCTGCAGTCCAAGCTCCCAAGCCCAAGTCAGCTGACCTGGCCAGCCACAGGGGTTTATTTCTGTGTAGACATACCCTAAGATTATTTGAGCTGGTTGAGTTGTAGCTAGGTGAGATTATTAAGGGGCATTAATTGGTGGGGGTAATGTGCTTCAATTGAAATTATTAACTCAGTTGAGCTAAGTCCACTGAAAAACATACCTTTTCTGCCTGTATAAATAGACCCTCAGGATATGTCTAACTGCGATGTAAATCCAGAGTTAGCAGAACTTGAATTAGCAGACTCTGGGTTTGTTAACCTAGGGCTTGAGCATCTGCACTCATTTGTAACCCCATGTCAGGAATTGCTGAACCCTGGGTTCCAACCTCGAGTTCCAGTGTCTACACTGCATTATTCAGGGCTGAGTTCAACCACTCATATCCTAGACATCCTACGCTCGCCAAAAATGTGGCCACTCTAGTCCTTTGTTTGTGATGCAGGGTGTGAAATTTTCCTGTACACCAAACTTTGTGAAGAACACAAAGAAAGTCAGCCCATAGGATTGTTGAATACTTTTGGAGGACTCCCACAGCATGAGTCTGGTGGAGTTGCATCTATATTGCAAAGCTATACAGCCTAAATCCTGGAACCTGTGGGGTTCTGGTCCCTGGGTTAGAACAATTTGTGTATAGACAGAAGGGAAGTAAGGCTTGAGCCTGAGTTCAAACTGTGGTTTTACACTGCAGTGTAGACATACCTTAAGAGAGCAAAGCATGGTTTAAGAACAAGATAAGGAGTCAGGAACTCATGGAGTTAAATCCTGACTCCACTGAAGTTCACAGGAATTTTCCCACTGACTTGAATGATGCCAGGATTTCACCCCTGCATTCTAATTCCAGCTCTCACACTGCCTTTCTTGTTGGGCAGGTTACTTAACTTCTCTGTCTACCTCAGTTTTCCATTTGTAAAATGGGTTTAGAAATACTTATTCACCTGTGGTTGTAATACCTTACAAAGGCTTTGTGATGATGCATACTCTTTACAAATGAAATAGATATATTAAGCCATCTAATCCAAATTCTGATGGTGCAGGATTGTTCCCTATTACTACTCAGGGCCGATTTACCTCTTATGCTCCCCTAGGCACAGCATCTTCAGCATTGCCCTCTCCCCCGCCTACAGCTGACCTTCATGTTGCACAGTTTTAGAGAGGGAAGGTGCCCCTACTGTGCCTAATTGGAAATCCAGCCCTGTTACTATTAGTGTTTGTTCAGTGCGATTTTGAATGAAGCAAAGGATGGGGCTTCCTCACTTCTCTTGAAACATCAGTCTACAAGCCAATAAATTCACTGTCAAACAATTTCCTGAATATTTAGCCCAAATGTCCTTTTCCTAATATTATCCCATCACTCCTTATCTATATCCTTTTTTATTATGCTAAGTCCTCTTCCTCCTTGGTGTTTACGCTGTTCAAATATTTCTAGACTATTATCAGGTTTCTCTCTTGTTGTCATTTAGCCAGGCTCTACATGCTTAACTCTTTTAATCATTCCTTGTAAATCAGTCACTCCAATCTGTTAATAATTTTTGCTGCTTTTCTATGAACTCATCAAAATCCTTCTGCTAGTAAGGTTCCCAGATTCCATGTGACACAAGGCCTCTGCTTATTCAGCCTAAACCTGAATCAGTTTTTATTGCTATCATATCACATTCCAAACTCATTTGTAATTTGCTGTGAGCTGCTGCTCTTTTGGCATGACTGCTTTCCAATGTTTCTTCCACTCATGGAATATCCGCATCTCAGATCATTTCCCCTCTCCCCCCAATACACTTTAACTTAATTAATGTTTCTACAATACTTTCAAGACAGAAAATACTATATAAATATTAAGTATGCTTATTTGTAACATGAAGCATATTCTATTACCCTTATCACATGAGTTTAACATGTACGGTCCTTGACCATGGACACTTCAGTCCCTAAACATATTTTGAACTGAACAAATTGATAGGAAATGTTCCTCTGTAGAGTGTTTGTACACAAGAACTGGAGTATACATTGCATGTGTTATACAAACAAAATAAAAGTGCAGATGATTCCATCATCTACTACATGTTTATTTAGCAAGAAGAGAAAGTTTAGGCGATTGTGCAATTGTATGAGTAATTCAGAAAGAACACAGAGAAATGTAACTGTGTGCGTGTGTGTGTGCCAACAGTCTAATAACTGTCTGACTATCAATGACTGGTAAAGGCCATTATTCAATATTTAGGGACATGACAACTTGTACGTGTGCATGGCATTCAGAACTACTCCAGTAAATGACATGGCAAAGTCTCACCTTCCAAAAATCCTTACTCTCAATCCCAACCACTTCCTTGGTGTCCATATAAATGAATATTGTTCTAAATTCTTTATTCCACAAAGACACTCAAAATACATCAATACCTTTTTACCTTTAATCTGAAAGGTACATAGGAAACTTCACATCAGCACTCTATTCTGTAAGGTCCAAAGTGGCATCAGCTCTCATTAAAGGAAGTTGATGTCACTAGCTACCTAACAGGATCAGGCCTTCATGTATTAGTATCTAGTGCATGTCTGAAAGGGCTGGAGAAATAGACAAAGGAGAGAAACTGGCCCAAATAAATAGTAAAATAAAACCAGCATAAGTCAGGTTTATAGGGCTCAGTCTCTTTGGTCCTGATCCGGTGAGGTGCTTAAGAGTGTCCTTAAGTTTAAGCATACAAAGTAATCACTCAAGTCAATGGGATTATACAGATGCTTAAAGCTAAGCATGTGTTTTGCTGGATCAAGGCCAGAGTATTCAGCTCCTTGCATGATCAAGCATAATAGGCATGCAGGCTAAACCTTGCAGACTTTGCCAGCTTTAAACAAATAATTTTGGTTTTCATTTTTGCAATTTTTCTGCAAGCCTTTCTTCAAAATCCGGTATATGGGCCATCTCTTTCCACCTATATTTCCTTCAACAAATCAAGTTAGGGTGGGCAATGTAAAGAAAATCTAGCCCTCCATTCACCTCCATAGTGCTCTCTTCTCTTTGCAACATTTCAGAGCAGTATCACAGTATAGAATATTCTTGTACATTGCCTCTTTTTTGTAGTACAGTGTCCATCTCAAGCCTCCAGGGCCAGAGGACAAATATAATATTTTTTGTCTTTCTAGATCTTGTGAAAGCAGATCTCCTGTTTCTTGAAAATTCATGTAACAATCTCTTGTGCAGTATGGTATAATATGTAGTATCGCTACATTACTGTGTCTAGATACTGAATAATGTATACGCTGCAATTTATAAATTTCCCTTCTTCCCTTCTATGGTTAGTGGTCAATATGTTTTCAAAACTGTATTGCAACACACCTTCAGGTGAACTCAGCCAGCAGACTGCTTATTTTGGACATTATTTAGGCAGAACACCACAGAGCCAATGCATGTGTCATGTTGCCATAGGATCAAAAAAAGGTGTGTTTGCACACCTTATAAAAATGCAAAATAGGGCTCAAAAGTCATATAAAATGTCTAGACTCTATATAAATAGCAACCAAAGCCACTGCTGCTGCTAGTTACTGAATTGCTGTGAGGAGAAAGTGTTGTTATATTCTTATTATTAGTATCATTTATATAGCACTGTCTATTTACACATCATAGTGTTAAGACATATTTTCAGCCCCAGAGGACTCACAGTCTAAAGCCTCAGTCACACAACTATATGCATGTGGGCAGGCCCTTGAACCCCATTAACTTCAGTGGAGCTTTGCAGGGGTCAGCCAGCTGGCATCATATTGCTAGGTTGATGCCCTGGAGAGACATGTAAAAAGCCAGCAGTTTGGGGTAAGATAAAAAAGGCACCTCAAAAGAAGTGTGTTTTATGCACAGATCTGGAAGGAGGAGAGTAAACTTGTGGCTTGATTCTATGAGTTTCTGAAAGCTCTCAACTCACATTGACTGTAATGGAAGCTGAGAGTGCTGAGCACCTTGCTGGATCAGACCCTGGGTGAATAGGAAGGACTGTTCCATGCATAGTGGGAGGTAAGAATGAAAGAAGAAAAATGAGAGCGGGAGGAGACCGAAGGAGCAGTAAGCGGAGAGGACTGGGGAGAGCAAAATAATGAGAAGGATCCAGTGCTTTCTTTTATCTCCAGTCCAGCTCTTCACTTCTCTCTCATTCTGTCCCTCTCTCCCAACAGCATTACAGTTCTGATCATCTGTGTTTCACCCTGGCAAAATTTCCTCATTTGTCTGACCAGTTCAGTGATTTTTTTCTCTCACTACTCTCTTACTTTTCTCTTCTTAGAAAACAATTAATCTTTAATCTCCGCAAGCCTTGCCTTCTCATTTGCCAGTGTGAGGAGAAGGCAATGCACTCACTCCACTATGGATATAAAGAACCTGTATCTGCAGCTTTTCTAACTATCATGAATATAAAATGCTTTAGTAGTTGAGAAAAACTAGGTCACTGAAGGAAAACACTCTCCCTTTATTGACACAACTGTTGTGTGTTAATGCAGAATCGAACATGGCATTAAACTCAGGCATTTTGTCAAAGAATGACTTCAGCATTTGTTTATAGGCAGAACATAGATACAAGAATCTGGCTTTGAAAAAAATGCTACATTCTGATGGCTAGCCAAACAACAATCTACACCACTCTCAGCAAAACCATAATTCATAGCCAAATATAATGACATAGAGGCTAAGCCACCATCACAATTGGTCTGTACTGGATTTCCATAAAACAGACACTTCAGAAGATTATTATATCCAGGGCAAATTCTCAATAAACTCTCAAGCATTGCCAAAAAGCAATAATATACACGAGACAGACAAACATAGAATCATAGAAGATTAGGGTTGGAAGAGACCTCAGGAGGTCATCCTGTCCAACTCCCTGCTCAAAGCAGGACCAACACCAACTAAATCATCCCAGCCAGGGCTTTGTCAAGCTGGGCCTTAAAAACCTTTAAGGATAGATATTCCATCCATATCTGTATTGATTTTATTTTGTGAAACCAGAATACGATCTGAATGAGAAGCTGCTTGCTTTTTTCACCTCAAATCACAAAGAACCAAGTGTACAAAAATGACAAACTTCAGAGAGACAAGGTAAGCAAGAGTAATTCCAACTGGAGATGTAAAAGAAATACCATATGTTTTCAATGTGCCATTACCTCTGATTGCTAAGCATGGTAAAGATGTAATAATAATTAGCTGTTCCAGTAGATCTCTTCATTGTGCTGTCATTGGAATTAATATGAAAGTGGGATATTCCTTTGCGAAGAAGGAAAGACTAAAGAGATTCCAAAGGCAGTCACATCACTAGATGCAAAAATACCCAGGTGACATACAGAAAAAGAAAGTTTGCTGAGCTTTGGCTATTGTGAGAAAAAGATAGAAGTTGAGGCGGCATTGCCTTAAGTCTGCAAAAGAATAAATGCTTTGCTCCTAACCAGCAATGCCTGCAAATGACTGTTCATTTAAAAAGAAGAGGCTACATGGGACACAAGAGCAAATGCCAGTGATCAGCTAATGACAAGTTATTCCAAAAGCCTGGAAGCCCCTGCAAACAGCCACTGTTTGGTTTCTGTAGATTACATCATCTTGTGCTGTAGCAGTAAAAGCAGCTGGAATCTGCCAAAAGGAGAATTGTCATTTGTCAGTACTTGCACCAAGGGACCTAATGTGTATGTGGAAAAGGTATATATTGTCTAGCACCATAGTACCAATGAGGAACATACTGTGCTGTAAATTTACTGTATGTTATCATGAAGTATCAGCACATCTAGGATGTGCAGTTTGCTGCTTTTGACTAATTCTGCAATTATTTTCAGACAATGCGTTCACCGTATATGTTAATAGCTCTACAATAAAAAGATATTTTAATAAAGTATAACTTTTTTTTAAACATGTGGGGCTTGATTGAGAAAGGAGTCCCAACTTGAATTTCTTTAGAGTGCCCCTAAAATGACACCCACATATCAAATAGTTAGAATCTAAAAGACATACTTACACCCATACACAATGGCAGGCATTCTGCTGAGGCCACAAATTGCAGGCACAAAAAAAGAAAGAGATGGGTCTTAAAAATCATGCTCTGAAAAGTCTACTTTTCAAAGGGCATCATGCATTGCATGTGGGATATTTGAAGGCACAAAACCTGCATTTGTGAGCACAGATATTTCAATATGCACAACAGGCAGAGGAGTCCATTTATATGTGTAAAAGCAAGTTATTGCACACACTTTTTTAGAATACAATCTAGGAGGCACTATGCTTTGAAGATGGCAATGGTTGGTCCAGCAAGAGTGATGATCCATTCTGGGCAGTTCCCTTCTGAGATGTTAATGCGGGCACCACTCTCTTCGCGTATCTTCTTTACAGATTTTCCTTTCTTCTCAATGATGCTCCCAACCTACTTTCCATGCATAAGTAGTTGATATTAAATCCCAATGAGGAGATTTTCACCTAAGTGACTTAGAAGCACAAGTCCTAGTGAAAGTCACTGAAACTTAAGCTCCTAAATCTCCAAAATATTTTTAAAAATCTCTACGTAAATGTTCTGCTGTGAAAAAGGAAAAGCATCAATTTTTTAACTCTTCCCTCTCATAGTCAGAACTGCTGAAATTCATCCACAGACTTCAGGATACTAAAGTCAAATTAAAGTGCAGTTCTTTTCACTGACATAACAAACAAACAAAAAACCCTGACTCATCTTGATATTAAAGATACTAGAATACCCACCCCATCTTGATATTTAAAGATACTAGAATACCCACCTCCCAGTCTATAATGCTCAGGGTGAGAGGGGCAACTGAATTCATCTTTAACTTGCAAAGAAGCCCTGCTCAAATCATTTGAACATTGTAGCAGAAGCAGTACCTTCCTGAAGGCAAGAGACTGGTACTACATCAGAGAGCAGCAGCAGCCCAAAGGGGGATTAGGGGAAGGTAAAAGAGAACCTACAAGTCTACATCTAACAATCTGGGGAACCCCCATACCCTTCAAGATAGACAGGGTAACGGGAGCACCTGCACTCCATCAAAAGATCTGTGGGATCTTGTCTGCCTGTGTTCCTAACTCTTGTTTGTTTCCAGCTCTTACTCACGTGAGCAGTCCTGCTGATTTGTTTTTAAACAGGACCAAGATTAGCTATTTACTCACCCCAAAGCCAATTTAAAAAAAAGAGAGTGCCAGTTAGTTTTTAGATGTACTAGTGCACTCCTTAGGAGATAACTGCCAATTGAAGATAGCGTGCCAAATATCTTGGCTATGTCATTAAGGTACCCAGGACCTATCTGACTTTTTTTCTTACTTGTGTGAATTTGCTACTCATGAATGTGAAGAACTAACAGCACTGGTCAGAGTGTAGACAAGGCCTGAGACAGACACATAGTGGATATACCTATGCCAACTTCTAACACGCATCTACCAATCAATTCATACTTCCCATACACATACAGCAGTTCCATCCACTCCAAATGGTAATATCAGAGCTAGCTCCTCATTGAAAATGACCAGGCTAAATGTTATAAAGTTTTGTGGCGGGGTTTTGAGATGTAGATGAATGATCATAGGTAATCTGATAACATCAGATTCATTTTCACTAGGGATTTGAACTCAGATTACAGTTGTGAGAGGCTAGTGGAGAAACATTTTTCCACTTAACCCTGCTGATACTTTGAGCTTACCAGAAGCACAATCAGGCATATACAGCAGTAAAATCACTTTGTTTTTATTGCACTGCAAGTCCTTATAAAGGACCAATTTCTCCCCACCACCATTTTAAAGAACAATTTGCTCCTGGTCAAAAATTTTGTATGCCAAAGTTAACCACAGAATGATATTTTTACAGCCAAGTTATACATTTTGGAAAGTGGGTTCTAGGTACTAACATATCCTTAACTATTGCAATGGTAGCAGGTGTCACCATAAGAAATGATGTCAAGTTCAATTTAAACATCACAGAACATGCTGAAATACTTTGGAAAGTGCCAAGGCTCACTAACATTTTATATGAAAGAATAAAATAAATAAAAAATCCCCAACTCCCCTCCCTAACATTTAATTTTTTCCCCCTACAAGGCAAAGTAAGGAAAACAGACCCAAATTCTTTGTAATTAAAGGGACTGTGGTTTTACAGCCAGACAAGAGCCAAAATGTGAAAAGTTAAGAAATCATGATACAACCTACATTGCACTCTATGAGAACTGAAACAATCTGCAAAATAACTTAAGATATATGAACATGAGGTCAACTATTTTTAATAGATAATTGTATTTATAAGCTTCTTTATCTCATGGATAAGGCACGAAACATAAGACAGGAACATTCTGACAGTTTCAAAACAACTATGTTTGTCTTTAATGTTGTTTTAATGAATATAGAAAGTAAAGTCACTAATCATGTTTATGATCTAAGCAACATTGAATAAAACCCTTCAGCTTGCCATTTACTCTTTCTTTTCCTATTACTTCCACTTTTCTGCAAGTCATTCTAGTTTCCATAACAGCGATGCTGTTTACAGCATATGGATTGGGGGAAAAAATAAGACATGTTCTACCACTATTTTTTTCTCAAATCTACCAAGGTCCTGATTCAGCAAAGCACTTTAGCAACTTCTTAATGTTAAAAATGAGAGTAGTCAGTCCCATGGAAGTCCAAGAGTTTAAATGCGTTACTAAATCAGGACCTAAAACACTTGAACCATTTATTTACATATGGAATATTCTTAATTTATTAGAATAGTTTTCCAATTAAGTTTCTTAGGGAACAATTGAATTTAGAACACTCTATCCAATTTCCACACTAGGAAAGTCCCCCAGTATTAATTTAGCATTATGAATTGAATTTGGTAGGTGATACTGTTTTGTTAATATCACTTCATGAACAGAAGTTTCACGTTGCAATAAAAGGTTCCGCTGCATTATTGTCAACCAGCATAATCCAGCACCATTTGAAACACTATTACTGAGTTCAATAGGAACTCAGTCACACAAGGCAGCTTTATATAGACTTTGTGAGGTAATCAGCTCAATAGTAAGATCCTACAATGCACAGCTTTCTTACATGCACAGTAACAGACTGACTTGGATGAAAACTAAAACTCTGATGCTAGGGCAAGTTATGCTGTGCTAAAAACATATTGGAGAACGACTATTTTTAAAATGAAATTTTACAAAAGTAGTAGCTTACTGATTGAAATAGTGTACCTCTAATAAATAATTCAAGTGTACATAATAATCAGCATATCTCAGAACTCCTATGTATCCCAAAGGCTTTCATTTTGTGAGCAGATCTATTCATGATTATTGGCCAGGGTTGTCACATATTTTACAGTAACTCGGTAATATACACACAAAGGGCCAACACCTGGCAATATGCCCAAAAACCAATGCAGCTGCATGTAACTGGATACCAATGTGAGGTAAGGCTAGTGCAAGAGAAATTCTGCTACCAGCGTAGTGTGCCAGTTATTGTGGTGGCTAAATACATTCCATTATGGTATTTTTACTGTATCTCTCTATGGGAACTATGTGCTCATGTCTACTAATTTCCATCTTGCACTTGCTGTGGATGGCAGCTTACAGTTCACTGTAAATTATGCCCCTCTTTCCTTAAACCACACATACTAGTCAAGATGTACATCCCTTCATGTTATTGGGGTTATTTGCTAGCACACCCATGCCTCCAACTACTTGTACATTCACATCATGCACACACATGTGAAGATGGATGGTTGTTTACACCTGTAATCATCTCACACTTCATATTTTACCGCGTGCTCACACAGCGTCTCTCATTGAGTTTCAGCCAGTTTCAGCCACTGAAGTTATAGAGTTTCTTTGGGAGTTTTGGATTAAGACCTACAATTCTGATCCATGATCCACTTGGCTGCCAGAAAACTAATAAAGCAATATTGGGGGACCAAGTTGCCAGCGCCTCTTAAATGAGTAATTCTGAGGCTCTTCATCAAGTAGCCGTCTCTTGATATGGACATTATGATCTAGAAAGTACTGTACTATCTGATAGACAACTCTGTTGCCCATTTCCTGCTTCATGTGAAAGACTTAGGGCCTGCTCCAACACAACATTTAAGCATATGCTTAACTTTAAGTGCACGAACACTCCTATGGAAAAAAAATGCTTCAGTTAAGCTTAAGACTGAGACATGTGCATTAGTGTTTTGTTAGATTTGGGTTTAAATTGCAGGAAGAATTTCCATTCATACTGCACTATATAAACATCAACCCACTAGCAAGTTTATGCATTTGATTTAAAAACATTTTCTGATAGCCAACCTTTAGAGAAGCTTCAAAGCAGAGTATAAAATTTTTCTTCCTTTGAAGGAAACTACTTTTAGCTAGCAATCCACGAATGAAGAGTGACAATCCACTGTAAAAAATGAATCGTAATTTTTCTGCCAATCATAGCTGCTATAATGAAACCAAGAATTCATTCCGTTTCAATAAATTAGATGATATTCTTCTGAAATATCTCTATGCTCAGATGAGGGTTTTTTCTTAGCTTTTCCTTCATTCATATTTTTTTTCCAGTGTGCTGTAATTCATGCCATCAGAATGCTCTAGACAATGCAAACGTCAATATGACTTATACATGTATTAAATCAACTGTGTTTTGCAGTTTATTTTAACATTATTTATGTGGGAAACTATTATGATTTATATCACTGTCTTTCCCAGAGCACCTATAAAAAGAAACTGACATTTTATACTGCTATGTTTTTAAAAAAACTATCCCAAATAAACATTTTAAATGGCAAAAAAAAAAAAGAATAAACTCGGCAAAATATTTTATATTTTAGACACTGTGGGCCTCAAGTCAATGAAGTTAACCCAGTGTAAATTCAGAGTGAGAGGAAATCAGACCCAGTCCGTGAGAAAATATTGTATTGTTTCACTTTAATATCTATTGGAGTGAAATAGTCCTTGGTGTTTTATACTACGATCTCTGACAATGGGCAGTACGTGGAAACTTCAGAGAAATATAAAAAGCCTACATAAGGCATGTAACCAATTATGTAATATTGTGTTTCTGTGCGGAAATTCATTCCTAACTCCCTCAGGAGATCCGCTTATGCCCCGAAACATGAGATTTAATTGTCCATATCATTGTTTTACCTTGCATAGTTAAAAACATTGCATGTCTTCACAAAGAGTGTTGCATTTAATTTTCAATGAAAATTGACTAGGCTTGGTTTTGAAGCAAAAAATATGTACGAGAGCTATGATTTTACATTTCACTGGCCCACTTTCTTTGAGACAGTGGGTGTCATTAAAAAGCAATATTTATGGCACTGAAATATTTACTTTATCAAGGTATTTGCAATATTTTTATATGGAGAATAAATAATAAAGTAATTATAAAACTAAAGCCAAATGACAGGCTATTTTTTAAAATCACCCTGCACTTTAACTTTTTCTGGCCGTTATCATTTAGATTATTATTATTTTTTGAGCAACGAACAGGGTTTCCCCACTTCCCCACGAGACTTCATTAGAATTGAATGATGCTATATGGAGAAGAAAATCATTTAATCACCCATTAAATTAGTTTACTAAATGAGGATCTAGCTCCCAGATTGGGGATATATCAGAAATTAAATTGATACTACATTTAACTTTAAGAAATGTTAGACCTTTTGTGGCTTAAATGGAATGTGGGATTGAAATCAATGGAAGATTCACGTGTTGAAAGTATGCAGAATCAGACTTTAGCATCTTTAGCATATCAAGATACTTTAAAATGCTTTATTTAGAAAAGAGAGGCGTGACTATCCTGGAAATAAAGATCTGCCCCATGCACCCTGAAACATGGCTCTGGGTATTGCACATGGAGATTCTTGCACATTTGCCAGTTCAGTATGTGTAGAAATATCACAAGAACTATTTTTCTTATGAGATTTCTTTCATTTTCCATTGAAATTTTGCAAGCCTGACTGCAGGATTTCAGGTCAAATAAAGACTATGCCAAATTTCTAGTCCACTGTCCACAGTCACTAGTCCATTTTCAGTGGGGTATCGGGATGATGAGGGAGCAGCAAGCATTGTGTGACTCACCTCAGGAGCAGGGATAGAAGAATGTGTGAAGGGAAATACTTATGGGACAAGAAACAGGGTTAGTGTATAAAGGAGAGCAAGTCACAAGGAATGATAAGAGAGTGTTTTCCTTGAAGCTGTCAGGAGAGAGCTGCTTGTTAGATATGCACTCTAAGAAGCCTCTACATTCTCTCCTCTCTAGAGATTCAGACTCAGTGATATCCATACAGTAAACTGAGATTCAGAAAAACAAAGTGAATTGTATTACTGTTTATATGCACAGTTCTCTGTTCACCCCGTGTGCAGGAAATAAGAGAGATTATCAGGAAAACATTTTAATTATCAGAATCCATATATTGAATGTCTCAGCTGATTAAAAAGAACAGAATTTATTTACACATTAGTCTATGTTAGACAGATCCATCAATAAGCAAAGAGCAGTATTTTATCTGCTTTAATTCATATGGGACCTGTCCATGGAGAGAACCATTACAATATTTTATGAATGTAGGTTCAAAGGAGAGCTCTGGACTGCAACTGATTCCATTACCTAAACAGTTTCTTTATTGTTAAGACAATGATTACACTGTTTATGGTCAAATTTAGGCTGCTAGGTAAGAGATTGAAGTCCAGGACTCCATGATAGCAGTTACTGAAATGCTTCCAGTTCCATGTGCAGGGTCAGTTAGACAGGTATAACTGCAGGGTCTCAAATGCACGGATGAGATGATGGTGTTCAGAGGAAGATTGAGGTTTTTTAGGAACTGGGAACCTTTTGGGAAAAGAGGAAGGATGGGTTCCACCTAAACAAAACAGCACCATCAGTCAGAAAAGCTAATGGAATGTTGGGAACCATTAGGAAAGAGAGAGGAAACAAAACAGGAAACATCATAGCACCCTATATAAATCCCTGGTATGCTCACACCTTAAATACTGCATGCAGTTCTGGATTCCCTATCTAAAACTGATATATTAGAACTGGAAAAGGTACAAAGAAAGGCAACCAAAATGATTAGGAGTATGGAACAGCTTTAGAAATGAGATACTGGGGGAGATATGATACAGATCTGTAAAATCACAAATGGTGTGGAGAACGTGAATAGGGAAGTGTTATTTACCTCTTGAAATGACACAAGAACCAAGGGTCACCCAGTGAAATTAATAGGCAACAGGGTTTAAAACAAACATAAGGAAGTACTTCTTCACACGGGGCGGCTCTAGACATTTCGCCGCCCCAAGCACGGCGACATGACGCAGGGGGCGCTCTGCCGGTCGCCAGTCCCGTGGCTCCGGTGGACCCTCCGCAGGCATGCCGCCGAAGGCACCCTGCCTGCTGCCGTCCCAGCGACCAGCAGAGTGCCCCCCAAGGCATGCCGCCCCAAGCATGCGCTTGGCATGCTGGGGCCTGGAGCTGCCCCTGTCTTCACACAACGCACAGTCAACCTGTAAATCCGTTGCCAGGGTTCAAAAAAGAATTAGCTAAGTTCATGGAGGATAAGTCCATCAATGGCTATTAGCCAAGATGGTCAGGCACACAACTCCATGCTCTGGGTGTCCCTAAACCTCTGCCAGCCAGAATCTGGACAACAGGAATAGATCACTCAAAATTGTCCTATTCTGTCTGAACCACTGCCACTGGCCACTGTTGGAAGACGGGATACTGGGCTAAATGGATCATTGGTCAGACCCAGTATGGCCACTGTTACATTCTTATGTACTGAATTCATCTCTGTTAGGGATATAAAGTATACTAATGCTGTGCTCCCATCATTACATACTGAGGCCTTTTCTGTTATAAAGTGCTTCTGCGGATGCTTGGTTCCCAAGAATTATCCACAAAACCTTCTTTGTTATAAATGACACTTTCAATCCAGCACTTACACAATGAAGCCACTTTTCTTTTGCTTGGATTTAAGTCTGTCCAAGGTTTTAAAAGACTGTCATGTCAGAGATGCCATGAAAGGGAAATGAAAAAGAGCCAGCCAGTCTTTGCTGCCCAGCACTATAGAATCTTCATTTTCAATCGTAGGTACCAAATCACAAGCACTGATGACAGTGCTGCCCAACTGCATGCTCCATTGATGAGCTAAAATACAAGCTAGTTCCCAGTTCCTCCCCAAAAAACACAGCTCCCCAATGTGGCAATGAGCCAGTAGCAAATAATCAGATTACAGGGAGCAAAGATATTACCAGAGGTGTGATAGCGAAAACAGAAAGAAAAAAAAACCCCTCACTCCACTTTTGCTTAACATGTATTATATCACCAGGTAGTACATGCCAGATGTGTCAGTATGAACACAGACTCAGCATACATTCCTCAGCCTGTCAGAATGAGAGTCACTCCTCTGGGTCAGCAAGCAATGATGAGGAAAGAGATCCTGTTATTTTCTGTGCACTTGCAGACAAAACAAAACTAGTGAAAACTAGGAACTTAGGATAGGATTTGCAGAAAATCCTTGAGGACTTAGGAACACAAGTGATTTAGGTGCTCCTGCCTGAGGTGTGAACATGTAAAAGTGCATTGTCACAGTGATGGCACTGGATGCCACTTTCAATGACAGCAGCAAAACACAGTATTCTGAAGTAAGAGAAAGGCCATCAGTTCTTTTTCTTGATAAAGCACAGAATGCAGATCTGTTTACCTTAATGTGGGGACACAGAGACTAGAGAGACATCTACCAGTCACACACACATAGTTCATTTATGTTATGACTTATATTCAGCTCTTTTACAAATGTGTAAGCTTAACAGTCACATGACTGGCTGAGCGTAGCCCCCTAATTTTCATTTCAAATAAGTTGATCATACATCAACTTCCATTCGCATTCTTCCGCCACTGTAACAGACTTTAATAAATGTGCATATGGGAGCTTGAAGGAAACTAGGTTTAATGATGATTAGCTGACTTGATGCAGAACACAATTTGTTCAGGGCTACACTGATTGCAAAGTCAGGTTCAGCTTCATATCAGCTAACTCAATTCTTCACTACAGCATTCAAACATGCCACTTTGTGGCATAGTCCCACTATCAGAACAACAGTGACAATAACAGAGTTCAGAGTAGTAGCCGTGTTAGTCTGTATCACCAAAAGAATGAGGAGTACTTGTGGCACCTTAGAAACTAACACATTTATTTGGGCATAAGCTTTCGTGGGCTAAAACCCATTTCATCCAATGAAGCCCATAAGCCCATGAAAGCTTATGCCCAAATACATTTGTTAGTCTCTAAGGTGCCACAAGTACTCCTCATTCTAATAACAGAGTTGTGCAAGTTTTCAAAATGGGAAATTCAGCACACAACTGCAATGAATTATAAGAGAAGCTGTGCCTTAGCAACCTGTATCCCATGCTGAAAATGTATTCCAATGTGTGACTTCACTGTCATAATTCAGAAGATGCTTCAACTTTCCACCCTTCACTCCACAGTCAGATGGCAATATTAGAGACTAATCAGGTTTGATAATGTGAAGAAAAGTTTCCAACTGTTATTTTATCATCTCATTTGGTGAACAAATATTTTCCAGTCCTCACTAACACTACATCATATTGATTCATGCAATAAACCCAGGTGAAAATTCTGTTCTGTTTTCAGTCTTGAGGGTGATTTCAAATTGTGTAAAATAATATAGCTTTAAATAATTGTTGTCAAACAATTTGTAACTTCCAGTTCAATTACGTGTCTGCACATGTGTGTAGCTGATAAGCAGCCTAACTAGAAATATATAAATCAACAATATGGACAATATTTGCAACAGATCCTTCCCAACCAACTTCAGACATGAAACCGCCCTACTTCACTTTTTCAAATGGCTGCACTTGGATTAAAATTAGGGCTGTCAAGCAATTAAAAAAATTAATCGTGATTAATCGTGCTGTTAATCAACAATAGAATGCCATTTATTTTAAATATTTTTGGATATTTACTACATTTTCAAGTATATAAATTTTAATTACAACACAGAACACAAAGTGTACCGTGCTCACTTCATATTTATTTTTATTACAAATATTTGCACTGTAAAAAACAAAATAAATCATATTTTTCAATTCACTTCATACAAGTACTGTAGTGCAATCTCTTTATCGTGAAAGCTGAACTTACAAATGTAGAATTATGTACAAAAAACCTGCATTAAAAAAGAAAACTATGTAAAACTTTAGAGCCTACAAAGCCACTCAGTCCTACTTCTTGGTCAGCTAATCACTCAGACAAACAAGGTTGGTTACAATTTGCAGGAGATAATGCTTCCTGCTTCTTGTTTACAATTTCACCTGAAAGTGAGAACAGGCATTTGCACGGCACTGTTGTAGCTGGTGTTGCAAGATATTTACGTACCAGATGCATTGAAGATTTATATGTCCCTTCATGCTTCAACCACTATTCCAGAGGACCTGGTTCCATGCTGATGATGGGTTCTGCTTGATAAGGATTCCAAAGCAGTGCAGACTGATGCATGTTCATTTTAATCTGAGTCAGATGTCACCAACAGAAAGTTGACTTTCTTTTTTGGTGGTTTGGGTTCTGTAGTTTCTGCATCAGAGTGTTGCTCTTTTAAAACTTCCAAAACCTTGTCCCTCTCAGATTTTGGACAGCACTTCAGATTCTAAAACCATGGGTCGAGTCTGTAGCTATTTTTAGAAATCTCAGATTGGTACCTTCTTTGCATTTTGTCAAATCTGCTGTGAAAGTGTTCTTAAAATGAACATGTGCTGGATCATCATCTGAGACTGCTATAAAATTAAATATATGCAGAATGCAGGTAAAACAGAGCAGGAGACATATAATTCTCCCCCCAAGGAGTATAGTTACAAATTTAATTGATGCATTATTTTTTTAACAAGCATCAACAGCATGGAAACATGTCCTCTGGAATGGTGGCTGAACCATGAAGGGGCATACAAATGTTTAGCATATCTGGCATGTAAATACCTTGCAACGCCAGCTACAAAAGTGCCATGCTAATGCCTATTCTCATTTTCAGGTGATGAAAATAAGAAGCAGGCAGCAGTATCTCCCATCAATGTAAACAAACTTGTTTGTCTTAGAGATTGGCAGTATAAGAAATAGGACTGAGTAGACTTGTATTCTGCAAAGGTTTACACTGTTTTGTTTCTGAGTGCAGTTATGTGACCAAAAAGAAAAAACCTGCATTTGTAAATTACATTTTCACAATAAAGAGATTGCACTTCAGTACTTGTATGAAGTGAATTGAAAAATACTATTTTTAAATCATTTTTACAGTGCATATATTTGTAATAAAAATAATACTATAACGTGAGCACTGTGCACTTTGTATTCTGTGTTGTGTGTTCTTCAATCATTACATACATTTAATTTGCCATGGGCACTAAATTACACTGGCTAAGCTGTACATGCCACATCAATGAAAACTCTTTCCAGCACTGCTAAAAATATTTTTGGTGATTTACTCTGACAGTGAAAGGACTCTGCCAGATGATTTTTTACGCTTTGATTACACAATTCTAATACTTTTTCAAAGAGGCAGTTCAAATTGTTTTTATATTCCTACATTGGTATCAAAATTGTATTCTATTAGGCAATGGCATCTTACACAGAGGTGCTCGAACAATTTTTACAGAGGGGGCGCTGAAAGTGGAAACTATGTATTTATTTGTTATTACTAGTTCAAGCCAGGGGGATGCTGCTGCACCACAGCATCCCTAGTTCAAGAACTCCATATCTTACATGTTTTCCATTTTCCCCTCTATAGTATTAACCCCTAAATTCATCACTATTGTCAATACTTGGGCTGTGTCATTCCCAGCATTCTCAGTCACAGAGGGAAGTCTAGTATCTATTTAAGAGTTCTGAACTAGTACCCATCACTGTAACATCAGAGCACCTTCCAGATTAACTAGTTTGGCATGGTGATATCCCTAATAAACTTCATTTAGTCTAGTTCTTCTTCTGTCTTTAGCTCTGCATAGAGTAGGGTTGACTTTGCTTGCTTGCTTGCATTTTTATGATGGTCAGGCAGTTGGAGTAATAAGCAAATCTTTCTGCTTATCATGCAAAAGTTTTATCAAATGAGATCATCATGAGGTGGTCATTTAAATTCCCATTCACTAGATTATATTTAAGATAAGATTTTGTCACTGATATTGTTAGTAAAAGTCATGGACAGGTCACAGGCAAAAAACTTTTACTACAAATAAATGTGACAAAATAGGGTTCTGCAGGCCTCAAACTGCCTGAGGTGGGGCAACTGCACAGGGATTAGGAGCCACCTGCAGCAGCTGGGGGCTGCGGAGTACCCTGCTGCCCCTGGGGGCTGGGAGCTGTGGGGTGCCCCCACCTCCCCAGTCAGCCAGGAGCTGCGGGATAACCCCTCTGCCCGCAGCTCCAGAGGCCTGCAGCAGCCAGGAGCTCGGGGGTTCCCCTGGGGCTGCAGTGGCTGGGAGCAGTGGGGTGTTCCCACTGCCCATTGGTGCTGGGAGCTGTGGGGTACTGCTGTCACCCACAGCTCCAGGGGCCTATGGCAGCTGGGTGCTTGGAGGTTTCCCCCACCACCAGAAGCTTTGGGGGCCCCCAACACCCATGGTGGCCAGGAGCTTGGGGTTCCCCGCCACCGACGGCTGCTGGGAGCTCAGAGGTTCCCCCTCCTGCGGCAGCCAGGAGCTCGGGGATACCTCACTGCCCGAGGCAGCTTGGAACTCCGGGGGCCACCAGAGGTGGCAGGGGACCCTGCAGCTCCCGACCACTGCAGGCTGAAGTCATGGAGGTTGCTGGAAGTCACAGATTCCGTGACTTCCGCAACCTCCATGACTAAATCATAGCTTTAATTATGCTCTGTGTTCAGTCTCAAATTTAAAACAGCAGTGTTTATAATGAATGTATACAAATACATGAATGTACAGATTTATTTCTCATGTAAATGATAACTATTATGGAAGTAATATTAAAATCAATGTAATAATTGTCAGGCTTCCCATTTCAAGAACTATAGGAACAGTCATGACATCAGTATTTAGCTGAGATGGTACTGTAATGCAATTTATGCTAAGAGAGGTAAAAATAAAATAAGTGATCCAAATGCTGTGCACTATTGTATCACATATTACAGTAAGTGTTAAATATAGGTAAAGATTGCCCTTTTTACACAGAAAGTAAAGAAAAATTTTCTTGCCTCTTTACATTGTTTTTTATTCTTTTTTAAATGTAGCAGCCTTTTTTATGTGCAAATTTTGAGTTAAACCAGTAAAAATACATTTTGAAAAGTGCACTGTCTTCTCTCTTATCCTTTTCCTTCCCATGTTGTAAACTCTTCCTGTCTGTTCTCATCTTAGTTTAAGTCCTAATCTTGCGAACTCTTACTCCCAGGGGTAATGTTTACTACAGTGAGTAATCTCATTGAAATCTGAAATCTGTTAAAGATAAGTGCATCCCAGGAACTAGATAGAAATACTGCTTATAGGCTACTATACAATGAATACACTAAAGGCTGATATGACAGAGATAGTTCACAATTTATAAATTAAATCTATAAAGTCTTACACTGGAAAAAAGTACACACACTTATAAACTAAATCTAAAATCCTTAGAAAGTGTTAGAGTTATATTTACAGTAGTCTTTTATTATATTCAAACAATTGTAAATGTAGATTTTCGACTTAGACTCAACATAAAATTTTCCTATTACTGAATCCTTACATTTTAGAAGCTCCCATATTTACCAGAATTGAACAATGAAGGATATTCTTGCACAGTTGCACTTACAGAGAATTTTTCCTATGAAATTAACTGAAAGCTAAAATCCCTAGAGGCCTGATTTTCAAAAGAGCTCTGTGCTAGATTTTGAAACAAAACAAAACAAACAAACAAAACAAAACAAAACCAAACAAACAAACCAACCCTCAGCTCCCAGTTAGGCTCTAAATGAAGTGGCCAGATTTTCAAAACTATTTATCAGCCAAACTGCTGAGCTCTTCTGAGAATCTGGCCACTTATTTTGGTGCCTAAATGGGTGCTGAGTTTTTCAAAAAATGGGACAATGATTAGGTGTTCTAAGGATTTATAAAAATATGGCCCTGACTTTTTACTGCAATTCAGAGGATTATATTAGCTATGTGTCTCCCATTAAAATCAGTGCGCTCTGCACTACTGTGAAAATTAGTAACTGAATGGAAATACATTTATTTTAAAAAGGAGAAAAGACAAAAAACAGGTGACCACATGAATTTATTATAGTTGGTGGGGGAGGAATACTGCTGCATCAGTAGTCACCACAGCAGTGAGCATTGTGAGAGTGCTGAAAGACAGCTGAGAGTCTCCTGTACAAAATGCCTTTTCTTCCACTTGATGAACTAGTGAGTATTGTATCATGCAGAATATAACAGGAACTACCTACGCAGTATCCAAACGTGTTATACTCACACCAAACAAGTAACTTAACTAAATACTCATACTGCATCACATACAAGTGTAACTGTATGACTCACTATACTCCATCGAGGATAAGTAAGTGAACAATGTTTCTTTTTACTTATTAGTTTGTAAGAAAACAAATCACATAGGAAAAATATAAAGACAAGGAAACAATTACCCGTTAGACAATTATGAAAAAAGACCTTTCTGCTAAAAGGAAGTTTTTCTGAAAATACTTTGTTTTACACACTTTCTATTTGTTATTTTAAATGTTAACAGGATTTTTCTTTTTGTGAATCAAAAACAAATGTACTATAATGTTTTATTTACTGCATCAGAAAAAAAGGACTTGTTAAACGTATGGCTCCAGCATCCTAAAGGTACTCTTCTTACAGCAGAATTCCATTCTTTAGCAGACATCTCACAAACATACCTGTCAAATGTCCTTAATTTCATAAGTCATTCGTTTTAGACGCAAAGTCACCTGAATTAAACACAAATTTAGTGACCCTTCACTTTTATTATTGAAAATGATTTACATCAGTGATGCAAATTCATAGAAAGGAAGTTATACAGTGTTACTTACAATAAAAAAACAACTTGCACAGCATGAAGGATTTTTGCATGAATAACATTCTTGTGCCCACCATTTTGAGTCTTTGTCACGCATTGCATCCAATATTTGGCATTGGCAGGCTGAGAAAAATACTCACAAACAGCTGTGCAGCATCAGCCTCATCATCTCATAAGGCAATGTAGCTAAGGGACTATTTGGACCATTCTATTTCCATGTTCATGTAGAATGCCTCCCCGACCCTTTATACTCAGTCTTTTATGACAAACCATACACATTTATATTGGTATTCAGGATTAAACACCGGCCTTTAAGGCTTCCACAACCCACTCTGCCCCCCACTTAGATCCAGAGAGATACATTTCCCCCTTTAAATTAAAGATGGAATTATCCACAAATTCCACACAGTGCCCTGAAATTTAGTGTGTATGTATGAACAGCTTTGTTGAGAATAAGGCAGGATCCTAAGAGGCCATATGAAATCACAGATATCGACTCAGACTTTTCAAGGGATTCACAGAGTGAAGACTTGTAATATTAATAATGACCTGTAGGGCAATGATCAAAGAAATAAAGAAGTCCAGGAGACAGAGGGAGAGAACAAAGAGCTATAGCTGCTCTATTAATGAAGCCTGGCAGCATAAAGTTATTGATCAAATGTGTAGAATTATAAAGATATTTTGTCTTTTTATCTGCTTATAAATTGTCATGAACACTGGTAGACCTCTATTAAAATAAATATATAAATCAAACAAACATAAAAACATCGTGAAAGTATGAAAAATACCAGTCTTGCCAGTTCTTCTCATCTAATCCCCTGTCAGTCTCCAATGGTGTTCATCTCTTCTATTGTTAAATTATTTCAAATTATCTTCAAGAACATAAACAACTTTATGGGCCAGATCCTCAGTTGTGTAAATTGATGTATTTCTGTTGACTTCACTGACACTACCGTGATTAACAGCAGCTAAGGATCAGGCCAAATCAGTGTGTACATACTAAACAAAGTCAGATGTCTTCTATTTCCACTGTTTCACCAAAAGATGTTTTGTGTTATCAAAATGGCACTGATAAAATGACAGGAAGTTAACTGCTACACAAATGCCCGACTACTGCATAATGTCATTTACATGCCTTCTTTCAGAGCACCTTGTATCATATTATTTTTCATATGATATATGAACATAAGTAACTCTCACTAATATTAACTATTCTATTCTTAATGGTTTGTTACTCAAAGATTTTCTTAAGATACTGCAGAATAACTTTCAAATAAATAATTAAGTAATTAGCAAATTAAAAGCCAATTAATCCTGCTAGGGGAAAGAACCCCTCCAGATTCTCCAACCAGTATGGCCACAATCCAAAACCATGACAAAAACTACAGATCAGAACAGGCTATATGGGCCCTGATCCCACACACACTCATTTAGCTGAATGGGACTGTTCATGTACATAGTATTATACAGCTGCATGTTTTGGAGAGTCAAGGCCATAGAAAAGCCACTTCTTAGCATGAAGAAGGGAACTGAACAGATAACTTTTAAAACACTGAAGCAAAACATATTTTTTGTGTCTTCTCAAGCAAGTAATAAAAAGTACTGGACTAAGACTAAGCAGTTTTTACACATACAAGCAGATCTGTAATTACTGTCTCAATCCATCCCAGTGGGTTAGAGAATGAAACTTATTACCTTTTGATTGTTTGGTGGCCTATATGAAATGAGCTGTTTGTCCCAACCCTAGACCAGTTGGGCAAAACAAAATTCACCATCATAATTGCACTGTCTGGCACACTTCTTGGCAACCTCAGCAGACAAAATCTCAGGATTGAATATGTCTGTACAACAATGGGGCAGAGTGGGTAAGATTGCAATACTACTACCTGTGTTGTTCCTGTTCTATGGAGAAACAGAGAATCTCAGTCTCTGTCCAGATGGATCCTCTCTCAGCTTCTTGGATGATGACTGTCCCCAAATTCCTGGACAAAGTAAATGTGTCTTTCAGCAGAAATGATCAGAAGACTATGCATCACATCATTGCCCTGAATCTTCTGTAGTCATTTACACCAATGGTAAGTGAATGAAAAGAGATGCATTTCGATTTGGCAGTGTTTTACCCCAATTTGTACTGGTGTAAATGACTATACAAAGCACAGGGCAGCAGTGAATTAGGTCCTAGACAGTTTAACAATAGCCATAAGCAATGGGAACATTCTTGGAAAGGTTTTAATCTTGTCCTTGTGCATAGTTTTAGTCCAGTCTCTGCTTCCAGTCTTCACTAGAATGCTTTATTTTTGCTAAAAACTGTTCTACTGTGTTAAATATTTAGAATAAGTTTGCTGATTACCTTTATTGTAAATGTAGATGCATGTCACAGACTAGTAATAGTTTAGATTTTACACATATCCCTGGTGTATGCAATGAATATTAATAAAGCGTATATCCTAACAAACGGAGGATTGCCACTTAAGTTAATACCTTGCCATGTTCTGAAGATTTACACCACTAAAGCCTTAGTGATACTTTCATATGTGCATTTCATCTCTTTTCATTCCTCTGTTCCTATCCATTTCCTCCCCATTAATCCTGCTAGCAGGGGTCCAAGTGGTATTGGAAAAAGTGATTAAAAATAGCAAAATAAAATGTCAAAACTCTGACCAAATGCTCTTTTATTATTGCATTAAGTTTGTATCTTGTTCAATTAAATTTATGATAAGGTTTTAGCTGATATAAATTTAATCTCCAGCCACAGACTTCACCTGCTCTGACTTCTCAGTCTTATTTCTTTGGCACAGAAAGAAAACAAAACAAAAAAACCCACTCTTGGATTTGACTGCAGCTTTCCCCCTCATGCTGCTGTGAAATAAGAAGGCAAGTTTTCCCGTAGGTGGGCCTAGGTCTGCATTTGGAACATGGCTCACAGGGAGAACCCAGATATGATTTAAGACAACAGTAACTTACTCCCTCAGGGGAAGCTTATCTAGACTCACTGATAATACCACAGAGAATGACAACACTTTAGAGTAAACATACTGCTTGTCAGTGCATGTCTGTTAAGAGATGTCTTTTCTCATAGTACTATCTTTGTATCATGATATTCTCAACCAGCTGAACTGACACAAGTAATTCCGTTTTTGTTTTAAACTTTGTCTTTGCTGAACAGTATCAAATAGAGTAATTCACTTTTAAGGTGACAATATGCTGAAAATGGCACTGTGGAACTGAGGGATGAGAAAGGTGCGTTTAGGACTATTGGTTTCATGTGAGTAAAACTGTCTGAATCTGGGAGCTCTCTTTTTATGTCTGATTACTAATTAAGGGAAATAAAGGAAGCTCTAGTGAGGCAAGACTGTCTCCTGTAGGTCTGGTTTTTCTTTTTTGGGGGTAAGTCACACCATGACTCTGAGAGATTTCATGTCAGCATATGGGGAGCTGAAGGCCATACAGTCTTATTGTTCTCTTCAGACAAGGTGTGTGATCCAGTCCCTGCAGTGCTCTAGTCTTAATCACCAGATGGCTTTAGATAAGGAAATGGACAGGGCCAGCACAACCCATTAGGCGACCTAGGTGGTTGCCTAGGTCGCTAACATTTGGGGGGGTGGCGACCACAGCGGCTGGATCTTTGGCCGCCCCGGTCGTCGACAGTATTTTGGGGGCGAGACCTTCCGCCACCTCTGTCAGGGGTGGCATTTTGGGGGTGGGACCTTCTGCTGCCTAGGGCGCCAAAAAAGCTCCTGGAAATGGAACATGGAAAACAATTATCCAGATGTACTAGAGGGATAAAGAGAGCAAGAGATTGCACTGAAGCCAGAGGAGAAGGCACATCATAGGCAGTTTTTACAGATACATTAGCTGTAATGGCTGACACCAAAGAATAGTTGACAGGAAGCATATCTAGACAAATCTAGTCATGTCCTTTCTGATCCAAGGGTGTGATTAGTTTTCAGTCTGGGTCATCGTGTATCAGAATATCCTGTGTCTAGAACTTCACCCTGTAGTGAGCATTATATTATTAACCAGGAATTAAGAGCTGGATCCTTATGCTAGTCTCTAGAGAAGCATGCCAGGTGTTGGGTATAAATCACTGCTCCTCCAGCTTAGGCCTCTAATAATTCTGACAATAAAATCGCTTGTGTGGCAAGTTATGTTTGCTATTGATTCATCAAATTGGAATGTTCCAGGAAGGTGGAGAGAGGGCAGAATGGATTGTAATGTGCCTCCATCCCTGAGCAGATCTCAACAGAATAAAGCCCAAAGGAATTAAAAGAATGGCCATAAAATCATACTTTTAATAAATGAACACTGTTTGTGTTTTTCAACTTAAAGTTTTGCTTTAAAATCTCTTAGGCTGTCACAAATGGAGACTGTAAAAAATAAGACTAGAGAAATTGAAAACTGTTACCAGATAGAGCACTATTACTCATAGGGCTTGCCCTCTGTGAATAATTTTTAGGTTTCAGCAAGAAATACATGAGGGTTTATGTTGTTCCTAGCAACAGATATCTACCTCTCTGCTGCCCCTCAGTTCTACTCTTTACAAAATCCACACTCAACATCCATAATTGATGCTTTTCTAAATACAGCATGTACCCAAAATTCAGTTATTGACTTACAAAGACCTCTTTCCAAAACAATATCAGGAAAATAATGAAATAAATATTAAAATTTTAGTTCTATGGTGTTACCATAAAAAGACAATACTTTGAGTCCAAATTCCAATGACAAGCATAAATCAAACACACAATCTTAAGTTGTGAGACTGTATGAAATTAACATTTTTTGCCAGTGATACAGCTTTCAACATGCAGCATTCTAGCTTCTATTTGATACTGTGTAAATGTGGAAGGAAACTACCACAAACATTATTTAAGGTAACAGAACCTAGAAAGCACCATCTAAGGGTGTCAATAAGATAAGACTATAAATAAATATAAAGCTATATATTAAAACTTTTATAAATTAAATTTGGTTTTGTATTACTACTATAATTATTGCTTTCACTACTCTTATTAATTTTATCATTAGTAATTAAACTGAATAGTTCCCTAATTTTACAGCATGCGACTAAATTAAAAACAGTCCACTGTGCAAACACGTAGAAATGAAACCACAGATTTGCCAAAGTGTTTTAACTTGTAGAAGTAAATCCAGCTGTTACTTTTCAAAATCCAGTTAAGACTGGAGAATACAACCACGCAAGTTTTTCTGACACTTAGAAACTTTGACTAAAGCAAAACAACATTTGTGGTTGTAAGAGGTGAAATGACATAATTTTCCATCTAGTGTGTACAAGATGCTTAGATTAATAGTAATAGCTAGAATGAAAAGGAAAAGGGGTTGAGAGAAACTCAAGAACTGCTATCCTTTGTCTCACTGATAGATACAACTATTCACCTGAAATAAAGAAAGAAACAAACAAAAATGTGTGAAGATTTCTATAGCCCACGCCAGTGTGACTAAATAGCAAAAGGAAAGGAAGGGTAACACAAATGCCGGAAGAAAGGAAATTGTGTGTTATCAAAGGACAATTAATTGCTCCCAAAGTAAGAGCAAATTATGATCTTCTTCCTTTTATTTACCCAGAGTTTCAGCTGTACAATCAAAGAAACATTGTGCTGGCTGTGTTAAAAGCTGTGGCTTTTGTTTCAATTATGACCAACAAGAACTTATGGGCTTTCACTTGATTGATTTTATAGCTTGTTACTATAGAAACAAGGAGAATAGAAGACAGGTCCCTATGTCAGTTCACATGGTTAGTAAACAGGAACAGGATTCCAAAGCACTCCACGCAGCTCACTGAGGTTTTGTTGGTACTGTTAATTGACTAGTCCCTCACGCAAGAATGAAATTTGTCTTGATGGCAACTTCACTGAATTTTGAAATCTGACTTTCAATTTATAATTATTTTTACCTTTAGAGATCAATATTGTAATTCTAAAAGCAAAAGGCTCTGTATTCCCTCCTGGGTGATAAATGGAAGGCTAGGGCCTTTAGGCCATGTGTTTCTGTACCAAGTTTATGCCTCAGTGGCACAATCCCTATTCCTTGGCAGAATGGCTTGACTAGAACTTTACTGCCAGTGCTCCTCCTAGAGCTAGCAGCTCACCAAGAACACTTAAAGTGGGTTTCCCACTACAAAGAGGGCATGACAGAAGCCTAGGGTGAATTAAAATTTCTGTTCTCCTTAGTAATGGGTACAAGACTGGGAGGAGATGGAAAACAATGCACATCTACCTCCTCCCTTTGCCTGTCCAGCACTGGCTTTCCTTCATGTGGATCTCCACGTGCACAGACTGTCCTCCACAGTCCTGATGGAATGGAGGAGGGCTGGAGGAGGGTAGTGAATCCTGCTATGAAGGTGTGAGTCCCCATTCCACAAAGGGAGGTGTGATCCCCATGTGAAGGGTTGCCTTTGAACAAAGAACAGGGTGCATGATTAGGCTCCAAGGTTCTTTAATGTTTCTGGCACAAAATCATCACTTGAAACTGCAAAGTCCTTTTTGAGAAAAGGTTTCTCACACACACACACACACACACACACACACACACACACACACACACACACACACACACACACACACACACACACACACACACACACACACACACACACACACACACACACACACACCTGGCAGATAGAAAAGATGTTCGAAGTGCCATACAAATAGAGAGCTCCGCTACTAACATGTACAGATTCTTCATCTAAATCTGTTCTATGCTGTATTCCTAAACCTCGTCTAACTTGAGAAATGTACCTGTTTCTAACAATGGATGCCAGCAAAGAACACAGCTGACCTGCACTGAAAAAAACCAACAAGAGTATTTCCTAGCCTAGACAAGACTTTATATTTACTTTTATGTCTTTTATTATAAGGGCCACATACATGAGTGGTATTTGGAAGCAACAGAGTAATGTTTGTATCAAGAGAAAAAAAATATTTTTCCTGATATTGCTTGGGTAATGCAAACCTAAACGGTATACTTTAGGGATTTTTTTTTGCATCTTTAGGGACTGATACTAACAGGTCTACATGCCTGCAGCCTGGACTACAGGGGTGCTAATTGCAGTTACATTGTAACTGCCCCGTGCAGAGCTGTTAGCTTGAACTAAAAGGTACCTAGCTCATGTTAATATAGCCCTGTTTAAAGTGTAGACAAGCCTTGAGTTTGCTGTTAGAGGAGCAAACATTTGCATATTATGATGATGATATAATATTTAATTAGTGTATTCTACGAAGAAGTAAGATCAGGAGAAAGAGCAAACAATGGATTTACATGAGGATGGATTAGTGAATTCTGTTGTGCCTAATTAGGTTTAAGAACTAATAATAGCATTTGTACTATACAAATTTATGACTGATTTTCTTTTGAGAGTTAAAATGATCTATCAACATATATATATATATACCTTTTGAAAACAAAGGGTCCTTTGTTGACGTTCCTCAAACGTTAACATGGGAGCCTCATCTCCTAATTGGTTTCTTAAAGAAACATTTGAGGAAATAATCAATAAACAGTTCTGTGAATAACGCTATTGACCTAACTTAACTTTGCTCATCTACTTCATTATCTGATTTTTTGGAACTCAGCACAGCGCTTTACCTAGAGGCAGATTACCGATTGTAGTTACAGTGACAACATCTGCTGCTGCAAAGTGCAGCCTTGTTAGTCATTCTAAAAATATTCTGATTTTTAACCGTCATCAGTTTGTAATCCATCATTTTTGCATTATATCTATTATTGGATATGTACTTATCAAAAATCAACCCTGAACTTTGAGAAAATGAGGATCTGAGCCAAAGGATGTACAATATTCACACTCATGGTGATCTTTGTTTGGTTTAGATTTTCTTGGGGATATACAATATAATTTCAAGGAACCCCTGAATAAGGATTTAAAAAAAATGGATTTACACCTTTTAGGAAAAATAAGGGAAGAGTTACCTAGAAATATAAGGCCATATGAATGTTGTCCAGCATGTAAATACACAGAGATCATCAATTAAGGAGGTGGTTAATTTATAGCTTCTGGAGATGAAGAGCACATGAGATTGTGATTGAGTAGCTTTTCTAATGTTGCTCTCTCTCTCAGTTAAAACATAGCTTCAACAAGCTAGAAGTATGTGGAGGAGAAGAGAAAAGTTGATACATTCCTCTGACTGTGGGGTTGAAGGCTGAGAGCATATATACTAATTCAGGGCTCAGTCCTACAAGTTGCTAAACACCGTGGCCCTAATCCAGCAAAGTACATAAGCATGTACTTAATTTTAAGTACATGAATAGTCCCATTGACTTCAAAGGCCAGATATGTAGAGGTATTTAGGTGCCTAAAGATCCAGGGAGGTGCCTAATGGGATTTTCAAACATGACAAGGCCAAATTTATTGATTTCAACAGGAGTTAGATGCACAGGCACATTTAAAAATCCCACTAGGCACCTGTCTGCATCTTTAGGCACCTAAATACCTTTACAAATCTTGCCCAAAGTGCTTAAAGTTAAGTACACGCGTAAGTGCTGTGGTAGATCAGGGCCAGAGTTCTCAGAACCTTACAGGAGTGAACCCTAAACAGGAAAAGATGGACAACTCACAAAGCAGGTTTTGCAGAACAGCTCCACTGCAGGTTCACCAGCTTCTGTTACTTTACAGCCCAACCTCTGACCTCCCCCAACGGATGGCTGGTGAGATGAAAGGGGAGTAATCAAGTGCTATAAAAGCCTGAACTAGCTACCAGTGAGGAAGAGAGGCCTTCTGGCTGTAGCTGTAATGGGAAGCAACTCCCAGAGCCAGGCAGCCTCTTCCTCTTTGTGTTTCAAACCTGTCCTGACAAAGGCTACCTAATTAGCCTATTTACTTTCTTTTGGTTAGTTTTGGTTTGTGTTTTTAATAAACTGGTACTTTTAACTATCACAGTTAGCTCCTGTGAGCAGGGGCAGCTCTAGACATTTCGTCGCCCCAAGCAGAGCAGCATGCTGCGGGGAGCGCTCTGCCAGTTGCCAGGAGGGCGGCAGGTGGCTCCGATGGACCTCATGCAGGCGTGCCTGTGGAGGGTCCACTGGTCCCGCGGCTTTGGTGGACCACCGGAACCGCAGGACCAGCGGACCTTTCTCAGGCACGCCTGCGGGAGGTCCACTGGAGTCGCCTGCCGCCCTCCCGGCGACCGGCAGAGCTCCCCCGGCCGCATGCCGCCCCAAGCACGTGCTTGGCTTGCTGGGGCCTGGAGCCGCCCCTGCCTGTGAGGAGCTCTCCCCCCGAAAGTAGCTTGAAAACCATGCACATGATTCAGTTTCCTAAGGTTCAGATAAGTGCAGTTCCATGCAGAACCCTTCATAGGTACTTTTAAGATCATTTCTCCAACTTTGTTATATAAAGTGACATGTTAAGTAGTCATACAAATACTATCCTGCAGCATTAACTACTCCTGGCTAAAGCTACAAGCACGGAGGGTCGGGCAATGGAAATATTAAATAATACAGATCATCTATTTAGTAGAATGCCAAAGAAAGTATCAGCCATAAAAGCAGCATTGTACTGTCACAAAATATTGCCAAGAATTAAGTGCAACAGCTCCTGTGATCTTTGTCTGTTTCTGTGCTTAAGTTATTTTGTGGGAAAATGATTACTACACACTTATATATGCTTGTTTTTCAGTTAATATATGCATTAAATAGAAAACTGGACCAATTTCATCCTGCATCGAAATAAAACAAATTACAAAAGGGTTGAATTTGTCTCACTTAGCTCAGAATGAATGTACTCTAATAGAAGTCTCAAATTCATTAGCTTTAATTGGCACCCTCCTTCTCAGTCAACACTTACAAAATATCTCCATCTCCCACCACTGAAAAAGTTAAGCAAACACAGCATAGAACTCCTGACTCAATACAAGAGGGAAATGTTTTCAAAGGGGTTGGACCACTGAGTAGAGCCTGGAATAAAAGGGCTAAATAGCTGCCTACTCTCAGATGGCTGAAAAACTTTGCAAAACCAAAGAGAAAATATGGAACATATCTATAAATGCTGCTCAAGATTTTCAGAAATGCATACCCGGAGGTAGACACCTAAATATATATTTAGTCATCGAAAAAAATCTGAGTACCCATCAACTCCCAGTGACTTCAGTGGTGCTCAATTCTTGAAAATCAATTCTCTTATTTAGGTGCCTAAATATGGATGTAAGGAAGGAGGTTTTCAAAGGCACAAACATCAGTTTGGCATCTATCTCCCTATGAACATAAATCTTTATGGTTATGAAAAATTATGTATACACATTTCATAGAGGTTCACTGATGACCTTCAATTGCTACAGTTAAAAAGTGTGTTCATCTCTAACCAGGATGAAATACTTGTTAAAATACAGATGATATTTCTGTGTACCTAATGTACTGTTTCTCTGCTTCTGCCAGGCTCACATGTGGTATCCAGGCATTGCCTATGGCACACTATTTCATTCAAACAGCTGCGATAAGTCCCTCCTCTTTTTAACTGGGCAATTTTGCAGCACATTACCTCCAGTCAATTAAGCAGGTGAATGGCCTCAGTGCTAACCTATTGAATTCACTGAGGTCCTGCTCAAACTCATATTAATGACAATGGGAAGACTCCTATTGATTTCACTGGGAGTCATCTCAGGCTGTGCAGGAGCATAATGCTCGTGTGTGTGTGTGTGTGTGTGTGTGTGTGTGTGTGTGTGTGTGTGTGTGTGTGTGTGTGTGTGTGTGTGTGTGTGTGTGTGTGTGTGTGTGTGTGTACACATGCAGAATTTTTGAGCTCAGTATTTTTTCATAGCACCACAAAATATTTGTTTGCCCTCAGCCCTCGTGAAGCACCTATCAAAGTACTGTCTAAGGTGCTGATTCTGTAAATTAAAGCAGTGGTTGTGACCCTCATGACTGCACTGAGTCCCATTCAAGCCATTAAAATCCAGGGAACTTCACATGGGTGTCAGAGTCTTCACCAGTGAACCAGCTCATAGGATCACGTCTTATACACTGTTCCTGAATCACCCAGCTGGGTGTTTATTTTTAAATAATACTTTACTGTGCCAGTTTACACCAGCAGAGAATTTGGCCCATGCTTTAATAGCATAAGAACATCTTGGCTAGAAGCTTCATTTTTTTTCAAAATGGCAAATGTTTCCTATAGAACCTAAGGCTTGTAAGAATAGTATACTCCAGGGATTCTGTGGAGTTTTGCTGAGAAATTACACAAAAGAGCTAATGTTTTCATTTTATATTGTGGCTAGACTCTGGGAATCTCTCAGTGAGCCATGAGTATTTCAAGGCTTTTTGTTTTCTCTTGCTATCATTCTATTTGAATGGACTTTCTATGTATTGAACATTAAATTAGATTGCCACCGCAGTTATTCTGATTGGGTTAAACCAACTTCTTTTATGAAATACATCTTCATGAAAGCCCTAATGGTCCACATGACAGCTGAGCCTGAGATTATTAACTATATTTCCTCTTGTTCTTTTGTATTAGAGAAAAAAAATGCCTTTATTATTTCCAATGAAAATTTTTTCAGGTTACGTAAAGTCAGAAAATTCTGATGAAACTCTGCCTAAATCAGAAGAGGAGGCTTTAGATATTTAGATATTTCTTTTTCAAAAAGCTTAAAATATTCTTTGAGGACTGAGAACTTTCTAGACCCAATCCTACTTTCCTTAGCTCAAAAATCTCCCACTAAAATCAGTGCCTAAGAAATGTAAGATTAGAATCTGGTGATGGTTTGATCACATGGATCAAATTCTACTCATTTAGTCTGGTCCAGTATAATTAAGTTAGTGCCCGTCAAAGCCACTGAAGTTAACAGGGTTGCATCCTGATAAAACAGAGAATTAGGTCCCCAATATTTATATTTTTGTATATATTCTATTTTTGATAAAACAAGCTCCAATATTTAAAATTTGTATCTGTTCCAGAGCTTTTGATGAACACTAACAATTTGGATATCTTCTGCTAATTAAACTAAAGGAATTTTCATAATGTATTGTATTAAAAACGAGTTAAGCCATTTTCCAGTTTTTCCTTACCTGAACATCACCTTACATGAAAAACCAAAAAATGCAGGATCTGTGAAGAAAATGGAATTCAGCTCCTATTTAATTGCATGGGAATTAGGGCATCTACCAGAAGAGCTGAAAGCAGAAATAGGTTTCTGAACTAATCTGTTTACAGGAAGACAAAGTGGGTTACACTGATGCAGTATGATTTTTTTAAAAACAAAACAAGCCCTGAGCAAAGCATTCTGGGAACTGCACTGTTAACTGAAGTTGAGCATGTAGTGTGATGTATGTACAAACACATTTGCAAGTGCAAGATAAGTGCCCACATTTGAACAATTTTCACTATATCTATATGACTCTGGAAGTCAACATCCTGGTTCAACACATGAAAGTAAAATATTTATTTCAAATATGATAGAGACCCGTGTCTGTCCATTAAATCACATTACAGCAACTATCTATTTGCTATGGATTTTTGTCCTTGAGGCAATCTGACTCCTTTTTTATTGGCCCATCTTTTTAACTGTCCAGGTTCTCTGTCTCCCTATTCATTCTTTCCTTCTTTTAGGCTGGCGTTAGTGGGTAATTTAGGTTGGCGTCTGTATGTAATTTTTCACATCTAGATGAGAATGGGGAGCGATATACAACACACCCCAGAATAGTTTGAAATCCAATTCATGGTTTCATCTATACACAGTGACATGAGCACATCACTTACAGGGCCAGTGCAAGGAAGTTTCGTGCCCTAGGTGAAACTTCCACCTTGCACCCCCCGCCACTAACCTGGCTCCCCGTGGCAGCTAACCGAGCCCCCCATGCAGGGAGCCCACCTCCACCCACCTAGGGAGCCATCCTCCCTCAGCAGCTACCCCTGCTCTGCAGCTAACCCTGCCCGGGGAGACGCCCCCCCCCGCCGTGGCACTAAACCCGCCTGGGGAGCCCCCCGCAGCAGCTAACCCCGCCCAGGGAGACTCACCCCTGCAGCAGCTAACCCTGCGTGAGGAGGCCGCCCCAGCTCTCCTCCGCTGAGCACGCCAGTGCCCCTCTAATTCTCCTCCCCTCCCAGGCTTGCAGCGCCGATTGGAGGAGAATTAGAGTGGGGGCCATGTGCTCAGCGGAGGAGGCAGAGTGGAAGTTATCTGGGGTGGGAAGCAGTTCCCCTGTGAGCCTCCCTCCCCCCCCCCGCCCCCATTACTGTGGGCGGCCTTCTTTGTGCTCCCCTCACCCCAGCTCACCTCCACTCCACCTCCTCACCTGAGCAGGCTTTAAGGTGCCCCCAACCACTAGGCGCCCTAGGCAGCTGCCTAGTTTGCCTAAATGGTTGCACCAGCCCTGACCACTTACACAATAATTTTGCAGCCTAGAAACCAAAAATCCATCATTTGAAATCTCAAATGGTTTCCATTTGATATTTTAGTAAAATATACAGAAGCATCAGACTCATCTGGAATCTATAGGATGTTTGAAGAGAACCAATTCTGCTTTCATTATTTTCCAAATGCAAAGAACTATAGGTTGCAAACAGCCAACCTTCTGTGTTGATTAATAGCTCCAAGGACCAGATGTCATGCATACAATATTTATATATTGTCCTTTAGTTTTCAGAGGCAGGTATAGAAAATACCTGAAACAATATAGCAATTGTCAGACTGGCCTTTGGAGATTTATGTGAAAGAAGACTCTATTGATGGGAATGGTAATATAAATAAAAAACACATGATAGTTCTCATTGATCTAACCCACTGAAAACGTATAACCCATCAGGGTGTTTGAGAATATTTAGATGCCTTGTTTCAACAGCAATCCATGTCTGTCAGCAATTTGAATTTTAAATTCATATACTTGCTTCAGGAAATAGCAGTGGGAGTACTTAGCAGGCTAGAGTATGAGGATGAAAAGATATGAAACCTTTATAAAAATCACCGCACCAAAGACTGTCTATTACAACATCTGTACTCTGAATTAATGGACATATCCTTGATTATATGCTGAAGAGAAAATGCACAAATATTCCAGTCATGAGGTTTTATTGCCTCAGGTTTAGAAATACATTAAACTATACTCAAGATTGAAAACATTTGTTAGAATTGTTTTCAGTCATTTGATTTATTTTCCATTTTACACAGCATTTTACTGTGGTTTTAAGAATTCAATTCAGACATTCTTTATTTAAGGATAAAGCTTCAGATCTTCTTGTCAAAAGCCAGAATAATTTTGTTGTGGCCAGTTCCTTCCCAATTATTTCCAGTGATACACAGAATTAATAAATCATTTTTGACGTGTACAGAACAAAGCTTATTATGGACTAGGTGCAAGGCTGCATTAATCAAAACATGAATTAACTCAGGTGGGAGGGCCACAGGTACTATAGGGAAATAAACACTATGGGCTACAGTGATACTGTATTGTCCCAGTGAGAGCTCCAGAAGGCATTGTGTCCTGGAGCTTGTTGGTACACAGCAGCAGTGTGTTGCACAACCGCTTATGGTGTAGCAGCATTCACTCCCCTCCATAGCAGCTCTGCTTATTGGTCTACGTGTGATGGTGGGTCATTCAATTTTGGTATGACTAACAGACCGGTATAGTACAGGCATTGCAATTATATCCATCTTCTGATTCTGCAGGGGAAGTGAGAAAGAGACGGGGAGGAGAAAGGAAGTTCAAAGACAGAGAAGGAGTTCTTATGCACCCAATCCTTCTGTTTACTCTCTAGGACCAGGCAGCTACACATTACACATATTGTATATTAAATGAAATACAAGGAATAAGTGATATATTAAGCACTGCACTGACTGGAGAATTTTACAACCTGTAATTCATAACCTACCTAGGAAAGTATCTTCGTATTTAGAAAATATAACAGGTCTTCTTTCCAATATATTTTGTGTTTCTTTCTCTTCATTTGCAGTTGTCTGATATTAGAGATCTCTCTTGCTTTGATTAGTAACATGCTTTCACTACAACCTGGAAGTCACTTGTCCAGAAAGTGAAAACTTGTTTAACAAGTAGAACCGATTCTGTAGCAACATTATATGGGCACTCCTACCTAAGTTTCACATACAGAGCAACTATAGAATTCCTTTATGTTTTAGTTTTCACATACACCACTCATGGAATTCACTCTTCAGCTAATGTAATCTTTGTTATCATTTATCCGTCAGCCTGGTTACTGGCAGACGAGCTCATTCTGGAGAACATGAAGAAGAGTGGAAATAAAAGAACGAATTTTACACTGAAAAAGTATATATACATGTAACATGAGAGATAATACATAATACCTAGCTCTCACATAGCACTTTTCTTTAGTAGATTTCAAAGCACTTTACAAAGAAGGTCAATTATCATCAGCCCATTTTACAGATGAGGAAACTGAGGCATAGAGATGAGTGTGATGGGTTGGATCACAGAAATCCCCCTGGGAGCAGCCATCTGATGTGCCAAGACTACCTCTGCTCCTGTTTCCCCTGAAAGCTCAGAACTCCAGTACTCTGTCTTGCTGAGCCAGACACTCCTGTCTGCTCCAACAAAGACCCAGGGTCTGAATTACTTGCCCCAAAACTGCAGGTTTGCCTCAGAGCAGCTAACAGAAGTGTGCTTGTCTTTAACACCCAGATGCCCAACTCCCACAGGGTCTAAACCCAAATAAATCCATTCTACCCTGTATAAAGCTTATGCCCTGAATACAGCAAAGAGTCCTGTGGCATCTTATAGACTAACAGAAGTTTTCAAGCATGAGCTTTCGTGGGTGAATACCCACTTCGTCAGATGCAACCCACGAAAGCTCATGCTTCAAAACTTCTATTAGTCTATAAGGTGCCACAGGACTCTTTGCTACTTTTACAGATCCAGACTAATACAGCTACCCCTCTGATAGTTGACACCTGAATACAGAGAATCTCACCCTCAGAGATGCTTCAGTAAGTTTTTTCTCAGACTGGACACCTTCCAGGCCTGGGCACAATTCTTTCCCCTGGTACAGCTCTTGTTCCAGCTCAGGTGGTAGCTAGGGGATATTTCATGATGGCTCCTCTCTCCTCCCTTTGTTCTGTTCCATCCCTTTACATATCTTTTGCATAAGGCGGGAATCCTTTGTCCCTCTCTGGATTTCCACCCCCTCCTTCTCAATGGAAAGACACCAGGTTAAAGATGGATTCCAGTTCAGGTGACATGATCACATGTCACTGCAAGATTTCATTGCCCACTTGCCAGAACACACATATACAGGAAGACTTAGGGGTAAAACACACCCATCTGCAGACAATTGTCCTGGTTAATAGGAGTCATCAAGATTCCAAACCACCATTAACGGCCCACATTTTGCATAATTACAATAGACCCTCAGAGTTATATTTCATATTTCTAGTTTCAGATACAAGAATGGTACATTTATACAAATAGGATGATCACACTCAGTAGATAAGCTTTGTAATACCACCTTAGAAGAGACCTTTTGCATGAAGCATATTCGTTACATTATAGTCACTCATTATCAAATTTTATAAAATCATATAGACTGCAACGTCACAGAGATGGGAAGTGACTTGCCCATGGTCATCCAGCAGGCCCGGGTAAAGCTGATCACTCTGGTCTCCTGAGTCCCAGCTAAGTCTTCTATCCACTAGAGAATGCTGCTTCTAGGTTAAAACTACAACAACATACATTTAGATAAATTTAGGAAGATGATGAAAATCTGGGTACCTATTGCAGGTACTCAGACAGGCAGGCATTGGCCTGCCCAAAACTAAGGGCCCACCCCCTCAACTGAGGGGTATGAAAATCTGGATAGAAGTCTCAATCAAACTTTTATAATAAAACTTTAACTTGCCAGTTATGTCTTATAGTTCCCCAGTCATTTCCTGCCTTTCTATGCAGATCCTCTCTCTGACTTACTAAAATGAATTTTGTGTGGTGTACAAAGGGTTGACTTTGCAACAAGACTTTTATTTTCTCTTCTAACTAGGATATCAATTTTCAACTATGATTGCAGATTTATGAGAAGGATAGTGAAGAAAGTATTTTAATATCAGATGTTAGAATTCAAAATAAAAGGCGTTGATTGTGATTTCACATCAGTTTTATTCCGGAGTAATTTCACTTACAGCAGTGTAAGTGAGAAGAAAATCAGGGTTTAGATTGTAATTAAAGGATAGAGTCATCATTTTTTCACTACTCATCTTGACAATTTATACCTTTTCTTTCTGAAGTGATTCATCAAAATGCAGTGTCAGGTTGTCATGGTGATTCAACATACTACATTGGTAATCTGTCAGTTCTAGCTCAGAGATGCTGTGTTTAAGTCCAAAAGCTAAACCAAACCACTAATGGCATAGTTATGAGGTAGGCCAAGAAAAATCTGTAGATGGGGATTTTCTAATGTTCCTTCTTTAATTTCAGAGCATTTGTTAGTGGACTTTGCCCTTTCTTCTTGCATCCCTCATTTCTGTGTTTAAACACATTTCTTAATATAGTGAAATAGTATGTTATCAAATGCACTAGGCACTGATACTTGACTTCCTCTTTTGTCCCCCTGCTTTCTGCATATACAATAATATATGGAGTCACATTTTTCTCTTGCACACAATAAAGACTGGGTAAAGCATACAGTGTACTTTTGCAAGATTATACAATGGAAGAACAACATCTGAAGATGTGAGATGATGGTGAATCAATTTATACACAGGTGTCCTTTTCTGTAGATAATTATGTCAACCTATTCAATCTGACATGAATTCAAAAGTCAAACTACATTCATTTTGCTCAGCCCCACAACTGGAAAGTCCAGAAGGTAGGTAGCACTTGTCAGCATGACTCAAAACAGTCATATATTTAAAAATTGAGAACCTAATTACATTTGGTATGGCTGATCTTCCAGGTTGGTGTCACTGTATCAAAGATGCAACAGAAATTGTGACATTGCCAATATGGGAGTCCTACCTAAGCCTCAGTTTTCTGGATAAATTGAATATAGTTTTAACAATCATAAGAACCACTGGAATGTTTTAAAATTAAATATTACATAATACAATTTTTCTTCTCAGTAATATTGGGTTTAAATAAAGAAGTTAGGAAACTGGATTAGACTCAGACACACTAAGCCCTAACTCACAGCCATGAGAAAAGATTTGCCTTCAGCTCTAAGTCCAGATGAAATAAAGCAAAATTCAGGGTTGTATTTTATCATCTACAAATTTTAACAGACTGCTCCTGATGTAACCAGGTGCCTCAATCAGCACTTGAAACCCATCAAAGATTCCTTCTACTGTAGGAAATACTGCCATTAAATTGATATGCTGTGAAGCCTAAAAATTTTGGGGGGAAAATTTGGAATTTGGCCATGGGTTCTGACATGAAAGGGAAAAAAAAGATAATTTGGAAATGCTTTAAAGAGTAATTTAAGAACCAAATGATTCTCACAGGAGTTATGGGGGGAGATCCTCTTTGAGTTAGATGGGGATTCACTAACACTTTTCTTCCTTTTATGAAAGCATATTTTTGAACCTGGTGATTGTAATAAAACATATTTAATATCTTCCTGTGGAAACATGCATCTTTGTCTTGGTAAGTACTCCAAAGCCCTTTCTTTGGATCAGTTATTTTTAAAAAAATTCACAAATTGCTTTACTTTTTTCTTCAGACAGCTTGTTTTTTTCAACAATCCTGCAAGACATTTATTTTCCCAGGATATTTCCAGAGAAACACAAGCTTGGGCATGTCAATTGTTTTATATAAACAAAAGATCCTTTATCCTAATGCAGAATTCTCCTTTTCACATCTGTACAAATGACATAGACAGTATGGAAGAAATATATTTATGCTCCTAAACAATTTTTTGTTTGTTTTTTTGAGTAAAACAACTCATGTTTAATTAGAGGACTAACCCATTTCTACTTTGGCAGAACTGAATCAGTCTTAGGAAACAAGAGTAGTGATGTTTACATGTATGTTTTGGTGCTTTTGCTAAGTTTAATATTATTATGGCTCTAAAGATATTGGGTGAAATCCTGGCCCTAATGAAGTCAATGGCAAAACTCTCATTAGGTTTGAGTTTTTCCAGTAAGCTGTGTCTTCTGAACCCGTGCATTTATTTTGAATAAGAGCCTATTTAGGGTCCATGAAGCTTTTCTTTTTATATGTCATAGCTATGACTTATTTTCTTTCCTACCCTTTGAAAATGTAAATTGAAAATAATATGTTTTGCTTTAAGTTTGTCTTTAAAGGTTTTAGCATTTTCATTTCACTTAGGACACCAGATCAACCTGAGTCTGTAAAAAATCCTAAACAACTAATACGTGTACTTCAGTCCAATTTTATTTTATTTATTTTTGCTTTCCTATTCACTGATTGTATGTATGTGCCTGGACGATGTGATGTAGGTATGAATATTTTTGTGAATGTTTTTAATTGTTGAACAAAATAAAGAAGGATTTATTTGTTGTTAAATAATCAAGAGATTTCTCTAGCAGTATTCCATGTAAACAAGAGCTATGTATGTTTAAATCTGTTCTGTTGCAGGTTTTAATCAACCATTGTTTGCCCTCAAGGAAGGGAGGTTAAAGTTATTAACATCCTTGTACTAAGTTATGATCATGAACATAATAGTGTAATTTCTCCATGTTTTTGTCATATTTTACATTTTTCTTTAGAAAGTTTCAAAAAAAAAAATGGACTATATACAATCCTTCTGACGGTAGAACATAGCAAGGAAGAAACTGAATACTATCAGCCTGAATCTTGACACCAGTTGACAGAAACAGATGAGTCTTCCCAAAGGACCATGAAAGTGCATTTGTTCATATTGTATGGATTAGTTACACCATAAAAGTTTATGAATATTTATCCATATTAACCAGATCTGGGGATTTTCTGAGTATTATTGCTGACAATGAAACTACATGAGACTTAGAAATATTTAATTTATCACATTCTGGCTCCGTCTACAAGAGTAATAGAAAGGCAAAAGCACAATACAGTGCCTCACACCACCTTGCCACCGTCTGCTATTTTCCCGGCGAGATGCCATCTCTGTTTCTTTTCCATGCTGCCTTTTCTATGCAGAATTACTTCCCCAGACTGAAAGCCCCTCTTCGCTTCCCCTTCAAGTCCCTTCAAAGGAACCACTTATTTTGTGAGGCTCAGACACAAGAAAGAAAAGAAAAAGAACCAAGGATTTAAAAAAAAAATCTAAGGTAAGGTCTTCCTCTGATCTCCCAGGGGACCTGGTCATGGTATGTTTGTGTTCTAGATTGTAAGCTCTCTGAAACAGGAACTGTCTTAATATCTGTATACCATATGGTTTTAGGCACACCATTGGTGTTTAAGGAAAAATATAACAAATAATGACATTAGTTTAATCAGTTCTTCAACTACCTTACACACGTATGTCTACCAGCTGTTGGCCTCCTAACAGAGTTTTATTTTGATACTCATAAGTAGTTCAGTGACGAACTGCCATGAAAGAGGGGGGAATTTACAGGGGAAAGTGAAGCTGTATTGTATTAGATACACGCCATTCCTTTAAAGTTATCTTCAATTTGATCAAAAGTTACTCTATGAAAAAATGACACTGAAATGTAATACACTGAACATCTGAGAGCCATCATGTCATATTTAGCAAATGACGTGAAAAGCTTTCATATAAATAGTGATGAAATCCATAGTAATGCTATAACTGAATCTACTCTGTACTGTACATTACACGTAGGGACTCACAACACAGTGCTGAAAGCCATGTAAGAAACTATATCTAAAGATACATTGTACAATCCTGATTCTGTTGTCTTGTGCTGTGAATACTCACTTTACAACAGTGTAAAGGGGGTATGAAATGCTAGTAATTCAGAATGGCAGCATTTTATCCCCACTTTGCACAAATGTAAATGACAACATATGGTTCAGGGCAATACATGTGTACATTTAAACCCCTTGCTACACACTTACACAGATGCTAGGTAACTGTTAATATTGTTCTTTTTTTCCCCACCAGATGATCCCAGGCTGGCTGCCACCAGTAATATAGAATCTGCTTAGATGGGGATGTCATCACCACAAGCCAACCACAACCTCTTCTCTGCCAGAGGCCTTTCAGCCAAGAAGTGCAGACCAGAAAATGAGCAGATCTGGCTGAGGAGAGGGGCAGACAAAGGCACCTGGAATGTCTGATTATTTACCACACCTGCCAGGCAGCCTTTACTGAGAAGCCTTCTATGGAGATCCTTGGCAGGAACTTAAAGCTCCTCCTGTCTGGTGGAACCCTCCACAGTAGGATTTGGCTACTATGCTATCCAGGGGAGTTACTCTTCCTCTGGCACAGCTACTGCCAAGGATGCCGAGAGATGCACATTGTACCATTGGTAGAGGGAGGAATAAAAACAACAGGGAGTAATTAAGTAATATAATGCAGTCGATGTTGCAGTAGTACTGCTTAAAGTATATCTGACCACCCCCCTTTCGTGATAAAACTCCTACATTCCTGTTGCCTCTTACCACAATAATACATTGGGCATTAAATAAAAACATTGGTAAAATAATCTTACCCAAGGTAAAAATAGGTTGTTAGAGAGAGAACAATTACAACTATTACATTTTGGTTTTGCTGTTTAAGTCCATTAACATGTTTTTCTTCCTTCCCACTCCCAACTGCGTACTTAGGCTTTACTGCTATTGGTTCCTCTCATCCCAGCTCCAAATCCGGGTTCCTCACATAGGCTCTCACCTTATGCCCTTTTATTATTTATTCTTTAATGGAAAACAATCAAAAACTGCTTGTTTTGACAGTATCATCAGGGATACTGTTCCTGACAGCTTGTATTCTATCCATGTGTGGGATGTTTGTGTAGAGAGCCTCTACATCCATGGTGGCTAGGATGGTGTTTTCTGGAAGGTCACCAATGCATTGTAGTTTCCTCAGGAAATCAGTGGTGTCACGGAGATAGCTGGGAGTGCTGGTGGCATAGGGTCTGAGTATAGAGTCCACATATCCAGACAGTCCTGTACATGCCAGATGTGTACCCAGAAGCCTCCTACTGCAAGACGAACCCAAGAAAGAAACCAACAGGACTCCACTGGCCATCACATACAGTCCCCAGCTAAAACCCATCCAACGCATCATCAGGGATCTGCAACCCATCGTGGACAATGATCCCACACTTTCACAGGCCTTGGGCGGCAGGCCAGTCCTCGCCCACAGACAACCTGCCAACCTGAAACATATTCTCACCAGTAACTGTACACTGCACCATAGTAACTCTAGCTCAGGAACCAATCCATGCAACAAACCTTGATGCCAACTCTGCCCACATATCTACACCAGCGACACCATCACAGGACCTAACCGGATCAGCCACACCATCATCGGTTCATTCACCTGCACGTCCACCCATGTAATATATGCCATCACATGCCAGCAATGCCCCTCTGCTATGTACATGGGCCAAACTGGACAGTCTCTACGGAAAAGGATAAATGGACGCAAATCAGATATTAGGAATGGCAATATACAAAAACCTGTAGGAGAACACTTCAACCTCCCTGGCCACACTATAGCAGACCTTAAGGTGGCCATCCTGCAGCAAAAAAACTTCAGGACCAGACTTCAAAGAGAAACTGCTGAGCTTCAGTTCATCTGCAAATTTGATACCATCAGCTCAGGATTAAACAGAGACTGTGAATGGCTTGCCAACTACAAAACCAGTTTCTCCTCCCTTGGTTTTCACACCTCAACTGCTAGAACAGGGCCTCATCCTCCCTGATTGAACTAACCTCGTTATCTCTAGCTTGCTTGCATATATATATACCTGCCCCTGGAAATTTCCACTACATGCATCTAATGAAGTGGGTATTCATCCACGAAAGCTCATGTTCCAAAACATCTGTTAGTCTATAAGGTGCCACAGGATTCTTGATTACATTGGCTTCATTAGCACTACAAAAGTGATTTCCACCCCTTCTTCTCAACTGTTGAGAATAGCCCACTTCCACCTTAATTGAATTGACTCATTAGCACTGACTCCCCACTTGGTAAGGCAACTCCCATCTTTTCATGTACTGTGTATATATATCTTCCTACTGTATTTTCCACTCCATGCATCTGATGAAGTGGGTTTTAGCCCATGAAAGCTTATGCCCAAATAAATTTGTTAGTCTCTACGGTGCCACAAGGACTCCTCGTTCTTTTTACTGAAATGCAAGTGACCCCAACCGAGTCTCCTTTATCTCAACCATTTAAATGACTAACCCTCTTATAATGTGCTGTACGTCTAGATATCACATCTTTAGAGGACTGATATTTTCTGTTACTAGTCAGGATTTTTTCCATGTGAAATATGTTGGATATGATACACTGGGCGCCAGTAAAAGCTAGACATTTCCCAGATGGAGTGGTTAAAGCCTCATTCCTCAAGCATAGTGCATCATTTTCCATCGTGAATCTAGTTAATTGTGAGGGAACTTAGAACATTTTTTGTATGGGTGTTTTTGATGGTTATTTAAAATGACAGAAAAAATAATATATCAGTAGTGCAAATATGACTGAAAAGGTAAATATTTTGGTGCAATGGCCCCAGTACATCATCATAGGAGCTGACCAAGTGACAAAGTCAGACAGGAGCATTTTCAACAATCTTAAGTGAACCATTTAAAAAAATTCTACAGTTCAAAGTATTTTTTTCATGTAACATTTTACATCATAAAAGACATTTGATCTAGAACACTCACTGAAGTCTATATAAAGTTGATAATTTTTAGTTTAGAATGACAATAAAATTCACTAAAGCATGGTGTTGCTGGATTAAATTTTGCACCTAGATGGATAAATCAAAACAGATTTTTTTAAAGCTATTTGAAGCAGCTCCATCTCATTAATATATCAAAGCTTTAGTATCAAATTCCTGTATGCTGTCTATTTCAGTATGATGGCTCAGCCACTGGAGCATGGTAGTATAGGCTTTCTGTCAAACTACTCTAAGCTCCTGCCAAAGCACATAATGAAAATCATAGGCACCTACATTGCCTGTTTTATCCTATTAGGAGCAATGTGAAAAGAATTCTGCTTGAGTAGCTGTTTTAGAAAATGCAGGTTTAATTGACGGCCATTGTCAAGAGCATTTTCTAGAAACCTTTATAAAAATATCACTTATTTCCTTGTGTATACAAATGTGAGGATGTACAGGAAAAGTTGTTAATATGTCTTTCTTTGTTATTTTTTAATTAGCATTCCTTTGAACCCACCCTTCCCCCCAAAATACTGAAAATATTGACGTTTGTTCTCCATCCGGTAGCACAGGTTAGTTCAATTGCAGAAAGTCTTTCCTCTTTCTCACTTCAATTTACCCCGAAGGGCAGTACCTTTGCCTGCCACATACAAATAAACCTACAGGGATCACAGTGTCCAAATGAAATCAACCCATATTTCTATGATTTAAACCACATAAGCCCACTGGTCATTGAAGAGCTGGGATACAAATACAGATTTCATACTAATATACAAGTCCTGTTACAAAGGCAAGAAAATGAGACTAATTTGCCAAAGTGGCAGACAGGAGGAAATACTGTTCAGACTTTTTAAGGCTACCTACTACTTCTATACTACAGCTACCAACCCCCAGTGAAATCCACTATAAATTAACCTTTTGGGGCATACAGCTTACCAGATCTATTATAATGATAATTGTGATGCACTATGCTATTGAATATTCCATCAAAAAAGTTATGAGCACAATTTTGCCAATCTTACTCATATTGAGTAGTGACTTACCAAGCAAATAGTCTCACTGAAATCATCTGGAGGGCCACAGAATTGGACCTGATGTGCAGCAAAAAAACAGCACAGAGAGGTTTTGCTCAGGAATTAATGCAGCTTCAGAGGTGAGGGAGATGATGCACATTCTCCTCTGAGATATGTCCCCAGCCCTACGACTTCCCTTGCTTGTGTACCCCAGAGAATGGGGGGAAACAGAGAAAAAATGGTGCTGCAGATTTGTCTAACATCCTTACACCTTCTGTGCAGGAGATCCTGGCCATGTGCGCCTCCACCCATGGGGACAATCCCCTCCAATTATCTACTTCCTGATAAAGCGATAAGGCATTCTGGCAATGACAAGGTGAGAGACTACTGCTGAGTGGAAAGCCAGGTGCCACAACTTGCCAAGTCCTCAGAGTTATCCCATAGCCCTGTGTCTGCCTGATTTATTGCTACTGTGTGCAGGACCATTTTAGATTTTATGCAGCTATGCGGGTTGGGATGGCAGCAGACAGCTGAAGCATGGTATGCTAATTTTTCTTTTGACTATGCTTATTCTTAGTTCACCTACAAGTCAAATAAGTGGATGAGTACACCTGACATTTTGCATAACCTTGCATTAAACTGGATAGACATACACAGGCCAGGTTCAGAAGATGCATGCTATTTAACCACACTCCCATTGGGTCACAAAAGGGTTAGGGTATAACTTTGAATGTTTGCATGTTTAGAATTTGGCTTTCAAAACAGCATTCACACTCTGCAATTAGAAATATATTGTTTCTGGCAAAAGTCTTTGGATAGTTGGTATTTGTTTCACTTCAGTTTTCCTTAAAATTAGCAGGAATCATTTTAAGTGATTAACAGAAATGGGTGAAATCCAGAAGCTTCAGGGCTCAGTTCAACTTTTGTACAAACGTTTGGGCTAGTTCTTATATTATATGAATCTACTTGTCCACTTCTATTGATTTTCTAACCTGTTGATGTTCAAACATACATGAGTATGTTTGAACAGCTTTCTAAAACCTCCATTTTATATGTTTAATTTGGTAGGAATCATTTTATCACTCTGTTTTACAGATGTTACAGTGAACCTGTGTGAGGTACCAGTAACTGTAGCACTTTGTCACACTATGTAGGACTGTACAAGTTCTCTTTCCAATTATATTAAATAAATACATTTAAAGTATAGAAAACTGACATGTTAACATGTACTTTCAAAAGAAAATAAGATCGATTTTTTTTTAAAAAGCGTGACTGTGGTATAAACTTTATATTTTCATTGGGTCATGATAGGTTATGGTATAATTTAAGCTGGAATCTAATTTCACGTGGTTACACTTTTATTGGAAAGTATTACTTCATGCGTGAGACAGTGATACTGACGTCTGCATGCCCCTCTGAGAAAGCTGAGTTCCAAGATAAACCTATGCTTTTGCTACCTGAATCACAGGTGGTGGCAAACCACATTTTAAATAAACCTTGTGTTAGAACTTTAAAAATGTGAACCGCAAGCTATAAATTAAATAAATGCAGAGAGACAGTCCCAAGAGGATTCCTCACACACCACAGGCTCTCAGTGTTTTAAAGGAGCAACAGATTATCAAAAGAAGGCTGTTTAGCTACTCACATTTTCATATAAAACTAAGCAACTTTTTTTAACAGAAATGTAGAACTCAAAATGATACCTGCCTATCTAAGGTTTAAAACTCTTTTGGAAAGGTACAAGAAGAAAAGATGATGCGAAGGGGAAAAGCTCATTTTTAGTTACCATGAAACAAACTATATGCCTGACCTCGCAAACAATTACTTGCATGAATAACTTTAATCAGGCAAGTACTCCCACTGAGTTAGAAATGGGCTCCATGTTTGTGGTGTTTTTGTCCAGAAATTCTTTGAAATTTTGCTTTTGGATTAGATTGTTGCAGTACAGATTGTACAAAATATCATACTCCAGTTTGTGATACTTTCATAGAATCATAGATTATCAGGGTTGGAAGAGGTCATCAAGAGGTCATCTAGTCCAACCCCCTGCTCAAAGCAGGACCAATTCCCAACTAAATCATCCCAGCCAGGGCTTTGTCAAGCGTGACCTTAAAAACCTCTAAGGAAGGAGATTCCACCACCTCCCTAGGTAACCCATTCCAGTGCTTCACCACTCTCTGAGTGAAAAAGTTTTTCCTAATATCCAACTTAAACCTCCCCACTGCAACTTGAGACCATTACTCCTTCTTCTGTCATCTGCTACCACTTTCTGTCATCTGCTACCACTGTGTTTCAAAAACACAGTTAACATTTTGTCAAGAAACAGGATTCTTTTTTCCTGACTCTGACTAATTTACTCTGTAACACAGAGTAAATTAGTCTCTATGGGTTAGCTCCAGAAAGGGACTTTTGCATTGTGACACTGATTGTTGGAAGACCTAACTTTAAGATGCGTAGAAAATAATAGGAATACACTGTGATTAACAAAGCCTGAGTTAGGTGCATAGGCTGTGAAGATAAGTGTGGTGATCCGGTGGTTTCTTGTATATAGTTGTCGATAGGCTTCCACTGTTTGTTGATTCTGGCAAGAAGTGTTCTAGAGAGATTTTGATGGATGGTTGGCAGTTCTTGAAGTTGTGGTGGAAATCTACGATAACTGATCGCAGCACTTACTGGAGGAATATCAGGACTCATAGAAACCATCCTCAAACCACTCACCATACAACAGACCAGCTTCCTCCAGGGCACAGCTGATTTCCTCCAGAAATTCTGCAACATTAACAACCTCCTTCACAACACCATGCTTGCTATCATGGATGTCACCACCCTATACATCAACATTCTTCATGATGGCATTGCTGCCTGCCTCAAATATCTACAAGACAATGGACAACACTCAGATATCCATTCTAAATACATCACCAAACTCATCCCATTTCATCCTCACCCGTACCAATTTTACATTCAACAACAAACACTTTGTGCAAACCATGGGAACTGCCATGGATACCAGAATGGCTCTCCAATATGCCCACCTCTTCATGGGCCATAATGAGGAAGGATTTCTGGACAAAAACACCACAAAAGCAATGATATACCTAAGATACATCAATGATGTTTTCATCCTCTGGACAGAGGACCTAAACTCCCTCACAGATTTCCACTACAACTTCAAAAATCATCATCCATCTATCACTCTCTAGAACACTCCTGCACCAGAATCAGCTTCACGGACACCACAATCAGCTTCAACAATGCAACCCTATAGACAACTATGTACAAGAAACCCACGGATCACCATACTCACTTTCACAGATTCAGTAACAACCCCAAATACACCAAGAAATCTGTTATCTACAGTAGGGCCCTCGGATACCACAGAATATGCTCTGGGGAGAATGTCCAAGATATATACCTTAACACACTTAAAACCTCCTTCACCAAATGAGGACATTCCATCAGAGTAGACTGCATCATGGAATGGGCCACGCAAATATCCTGAGAGAATCTGATTCAATACAGCAAAAAAAACAACCCTCTGATAGCACACTCCTAGTTATCACCTACCACCTAACTCTGGAACCCATACAAGGTATCAGTAAACAATTACCCAAACCCAAACTCATGGGGACCACACACTGAAAGAAATCATTCCTGAACCTCCTTTTCTGGCCTTCAAACAATTCCCCCACCTCACCACACACATCATCAGAAGCAAGCTCCCCACAGACCAGGACACAACACCACAAAATGGCACCAGACCCTGCCAGAAAAACAGATGCAAAACCATGTTGACAAATCTTAACTGCTACAATGATCAAAACCCTGCCACCTGCCCCCGCAACACACCTTTCAAGCTCTAACATCCAAGCCAAAGCCAGAGCAACTTAGCTTCACAGGGCCTCCTGGGGCATGGGGCCCTGGGCAATTGCCCTGCTTGCCTCCCCATAATGCCAGCCACTTTTGTCAGAATAACTTATGCCGCTATGGGGTGTGAAAAAAAATTATCCCCCCAGTCAACGTAAGTTACAACAATAGAAGTGCCAGTGTGGACAGCGCTATGTTGGTGGGAGAGCTTCTCCTGCCAACATAGCTATCACCACTCATTGGGGATGGTTTAATTATGTCGATGGGTGAGCTCTGTCCTGTAGTAGAGCGACTACATGAGAGATCTTACAGCTGCATCAGTACAGCTGTGTCACTGTAAGCTCGCTAGTGTAGACATGGCCTCAATGCGGAGAAAAAATGGTTACTGTCACACTGCTTTACTTCTAAAGTTTTTTGAGATTTGGGTTATTTTAATGTAGAAAATATTTTTAAATTTCTGCATCCATTCAAACCAATTCTGAACTATTATTTCATGGCTTGCATTCTGAAGTCACTGTAATCAGAAGTTTTTGATATGAATAAAGAAGAACAAAGATCAAGTCTTTTTCTGGCTGTTTTTGTTTGCTTCTTATATACATAAAGGAAGAAAAATAATGGATTGAGCAGAGGAGATAGAATGAAAAAAAACCTGCTCTTTGATTAATGATAAATGTGGAGTCATAGAATCATAGAATATCAGGGTTGGAAGGGACTTCAGGAGGTCATCTAGTCCAACCCCCTGCTCAAAGCAGGACCAATCCCCAAATAAATCATCCCAGCGTGAGCTTTGTCAAGCCTGACCTTAAAAACCTCTAAGGAAGGAGATTCCATCACCTCCCTAGGTAACCCATTCCAGTGCTTCACCACTCTCTGAGTGAAAAAGCTTTTCCTAATATCCAATCTAAACTTCCCCCACTGCAACTTCAGACCATTGCTCCTTGTTCTGTCTTCCGGTACCACCGAGAACAGTCTAGATCCATCCTCTTTGGAACCCCCTTTCAGGTAGTTGAAAGCAGCTATCAAATCCCCCCTCATTCTTCTCTTCTGCACAACAAATAATCCCAGTTTCCTCAGCCTCTCCTCATAAGTCATGTGCTCCAGACCCCTAATCATTGTTGTTGCCCTCCACTGGACTCTTTCCAATTTTTCCACATCCTTCTTGTAGTGTGGGGCCCAAAACTGGACACAGTACTCCAGATCAGGCCTCACCAATTGCAAATAGAGGGGAATGATCACATCCCTTGATCTGCTGGCAGTACTCCTATTTATACAGCCTAAAATGCCATTAGCCTTCTTGGCAACAAGGGCAAACTGTTGACTAATAGCCAGCTTCTCATCCATTGTAACCCCTAGGTCCTTTTCTGCAGAACTGCTGCCTAGCCACTCAGTCCCTAGTCTGTAGCAGTGCATGGGATACATGGCTGAGGAACACGAAACATGGATTGATGTGATCATCAAAACTTGTAAATGGAAAAGAGCACTAAATAAACTTTAGCGTATTGGGGATATTAAGGGATTGGGATGGATGGGAAAACAAATTAAAACATTTACCCATATAACATAGTGCCAAAATCTTTTAGCTCTGTGAAGTTAGGAGTATGTCATGCATTTGAGGATGACATCATAGTCTCTATGCCAAACTTTTGCTCTCCTAATGTTATGTTATCCTCCCAAAATCTGAACATCTTCCATGTTTATGAGGGTGTGTCTCCAAAAGGTGATGGAATTTGGAGACAGTTATTTTTAAAAATGGTTTTATTGCAGAAATAAAACATTCCCATGGCAGAGTCTGAAATAAAGCTTTGTTGCCAGTTTGGGTTATGTTCCTGCAAGATGCCAGGCATCATCAGGTAAGTACCATATGAAGCCTCAAAAGATGCTTTGCACCATAGAATATCAGGGCTGGAAGGAACCTCAGAAGGTCATCTAGTCCAACCCCCTGCTCAAAGCAGGACCAATCCCCAGACAGACTTTTGCCCCAGATCCCTAAATGGCCCCCTCAAGGATTGAACTCACAACCGTGGGTTTAGCAGGCCAATGCTCAAACCACTGAGCTATCCCATGCAGAGTTAAGCCTGTAATGAGTATAAATTATAAATGGTGAAGAAGTTGAACAATAATAGATAATGGATCAAATATAATGAGTTATATTGGGAAGCTGGATAATTATATCAAATCTAAGTTTTCACATCTACATTTGACACACGGAAGAGAAATAAACTTATTACCTGAGCAAGTTACTGACCATTCAGTCAGCAACCTTATGAAGACTCAAAAAAAAGTTCAAAGAAACCAGAACTAGTCAGCAGTGACAGCAAGGAAAAGTTTCTCAACTGAATGGCAATCATATTATTACAGTTCGGTTCCTGTACCTCACCAGATATAAAGGTAATATAGAAATATAGTAACAGGGCTACATGATTTAAAACAACAACTGATTTTCAGTTAAGTTAGGGATTCACACACACAGTCTAGCATCAAGGGAGATCATGTGGATTTGTGATACTCACTTTGGGTTCAAAAATAATCATGTGGAAATGTCATGATCAGGTATACCTATCACACTACTGGCAGACATGCCAAATATCAAAAATGCTGCAACCTCTACTGCAAAACAGCTGCACTATATATATGCAAGTACTGTGTGTCCTATATTGCTGAGCTACATTTAGCTGGGATTGTAAAAGAGAATAAAGGACTGACAGGCAGATGTTAGTAAGGAATGAACTGGAACATTGCTCGTCATGCGATAGCCAAGAAAACTACTCACACAGGCTGGTGGAAATCAAAGACCAGATGTTTACCCTAACTTGTTCTACAAACACAGAACACACAGTATGTAACATTCAAAATCTTTCCCGGTCTGATATTTGTAGTTATTAACTAAAGAATTAAGAAAAAATAACACAACGATCATCTCAAACCTTCTCCCCAGGCTTGGCTTTTCTAGCTTTCCTCCCCTTCAGGACTGCTCAGCCCAAACCCTAGATACTCTCTTCCCCAGAGAACTACTCTTCCCCCACTCTTTATATCCAATCACCTGCCTCAGGGAGTTGCTAGAACCACTTCAACTTTTCCCAGAAGGATCAATACCTGCCAACAGGGAGGGGTGTTTCAGGCAAACACAGCCAGCCTGTTACTATGTCACACTGACTGTGGCTACCACAACTACATACAATTGGCCACCAAAATTATCAACTTATAGACTCAGAACTTCAAAAGAACAGAACAGCAGAATTTGGCTTTGATGAATATGGCTGTTGAAAATAATATTTTTTCTCTAATAAAATAGGATTCTAAATTCAAACAGACTTGTTGGCATCACGGCATAGTTCTCTACATCAAGATAGGACATTTGCTGGGTAATTTAAAATAGCAAATCCTCTTTAATAACAGGAAATGTCTTTGTAATGTGTTTGTTTCCATATCTGTTTAGACAGTTTATTATTTACTAAATATCGCACATGAAAGGAGAAAATCAATATTTTCAAAACTAATTTACCACAGATCTTGAAAGAAGACCAGTTTTTGAAGCAAACAACTCCAATCATTTTCAAAAGCCCTGAGGTAAGTACCATATATAATTTCACCCTCAAGGATCATGTGAAAATATTTCCACAAGTCAGTATCAATTTAAGGAAATAAAAACTTTGCTAATTGTTTACACTGCAAAATTAGAAATATTATCTTAAAGCATGAATTATTTTTGCAGTGATCATCACTTTGTCAAAGAAAGATCAGCATGAGTTGCAAACCATGCTTGGCCTATTAAAAATTCTATTCATTTTAATTTTCCTTTGTTTCAGAATCACCACTAGTTATCTCAATTTCTTCCTACCAGTACAGAAGAGTTCTGAGCCCTGCTGTTATGCCTGTTTGTCATATGATGTTACCATCAAGGAGAGAGAGCTGAATGTGAGAAGAAGCCCCCATGATGACTCCTGCAGAAATCTGCCATTTGCGTGGGTAAAAAAAGGTGTTAGGGGATGCCCACATACCCCCCAGAGACATTTTCCAGCTAGGAGTCTAGGAATAAGAGATGAGAAATAGAGAGAAACCAGGAAGTGAAGACACATGAAAATAAACAATTTTTAAAAAATGTTTGAAAAATTTTGGGTCGTTTGAAAAAAAAGTTTTATTTACTGCTGGTTCTTATCTGATCCAGTGCATTCATCCCTCTTAAACATGTGATACTAAAAATACAGTACTAATGGCTACTGTTTCCTGTGGTGGCAGTTAGTCCGTGTCTCTCACCTTAATTTAATCCTTATTACTAACACACTCTTTTTTGCTTTCATGGACCTATGGTAATTCATAGATTAAATTTTAGGTTTATTTTGTTTGCTTGACCAAGTGAATGCCTTTCTTTCAATGGCTTCCTGCAAGTTTGACTCTGAAGAGTCATCAAACGTAATAAGTCCTTGGGCCTGATTCTTCACTGCCTTGCTCCTTGTGTAGTCATTTACACTTGAGTAAAATGGGTATAAGAGTTTACCAAATCAGAATGGCAACAATTTTACACGCATTTTACACAGGTGTAAATGACTGTACCAAGTGCAAGATAATAGAAATTAGGCATTTCCGATCTGACAGTGCTTTCAATGAATGCAATTAAAAAAGGGAACCTCTGTCACTCAGAGAGAGAGAGAGAGAGAGAGAGAGAGAGAGAGAGAGAGAGAGAGAGAGAGAGAGAGAGAGAGAGAGAGAGAGAGAGAGACAATGTTATATCATTACTTGAATGAACTTTCAAAACTCCCTTACTTTTCCTTTGCCAGTAGCTGGGTCTCATAGGTAGCCACCTTAGGTTCCACTCCAGCAGGTTTTTGTATCCTTTGTCTCCGTTTTCTGTTTGGTGCCATATCAGTGACATCGGGGCTGCTGAGAAGGGAATCCTTCCTTGATGGAGCTGCCAAAGTGAAAGCAAAAAGACCAAAGGTTGACAAGATGCCCCAAAAGACAATGTTATATAATAATTTCCCAGTTCTACATCTTTTCTGCGAATCTCTCTTTGCTGGTAGCATATGCTTAGATGCCATGTTAATGGGAGCCATATAATAACCTAGACTGACACCTACAAAGATGTTAGCAAAGGACTGGGAGTCAAGACTTACGCATTCTAATCCTGACTCTGCCACTTACTTGCTGTGTGGCTTTAGGCAAGATATTTAACTTCTCTGTCTCAGCATCCCCATCTGTAAAACGGGATAACAATACACATCTAGCTCACAAGGGGGTTCTAAAGATTAATTGGCTACTAGGCTCAACCTTTGAGAGGAGCTCCTTTGCTGACCACGGTCAAGAAGGAACTGACTGGAGCTTTCAGAAAGCAGCATTTCTGCTCAACAGAATTTGATGTGCAATGGCTGATATTGAGCCTGGGTTACATGCCATCCTGCTACCTCTGCCTTCAAGGGTCAAAACCCGTAAGAATTAAGGGAGTTCTGCTAATACTGCAGTAAGGAGCAAAGACCCAGACTGAGAATCATGCATAATAGTGTCCTTAGAGAAATAGATCTTACAACCTCAACAGCAGAAACACACATATGGGGCCAATTCTTGGCCCATGCATCATTGTGGAGATGCAGCATAAACTAGGGCATCACACTTGACCCAGAATTTATATTAGAAAACCCCTTCAATTCCTAAAGGATTCATAGAGTTTAAGGCCAGAAAGACCATTAGGTTGTGTCATCTGATCACCTAAACACAGGCTATAGAATGTCACCCAGTTATTGAATCCACTCAAGCTAAAGCTAAAGACAGGCAATTCCGGGCCTCAAGACCAGGGCCATCTCTAGGGAGGTGCAAGGCCCGGGGCGGAAGTGACCAATTCGTAACTTCCAGGATCATCCCATCACTTCCAGGACCACAGTCCAATAATACAGCATTCCAATAATTTTTGTTTCTGCCTTTTCTGAGCCCTTTCCCATTTTATAACATTATTTTAAAACGTGGGCACCAGAACCAGATGCAGTATTCAACTGTTAGTCTCAACAATGCTCTGTACAAAGTAAAATCATCTCCCTATTCCTGTTCACTTCTCTTGTTTATATCTCTGAATTAGCCCTGGCCACGGAATCAAACTGAGAGCTCATTTCAACAAAAAATTTTATTAAATTTTTTTGGAACAATTAAAAAAAAATTTACTTTGTTTTGACTTAATTATTGTTCATTCATTTTAGGTCAAATACATAAGGTGATTCCTCCCTCTGCTCCAACAGCTATCTGATTATTTAAGGTACGTATGCGAAGACTCACCTCTTTGGGTGGTATTATTATATTACTATAATATTAATTATATTATCACCTCCATAGGTGGTATTATATTATATTATTATTATCCAATGTGCCTACATTTTTCTGAAAGCCTTCAACAGTCTGCAGCACACTTTTATTTAACATGCATATTTTTAATTGTAAAAGCTTTAATCATCTTTAATTTTTAAGATAACACTATCCAGAACAGTATGGTTTTCAAGTGAAATGCACCAAATAACAAGGTGGTGACTGAGAGCAGTGATGCTAAGGTAACTTTCCCTGGCTCTTATCCCCCCTGATCATCTTCAGAAGAATTCATTTCTGTGTGGATGAAAGATGTGATTGAGAATGAACACTGGAGATTTTTACATGAAATTACACAATTTTTCTCACTTCTTCATGGTGTGAACCTTTCTTCAAAAAAACCAACACACAAACGAAGGAAACAGGAGTATGGTTTTTACTCCCTTTACTAATCTTGCAACTGACATGTCATACAATTTCTTTCATTACTGCTCTCAAAACTATGATGCTGATTCAGTATAGCACTTAAGCACATACTTACATTCAAGTACATGAGTAGTCTTATTGAAGCCAAAGGAACTACTCACATGCTTAAAATTAAACACGTGCTGAAGTGTTTTGCTGAATCAGGAACTAAAAGTTGAAAACAATGTGTATTTTATTTAATTAAAAGCGACTCACAGGCCTTGCCTAGTTATGAAGCTAATGTGCTAACTACCACATTTTCTAAGTCTCGTATAGACAAGGCACACTGTCTTTAACACATGCTAAACTGTTTGAGCTAAAACCAATGCTGTGCCACTCCTCATGCTTTAACTTCAGTAATTTAGCACACATATTAAAGGCAATGTGCCTCCTTTATACTAGACTTTGAAAACCTGTTAGCTAGCATAACAACCTCACATCTTAAATCTTAGTCATGACGAGGCCCTAGAAATTAACCCTAATAGTAAAATGGCAATAAAGCAACAGTAGCATTATTACTATTTACCGATAGTGTGTTCAGAACACCCATATGAATCCCATCAAGTCCCTCCCAACCTCAGCTGTTAAAATTATCTCCTTTGTTTACCAAAGTGTATAAATAACAATAAAACAGAATACCAGCAAGACCTGCACATATAGCAACAAACTGGAATCAGAGTAAGCTTATTCCTTTAATCCTTATATTCTCTGCTGCTATTCCTCTCCCACATTATTTACTCTTTTATTCATATCCAATATTGCATTGGGTTAGGGGCCATAGCTTTGTGTATGCATTTTGTTATTAATTCTGGACACTTTTGATGTTGTATAAAGAGTGCACCTCTGTGTTTCCATCTGTGTAACATATAACAGTGAATGGTAAACATGCGTTCATGCTAAATGTTGCTGAACGTTTACAGGCAGATCCTGCTTAACCTTACACAGAAGTCTTGCTGAAGTTTATGTGAGTAAAGTGAACATAAAATGCACCCATTGCTAGCAGCATATTACATCTGCATTTAATTTCAGATTGACAGTAGACCATAGTACTTGTAACTGAATGCAACTGGCACAGACGTTTAAAATTATCTCATTAAAAGAAAATTCGATTTGAATGACATATTGAAGCCAAGAAGAGGAAATATTCACCTAATCAATTAATCTGAACATCACACAATGAACAGAAATTCCTCTTCTCATTCAATTTCATGACACGAGGAAAAATATTTCCAATTCAGATGGCACAGAAAATTATCTTATGATAAGTAAAAATATATCTGATATTACACAGAAGTATGTTTTTAAGCCAAAAATGGACACCTTCAGGTTAGAAACATTAACTGAAAAGCTGTAGTATGTTTTGAAGCTCAAAGAATCAACTATCACACCAAAGTCTTCATAATGCATACTACTAATGCATACTACAGCTGTTCAGAAACGAATTACATTCAGGCATATGAAATTGTGATTTTTGGCTAAGGGTCAAGCAAAGCACAAGCAGATACATATCTGTTTAGTCCTTGAGAAAAGTTTATGTGGCACAATTGGACTTGGTCTTGAATCTAAAACTAGCTTTCTGGAGATTTCTCAAACTCAACGTTTCCCTTGCGCATTCAGCACAATTGTACCATTGTAATTAATGGGTTCTTTGAGATCTCTTCGAATGTTACTTCTCAGTCTTCAAAATTTTTTATTACAGATGTGGATGAGCATTGCTAGCATTTTGCTAACAGGCACAATTTTGAGCACAGAAAGGATTAATATTTATGAAGAAAATTGCCCAGTTCATCCTGAAAAACAGCTTGTGTAAACTTAAAAAAAAATAAAATCCTGATATGCTAGATGCAGCCGATACGTCAATTGCTGCAAGTGACACAACTGATTAGAGATCAGGAACATAAAACCTAGTTCAAGCGATAAGGTAATTTATGTGTAAATAAGATTAAAGATTTTATCAAATATAAACCCATGCACTGCTAATTGTACCCCTTTGTAAGAGAACTATCACTGTGTTGTTTTTGTATACAAGCACAACATCCACAGTCAAAAAAGGACACTGTAAAACAGAACTTAAGGTGAAATCCTGCAGAACCCTCCCTGCAGTTCTGTTGTATGCATGGGCTGGGAAGCAGAAAGGCTACAGAGTAGGGATTTGGCAAGCCTCTCTGTGACATGGATCCAAATTCCACAGTGCAGTGGGGCATGGTGGGTGGGCCAGGAAAAGGCTAAGGCCTAGTCAATAGTTCTATGAACTACATGGATGCAATGGTCACAAAATCCAAGATGGGATGGGTGTCACCTGAGCTGACCAGGGGGCTCTATAAAAAGTCAGTCAGCTGGAATGGGTACATCTGATACTGCAATGAAGTACAAGATGGTCTGTAACCTCAGGATGGAAAAAGGTTGAAAACTTGTAGCATGTTTAAATTAATAAACATATATTTATTATGCCACATAGGAGCCACAGTTAGGCTGCACAGATGTCCCAACTTTCAGACAAGGGAAGGATTCTATTTCCTTAACAGCTATGCTAGTTCCCTGTGCAAAGTCTATTTTGGGGGGCTGCAAGTGGTGTGCATGAACTTCTCCCCTACTTACAAGTATATTCAAGCCTCTTAATTTGTTCCTGTGGCAGTGTGATACACAGCCGTGGTGCTATATGCTGCCTTGTACTATTTACCTCTGTAGTGTTTCTGAAAACTGTCTGCATGAAAGGCAGTATACAAAATAAAACTATAATGTATTGTAATCTAGGTGTTGGTATGTAAGTATCGAGTGCTCTCAATTTTTTTCATAATTCCTCAGTCCTGTACTGCTACAAGTAGATTTCGAAACTGGATCAATGTTTATTTAAATGAAGTGAACAGCCATGGATACATGTATGTATCAGTGGTTGTGTGTATGCCCATATCTTTAATGCGGAAGGCCTTAAGTTTGCATGTGTTTGTGGAGAGGAATGTAAATTAGAAAACTGTAATAGAATTGCAAAAGAGAAAGATGGCTATTTTCCCTTCTTTCAAGTAAACTTAGCCTGGCAATGATGATAAAATACGAAGTGAATGGCAGCATTCACACATGTTTCTAAAATCAGAATTGGGCCTTTATAAACATTATTTACCAGGGTGGATTTGATTTAAATCAGGATTTAAATCACTAGTCAGGAAGACTTGATTTAATCATGGATTTCAACATAAAAGAGCTTTCTTGTTGGTTGTTATAATCTTATTCTTCACAACTCAGAGATAGATGTAGGTTTCATTTTTAAGTGATTTATTTTGAAAACTTTTCAGATTAGTTTTACAGCTATATCATAAAATGAATGATTGTCTGGTTATTTCATTTACCAAAGGCAATTGAAGCAGATATTTATGAAGTCAATGGGAGATGAAATATCTCCAATTCAACAGGTTAATCATTAATATTTGGAGGATTTTCTTGCCATTCTGTATTAGGAGGAGAAAATCACCAGGCAGACATTTAAATTGTTTTATTTAATTAAAACAATGTTACATATTCTGGATTTTTCTTCTTCAACAGCAAACATATTTTAACAAAACAAGCATATGAATTTTTGAATTTAGTTAAACATTCAAGTTTTTTAAAGTCAGGTTGTTTTTGTTAAAATTATTTTTAACTAAAATAGTTAAATAAGTATTTAAAAAAACCAAAAAATTAAATCAACTATGTCAGCCAGGTCAACAAGAAAAACTTGGCTTCTGAAGCTAACTGAGTCATCTTCACCTTCATTTTCCTATTTGTTCATAATCTTGATAAGAAAAACAAGCTCTCTCACTTTTTCAGGTCCCAAATGATTTCTCAATTTGGAATGAGTTGGTCCAAAGGAAGAAAATATTCTTTCTACCCTGGCTGAAGAGGCTACTGCTGTTAAAAGTGAGATTATCACTTCAACAGTCTCTCAATCCAAGTGCTTAAGTGATTTCCACCAGTTCACTGGTGTGATTTTCTTTAAAACATCATCAGCACACATATTTCTTGAATGGTTCTTATGCCCAAACTGGGTCTCTTTTACGGCCTGCTGCCATTATAGGTTTTCCCATCTATGGCCTGCTGCCATTATAGGTTTTCCCATCTAGTGAGAAAATGGTGTGGTAGATCTCAAATCAATGAAGGCTACACTCAGAAAGACCTCAAGACTTCTGGAATATGCTGCTCAAACAGTTTTACTTTTGTTTCTACTGCCTGTCCCACCCTTCTCACATTTGTCTCCAGACTTCTTCTCCTTGTCCAGATCTATTCCGCCCCAACAATCTTCTATTCATTGAACTTTTTGAAACTTTGCACTTTTAGAGAGATGTAAGGGACTGACCTTGTGTACACAAATTTGCAGAGGGACAGTAGGGCTGAGGTCTATTATTTCTCACTTCTATAAAATATTTATTTATTTATTTATTTATTTATTTTTGCTGTTAACAAGCATGTTATCTCTGGAGACACAAATCCATAGTTTGAGAACTGCAAAACTAAGCATCTCTGATGGTATCTTTTAGACTGAGCACTGAGTCCCATTGGGTAGATAGAAAGATTAACCTAAATAATCTATACAGAAGCCCCTGGAACCCCATAAGATTGGGTCCCTAATCCATGAACTATTGGAACTTATTTACAAAACTTTTCTTAAACATTACACGAATATATTGTCTCCTACTATAGCATTAGCATTTATAATCCCTATTCCAGGATGAGATATCTTTGAGCTATAATGTATCTTAATTAAAACTATCTTTAGATAGGTTTTTTTCTCAAAAAGCGTTTTATCAAAAAAATCAGATTTAAATAAAAAAATCAGATTTTTTTCAGATCACTGATTTTTATCCACCCTGTTATTTACACACTGCTATAGCCTATGTGGAGTCATTAGCCCTTTTGAGATGGCAGAATACCAACATCTTTCTTGCTGTAAAAATATATTTACTAAAATGAATAAGGGGTAAATTTACCAGTAGTACAAAAATTGATTTATATTATATAGATATATATGAAGGGACTGTTGACCCCTTACTAAAACTTCATGTTTTTTTTATTAGCTCTCTCCCCAGCCCAGGAGAAAGGGGAAGGGCTTAAGAGGAGTCAGGACTCTGGGACTGACAGGGCCTCTGGCCAATCAGAGAGCTGCAGACTAGGGAACTTTAGGAAGTTGCCAACACCCCAAAACTTGTCCCCTACTCTTATTTCTTACCCCATTACATTTTGGCAGCATGAACAGGATAGGGCTGGATCCTCAATTAGTCTGCAGAGAAGCGTAAGTTTTGGCTAGTTGCTCAATATCAATGAGGAGTGGTGCCATGAGTGAAGACCGTATGTGAACAGTCAAAAAAGCTCCAGAAAAGCTGGAAGAGCAGGAGTCCATGTACCAAGAGCAGGCCCGGTTCTTGCTGCAGGCCTGAGAGGAGGAGAGAGATGCCATTCCCTGGCCAGAACTGTTGTTGAGAAGCAGTTTATACAGACAGCTATATTGTATATACCTCAACACCTTCCAGTCCCCGTTTTCACCGGACATCCCAACAAACCAGGAGATGTCAAAGTGGAAGGGTGGGTGGCTGACACCAAAGATGTCATGAGGATTTTGCAAGTCACAGCAGAGGATCAGGTCGAGTTAGTCAAGCAATATATTTCGGGGCAAGCACACAGTACTATCAAAGTTGTATCTCCAGCAAGGAGAACAAAATCCAAAAAATATTTCTGTGGTTGACACAGGTTTATGTGGACATGAGGCTGAAGGAGTTTTATGAGCAAAAGCAAGGTCCTGGCAAGTCTCCTGGGCATTCACCTATGACTTAAAAGAGAGGATGAGTATGGCTGAGCGAAGAGAGCCAACCACTGTTCCACAACCAGAGGTCTTACTAAAGGAGCAGCTTCTATGATAGCCTCTTAAGAAAGAAGATGTAGCAGAAAAATAAAGAAAATCTGGATTTAACGTACGCATGACTGATGCAAGTCATTATCATAGACTTTATGGTCAGAAGGGACCATCATGATATCTAGCCTGACCTCCTGCACATTTCAGACCACAGAATCTCACCCACTCACTCCTGTAATAGACCCCATAACCTCTGGCTGAGTTACTGAAGTCCTCAAATAATGGTCTAAAGACTTCAAGTCACAGATAATTCACCATTTACACTAGTTTAAACCTGCAAGCAACCTGTGCCCCATGCTGCAGAGGAAGGTGAAACCCCCCCGGGTCTCTGCCAAACTGACCCAGGGGAAAATCCCTTCCTGACTCCAAATATGGTGATCAGTTAGACCCTGAGCATGTGTGCAAGACCGATCAGACAGCTATTAGGAAAAACTCTTTCCAAGGTAATTCAGAGCCTTCTCCATCTAGTGTCCGGTCTCTGGCCATTGGAGATTTTTGATACTGGCAGTCGCCAATGGGCCACATGTCACTGTAGGCAGTCCCATCATACCATCCCCTCCACGAAGTTATCCAGATGAGCCTTGAAGCCAGTTAGGTTTTTTTTACCACCACTGATCCCCTTGAAAGGCTATTCTAGAACTTGACGCCTCTGATGGTTAGAAACCTTTGTCTAATTTTGAGCTGTTAATGGCCAGTTTATATCAGTTTGTTCTTGTATCCACATTGGTGCTTAACTTAAATAATTCCTCCCTCTCCCTCGTATTTATTCCTCTGATGTATTTATAGAAAACAATCATATCTTCCCTCAACTGTTTTTTGGTAAGGCTAAATAAGCCAAACTCCTCTCATAAGGTAGTTTTATATTTCTCAGATCATCCTACTATCTCTTCTCTGCACCTGTACCAGTTTTAATTCATTTTTCTTAAACATGGTAGACCAGAATTGCACACAGTATTCCAGATGAGGTCTCACCTGTGCCTAGTATAATGGTATTAACACTTCCCTATCCCTACTGAAAATACTTCGTCTGATGCATCCTAGGACTGCATTAGTCTTTTTTATGGCACAACACTTTGACAGTTTATAGTCATCCTGTGATCAACCCCTACACCCAGGTCTTTCTTCTACTCTGTCACTTCCAACTGACAAGCCCCCAGCTTATAGGAAAATTCTTCTTATTAGTCCCTAAATGCATGACCTTGCACTTTGCACTATTACATTTCATCCCATTTCTATTACTCTATTGTGAAATGGGTGGACGAGGAAGCAGTTGTGCCTAGCCCCAGCAGCTAAAATTGCGCTAGAACCCTGGTTCTCTCCACCAACTCCAAAAGTGGCCAGAAAGGTCTAAGTCTGGAGAATTTGAATGAGGTTGTTCAGCTCCTTGCTACACAACAGAAGCAATTAGTCCAACTCGTCACAGCACAGAGCAGTAGGACAGCGAAGTCAAAGGAGACAGCTCCCATGTCAAAGTGATAGAGTGATACATGGATGAACAAGGAAGGTACCTTTGTTATTTCTGTGAGGAGCCAGGAGCCCTGGAGTGTCCAGGCAAAGGTCTTCAAGGGGAGGCTCCCTCCAAACACTCCTCTGTCTAAAATAACACAACCCACCATGGGAGGTCAAGATGGCTGCTGTAGGGCAAGAAACTTTATTGGAGAATGACCCTGACAAAGAGTTTAAGGACATGATGTTTGGCAACTGTCTGGTCATGGAACTACAAGATAAATGTGGAGTTCCTTCTCTTTATTAATTGGGCACTGGTTCCATCATGAGCCAGGCTCATTTCAACCAACACTTTTGGGATCGTATGCACTAGATCAAGGATATGGGTTTTGTACGGTTGACAGCAGCTAACAGACTAGGAATCCTGGTGCTTGGATGCCTTGATGTGACAATCAGACTGTTGGGACAGGTTTTGCAAAATAACAGTGAATTTGTCATCAAGGATGCAGTTGTGAAAAGCACAGGCAAATGTAAGGGGACTGTTGGCCCCTTAGTAAAACTTTATGGGTTTTGTTGTTTTTTTTTTTGGTTGGCCCTTGTCATAAACAGATAGCTAAGGGTTAATGTTCTTTTACCTGTAAAGGGGTAACACCAGTAACCTGAAACACCTGACCAGAGGACCAATCAGGAAACAAGACTTCTTCAAATCTGGGTGGAGGGAAGTTTGTGTGTGAGTTCTTTGTTCTTTGTCTTGTGTCTGACCCTCTCGGCTCTGAGAGCGATCTTTCTGTCTCCTGGCTTTCTAATCTTCTGTTTCCAAGTTGTAAGTACAAAAATAGTAAGACAATAAGGTTTATATTGTTTTCTTTTGTATTTACATGTGTGTAGTTGCTGGAATGTTTTGAATTGTATTCTTTTTGAATAAGGCTGTTTATCTTTTACCCTGTATTTGTCACCTTAATACAGAGAGACCATTTTTATGTCCTTTTCTTTCTTTTTTATATAAAGCTTTCTTTTTAAGACTTGTTGGAGTTTTTTCTTTAGTGGGGACTCCAGGGAATTGAGTCTGCAGCTCACCAGGGAATTGGTGGGAGGAAGAAGTCGGGGGGGAAATCTCTTTGTGTTAGATTTACTAACCTGACTTTGCATACCCTCTGGGTGAGGGGGGAAGTACTTGTGTTTCCAGGACTGGAAACAGGGAGGGTGGAGTCCCTCTGTTTAGATTCACGGAGCTTGCTTCTGTATATCTCTCCAGGAACCCAGGGAGGGAACACCCGGAGGGGGGAAGGGAAATGGTTTATTCCCCTTTGTTGTGAGACTCAAGGAATCTGAGTCTGGGGGCCCCCCAGGGAAGGTTTTGGGGAGACCACAGTGCGCCAGGCACTGTATAGATTCCTGGCTGGTGGCAGCTTTACCAGGTCCAAGCTGGTAACTAAGCTTGGAGATTTTCATGCTAACACCCATATTTTGGACGCTAAGGTCCAGATCTGGGAAAAATGTTATGACAGCCCTCTCCTCATACCAGGAGAAAGGGGAAGAACCAAAGAGGAGTCAGGATCCTGGGATTGCCACAGCCTCTGGCCAATCAATGAGCTCCTGACCAGGGCCTTTGGGAAGCAGTAACCACCACCCCAAGTCAATCTAATTGATCAAGCAGCCAGGCCAAATAGGAAGCCCTGGTTCAGGTCCTGGCCTATGTGTGTGCTGGGGTAAGAAGAGACAGAGAAGCACCGAGGTGGGGTGAGGTGATTTGAAAGCTCACTCACCATAGTCTCCAGTGTTCAGGCTCAGTCCTGGGGTCTCATGAGTAGTTGCAATGTCCCTCAAGAGGGATGGTAAATTGGGTTGCAGCCTTAAACCCAATCCCAGAGTGTTCTGGGGACCCAGTAGGCAAGACCCTGCTGGTGTAGCCTCAGTAGATAGATATGGGGAAGGAAGTCCCCTGGAGATACTAGTGTCTCACTCTTGCCCACAGACAGGGAACCACACCTCCTAGCCTGTACCTCTGGGTAACACCAGGGGCAGTGACAGATGGATTACTTCTCATCTCACCAAGAATACTTAGAATAAGATCCCATTTTACAATACCCCCTGTTCCTAACCCAGTTACACACACACATAAAATTTATAAAATATGTTTATATATACATTAAAAAACAATAAAAATTGAATGCCACAATGTAATCTGTACCATAGTTCCACTTTAAAATGTTTATTCTCTCTCACTGACTTTTGAATTACATTTGTTTAATTTACAAAGAAAAAAATAGATTTTTTTTTAAATTTCCAGCCCTTTAACTCAGCTTTGCATCTGAATATCAGATATAATTATTTGCACATCATCACCTATAATGAAAATTCTACAATTGGAACTTAGTTAACAACTCTGTTGATGTTGCATGAGCCATAGCAGAACACAGCTCCCTCTCTCCCATTCTGCATTGGCTCAGTGGCGTTAACAGGAGTAATAAGTAGTAAAGACTTAGCTAGGCCACAAAAATGAGTAAATATTACTTGGAATACACACTGTGAGCAGATCTTTTGAGTAAGAATGTTCCAAATTTAAATACTCTATTTTCCTACCGTAACCACACTTCAAATGTGGAGGATGAGAAATCTCAATACCTGTATCTGTAGAAGTTGCTGTGCAAGCAACAATGAGTAACTTTTTGTGAGATCTGACCAGCAGAGAAAAATGATCACGGAGACATAATTCTATTTCCCTTAGTGCTTGCTAAAATGTGAAGCCTTAAGGAGTAACCAAAGACAATCACTTTGATGATTTCAGTTAATGCATTCATCTCCAAAACATCTGGTAAAGCTGCCACATGTGCTTATTTTTATACTTAAACAAACTGCCCCTTGTAGAAAATGTTTTAGAATATATATTTTAACAAGTATTTACAAATGGTCTAAGGCCAAATTTTGTTTTGATTTAAAGACCACTGACTTATGTGGGAAGGGGCATTGTGTAAATGAGCATAGCATATGGTCCCTATTGCTTATTGTTGATAAAAACAGTACTGTTGTAGATTAGAAAAGGTGTGTTGATTGCATGTGTGTATGTATATTTACTAATATACATATATCATCATCAAACATACATAGTCTACTGAGGACCACTGCACCAGCCAGAGTGACTACGGTTGATGGCATCATACCAGACATCATAAAGTGAAGTTCCCAGATCTGGCTTAATTCTGGAATTCACAAATCTCTGGGATGGCCATGGAGGTGATGCCAGGTAGGAAGAAGGCATTCTCCTCTTCTCACATTGATGGCCAATTTAAGAGCACAGTGTGCTGAGGTGTTTTTTTGTCCATCCTGGTGACATGGCCGAAGAGCATGCCACTTTTGAATGTAGTGAATGACTGGCAGAAGGCCAGATGTGTGTGAGACTATGGCATTTCGCACAAAGTTAAACCTCTTTATGCTCAGGATTTGGTACTGACAGGGCATATGGAAAGCCTCGATAAGATAGTCCAGGTTTCTGACCTACATGGAAATATGGGCAGTACACAGATTTGACAGGATTGTTTCAGCACAGAGACATACTTGTGTCCACAATCAAGACTCAGACTTCAGGATGGTGGAGGTGATATCTATTAGTCATTGGATAGCTGGTTTGCTGAAACTGAACTCTGTTCTCAGCCTCGTCAGATGAACTTGTCAACATTCTCCACCTGCCTGCACCTGGGGTCTGGTGGCCCAGCTCTAAGATTCTGGACCACTGAGACATTCAACCCTATAGTGTGGGTAGTACCTTGGAAACCTTGAGTGGCAGGGCTGAAATTCTCTGGCTTCTCCACAAACAAGGCAGCAGCATCAGTATAGCTTTGCTCAGTTGACGTCTTGACCATCCTTGTTTCCTTGTGTGAGTGGAAAGTCACAACATACAGTTGCTAGCTTGATAGAATGATCAGATATCTCTCTTGTAAAAATACCACAATCTAACAATAATTAATGCATTCCTGTTGCACACCTGAGATTCTGTAGAAATGTGTCGAAAGCCATGAATCAACATGCACACTCATGGTACTAGTGTGAGGATCATGCACCACATTTAGCTTTACATCTGGTACACCAGCTCCCTTCAGTCAGATCCAAAGTGCTGCCCTGTCAACTGAATCAAAAGTTGCTTTAATGTCCATATATGCTATGTGAAGTGGGCAGTTAAATTCTCAGTGCAGCTCAGCCAGAAGCCAGAGGGTAATGACAGGGCCCACTGTTGACCATTCAACAGTGAAATCTGATTGCTGTGGGTGATGATGTCCATTAAGGTCTGGCTGCATCTTGCAAAGCATAATGTAAGTGACGACATTGCCAGGGACCAAAAGTAGTAAGATCAGCCTACAGTAGCCAGACTTGGTATGAGATCATGTACCCTTATACAGGGATTCTATGATGCCATATTTCCATTCAGCTGGTACTCTACCATATTTCCCCACCAACAGATGTGGGCTGGTACGCACTAGTTCCAGGTCCAGCAGCATGTCCATTCCACAACATCTGGATGGGCTTTCATACTTCCTCAAGTCACAGAGGATCAGTGTTCATACCTGGGTCTACAGCTGTACAGTTTGCCAGGTCACATGGCTCTAGACAATCATCAACAGGTGTGTCGTTCAGCATGCTCTCATAATGTATTTTTCATATATAGAGAGGAAATCAGATATTTCTCGTGTAAAAGTACCACAATCTAACAATAATTAAATTTAGGGGATTAGTCCTCCTATTTACTAATACTTTAGTTCCATTCTAATCTAGTCAAACACCCTAATCAATAAAAACACTGGGAAGGAAAACATATGTAAATAACTATCATAATCATATAAGACAAATGGTCAATATGCAAAACAATCAAAAAGATAGGATAATTCTAAAGCTAATTGACAAGAACAGTTAATTCTGTGGAACAATTAAACTCATTCAGAGGATAACCAGATAAAATTTTGTTATCCCATGCTGGTTTTTGCTCCCGATGAGGCACTGTAAGATAGAACAAATTCTTGTCTGTCTACAAAAGGCAGGTGCTCTCTTTCTGCTGGGATATTTCTATGGGAAAACACTGAGCCGAAAGAGGTTTATATAGGACACAAGCACTTTACTTAAGAAAAGGTCAGCTTGGCTCTCCGAAGCACCCATTTTAGTGGTACCACAAAGTTTAAGAGAGAGTGCTACAAAACCTATTCAGATTTGGTACCTATTCTAAGCTCCTTAAATTCTCTTGCTCCTACCTTCTTTTGGATGATCCAAAGTAGTAAGAATTTATGAATGGTATTATGGAGACTGTTCAGAATATCATCAGATCTACACACTTCAATCTGCTAAATTTCTCTCAGAGTCTGGTTGTTGACTGATCAGAAGCTTCCAACTGAACTTGTTTCTGTTTAATCTAAACCAGCGGTTCTCAAACTGGGGGTCATATGGTTATGGGGGGGGTTGTGAGCTGTTAGCTTCCACCCCAAGCTCTTCTTTGCCTCCAACATTTATAATGGTGTTAAATATATTTAAATGTGTTTTTAATTTATAACGGGTTCACATTCAGAGGCTTACTATGTGAAAGGGGTCACTAGTACAAAAGTTTGAGAACCACTGATCTAAACAATGTCTCTTACTCTGTAAAGTTAGTTGACTGTTCTTTCTTCAATACTCCAGTGTCTTTCTACAATGAGAGACAGCTATTTAATTTAAAATAAATCCCTTGGATAATGTTTATTATATTCCGTTTGGGGAACTGTTGTTCAGGAAGTAAAATGACTGATGGCCTATTTGGTTCTGCCATTAATGCACTAAAAGCAGTGATTAAAGTAGATTGAAAGGGACAGAGAACTCTTTCTGCTATCATCCAAGGAGTGGGAGCTAGGGGCGAGAGCTGCTCCCCAAGCCAGGGAGAAAAGAGGTGGCTCTCCCTGTGGTTTTTGCAGAGGAAAAGGAGATGAACTCCTCCTTACATTAATGCTCCATTATAATATATAACTTAGTTAAATATATGACAGACATTGGTTTGTAGTCTCAGTCCAGTTCCTAATGGACCATTATAGTTGACAATAATTGGCACCTTTGTTGATAATCTCAGCGTGGAAGCTATTAAAGGAATAGGTATGGAAATTCATATATCTCTCACTGTTATAGGCAGTCCCTTGAAATTAGGGCTAGGGGGTATTAGCAAAGCAGTCTGGGAAAGTCTACCACTCTCCACACTATAGTTGTTCTGCAAATATAAGCACTTCAGCCAGAAATGCCATCAGTCTAGTACTTTTCATGACCAATAAATCCATAACATCATTCAATGGTCAAAAATAAAACAGATATTTGTGGCTCCTGAATATTCTCCAGTAAAAGTAGCAGAAAGAAGTCTCTATTTTTATTTTAGGAAAATAGTAAGTATCACAGTTCCTTCCTCTTGCCACATTCTCTGACATATTTCATTCTTTGTATAAACACATATGTACAGTATTGTAATACCCTGGGGTCTAAAGGAGGTTTGAGGCTGCTATATTATAAATTCTGTGTCAGTTAATTATTAACATTTATTTTTATAAGTAATATCGCCATGGAAAGAGCTTACTAAGACACACATTGAAACAGCTGCAGCAAAAAGTTTAGATTCATCTGTACAAACTGTATAAAATTGTATCCAGTTTAGTAAGGAAGTTTACATTTACACAGTAGTGGACTGTGTTACCATGGCATCATTGGTAATGTGTGCTGAGACATAAGTACTAGCCTCTCAAGTTTGCATAGGCAATATCTAGTCTTTTCTGAGGTCACCTTTTTTAAACAATTCTTTGTAGCGATGTAAAAATATTTGTATTATAATTAAAACAGCCCATCAAGCCATTGCCTTCAACTGCAGGGGAGGGAGATAACCTCAGGGTAAGACAGAAATTTGATTAAAATGTATTAAAATATTTTTTCCTCAGCATTTATTTATATAGTGATCGCTCAAGTGCTCATCTGCCTCCTTTGTGTTCTTCAAATTGTCTTGCCAGATAAACTGTTTGGTACCCAAATAAATATGGTGGTTGCGTGAATGGGAAAGAAGTCTTTTCATACATCAGTGGGGCTTCAGAAAGAACATAAACATGCCTTCACAAATAGCAGCAAAAGGTCCCTGAACCAGGCTTATATATTATATATAAACACAAACTGTCAAAGGAGCTCAGCACTTGAATCCTGGTACCCATGACTTGAAATCCATGTCCTGTTACAGTATCTCCCAGATACCCCTCTTTAAAAACAATGCACTGATAATGTGATATTTTCAGTGTCAACAATGCATGCTTCATTAGGTGAAATATTCTCTTTCAGTAATCCATAAGAATAATGGCTGTGGTTTTTTATTTTACTAATGCCATAATCCCAAGAAAATACACCTATTTTTAACATTTCCATGATTTGTAAATGTCTAAAAAGCAACCTTCAAAATCCTTATGTATGGCACATGAAGAAATGTCACAAAGTCCCTAGAAGTTAATACCTGCTTTACAATACAACAATGGAAGCTTTATAGTGTGTTCAAAATCCTTCATGACATGGGTCACAGGTAGAGGCTCCATTATGAAGCTGGTGAAAGCTAAAAAACGGTAATTTTTGTTATTTGAAACCTATTAACCATTAAAGCTGCTTTCCCTGGTTTATTATTTATAGCTGCTTGACAGAACGGTTAGTAATATTGGTGGCTCAAACATTCTTGTTTTGTTTCTTGACTAGCCAAAAGCAGTTCAATGAACAGTCAGACTGTTCAGCAGCAACATGCTCTGGGCTTTCAATGTTCTATTGAAAGTCAGATTTATTACCTGCAACCTTTTCCATCTCTGATTTATGAATAATTTCAATAATTTGCAATAATGCCAGGCTGGTGGCATTAGTTCACTTCATTGTGCTGTCATCCAGCACAGCAGCACATCCAAGTTCAGCAATGACTATGTATTATGAGGCCCTGATCTGAAAGAGGCTTAGATGAGCTCTGAGTGTGACTATTTGCTGCATCTTTCTCTGGAACCTATTGCTGTCTTATTTGGATCCTCCATGCCTACTAGGCTGGAGGTAAGAGGATTTATTAGTGGTTTCCTCAGGAGAAATTAAAGAAATTAATATGTATGACAAATAATCAAAAGAAAATTAGAGCTGTCCTAAAATGAAAAACAATCAAACATGGGAATAAAGGAAATGAAGCTTAAAAAAAAAAAGCTTTGGGAAATTTTCTAGGGTGCAATCATTCAATTTCATGTTGAGAAAACTTAGCTTAAGTTTCTACAGGTAATAGAAAAATAGGCAAATATTAGTGCTTAGAACTCATATTTATTATTGGCACCTTCCAATTTTTATGCCTTGAACTCTTCTGATAATGCTAGTTTATCTTTCCCAGCCCATCCTGGTGACCCTGCCCCTGACACTGTGAGTGTTGGGTTTCCAAAGATCACCTCGAGGGTTATTCTAAATGTCAGGTAGTATTTCTCATTATGTCTAACTTCCAGCTGTGTGGAGTCTGACTTCTGAAAAACAGTCTTAAAGAAGATCTTGCATACTGGTAATTGTATTAATTATTTACAGATTGAAGACCACTAATAGGTTAGTGTGTTGACCCTCTATGCAAGATGGTCATCACTACTGCTATTCAAGATAAGATGTGAAATCATGCTTCAAAACTGGACTTCTGAATTAATAATAAAGGAAAGCCTAAACAGTTCCTTGGAGAAATTATTAGAGTATTGTTAACCTAGAGTTGGAGTATTAACTCTATCCCAGAAGAATGCATTTAGAAAACGGGAAGCCTGAAGTGGGTAACTACTCCTTTGTCAGCTTCTTCGCTCAAAATCATTATAACCCTGTCAGTGAATACTAACAGAAACAAAAAGGATTTGTAAACAGTAAAGCCTTTTGATTCCTTTACTGGAATAAGTATTTGAACCCCCTTATACTTTAGTAGTCTTATCATTTTGTACCTTGGTTCCTGGAAACCTCTGTAACTGCCTATTAATTTTAAGACAGCGCTGGAAAACTGCTATTGAATTTTTTTCAATATACTATATTTCTCATTGGCCCTAAGATTGTGGGTAAGTCACAAAGCCTGAGTAAACAAGGGCCAGTTCAGGAATTCATTCTTCCCCACTTCTCTTGAAGTTGGAGCCGCGGTGCTGAGCACCCTTTCAGCTAGTCTGCTGATGCTTTTACCATTACAATCTATTGGCTATAGTAGCAGCCATGGCCTACTGACGATAGTGGACTTACATTCATGTAAAACCAATATGAGATCAGCATCAAACTCACAGTTTCCATGAGTTTCCAGAGTGTCCACAAATCTACTGGCTATGCTCTTGCCTGCCCACCCACAAAACTCCTCTCTGAACTCCCATGAAATTAGCCACCACAGACCTTGACTCCTCAGTGTACAGGGCACTGAAAAGTTCACCTGCATGGTCTCACTTCATTCTAGTGCCCTCATGGAGTGGATGCAAAGACAGACCACCGCACTTTGGGACATATGGAGTCTGGATACATCAAGGATATTTTTTAAAATTCTAGTGAAATTAATAAAACTGAATGCATTTAGGTTAATAAAAGGCATAGAAATCTGTCCAGACAAACCACATATGGTGATAAGAACATGCAGCTGTTTCACTTGGTCCAGATCTGTCAAAAACATGGATTTTGTCAGACAGTTCTAACTGACTTCATGGCAGAGGCTGAAAGCAACTTTGGCAAGCATATGGAGTCATGATCCTGGCATATGAAAATGGATAAAGTACTGAGCCATACTTATAACAATATTGTGTACTCTGTACTAAGCTACCCTCACAAATTTTGAATTACATTATAAATACCAAGTTTTCATGTAATCTTCTGGGCTTTTTTGAATTTTGAGCAAGTGTCCTTCTGGTACGTTGCAACAAAGACAGTAGGGTGTAATGGACACTGCACTGGACTAGAAGTCAGGAGACATGGGTTTTATTCCTGACTGTACTGATGACCTACTGTGTGACCTTGAGACAATCACTTCCCCTTTTTGTGCCTCACTTTCCTCAATTGTAAAATGGAGCTAATGATACTTATCTTTGTGAAGTACCTTGAGATTTAAGGATCCAAAGCACTAGGAGAGTCTGAGCCAAAGCATGTTAAAGTAACTGGTAGAGACTCCATTAGCCATATCAAGAGCTAGTTATTCTTATTGTAGGCACTGTTATAATAATTAGGCTTTATTAGACCTACTCCAGTTGCGAGCTCAATTGGTGGAAAGTTGGTAAAAGTGTATAAAACATTACAATAACCTATGGCAATGAATGTTGATGGAAAGCATATGAAAAGAAGCAGAAAGACTGGAGTAGTACAAAGAAAACAGAGGCTACTGATAGCACCCACAGTGCTAAGGTTGTAATTTAAAAACAAGATGAAACTAAAATCAGAAATGAATGGACCAAAATCGGTGTCAGAAATTAAACCTAACTGACGAACAAAATAATGAGGGAATAACCTATTCTGCCATCACCACCCCTTTTGGGTCCTTAAAGGAGGCACACTGGGGGTCAAAATGGCCAAATAAATTCCCGGGGGATTCTGTTGAGAAAAAGCTGACAGGCATCTGCTTTGCTCCTGAGTCTCAACAATGAAGGACAGAGTCTCTAGCATCATTATGACACCCAGACCTCAGTGCACAGTGGAGATGATTGACGATCACCAGTAAACTAGCAAAAACCCCAGGGTGATACATGCAAGAGCCAGCTTTGTCCTCTCTTGCCTTATGTGTTCCTTTCCATCTCTCATTATCTTCTCCCCACCCTACTCCAGCTTTTGACCTAACCCTGAGACCAGCTACATCACACAGCACTAGCACAATGAGATAAGATGGCCCATCCAGCTCTGCCCAGCCTTCGAAGGACTGCTGAAAGAGAGGAACCTGCCCATGCCTGTCAAATGAGCTCTCAGACTGAGTAAATCAGCCAGGGTCCAGAGCAACAGTTGCCATCACCAGCTTGCTAGCCCAGAGCATCTGTCCATGACTGACCACTTTGTATCCCGAAGACATACACAAGAAGCTGTATTTCTCCCACTTTTACTATTCTCTCTCTTCTCCCTTTGTGTCTGTCTATCTGTTTTGTTGAAAACAGGAAAAGTAACCACCACACTCACAGGGTCCATTCAAAATTCAACAACCTTTGTTTCTCATTACAAAGGATAGTTTGACTCTAACTGATATCCTCCTTGATAAAAAATGTTCATTATGATTGTGTTGCATAACTACTCAATTTCAAAATTAGGGCTGTCAATTAATCGCAGTTAACTCACGTGATTAACTCAAAAAATTAATCACCATTTAAAAAATTAATCACGATTAATTGCACTGTTAAACAATAGAATACCAATTGAAATTTATTACATATTTTGGATGTTTTTCTATATTTTCAAATATATTGATTTCTATTACAACACAAAATACAAAGTGTACAGCGCTCACTTTATATTTGTATTTTTGATTATCATTTTTAAAGTGCAAATATTTGTAAACAAAAGAAATAGTTGTTTAAATTCACCTCATACAAGTCCTGTGGAGCAATCTCTTTATCTTGAAAGGGTAACTTACAAATGTAGATTTTTTTATTACGGAACTGCACTCAAAAACACAACAATGTAAAACTTTAGAGCCTACAAGTCCACTCGGTCCTACTTCTTGTTCAGCCAATCACTAAGACAAACATGTTTACATTTATGGGAGATACTGCTGACTGCTTCTTATCTACAGTGCCACCTGAAAGTGAGAACAGGCATTCACATGGCACTTTTGTAGCCAGCATTGCAAGGTATTTACTTGTTAGATATGCTAAATATTCGTATGCCCCTTCATGCTTCGGCCACCATTCCAGAGGACATGCTTTCATGCTGATGAGGCTCGTTAAAAAATAATGTGTTAATTAAATTTATGACTGAACTCCTTGGGGGAGCACTGTATGTCTTCTCTTTTGTTTTACCTGCATTCTGCCATATATTTCATGTTATAGCAGTCTCGGATGATGACCCAACACATGTTCATTTTAAGAACACTTTCACAGCAGATTTGACAAAATGCAAAGAAGGAACCAATGTGAGATTTCTTAAAATAGCTACAGCATTCAACCTAAGGTTTAAGAATCTGAAGTGTCATCCAGAATCTGAGAAGGACAAGGTGTGAAGCATGCTTTCAGAAGTCTTAAAAGAGCAACACTCTGATGAGAAACTACAGAAACCAAACCACTGAAAAAAGAAAATCAACCTTCTGCTGGTGGCATCTGACTCAGATGATGAAAATGAACATGCATCGGTCCGCTCTGCTTTGGATCTTTATTGAGCAGAACCCATCATCAGCATGAACACATGTCCTCTGGAATGGTGGTTGAAGCATGAAGAGACATATGAATCTTTAGCGGATCTGGCATGTAAATATCTTGCAATACCGGCTACAACAGTGCCATGCAAACACCTGTTCTCACATTCAGTAGACATTGTAAACAACAAGCAGGCAGCATTATCTCCTGCAAATTGTAACCAAACTTGTTTGCCTGAGCAATTGGCTGAAGTAGGACTGAGTGGCCTTGTAGGCTCTAAAATTTTACAGTGTTTTATTTTTGAATGCAGTTATTTTTTGTACATAAATTCTACATTTGTAAGTTCAACTTTCATGATAAAGAGATTGCACTACAGTACTTGTATGAGATGAATTGAAAAATATGATTTCTTTTGTTTTTTACAATGCAAATATTTGTAATGAAAAATAAATATAAAGTGAGCACTATACACTTTGTATTCTGTGTTGTAATTGAAATCAATACATTTGAAAATGTAGAAAAATCCAAATATTTAAATAAATGGTATTCTATTATTGTTTAACAGAGTGATTAATCACGATTCATTTTTTTAATCGCTTGACAGCCCTATCCAAAATACTTTTTATTTTAAATTCTTTTTTTCTTGTGTGTCCTAATCAATACATTTCCAAACTTTGGTATGAATTTCCTAGCATGTTTGCTGTAAGACAAAGCAAGCAATCTTGAAACTCATAACCTTGAACCATGTTTCATGGTTTAGTGTTGCACAGTAATAGAGTCACTTTGATTCTCTGAGCCCACTTATTCCATCAAAATTAACACAACAGCACTGCTAAACCAAGTGTATACTTAGAATATTTTATAAACAATTTTTTCTGCTACCTACTTTTTTTTTTTTATGTGCAGTGACTTCCAAGAGGTTTTTTATACTATGAATTTAAAGACAGCATTTAAGATGTCATTATGGCATATCCGGGAATATATTGCTGCCATTAAGTCTTAATAATGGATTTGAGAGTGATGTACATAGAAGGTGCACGTCTTGATCAGACATATGACATTAACACTAATGTTTTCATGGGAGATGTGCTGGCACAATTTCAATCAACATTACAAGAGAATTTTTCTATAGAAAAAAATTACAGGTAACTTTGTTCAGTCTAAAAGTTTTTTTTTCCCCGAGAATGTGGTTATATAAAGAAAGAAACTTGAAATTATTGTTCTAAATGTTGGACGAACAAGGGAGCACTATCTTTATTAAATATACTTTTTGAGCACTGTAAGTATACTGTACCTAGCCAGTAAGGTCATTGTTTAAAGTGTTACATGGCTAATTGAAACTTTAATAATCAATTGTTATGGACAATTCAAGTTCAATGGGTCAATAGGATGGTTATAGGCCGGGTTTATAAACATCTACCATACCTTCTAAAGATGTGCTTATAACTATCTATACTACATATTATTAATGCAGTATCCTTATAATATTTATTAATCATATATTAACTGACCTAATGTCCTGAGAGCACCAAGGCCAGAAGAAATATGCAAAATCCTTAACAAAATGGGAATGGCAATGCTTTGACTCCCAAAATCATCAAGGCCCACAAGACATAGCAAAATGTGATCTATCCTGTTAAATTAAGTACATTATCCTCTTCCACTCAAGAATCTCTTATTAACAAGCTCTATTGTGTCCTGACCATTCCCCTGCAAAAGTGTCACAGAATTGGGACATTTTTGATGGTAGGACATGATCATCCAGATAGCTTTTCAGTGGAGAGCCTAGCTCCATACCAAGCTGTCACTGAAAACAGATGCTAAGGACTCCATGTCCAAAGATAAGACTGTTTTTAGAGTAACATTTCATGAAAATTCAACAAATATATGAGAACAAATAACTGTTAGTGTATTTTGAGTTCAGAAATTTTATTACGATAGCATTGTTGAGTTCCCCTGTGTCTTTACAACCAGAAAATACATATACATTATTATTAAGACTCCGTATGGGGGCTTTAAACACTCACACACTCCACTGGTAACACTATAATAGGGAATCCCCCTTTGGCCATGGTGTATTCTAGGGAGGTTCCACTGAAAGACTAATACAGTCCTTCCTGCAAATTGTGTGGTTATGAAAAGCTTGGGGTAGATGTGCATACTCTCCTTACCTGATCTACACACAGTCTCATCCAACTGCACAGATCCTGGGCTAAGTGGAAAGTCCTCTGTAGGGGCAGTGAAGGAAAGAGAAAAATGGTGCCAAGAAAACAACTGAGCCTTCTTGCCACACAAAGTGTCTGAGTGGGGAGAGATGATACTAGTTTCCATATTACAGGGGTTAATTTACTCTAAATAGCTGTGAAATCCAAAGGGAAAAAAAACAACCATTTGGTGCAGTGTCCATCTCACAACAGACCTGCAGAAGTTGTGTGAGATGTATTCAATAAATAGTGATTTAGGACCAAGTGCTTCTTTTTAACTAATGATTCCAATAACTGCTGCTACATTTTTAAGGAAAGAGGAATAAACTCCTTATAAATTGCTTAAAAGTAAGAATAAATCAGAGGATTAGAACCAGCAGAAAAAATTTAATTCAATAGACTCCTCTATACTGAGGAGAAGGAGGGGAGAAGGACTTTCCCTGAGCACTTGTCTACAATGAGAAGGAAGAGATGAGTTTCCACAATATAAAGCAGATATTAATTTTAGTGAAAGAGTATTATAGAAACTTAATATTCCTAGTGAAAGGATATAATAGGCTTATTCTGTGACATGGTTTGCCAAAAAAGAAAGACAGTTAGCATCCATTATTTTATAATATTGGAAACATTACAAAATGACATTTACTGAAGACCAAAAAGGAAAATGCATGTGATATAGTCTACACAGAGATATGTGATAAAGTTTCATTAAAAGTAAGATTGGAATAGAATGCCAAAACTTATGGAGCCATATTCTGGTTTTGATCACAGTATGTGCACTTAGAAACCACTGACTTCATTGTGTGTTGATTTAAAGCCAGAACACAATCCTATGTAAATTGTATGTGCACAGAAAATATATTGTATTATTTGACTTTAGCCTTTTTCCAAGAAAGGAGAAACTTGTATAAGCATGGCTCAGTGAGTCATTTTTTTTTCTTCTTGAGCAGAAAGTTGTGGGATGAAGTCCTACACAATATTCCAGTTTATACCCAGGACCATTACCACCAAAAAGCACAACCAAGGTCCTGTAACATTAGAACCTTTGTCCTGCAGATAACATGTTAAATCAATATTCTTTCTGTTCAACTTTGCTGACTTTCTAAAAAAATGTTCAAGACCCCATGCCTGACTCTTTTCACTGAACCATATTCTAACAATCCAATCACGCTGAGTAGTACCTTATTTCATGAGTTAGCACCACTAACTATAATTGGATCACTCATGGAATAAATTACTATTTAACATGAATAAGGATATCAAAATCAGGTCCAAACAGAGTAGAGGATAGCTCTGAATGTCACCCACCATATACTCTCCGATAAATGCACTCTGTCTCACTCAGTAAAAAAACACTCTAATGTCCAAGGCTGAGTGTGAAACATTGCTGTATGAAAATGCCTTCATGGCACAGGTAGTAGTAAACGCATTGAGCCACATATTAAGCTGCCATAAGTCAGTGTAGCTACAATGAAGTTAATGGAGCTATGCTGATTTACACCAGCTAAGGACCTGGCCCATTGTTTCAAAATACCTCCACTATTAAATGCACTGCATGAAAACGTCAGCTGTCAGGGATGATCTAGGTATATTTAGTCCTAGCCTCAGTGTAGAGGGCTGGACTAGATGAACATTTGAGGTCCCTTCCAGCTCTACATTTCTATGATTTTATAAAAACTAATTTTGTTCAATAGACAAACAGAGATATTTCCTGTTTCTATATTTCCTAAACAATAAACTGAATATGATTACTGTGCAGATTGTGCAAAATCACCCCTCTCCTCAAACATTAAGGACTTTCAAACATTTATACTAGTGTGTTAGTAGATGATTTCTTTTTTCTCGCAACCTATGAAGTAACAGAGAGGAGGTAAGAATTTCTCTGAATACTATCTCAAATATTGTATCTTAATTTATTAATCTGTCAGTAATAAATTCTGTCCATCCCTGAATCTTGTCTATGTGCAGTAAGGAAGAGTATGGTGGTTTCTAGATTGCCAGTAACCATAAGTTTTCACAGTTATTCCATTTCAGGCAATAAATCTTTTTCAAGCTTGAAAAATGTCAGACTGAGTTGTTTGACCAAAGGTTAAAGATCAGTCTTAAGAGGACATTCCCTACTGCTACTAAGGGCTTCCAATTCTTGTAACTGGTATCTGTTTTTCTGCTAGCCTACATGGTTGCACATGAAGAGATTCATTTCAGAATCTCTTATTTCAGTCATAAAAAAAATACTGCATATCCCAATGATTTACTCTCTCAGTGGCTCTTTACTACTAAAACACCTGTTATTTTCTCCTAAACTATTTTCACTAATAACAGATCTGTGTTGATCTTGTTACCCAAGGATATGAAAAGATAACAAAACAAACTCTTCTATAACAGGAACCATGTTCCGATTCTCTTGATATAAATCACCATCTAAAGAAAGTAATCTAGCATGAGGCTTTCCCTCAGATTAGGATTTTAAAATGTGTTGGGTTAATATTTAAAGCAGGCATGATTTACAAATGAATGCTGTTTTACACTTTTCAATCATAACAATAGTGATATGAAATCAGCTTAAGTGGTAAGGACAAGCATATGCAAATTCAACTTTGTCATACAAGAGTGCCGGTAAGAGGCTGTTTTTTATATTTCCTGATCCTGGTTACATGACATGGGTCAGGGGCTACAAAAGGCTATGCCCTGTCATAAGGCATGGGTCAGTATCCACTGACTCCAGTGGTTACAGTTACAGGCTGGGGGGAGGAAATAGTTCCCAGTCACATTAAAGTGCTATCCACATTTTGTGTTATTTATTCCACAAGGAAATGTAAAGTTTTTCTCCTTCTTTCAAATCCTTGTTCATAAGACACTTCTTCCACAAAGCTCTGGCAGTGGTTTCACCAACAACGATTCTGTTCCTCTCCGCATCTCATGCATATTTGCCCATATTAAGCTTTAAATATCTTGGGAGGAGGGACTTTGTACTCTTATGGCTTTGATAGTCCTCGCCAGTAGAGCTACAACCCCATGGAGCAGAGCGTGGGTCTTCATGCATGGTGAAAGCACTGAATGCAGTGCACAGGGAACCAACTGATTCAAGGTTACCCAGCTGCATTGGAAGGTCCTGCTGCACAGGAGAAGCCTTAACTTGAACTCATCACAGTAATGTCATTCAAGGACCTTGTGTTAGTGGAGGATTGAACATGGAAGAGGACCATTCTGCCAGGCTCTCTTCCTCTCTGTCCCACTCACTCCTCTCCACCCTCCTTTGCACAGCTTCCACCTACCTGGACCTTTGGACCTGGGTAGGGGAGGCAGCGAACCATCCCCCTCCTCCTACTAGAGTTCTGGAAACTTATGTCCCCTTTACACACCTTCTCAGTAGTCTGTAGCAGGAGAGAACATAAGAATGACCATAGTGGGTCAAACCAATGGTCCATCTAGCCCAATATCCTATCTTCCAATGCTGGCCAATGACAAGTGCTTCAGAGGGAACAAACAGAACAGGCAACCCTTGAGTAATCCATCCCCTGTCATCCACTGCCTGCTTCTGGCAAACAGAGGCTAGAGACAATCAGAGTACGGGGTTGCATCCTTGACCATCTTGGCTAATAGCCATTGATGGAGTCCATCCTCCATGAATTTATCTAGTTCTTTTTTGAACCCTGTTATATAGTTCAAGACATTGTTTTGCTTGGCATCCTTCAGATTACGGCAATTGGCTTTTTCTTTCTTGAAGATATAATGGGAGAAATGACTGCTCCTTTTCCACAAAAGGATGTATGAATTATCTACCCAATTGTACTGAGCAGAAAGTCCTTAGCTGTTTTAAACAACTTTGTTACACACATGTGATTAGGTTCATGGTTTTCTTTGATACAGAAGATCAGAAAGATTAAGTACTGTCACCAGGTGAGAAATGAAGCATCCATAGTTGTTCAGTAACCCAACAAAGGAGCATAATTCACTCACACAAAGCTTCCACCTATATCCTTGACCTAACTGATCCCTTATGAAGACCACTGACATCAATCTTATGGTCTACATACTCTAAGGAATGCTTGAAAAACTCTTATTGTATTTGAGAATTCTCAATGATAATCCTCCAACCTTTGTCATGCGTCACAGATGACAGAATCCTGTCTTGACTGATGGCACAAATTTGCCATTCACCTTTTGGTCTGATGACGCAAATACACCCTTGACTTGCAACAGTTGAACTGAATGTCCGGCTTAATGATTAGTTGTCTGGTAATATCTTTCAATCTAAGCATTTCTTCCTTGAAAATTAGATTTCAGAGATAGGCAGCTAAGTTCAAGGTCTCCAGTTTCTCCACTTTCAAATCACCTCCACCTCAGCCCACAAAGAAGAGGCAAATGTATTCCCTTCACCATTGCTAATGGTCTTCAACACATCCTGGTGCCCTGGAACCACTTCCCATACTTCTTTGGGTGCCAAAAGTCCTAACTTTTCCTTGCACTTGTAAACCTTAAGGGCAGGAGCAACAGAGGAAAGAGCTTTTCTACGCCTCTATTGGTGAAAAGGGAAAAGTACTGCCAAAGAGAGATTCATTTGCATGGGCTTTCTACCCACAATTCCCGTAGTGACATTTGGTGAATCATAACTATACATGAACCCAGATTTTGCAGAGTAATGGAAAGGGAGATTGGAGAGGGAAAGAGCTATTGTTTTATAGCAAAGAGCTAATTTCCAAGCAGTCAGGACTCTACTCAAAGGTCCTAAGGGCTCTTGACACCTCTCTCATGGGAACTTCATTGCAAAAGATAATATGGACTGACGACTTTGTTGCTAGAACTGTCACAGAGGACAACAACAGAGCTGAGTGGATTTCAGTGAGGCCCTGACTATCCAGCACCTTATTAAAGATAAATTACTGAGTTAGGTGGTGGTGCCTCCAGGCGAGACCATACTAGCAGCTCCAGTGGGACTGGAGACAGACGTGCAAAGACACACTTGGACTAATGCTACTCACTGATCCAAACTATGAGTGGGGTTTGGGGGATGGTGGGTGGTGTGGCCAAAGGACTATTATCTGTTGGCATTCTCACTGGTGGCTGGGAAGGGAGTTAGAAGGACTACTATCAAAGTTACTGGAAGGAGTGGGAGATATTTTACTTTTTGCATGCATGTATATTCTGTCGTTGTGTTTTCTCAAGCTTATGACTGAGTTCCCTGTCATGCCTGTTAAGGGCACCCAGGGAGGGTGCCTTCACTTTTCAGAGGTTTCAGGATGGGGGCGTGAGCTGGTTTAGTTATTTGTCAAGACATATTGAATCTGGCAGAAGTGTTACACATGGACACCACTTTTCCCTGACAACTTCCACAGCATAACATCAAAATCAACACAAAGAACACTATGCTGATTGCATATGCATTTGTATATTTCAGTTAAAAACCCTCTGATTTTTAAACCTACCCACAACTGTTACAGTTAATAGTTTTCACCAGAGTGCCACAGAAACCAACATACCTTACCACAGAATGCAGGGTCAGCTTACCACAGAGGGTACAGGGCCTTGTCTATCAAACGATGCATCTGACGTAAGTGATAGTGCAGCTTATGCATCCCTATTCATCCAAAGTGGTTGTACTGCCAATAACAAAGGTGTCATAAGGTGATCCCTCATCTGGAGTGCCCTCCTGTGAGAGGCCATGTCAAAATCAGTGTGTCTGCCTCAGTTTCCCCTCCAATGGTTCCCAGAAATACTCTACACATTCTTTGACTATAAGTAGCTCTTGCAGCATTACTTTATTACAAAAGAAAGCCCTGTGTGCATAAACCACACAAAATTAAATCCCTAACAGTCCATCAATGTACAGTCCACGTGTCTCTCACCAGGCTTAGGCTTTCTTAGCTTCAACATTTCTCACCATGCCTCATCCCAGCCTTAAGCTATCTCTGGCCCTCTGGTTTCAGCTATCAGGCTCAGAAAGCCAGCAGGCACCTCCCTCTACTGCTCTTCAGAGCTTTCAGCCCTCTCCAGCCTTCTCTGGTCATGGCTCTCTGGCACAGGAAGGTCAGTAGGTATTTCCCTCTGCTGGCTTCCTGGCAATTCCTCCATCTTTCCAGGGATGTCCTGTAGGGCTTTCTGCAGCCCCCTTGCCCACCACCCCCGGTAACTTTCTGTTCTTCTTTCTGTTTCCCTCTAGCCCACGTGCCGACTTTTAAGCCTAATAGGGGGTGCCAGATGACCAGACACAGGTGGACTGGCCTCTTCCCTCTTAAATGGCCAAAAGCACCCTGCAACAATAGTCATACTTACTGAGAATCTGTAATGAATACTTGGCCTAACATAAAACCTAATCCAGTCAACTGAAGTCAATGGACTTCTATGGTAGCTGGATTAGGCCTGTAGTAAGACTGTGTGAAGTCATTTCTTCCTCTTCTGTGCTATTGTCTCTGTGTTCCTTCTGGCCCTAATGAAGGGATGTAAGCACTTTTTCTTAACATGACATTGTTTTATTATTTTTTTAACTCAGCTTACCAGTATCAGACTGTATTGCAATCTCTTTCTTCTGTTTATTGGCATATCTATATCTCTTTTTATCACAACCGCCGTATAACACAATTGTTTCAGAATGAGCCAACTGCCACCTTGGCTCCTGAACAGTGGAACATAAAAGCAAAATGTCAGCTATCTATCTTGTGGACTTCTGTAGATGCTGAGGACCACATCTTCTGCTGGTATAAATCAGTATTGCATCATTGTCCAAATTATACCAGCTGAGTATCTGGCCCCAATAATGCTGCCAGGTTCTTAACTTCCACAGTACTGTTGGGTGCTGTGACAATATGATTATAACTAAACATTGAATGATGTATTTTTGTAGAGGGGAGGGCTAATTATATTAATCAGTATGTTTTATTCAAGGTAATGGTAGATGGCAGAGCTTGAAGATAGCATCATATAGGTTTAAGACACTTTTTGCTACATAAGACCATGAACAGAAATCAGAAGGATTTAGTAAACAGCTGCACTGGGGGTGGGGACAGCATTTTAAATCTTCTATAAAATGGGTCATTTCTGCTCAACTACCATACAAATAAAGTATTGTTGTTTTGTTGGGAGTTTTGGTAAGCACACCTTATTACACATTATAAAATAAGTTAGCACTGGGAATTGTGACTCAGATTTGCTGTTGTAAAATAAAGGAACAGGGGCTTGCAGGCAGCCTACAATTAATCATATTTAATGTAATCGGTGAGTAAGTGGCAGATTCTAGCTAAGGGACAAGTAATGAATAGAGTGCTTTTAATACTAATTTGGACCAAAAAGCAATGTTTAAATAAGTGTTATGATGCTGGCTGATGCACAACAAGCAGTATAAATCACACTTCATAGTACAAAGATAAGCAGGTGATTTGCCAAATGCCTTAAACTGCTAAGCTTTGTTTAGCACTGTGCAAAAACATAAAATAAACTGTTATACATTGTTACTATGTTATGCCAATGAAAGCAGAGTCAGGTACTTACTGTAAACATTTGAGCTGTAAAATAGTATGTTTAATTTTTTGAACACACTGGCAAGTAAAATGATTTTCAAAAAAGCTTCTAGTTCATATTATGCTTCTGATTCGTCTGTTTCAAATAGACTAAAACCACATACCAAATAGTAAATTGTCTTACCAATATTTCAAGGCTCAAGAACTAAGATGATAGTAATCTCACAGTTAAAATGGCTGATTCTTTGCTCTCTGCTTGTGGAAAAGTACTTTTGTTAATAAAACTAAGAGACTATTTGTGAGTATTTGATAGATTTCCTGTGCTATAGAAAAGTAGGATTCGAATGAGATAAATTAGACTCTCATTAGTGGAGTTCTGTGTTACAGGCTGCCTGAAGGGTTCCTCCCTTTTCAATCCCTGATAATAGTGCAAATTAGATTCGCTGATATAATTTTACATGCGTGCCTTCAAATGGCGACTAGTTGCTTCATTTACATTTTGTTTGGCTATCACATATGCTGATCAGTGATGCAAAAAACTAGCATCTCATGTCTCACGGAGGTGTTCCAGGTCTTCCTCTTTGTGTTGGCAGTGACAAGTTTCTTTTAAAACACCTTCTGGGAAATGACTTCATGTTTTTAATTATACAATTCTTAAAGAGAAAAATAAAAGCTTCAAAGGTATTTCTTACCCTCAGAATTAGGAAGTTCTTTTTTAAAATTAAGAGCCACATAGCAATACTTTTATGCATTGATATAAATGGGAGTGATGATAAAGTTACAAATGAAATGTTTGGTTAATGATACACATTTTATAAAAACTATGTAAAATAACTGAAGGTTTTATATATAATTGAAAAAGTTAATATTTGAAGAGGGGTATTGGGAATTCAACTGTTTTTAACAGAGAATAACTGTATTTTTATTTATTCATATTTTACATGTTGGTATCTTTTGCTTTAGTTTTTATGCTTAAAAACCTTAATTAGTTTAGCTTTTTTCTTGATATACGAAAGCAATTGGACACATAAAGATACAAAATTTTGAGGAATAAGTAGCCCCAGGACTGCAATATACTCTTCTGCCAGAATAACTGAAGGTTAAAATGTGTTAAGTAGGCTGTTTAGTCTATGCTGGCAACTATACAACTGTCAAAAGGAGCTATTCTTTCATTGGGAAATATTTATTTTAGTGTTATTAGAAAATATTCTTACCTTGGAAACACAATGATAGTTGAGAAATATACATATTACATGCCGAAGCGCTAACATATGTAAACGTATATGTCAATTTATCCCATTTTATTTAAATTATGCCCCGTGTAATCTTGAGTGCAGTTGATAGACACTGTCTCTCTATAAAGTGCTTGTCCTGCATTCCTCGAAACCCAAAATGCCCTGGCCAAATTAAAAACAAAAAACAAAAAAAATAGGTGTCTAAAGTCACTCCATATATAGGCACCTCAGTAACTGACTAGTTTTCAAAAGTTTTGGGTATCCAACACCTCACTTAAGTGCCCAACTCTATGTACCTAATTTTTAAAAAAAATCATAGTCCCAGAGATGTGTCACTGGGAGTTTTGAGTATCTGAGGAATACAGAATTAAGCCTAAGGGTTTCAGCATGTTGGTTAATCTCAGGTGAGCTAAAGCAATCTAATAATGCCCATCTCTGAAAAAAGAAAAAACATTTATTAATTTATAATTATGAATTGAGTTGGGAATGTGCAGGAAGATTAATCCACCTGCCTGTAATCATACTTTGCCTTATACCCCTCATTCTTCAAGCACAGCTAGGCTCTCAGTTTCTAAAGCAGCACTTAGCAATGTTCAGGATGTACAGACCTATATTATCATTCTGTCTGACCGTATACCTGCCAAGTGGAGATTTAATTCATCCTTAGTGACAGATATCCAATTTCTAGAATACATATTATCAAATGCCAGAGAATGTTTTGTGATAAATCCAGACTGCCTTTCCACATGTAATTTGTGAAGCTTGGAATCTCATGAATTAACTCTTCGGTATTAATAAAGGCTTTGGACTTGTCACATTGAATATGTGAGACTTGAATTAAATAAACAGAACAAATAAGTAACCATGTATACATTTCTTTCCTCAGTATCACATACATTTGATTCTATTTCTCTTTTTGATTTGAAAAAGCAGAATATGGAGTTTATGATGCTCTTGGTTTGGCTTTGTGTCTTTTCTTCCTTTTAATTTACACAGTAAGTCAAAGCGCTAATACTAATAAAGCCGCTGCTAACACCAATTTTGAAAAGTGCTTCCTTCTTGCAAGGTTACACATCAGTAGATGGTTTTCAAAAGATTTGTCATACAGAAATATAATGTGTGATTGCCTGACACAAAAGGTTTTTGAAGAAACTGTTTCTTCTTGGAGCACTTCTGTTTATTAGTCAGAAATGCACACCCTAAATATGTCATATTTACCCCTAGAAACAGACAGGAAATAGCTAGGCGTTTGTATAACAGAAGATGAATTTAGAATGAATTTTACAGAGTAGCAATTTTTGTTGTTATTTATTGCTGCTGGACTGTTTTATTTTAGAACCCGTTTTCCACGTTCACTGTGTTTTACAAAGCTTTGGCAACCAACCTCGAGTGTGTGCATGTCATGTTACGCAGATCTAGGGAAAATGTCTTGTGGAGAGCTTTTCATCATGAAGGCGAAAGAGAGCTTCCAGGCTTTCCAGCATGAAAACACTGTACCTGCTTTTCAAAGATAGAAATTGTCTGGTAATGGCAGTTACCAGTGCACCGTGGCATCATGCCAAACCATTCCTGTGGATTTTTTTCATCACTAAGGACTGACATTAATTAAAGCTTTCTTTTAAAAATTTAATTTATCTACTTCAGTACTTCACTGTCAACATCTTTCATACTGATGTACATGCTGCTTCTTTGAGGATAAGAACTAATAATCCTTGGGACAAAGAGGGAACTAATTTTATGAGAGAACCCATCATCATGGATGAGAACTTAAATTCAAAAACAGTAAAATGAGCTATACAGTAAAAAACTGAAGCACATTAATGGATTTTGGGTGTAATCTAAACCCAAGTGAATGTAAGGTAATCTTTCCATTGACTTCCGTGGGCTTTGGATCAAGCCTTTTGTATATAACAATTTTCTTTATTATAATTATTGTATGTATTATGGGGCTTTTGAGTTCATATACATTTGAATGAAGTTTTATATATATCGCCTATTGTGCATCACAATACCAACATTTTTCTTTATCGCCATGTTTCTTCTATTCTTATTTTTAAAGGTCTTCTACAGCAAATGAACTATAAAAATTGGACTACAGTCCTTGAGTTAGAAAGATTAAACAGATATTTTGGAGCGGTCTGAATAAATCACCTTCTTCCAGGTTTGCTACTCATTCACTGCATTGGGGAAGAGCATAGAATAAACTGACAAATTCAAAAAGTCCCATTAATCCTTTGTCGCTCAAAACTTTACAGTTTCGCTTTGCAATTGCTGTAGTGAGATGTTGGGTCATCACAACAATGTACTAAGCTTTGCAAAATATACTACAGAACATTTGCTAATACGAACCAACGTGGTCACAACTAAACTACAGTTGTCAAATAAAATGCATGTTGTGATTAACTATTTTGCTTATTTGCTTACTCGTAAAATTCAGTAATCCACAATGGTTCTTTCAGTCATCTCTGCAAATTATTGATGTTCTAGTATATTTATTCAACAGACTGCAATAGCTCATTCAGAGATTAGGACTTTCAATTATACCACAATGTTAATATCGATATAATAAGGAATGTGCAATAGAAGTGGCAGGTGGATGCAGAGTAGGCTGTTTTCAAATGTTAATATAGCTATTTTATATTAACTCCTTCCCTAATGCAACATTTGGAACAATAGGATTGTGAAAGGAAAATACCAAGTTTGTGAAAGCAGCACTGTGTCTGCATTTTGAATCAAAGACCTGGTGTACTACACAGATGGGAAGCAGTTTTACAAATGCAAACCCAAAGTGCCTCCAAATGTCAGGTTACAGTAGAAAGTTGATTTTTACTACAACCTTAAAGAAAATGCATCTAAAATCATAAAAGAAAAATCTGATTTGCTTTATTTAAAACAAAGAAAAGAAAGGCCAAATCAAGTCCAATTACATCTTTTTTTGGGGTGGGGAAGGGGGGGAGAAGGAGGGAGGGGAAATCATTTCAGCTTGAAATGAATGAAAATGCCCAAGTCCTAAACTCCTTAAAATAGGCTTTAAGAGAGAAGCCCTGACAGACGGCATTTTAGCAGCAGCGGCACAGTTGGGTGCTGTTATAATAGACATTTTTTTAATAACTTGGATCAAGGCTTAATAACCAGCAGCCTCAAGCCATTGGTGGCTTGGATTACACAAGAGAACTAATTAAATGTAAAGGGCCATAGCCTCAAGAAGGGACAACATGTAATCCCCAAAATAGGAACCTGAGCAAGAGGGTTGAAAACATTTGCACTTTACAGCACTGGAAAATGGCACAATGCTCACTATTATTTATTTTGGGTATTAGACTAAGGGTATATCTACACTACTCGACGAATCAGCGGGTAGCGATTGATCTATTGGGGATTGATTTATCGTGTCTAGTGTAAACACGATGAAATCGATCCCCGATCGCTCTTCTGTCGACTCCGGAACTCCACCGTGGCGAGAGGCAGAAGCGGAGTCGACAGGGGAGCAGCAGCAGTCGACCTGCCGCTGTCTTCATGGCCAGGTAAATCGACCTAAGATATGCCAACTTCAGCTATGCTATTTGCGTAGCTGAAGTTGCGTATCTTAGGTCAAACCCCACCCCCTAGTGTAGACCTAGCCTTAGTTTATTACAACTACCTCTAAATGTGTGCTTATAAGTAAATTCTATAGAAATTTACAGGTGTAGAAAATCTGAGGATTCAGTGGATACAGGTTTTTTCCATAGAGTTGCTTGTGTGCTGCAGAATATAAGCTTTCATTTAAACATGATTGTAAACCCTGCTCAGAATGTGAAGCAGTTACTCCCATAAGTAGTTTCTCTGATTTCTGCTTATGGGAGTAGTGGTTCCCCAGTGTGAGTAAGGAGTTCACAATCCAGACCAAAAAAAATATTCAGCCCTTCTAGTGAAGGAGATTGTGTTTACACTATAAATCAGCGCACTATTGTTTCGTTTCCTCCACAACCAGCTAAATAGGACAGCACTATCAGAGATCTGAACATCTCCTTTCTGTTCAAAGGAGCATCACTTCAAAGGAGTGCTTGGCAAGTTATGTTGTGCTCTGGATTGTCCATGTCTGGAAGGTGGGCTACAGCACCTGGAGTATGTGTACCCTGAGGGTATGCAGAGCACTTCTGGGGATACATCAACTCATCCAGATATTTCCCTAGTTTTACAACAGGCTACATGGAAAGCACTAGCAAAGTCAGTACAGACTAAAATTTCATAAAGAAAAGGACTTGTTTATACTGCTCTAAATACTATACACTGAAATGTCAGTACAATATTTATATTCCAATTGAGTTATTTTATAATTGTATGGTAAGAATGAGAAAATCAGCAGTTTTTAATATAGTGTGCTGTGACACTTCTGCATTTTTATGACTGATTTTGTAAGCAACTAGTTTTTAAATGAGGTGAAACTTGAGGGTACGCGAGACAAATCAGACTCCTGAAAGGGGTTCAGGAGTTTGGAAAGGTTGAGAGCCCATTGGAAGGGGCTGAAGCTTCCTTGTGGGCCTACACAGTATCTGGTAGAGTGTATGATAATAGTACAACCTGAAGTTGACCACTTGGTCTTAATCAGCGAAAAAACACAGTCTCTTGGCAAGCAAAAGATGGAGAAAAAAGCATTTTTTTCTTTACCACTGTTGCTATCTGCTAGGAGCACTAATGAGTCCAAAAAGACGCTGAGACTATATCACCTTGTTGATCATGAGTAAGGCTATGAGTTTGTCACAGAGCTCACAGAAGTCACCTTCCGTGATCTCCATGACTTCTGCAGTGGCTGGTGCGCCTGGCCAGAGGGCAGCTCAGGCACCAGTCGCACTGGCCATTGCTGGGGCAATCTCAGGCCACTGCGGCCCAATGCTCAGTAGCAGCAGAGTTTGTGTGTGTGTGTGGGGGTAGCGGGGTAGGGGACTGGGACACAGGATGGGGTGAGGCAGACGGTAGCACTTACCTGGGGGGCTCCCTGGAAGTGGTATCATCCCCCTCACTCAGCTCCTAGGCGGAAGTGTGGCCAGGTAGCTCTGTGGGCTGCCTCCACCCAGAGCGCCGGCTTTGCAGCTTCCATTGCCCATCTGCTGCTGCTGGGAGGAGAAAGGTGCAGAGCCAGGTAGGGAGCCTGCTGGTCCCACAAACCTCCTCCATCAGCACCAGCTGGGGTCTTGGGCCACTGCCTGCACACACACCCCATTACCCTCCTCCACCAGCACCAGCTGGGGTCCTGGGCCACTGCCTGCACACACACCCCATTACCCTCCTCCATCAGCACCAGCTGGGGGTCCCGGGCCACGTGCAGCCACCTCTCCCCCCAAGTTTTAGTCAGGGGTATATAGTAAAACTCATGGACAGGTCACAGGCTGTGAATTTTTGTTTACTGTCTATGACCTATCCATGACTTTTACTAAAAATATCCGTGACTAAAACTTAATCTTAAATCCTTTAGAGGATAGAGTCTGAAATATAGCCAACAACTTAAAGTGTTTCCTTTTCCAACCAACATCTCTTCTAGATTACCTTGGCTGAGCCAGCACCATCCATGTACTTATATATTATTATAATTTATTATTTTAATTACCATGCACTTAGGAACCCTAGTCATGGACCCCATTGTGCTAGGTGCTGTACAAACAGAACCAAAAGGTGGTCCCTATCCCAAAGATCTTATAATCTAAGTATCAGACAAGAGAGATGAATAGACAGACAGATGAGGGAATACCAGGAAACAATGAGACAATATTGGTCAGCATCATAGGCAGTGGTCTCAGCACACCGGCAGCCTTAGCACTGAGTCAGTAAGGTGCCAGATTCTCATCACATTCACTGAGACTTAATAGCTTTGTGAGCAATAGCAATGATATTGTAAATTTCTCCTGGGTGCAGCTGGAATTCTATGGACTTCAGAAACAGCAAGTAAAACAGAAATTCATTCTTCTACTGCTGGAGTGCTTTGCAATGGAAGGCGAGACTTTTAAGTCTTCTCCTCCTCAGGTGAAGCATTTTGCAGTAGCACCACAGTGAAATTTTCAAGACACTGTTCTGTATAATACAGCTGCTGCTCAAAAGCTATTGAGCCCTTATGAAACTGATGATTTTCTTCTCATTCACCAACTCTCCAGGTACATTTCCCACTCACCAGGGACAAATGAGTGGATATATTTTTGCAGTCTAGAAGTAACATAGAATGGTTTATGAAGCTCTCAAATATATCTGAGGTTTCTTTGCCTTATATTAATATGCCTTCTAATCCAACCATAATTGTCACTTTTTAAAACACAAAGTGTTAACTTAATGGTGTACAAATTTGAGGAAAAATGTTTGGATATTTCTGTTGATGCTGGCCAAGAGCCATGAATTAGGCACTGCAGTTATAAAATATTCTATAGATCATGTAGGCTTACACTGTCCAAACAATGGAAAGACCTAGATTTCTACAGGGTATCAAACTGTTGCATGGAAGGGACCCTGATACAAACCTCACTTGAATTTGTGCAAGATCAGATACAGGAGCTTGTTTTATTCTGTGATTCTACTTCTACCCATGCAATGTTAAATTCCAGACCTAAATGGGAGGAAAATGTAAATAAATAAATAATTGAACAGGATGTAATAGAGACACAGAGAGCCTGGAGCACTGGGCCTGGTGCAAAACCTGATGCCTAAACCACAAGCTGTGAGCCAAAGTCAGGCCATGTATTAAAGGAAATGCTTACAAGTTCACCATCCGATACATGAATGAGGCAAAGTTGCCTCTAACATTGCTAAAAAATAGGTGTTCCTAAGAAGTACTAGGCACTAGATATTTACAAAAATATATTTCAGAAGGCTAGTATAGATACACCCCAATCTAGTACAAGAGAAGATCATTTGATAGAATAGTGAATAGGGATGTTTTGTCCAAGATATCAGGACAAGGTACAAGAGAAAGTAACAAGCAAATGCCATGAAATATGCAAGGCGCTACATAACTTGCTTATCCCAGTTGTTTGTCTCAATCTATAAATGTCGGTGTACCTTGCCGTAACCCTTTGTGTGGCCGAGTGGACAGCAGAAACTATCACTGCTGACTGTGCCGCTCTTTGCCATGGGGCACTCATGGGTGAATGTACTTGTACAAGTTTTGCAAGTCGTTAGGCAATAAACCTTCCCAAGTCCCTTTGTCACTGAACTGTGCCTGTGGTCTTTCCCTAGGAACAACATCGGGGTCTGCTGAATTAGCAGTCTGCGCTCTCTGCTAGTGCTGATAACACCAGCGCTCCAAGGACAGAACAGCTAAGCAGCTGTAACAGCTTAGGAGCCTTGACAGTGCTGCAGAAACATTCCACCCCAACTATATAGGAAACATAAAGAAAACATTATTATAAAAATAAACGTAGGTGTTGTTTGCTCCAAGGAGTTGATGTTACAAGGAGAAGATAATACTGTTGGGATGGTATCATCTTTTAGGCCTAAGGTCTGTGGAGCCTGAAGGTGGACTGTGTGCATCTTCCCCTTCTCTCCCCAAACCTCATCACCACTCACCTCCTCCCCAGGGTTCATTCAGTCCCCACTCATCCCCCAGCATAGATCCCTGGAAATGTGAAAAGGCCTGAGTAGGGCACCGGGAAAAAAGGGAAATACTGCAGAGGCATATGTACCCTTCTTCCTTGTGGGAAGGGTAGACCATGTATGGAGGAAATCTGTTGTGCCCAGAACCAGGAAGTATTATCTGGCCCAACTTTACTAGATGTTCAGTGTCACAGAGTTAACATTACTATGAAAAACTTGACTTTTTAAACTCATTACTTTGAAATTGTTTGTTTGTTACCTGAAAATTACATTCATGTTATTTTCTCTGCTTATTCACAGAAAGCAATTCTGAATATATCTCACTGTCACAGGCAAATGGAGTGAACATGTTTCTAAGCTCAAAAGATTATGCAAGTGCTATTCTCCCTACAAATTCAGGCATCAAGTTCAGTCTCATGCTGGGCAGTTAAAGGAAATGCTACACAGATGTCTGTCATAAAAACACTATCTAGCAGCTTAATTATTACTGGATCTAGCAAAAAGTTGATAACTGAAGTCCTTTCCCTTCTCCGTGCCATTTTACTAAATGAAGTATTCCTCAAGACATTGTCTGTGTCACTGATGAAATACAGATTGAAAGCAAAGAATTATCTACTAAACAGATGCTTTACCACTACCAGCTGGTCAACAGAAAATTATTTCTTTGGATAATGTCTGCACTTCACATTGTTTCTTCATTTAAATGCATGCTACAAGGCTGGCTACTTTCTAAGTCTATTATCTATGTCAATTGTGTTAGAAGATCTTCAAAAAACCTGTACACCCGTACTACAGAGTTGGAGACTAATCAGGTTATGGTGCTGAGAACCTCAACTCCCACTGAAGACAACAAGCATGTGCACTAAGTCAGTTATCTGCTTTTATCTTTCTTTGATTATCTTACCCTTTAGTAGAGATAAATGGCTCGGGTGAGAGAAACCATACAAAACCAATAATCCTGAAGGGAAATCCTTAAGTATGTGGTACCTGTCAGTGCAAGGCAGTTTTTATGCCCTGACAGCACTCCCTCTATAGAGAGTTGTACACACAGCATTTGGCACACCAAGCTAAAAATTCGCATGATGCAAAGTTTTATACAGCATATTGTGAAATGGGCAATCCCTATACCATGTTCTCCTGCTTTCCAGTTCTAGGCAGATGAATCAACTTAATTTTCACACTCAACTACCTGAGGCTAAGAGCATCCCAGTAAATTTCAGTTAATTCTGCTGGATGTTATAAAAATAGTTTTGCTCCACTTGTGCAATACAAAAATAAAACAAAAAACTCTCCTGATTGAAGTTAAAACCATTTTAAAAAAAAAGGACTATGAACTGTTAGCAATTACATTTTAAATCACAGCAATCTTCATGTGTTCATAATGATTCCTGGAATTTAAAATGTAATTGTTGACAGCTCACAAACTGAAAAATAGCTATTAGTTATGCAAAGTATGTAATTTGTCATTTCACAAACAATGACATTTCCTTCATTTACACTACATGCTTTTTAAAACTTCCCTTCTTTAATCTGAAATGTCAGCATTATACTCTGCTTCAATAGAGGACTATTTTTTTAATGCTTGTAAGTTGGCTTGTCACAAAGCAATTTGTCAGGTAGTGTTTTATCCTCATTATAGTTTATTCATATAAAGTAATTGGCCTACTCGCAATATCGCCAATAAGCACAGCATATTCTATTTTACCTGATGCTAATGTAGAGGGTTGTGCGAAATTTTCACTTTCCTCATCAGTGCTGCCATCATAATCTCTCTCTCTTTCAACAGCAGTTTGGACGGTAGCCATGCTATCCCTAGAACAACAGAAAGGTAATTTTCCATCTGCTATTCCTGCAACATAGCTGCTATTTCTACAGTATTTTACAGACAGAGGTCAATACTAGGTCCCTATCCTGAAGAGTTCACAACTTAGATAAACAAACGAGATAGATAATGTCCTAAAAGGAAGTCGGGTCAGACTGGATTAAAACAATGTCATTGACTTAACGTGTGTCTCTTGGCAGTTCCATGATTTTTTTGGTTTGGATTTTTTTTTCCTAAGTAAATGTTATTTGCTTCTTAAGTAAATATTTCCAATCATCTCGCTAGTAACACTTCTCTAAGCAGGAAAGGCATTTTGGAAGAAGAGAGTTTTTAAGAGGTACTTGAGGAACTAGTGAAGGCAGGTTGGAGTGGGTCTGGGAATCAATTGTACTCTGACACAAAACACTATCCATTTCTACCCCCATCGGCACCCCCGCCCCACACCAAGAAATAATTTTGAATATTTTAGGAAACATTTACAGTTAAGTAAATCTCTGTATTCAATTTTAATTAAACACCTTTCACTGAGGCCATACCACTCACAAACTTAGCCCTGGTCAGTGCTTAGATACAAGACATTCAGTGACACCCCAGGGAGTGGTTAGTTTACTCTTCCTTTGGAGTCTGCATTTAACAAAGCACCCCATTACATATGATGGGGCATGTGCTGTTTGAGGTGCCAGCCAACTGACATTCTTCCTGCAGATTCAACTCAATATGGTGTTGTTTCTGTCCTGAACTTTTGCTTCATGTAACTACAGACTGCTGAAGAGTTACCCGAGTAAATTCCAAAGCTGGCTGCTCTTCAGAGATGAGTGAAGTGTCCCCTTGCATATTTAGTATATTGTATTTAAAGTACTTGGAAGCCTTTAGAATCTAAAGAAACTATATAAAGATGATTTATTAATTGTTATTACATTGAAACAATGGTTACACTACCATCTATTAAAACTTAGTAAATACAAATGAAACCTATGTATGTGTCAGGCACGACAACAAATAACTTGGGCAAATTAACAAATACCTTGCATGTGTTGTATCCTCTGCAGGTTCCTGAGCTTCTTTTAACAACTTTTGTAAATTTCTTATCTTTGCTTTCTTTTCATTGAGCACAAGAATAAATCTTTTGTAAAGATCTGCCTCCAGTTCTTCTTTAGCTTCCACACATTTTTCCAGCCTAAAACATAACAATAGTTAATATCTTCATATTTTACTAACAATGTTCTATAGTAACACCAGCCCTCCTAAAATATAATCAGGAGGAGAGGTACATTGGAATTGTCATTATGGATCACTCCAACTGTCCATCTAGTCCAGCGTTTTGTCCCCCAAAAAGGTCAATAGAAACTACTTCAGGGGAACATGAAAAGAGCCCTATAGTAGGCAGTTATATAATAATCTGCCGACAGTGAAAGTTTCTTCCTAATCTCAATTTATTAGATAAGCTTATGTGTAGACTGTACTGACAACTACATGTTGGATATCAGAGTTATTTAGATTCAATGGTGAATTCAGCATAGCGTGTATAATTTAGAAGGATACACTTACTGAGATTATAGAGAGTTATGGTCAAGTTCCGTGGGCCCAAAATTTAAGCCTACTCATTCTGATTTGCACTTTTAATATATATTTATATACAGGAAAAAAGCACACCCTTTAAAGGTGTAGAAACTATCTTAAAATTCCAGCTGATGTTCTGGACATCCCATACAAAACCACGTAATTTGTCAGGATTCCAGAAGCAGGTGTGTAACATTTGCCCTCTCATTGCTCCTCTGAAGTCTTTGTTCCTCTGGTGCAGCAGGATATTGAAACTGATTCAGCAGAACCACTGAAGCAGGATTTGTGGCAATTTCAATTTCCTACAGCATACAAACAACTACAATGCTAACAAACTCTACATTGTAGTGTTTGTTTTATTTGAGTTGTACAGTGAGACAGCTGAGATTTGAAGATACTCACATCCCTAATTTTGGAGAGTGAATGGCTTTTCCCCCTCATCTAATGTAAACTACTTTTTATAGGGATACCTAATTCTATAGGTGAAAATCTTAAGAAACCTGCTGAATCACATCTTTGCACTAGGGTCATCCTCAAGTTTTTATATGGTATCTAAATATAAAGGAGGCTTATTTGATTTGTTTTTTTAAATACAAAATTGATTGAACTTAAAATTTCAATCAAAAATCTAAAAATCAACAAAACAAATAGTGTATAAATAAATATATGATGTCCAGTAAATAAGGAATGGGACCACAATATGAATAAAAAAGTCCTGTGCATTGAATGAAGCAGAGGTCTTGTGAAAAACGTGATCATTCAACAGGCAACTTTAATGCTGGTATTTCCTAGTTTTTTAGTTCTTGATTTTGTGACCTTAATTGTTTTTAACATAGATTTATGTGTGTAATATATAAATAAACACACATGCTAGTAATGATCTTACTGCTCATTGCAGACTTCAGAACATAGACATGGTAGGTAAATTAATAAAGCAAATAATGTTTAAATACCACAAACTAATGGACAATATCAGAACAATGTCAGAAATGTAGGTCTGGAAGGGATCTCAAGTTCAGCCCCCCCTAATCAGGATTAAGTACACCGGGACCATCTCTATGATACTATCTTCCACTGGACTGATATATAAGAGAGTTGTGATGAAGACACGCCATTTTTCACAGTTAGAGCTTTCAAAAGTATTGTTCAAAAATTTGTGGGTTTTTATTCAATAGCTATTGAAAAACTAAGTTATAAAAACAAAAGTGTCAACACTGTAATAGTATTATATTTTTTTCAATGTGTATTTAAAACAAATATTAGTTATTTCATCATTTTTATATGAAATGTCTAAAAAATGCAAAAGACAAAAGAAAAATCTTATGAAGTGTTAACTTAGTCTGCTGTGATATGCTTTTGGGATATGTTTCATAGCTGATAAATAATTCATCTAATTTAAATGCAAATGATGCTGAAAATCATTACCATATAGATCAGTTCAACAATTCTTAAAAGAAACATCATATGTACTAATCAACTACAAGGAGGCTTTCCATCTATAAATGGGAATTTTAACCACTTAATGGAACAATATATACAAAAATGTTAAAGCAAAGTACAAAGAGTCACTAGCCCTAGCAGTGACATCTTTATCCAGTTCATGGGGTGACATGAGATTGCCTAAACCCATGACCTGATTAAATAAAAATTTGGCATAAAAGCAAGATGGTTTAAAATACCAAGCCAAATTAATCCTTAGTGTAATATCATTGACTTCAACAGGGTTGAAATTAACCATTATCTTCATTTACATATATGAACCTCATATGCAAGTGGAAAATATGACAAAGTGTATCAAATCCTTCAGTGAGGAAAAAGAAGATTTCATCCCCGCAATGGGGCTAGTAACCAAATAAAGGGTAAATCAAAACAACACTAGTCAACAAAAACGAATGTTGTTTGGTACCATAGTAGTTGAGATCATCTGAGTTATTCAATTTACTAGTAGCAGTCTTCTGATTTAACCAAAGGGGGGTTGCATGCAATGCAATTTCAGTGAAGGACCCTTGACTCTGGAAATCACTTTTTCCCTTAATATGACGAGAGCCAAAGGCCCCAATCCTGCAAAAAGTTCTAACTGTGCAGACCCTTACACCTGTATAAAATCCTACTGAAGTCATTTGGATGCTGCCACTTGGCCTTGAGGAACTGTACTATATAATTCCACTTCAGGATCAGGACCCAACTCTTAATCTTCAGAGCATAATGAAAGACCTACATGTTCTCTCAGAGCCAGGGAGAATGTACATAAGATAAGAGTATTAGAGGGGTGGCCGTGTTAGCCTGTATCCACAAAAACAATGAGGAATCCGGTGGCACCTTATGTCCAAATAAATCTGTTAGTCTTTAAAGTACCACCGGACTTCTCATTGTTTTCATAGGATTCTGGATTATTTCTTTATTGTGACATGGAAGGACACTGTGGGTAAGGTAAGCTTGTACTATGTTATTGGTTAATTTTGCATGCATATTTTAGGCTTTAATGCCCATAGATAAGCGACTATCCTTTTGCCCTGTCACTTTTTTTTTTTTTAAGAAATCCAAACAAATAAAAAGCTTGATACATTCTTCTGGTATAGATATAACCTATTAAGTTATTGTGTTTAGGAATTATTGTATTTTATTAATGTAATGATTACAAATTACAGCAATTAAAAAAAATCATACACCATCCATGTTAATATGTGAAAATATACATCTTGGAAAGCAGTTGTGCTTTGCTGTTTAGGAACATGGGTCACAAATTATACAGTATGCTGCGGAGTGGGGTCTTCTGGCTATATCTCTGCATAAGATCAACAAAGACGTTTTTCATTCTAGTACGCATCACCTGTGTTATGTGAAAACTAAGCAAAGTTGGCTAGGATTACATTTCAGTATTTCACCAGCTACAAATGCAACCTTTCATGGCAATTTGTCACACACTGGTGCCTATATGTGATTTGTTTCACAGAAGTCACATCTCCACAGGCCCCTGTGCATTAGCTACTCATTTCAAACAAAGCTTTTAAATGTAATAAAAAACAGTGAAATCACAAGTGAGTAAAGTTAATGGCCATAGATATTTTTATTAGTCTTATTTGCACATGCTTTTCAAGTTCCATAATCGCAGCCATCTTGGAGTCAATAGAAGCATGATACTTTTAATATGTCGAGTTGGGATGATAGTTGTCAAAACACAACCACAACCTACTGAAAACAACTGGTGTTAGTAATGGTTGCCATTTGTAGACAAGTAATACTGGTGAACTAAATCAAGAATTAACTCTCCATTTCTCAACCTCTTCCATTTCTGAAGAGAGAGACAGAGATAACATGAACTAAAGAACTTGTGGCAATTATACATGTGAGGTTTCTGTACCCAAAGCTTGGCTGAAAATGTAGTCTTAAATGTATAAAGCTGTCTGTGCCTTAGAATGGTTCTGGCATTTACATAATCTCCTTCTTACATTTTAGCTGTATCCTATTCCCTTTTTGTTCTATAGCAGTGGTGTTGAATGCTGCCAAGCTAATATTGATGAGTCATTTTCAAGTGATTTATTCACAGACTAAAACATCCAACACTAATTTTATGGTTCAGATTTTCTGTCACTACATTTGACCATAATATAAATTGACAGTTTACGTGACTATAACTCATCTACATTAATTTTACTTGGTTAATATAAAACACACACTACATACAAAACAGAAACTTATCTTTATTTTTGGGGATTTAGGAAATTTTGCTATTAAAGATTATTAGTATTATTATTGCTCTATATTTACCAATGTTACATATAATCTGTATAATACAAAAACATTGGCTATTCATGCACAAAGGATATTCAAGATAATCCTTATTAAATTTTCTACGTACATTAAAACACAAGGAAACTGAACAAATTCATATTTAAAAAACAAATGTTAACTAGATTCCAAAGTTATTATGTAGTTAAAAGCAGTTAGGTGGCAAGAACTCAGTTCAGTCCAGCTCCTACTTAATGGCAATGGTTTCCACAGCGTTCTTCTCTATATTAGGAAATTGCCAATTAATGACTCAGGGTGGGGATATTTTATTTATTTTTATTTAGTGCAACAGCTCTAACTTTTACATTATCATTTCTCAATTGCTTTCAGCATATTCAGCCATAAACCAGACAGATTTGTTGATTAATTTTAACATAAGAAGCCTTGCAATGACACCATCTGTATGGTACCTCTAAAACAGGAAAACAACTTTACAGTTGAATCCTGCGCTGAGCTGTTGGCAAGTAGAAGGCAGTTGACTAGATGGGAATCGAGAGCACCCAGCTCCTCACTGGAGATGCTCAGCACATTTTGTGAGCTAGATAATTGTGACTAGGTATTTAAATAGCTTAAAGTTAAGATGTAATAATTACAGTTTTGGAGGAAACTCCTCCTGTGATTTTGTTGTGGAATTATCAGTTACAAGTGTCACAGCACTACACAACTCAAAATGGCATTTAATGCAGTGTAACACATTAATTATAAAAAGTTATTGTTTACTACACTGTTAAACTATTAAGTAGTCAAACACTACTAGTGACGCTGTATATCTGTCATGACAAAACTTTCAGGACAAACTCTCTGACCATTTTTGATTCCTCTTTTAAAAAAGAAGATATGGTATTTGTCACCCTACCCAGCACATCACTGACTTAATTTCTTCCATGAATATTTCTAAATTTGGCACTTTGTTGAAAATTAAAATTACTTGCTTAAAATAATGTGATCTTGTGCAATTTTTTTAAAAAATTTGTGTCTTCCTCCCCGTTGTCCCGCAAAACATTCATGACCCTTCTGATACTTTGACAATATAGCTGGCTTTAATTACTGTCAAATTACATCCTCTTTCCATGTTGCCTCCTGTGGCCCCAGAAATAATCTAGTTTAAAATGTAAATCACAACTGAAACAGAAATCAAGACAGGCAAAAATCAAGACAGTCATCATTAAGGGACCTATACAGAAGAAAACGCACACTGCATTCTGCAGGAGGAGGAAAGGGAGAGTGAGGATATTTCTGGCTACATAAAGCTACAATCAGCATTATATGTTAGCAGCTGAGGTGTCACCTGCCACCTTGAAATAAGGAAAAGCCTCTACAGCTGTGTAGCCTATAAGCCATTAGGGCCCAAAACACTATCAATAAAAAAGAAATAGGTGCATTTCATTTTGTAAATATCTTAAATATATAGTGTCCATCAGTATAACCTACACTTTGTTGCATAGGTACACTGCAGACACATAGCTTATATGGAATATCTTATTGATGCATTTTTCAACCTACAGTCCTTGCACGTCATTCCAATCACTTAGAAGCCTTTTATTTTCCTTTTGCAGGTGCTCCTTTTTGGCATATAGGTCTGCTATGCAGTCTAGGCAGTGGCAAATCAGCTCTTTAATAACTTCAGTTGGACTCGAGACTTTTTGTAGCTTCAGTGATCCAAGTCTAAACTGGGACAAAAGGAAAAACTGAGTTACTTTGCTGGAACTAAAAAGGTAAAAAAAACCAAACAAACAAACAAACAAAAACAACCCAACCCCAGCTTCAATCAGCTCCAGACGTGCTCTTAAAAGGCATCAGCATATTGTACAATTACAATCCTTGAATACTTTCCTGTTGAAAATTACAACATTATGTGGCAACAAAAATAAGCCTGTTGAGTAAGTATATGGCAAGTTGCACAAATCGCCATCTGCGTATCTAACTTATCTTCATTTTTATACTGTCTTAGGTGCATATAGGGTATCCATCACCACAGTATCTACACACTGATAAACCAGTATCAAGAGAGACGAGTATATGCTGCACTAAAAATCTGCTCCCTAAGGAAGAGAAGAAATTAACTGCAGGAAGATGCAATAAGACGTCTCAGGTGCTGAGCAAAAAGCAGTTTTAATGTAGTGCAGGCTTTAGGAAAAGAATTCTGTAAGGCATTTATAACATTATTCTTATTATGCTACCTGATGAAATATCTAGAAAACTTTTTGCCACTTATTGCAATAACCAGAACAGCCATATGATAACAGAAATATGAATAAGTCAAATGACCATTGTGTAAATTAATAATAAAGACTTTGGATTTAATATAGCACTACCGTTTTCTTCAGAGCTTTACAGATCTATAGGAAGGGAAGAAGCCCATCCTAGGAGTTTTCCCTCTAGGGACTCTCTCCAACAAACCGTTAATAATGCAAGTAGTCCTTTAATCATGCAGACTGTCCCAATTACTTAAAATGGGATGACTCATATAAGTAAAGATTTACAGAATAGGGCATTTTGGCAGTGGTGAAGTTTCTTTGTTGTTGAAGATGCTATGGGAAAAAGTAGAAATGATTTTGTAGAATGGAATGGTTGAAAATGTTGAATAATTCTTACTAATGTCAATGTTCCAATATAGAACATGATGGGAAAATACAAGATTCTTTGCTGCACAAATTATTAGGTTTTTTTATGTTAAAGTAAACTATTTTATTTTATAGTTGGGCTTATTGTCCTGTGGAGAATCCTGACCTCTACAGGATGCTAAGAACGGTGATTCTGGTATGGCTAGCTGTTGCAACTCTGGTGAAATGACCTGAAGCTCCCTCCCCCCTCACTAGATGAGGTTTGGCTGGACAAAATTTATTTCAGATCTAAGAAGTCCTTCTGAGCTTTTTCTAGAAACTCATGAAAAAGTTTTACCCAGAAGTTGGGTCTGCATCTAGAGTCCACAGCCACTATGTCTCCATGCAAGGGTGTTGGACCAGAGAGATCTAGCAGAGAATCTAATGATGTCTCAAGAAGTATCTCAGATGAAGGCTTATACTTTTGTAAGAGAGTTCTTAAAATAAATCAGCTTTTTCTTATTGGTCCTCTCCCAGTCGTATGGGACCACTTCTGAGAGTACAAGAGGGGGCAGTAATGGATAGGGCTATACAGGCTGAAACAACACATGCCATTGCAGCACATAAAAGTATGGAAGAAGATTAAAAAACCCTTCCTTAGGTGAATTTTCAATCTTCTGTTCCACATAACCCTCTAGGGAACCCTGCTCCAGCCACTGAGGTCAAGATCTTTTTAGTATGTGACCATTTCTTGGAAGAACAATAAATATGGGGACACAACTTGGAATTTTATACAGACCATATGTAGCCTTGCTGATAGACCTTTTCTTTCAGTATGGGCCATGCAGCATTCACAATCTATAACAGAGATTCTTGTATGGGAAAGATGAAATGGCACCTCCTATATCTCATCTTGGGAGGGGGCCATAGGTTTGGCAGTAAGGAATATGGGCTGTTTCTGCTATGTTGAGGGAGGAATGGATCAGTTCTGCCAAAACCTCTACAGCCTCAAAGGCAACCTGAGTCACTTTACTCCCAGGGTCCGAAGCAGGAAGAGGGTTTGCTGTAGTAACTCTCTGAGGAAGAAGATGGATTGCTTCTCTTGGGAAGGTATTTGTATTGCTGAAAGCCTGGAGATGAGGATGGAAAGTGTGCCATTGCCACTCTCAGAGATTCACAGATTCCAAGGCCAGAAGGGACCATTGTGATGCAGTCTGGCTACTTACATAATACAGCCCATAGAACTTCCTCAAAATAATTCCTACAGCAGGTCTTTCAGGAAAAACATTCAACCTTGATTTACAAACTGTCAGTAAAGAAGAATTCACCATGACCCTGGGTAAGTTATTCTAGTGGTTAATTACCCTAATTGTTAAAAATGTATGCCTTATTTTCAGTCTGAATTTGTCATAGAATCATAGCATCCCAGAATATCAGGGTGGGAAGAAACCTCAGGAGATCATCTAGTCCAACCCCCTGCTCAAAGCAGGACCAATCTCCAACTAAATCATCCTAGCCAGGGCTTTGTCAAGCCTGACCTTCTCTAAAGAAAGAGATTCCACCACCTCCTAGGTAATTCATTCCAGTGCTTCACCACCCTCCTAGTCAAAATTTTTTTCCTAATATACAACCAAAACCTCTCCCACTGCAACTTGAGACCATTACTCGTTGTTCTGTCATCTGGTACCACTGAGAACTGTCTAGATCCATTCTCTTTGGACCCCCCTTTCAGGTAGTTGAAAGCAGCTATCAAATTCCCCTCTCATTCTTCTCTTCTGCAGATTAAACAAACCCAGTTCCCTCAGCATCTCATTAGTCATGTGCTCCAGCCCCCTAATCATTTTTGTTGCCCTCCGCTGGACTCTTTCCAATTTTTTCATATCCTTCTCGTAATGTGGGGTCCAAAACTGGACAAAGAACTTCAGGTGAGGCCTCACCACTGTCGGATAGAGGGGAATGATCACGTTCCTCAATCTGCTGGCAATGCCCCTACTTATACAGCCCAAAATGCTGTTAGCCTTCTTGGTAACAAGGGCACACTGTTGACTAATATCCAGCTTCTCATCCACTGTAATCCCTAGGTTCTTTTCTGCAGAACTGCTGCCCAACCACTTGGTCTCAAGTCTGTAGCAGTGATGGGATTCTTCCGTCCTATGTGCAGGACTCTGCACTTGTCCTTGTTGAACCTCATCAGATTTCTTTTGGCCCAATCCTCTAATTTGTCTAGGTCCCTCTGTATCCTATCCCTACCTTCCAGAATATCTACCACTCCTCCCAGTTTAGTGTCATCTGCAAACTTGCTGAGGGTTCAATCCACACCATCCTACAGATCATTAATGAAGATATTGAACAAAACTGGCCCAAGGACTGACCCTTGGGGCATTCCGCTTGATATCGGCTGCCAACTATATATGGAGCCATTGATCACTGCCGTTGAGCCCAATGATCTAGCCAGCTCTCTATACACCCTATATTCCATTCATCCAGCCCATACCTCTTTAACTTGCTGGCAAGAATACTACGGGAGACCGTATAAAAAGTTTTGCTAAAGTCAAGGAATAACATGTCCACTGCTTTCCCCTCATCCACAGAGCCAGTTATCTCCTCATAGAAGGCAATTAGGTTAGCAGGCATGACTTGCCCTTGGTGAATTCATGCTGACTGTTCCTAATCACTTTCCTCTCCTCTAAGTGCTTCAGAATTGATTTCTTGATGACCTGCTCCGTGATTTTTCAGGGACTGAGGTGAGGCTGATTGGCCTGTAGTTACCTGGCTCGTCCTTCTTCCCTTTTTTAAAGATGGTTACTACATTAGCCTTTTTCCAGTCATGCAGGACCTCACCCAATCACCATGAGTTTTCAAAGATAATGGCCAATGGCTTTGCAATCACATCCACCAACTCCTTTAGCTGTGCATCCGGCCCCATGGACTTGTACTCTTTAGGCGTTTCTAAATAGTCCTAAACTGCTTCTTTCTTCACAGAGGGATGGTCGCCTCCTCCCCATGCTGTGCTGCCCAGTGCAGTAGTCTGGGAGCTGACCTTGTTTGTGAAGACAGAGGCAAAAAAAGCATTGAGTACATTAGCTTTTTCCAGATCCTCTGTCACTAAGTTGCCTCCCTCATTCAGTAAGGGGCCCACACTTTCCTTGACTTTCTTCTTGTTGCTAACATACCTGAACAAACCCTTCTTGTTACTCAACATCTCTTGCTAGCTGCAACTCCAATTGTGATTTAGCCTTCCTGATTTCACTCCTGCATGCCTGAGCAATATTTTTATACTCCTCTCTGGTCATTTGTCCAATTTTCCACTTTTTGTAAGGTTCTTTTTTGTGTTTAAGATCAGCAAGGATTTCACTGTTAAGCCAAGCTGGTCACCTGCCATATTTACTATTCTTTCTACACATCAGGATGGTTTGTTCCTGCAACCTCAACAAGGATTCTTTAAAATACAGCCTGCTCTCTGTCTAGCTTCAACTTCCAGCCATTGGATCATGTTATACCTTTCTCTGATAGATTGAGGAGCCCATTATTAAATATTTGCTCCCAGTGTAGGTACTTATAGACTGTGATCAAGTCATCTCAAAGGAAACGTGAGCCATCTTAGGAGGTGAGAGGCACCCACTACTGGGAGCATCCATAGGACTTACCTGTGCACAGGCATGGCCCAAAAGGATGGTAGAGTCAGCCAAGGATATCTGCAAAGAGTGTAGACTCTGCCTAGTCTCCTGGAACCCTTAAAGGATTCACAAGACTGTTTTGGTATTTCATGACATTATTAAGTAACAGTCCTCTTTTACAGCTTAAGGAAAAATAAAAATAACAGAGCTTCAGAAAACACTGGCAATTTTACATGCCAAGGAAGGGTTCAGTCTGCACAGTATATCTTACTGCACAAAGAAAACAAGACTTTAAGATGGGTAGGTCATCCTGTCTATCCTATTCTCACTTTTCCTTTCTTTCCTCTCTACTTTACTCCCCCGTAATCAGGAGAGGCTGGCAGGTAATATAAAAACAGTCATAGGGAAAAAGGAGATGTAGCTTTATTTAACATTTGTTTAATGGATTGAATTACTCAGGTGCATGAAGGCTTTGCTGGATCAGACCCTTAAAAACTGCTCAGAAATGTTTTAAAGGAATTATTTGAAACAACTGACAACAGTATTATATTAATTCTTCAGTCTAGATTTAACTTTTACTTAGTCAATTCAGTAGTGCAACTTACTGTAAACAAGCAATGAAACTATCTTAAAATCACTGTCTTTAGTAAGTAGAAGATCATCAGGAAACATGTTGAAAAGGAAGGTTTAGTCTAGCACTGAGCATGTGAACCTGTTCTAAATGTAAATGTACACTTCACAATACACAATTTCCTTTATGTTGTACAAAACTGCTATTTAAGGTTATATAGAACAGATGACAAGATGAGTTTTATTTATTTTTAGAAGTTAGATTGCATTATCAGTAACCCGCTAAGTGACATTGTATTCCCTGGATATCATACTTGCCCGACAGCATTAACAAAGATAGACTTGTGTAAAGGAAACTGTTTTTCATCACTTGCAAGTCACACCAAGCCAAAAGGATAAAGAATTCATGCCACACTGATACTAGACAAAGATGTAAAAATATAGTAGCACAGATAAATGGAAATGCTACCTTTCTGCCCTCTTAACTTTGATTAGAGAGAAAAGATCTAGTAAGTTTAAAAGCTTTTGCCATGTAAATTACTTCGAATATAATGAATTCGGATTAATTAAATTGTTTATTCAGAACAATGAAAAGTGGTGCATCTTACAGTTTACTTTCTGTTCTCATGTGTTATGTAATGAATTCTGATTATAAGAAAGACTAACAGAAATGAAATTTATTTCTACCGAAAGTTAATGCCACAGGCATACTGATAATGAACTATTTTATTTGTAAGATTTCAAGACAGCAAATATGATGTGATTACACTGATGCAGCATCACTCTCACCCATATTTTTCATGAACTATGAAATCCCACCCTAACTAGTGCAGTGAGGTAGAGATTAGATACAGCAAGTTACCTCCTTTCCGTCAGGTATTCTACCTGCTACGGAAGGGTTCCTCAGGGCAGACAGGGGAGGTCACGCAGCAGAAAACAGTAGAGGAGCAGCAGACAACCTAATGAGCTAATCAGCTAGGACAGGGTGCTAGACATATCTCCTGAACTGCATATTGCAGCTCCTTGGAGATGAAGTGCATTAGCTAAAACACTAGCTGGCGGTCTCTTTGTAAGTGTTCTTTTGAATGCTATGGGAGATTCTGCCATGTTCTTTGAATGAGGGTGTGATAAAGGAAAGAAACTCTCTATGTTCCTTCCCCTGCTGTAAACCAGTGCAGTAAAGGGCAGGATTTGGCTGTATCACTTTAATAGTAACTGGCCATCATGGTAAAAGCAATGAGTATTGTGCATCTTCTTACATAAAACAAGCTTAAGACAGAGTAAAGTGTAATAAATAAAAAAATCATATCATCTATATACTTTTTCTTCAGCTAAGTGTTAGGTAGCAGGGTGGTAAGAACATTCATCCAGTCTACATTACAGCTTCCCCCACTCCTACCATCAATAGAGATGCAGCAGTTCAGAAAACACTATCAATTTTTTTGAGTACATATGGTCCCAGTAAGATAAAAATGTCATGACAGTGACTATATGCCTTTGGTTAGATTAAAGCAAGTAAACCTTCTTACAGACGCATATACCAAGTATGCTGAAAAGAACTCTTATTGTGTTTCCTGAATATAAAATTATCTGGTTCAATGAGCCATTGTACTGTCAATTTAACAAACAGAGAAAACGTTAACACTATTATCTGATTAAGATACAAACTGGTTTCATTTCTCTTTTGCATGGAGGCTAGTGCTGACAGACTGATAAGTAATCCACAGAGAGTGATAAAATTGCTAGATTAGTTAAAATGTTCATCCCTTATTTCTAGCAATTTTTTTTCACACGAACTGACTATTCACAAGAGATTAGAGAGGGAATAAAATCTCAAGCTGGTTGTACTCTGAGGTCCCATTTATTCCCTGAATTCCCTGGGATTCACTGAATCCCAAACTGGAAAGCAAACAGCTGAAAGTACATAGACATAAAAAAAGCCATGAAGGCAGAAGTTCAAAGAATTTGAAAATAAAACTGCAGTTATAGACTAGAATACTTATTAAATATTTATACCACTGTATCTTTCAGAAACCACATTATATTGGACATTCCACAAATACATAGCAGGAGCTAGTCTCTGCCTGAAGGAGTTTACAGTCTATCCATTTAGGGGCTGGACTGCCTTCTCCCATGCAGGAGAAGGACAAGAGGAGCAAACTCAAACCTTGCAGAACTCAAGTGATCCACAGAAGCCAAGACTGTCCATAGAGGGGCCTTTCCTTCGATAACAGCTCTGGAACACAACTCTGGGGTAAATTGAGGGATAGTACCACAGAACTGTCCCCATTTTTGTTCTGCTGATTTTTGCAATCCAGACATTCAACTCTCTGCTGGTGCATCAGAACCAGAAACTGAACAACTAGACACAATCCATAAAACTGAAATCAACTACCAGTACTTTGTTTTCATTATTGATAGTGAAAAAAGTACCATCAAATGATATAAAGTGAAAAGTAATTTCCATTCCCAAATTTCTTGCAATGTTGATCATTTAAGACCCAAATCCTGCAAGTATTTACACACATACACACACATCACTTTTCTCACATGAGTGGTCCCAATGGGATCGATAAGCCATTTGTGTGAGTAAAGTTAAACATGCAGCACTCCAGCAATCAGCGGCAGCACAGAAGCTTAAGTGTGCACAGAATCAGAACCTAATATGTTACTGTAATACAGATACCAACTTAAAAACAAAACAAATGATTTTTAAGCTGACATTGATCCTTTACATTGATATATATATTTTTTACCACCTATGTAAAATATTGGTATATGATATATCTTAAAACTATTTAGATTATTACTATTCTTAATTATTTGTAGCACACAAAGCCCTTAAGTGAGATTGAGGCCTCAACAAGCTAGATATGGACAAACACATAGTAAGACATAGGGCCTGTCCTGGAGAGCTTACAATCTAAATAGACAATACAGAAAAGGGGAGGGGAAACAAAGGCACAAAGCGATTAAAGCACTTGCCAAAGCTGATAAACTTGGATTAGAACACAGGAGAGTTGGTGGTTTTGCCATTGATTTCAGTGGAGCCAGGATTTCACTCCAGGCATCCTCACTCCCAGCCCAGTGCCCCAAACCCTGCTGCTTCCTTACATTTATTTTTAAATGTTGCTGAATCCAAATAAAAAAGAAATAGAAAGAAACTAGTTGTATTACTAAGAGAGGAGAGGACAAAATCATTGATAGCTGTAAATTGGATGAGATTATGGACTGATCTTTTTTTCAAATCTGATTTAACATTGAAATATGGAAGTTGGGACCTTGCAAAACCAACTAATGATTAAAAAATGGGAAAGCAAATACGCAGAAGCATCCTTATACAAAGAAAAGGAGGGATTAGTCTCTCTGCAAATAATATGGCGAGACCACACTGGAGTAAATAGTTCAGTCCTTTGTTCTTCATTGCCAGAAAGACAGAGAGGCTGGAGAGAGTTCTGGGGAAATCAACAGAAGTGATTAAAGGGCAAAAATATGCAAACAAATATGGAAGCTGGGGTCAGGTCTCACTATAAATTATGTCCTGAATTTCCTAACTAGTGTGTGATTGAAAGCTCAGCTTTAACCCTGTATTAATGCAGTTTTGCATGGCTTGGATCAATTTTCCCCTTAAGAGTATAGGTTTCATTTTTCCACATCTAATTTCATTTGTTAATTTCTGCATATTACTGAAGTCTCTCTAAATCAATTTATATTTTCTTGCTATCCTTCCAGTTGGTTGCAATTCTACCTTTGTATCATCTGCAGATGTAATTAATGCACTTTTTACTTCCTCTTTCAGATCATTCATGAAAATATTAAAAGAGGACTCCGCATTGAACCATTAAGCACTTCACTCAAAAAGGGCCTGATCAGAACTGCTAGAGGTCCCAGCAGACAATTAATTGCCTGTAGCTGATCCATCATTTCTGTCATCACCCTCTATCTTTGGTGGTGGTGGTGGTACTGGTGGTTTTTATTTCAAAGAGAGTGACAGAGAGTGAGAACTCTTTAGGAACATGCCACCTCAGCTTCTCCTGAAATTATGCTCAGCCCTAGACCAATATCTTCTAGTCTACTAAAAACTTAGAGTGACACTGTCATTTCTCTCATACTTCCACCCACCCACCCACATCTCTCTTCTGATTTACTGATGACAGAAATTCTGCTATTAGCTAACTGTAAGGGTGTTGTGTGGATACAGGCTATCCTTTCAAGTAATTTACAAATATTTCATCAAACTTTCTTTTAAGTAAATTCTTTCTAAATTACTGATGTTCAAGGGACTAAATTTATTTGAGGCAATAACTCACATATCAGTTAAGTATGATGCAATGCATTTTGAATGAAAAAATTGCAAAACTGCACAAACAACAAAAATTGCAGAATCCTATGACCCTGGGATTAATTCTTATGTGAACTTTAAAGAGATACCTAATTAGTATATCAGGATGAAAATTTGCCATTGTTGGAAATTACCTTTAACAGATGAGGTGGCTACAGTAATCCATGTATTCATCATTTCTAGGCCCAATCAGTTCCTATCAAGGGGAGGAGGAACAGTCTGGGTTTGTCCACTCCCATTGCTATAGTTCCCTGCTTCAGTGCTTGGACCCAAAGGTAATAAGACTTAGATCGATATAAAGTACTACACCTCTCTCTATTTGGCTTTGACTAGAAATGTATTGAAGAAGCTACAACTGGTACACAATGCAGTAGCCCATCTCCTGAGTAGAAGTATTCGAAGAGCACATATCACACCAGTACTCAAGAGCCTGCACTGGTTCCCCATGCACTGCTGCATCCAAGTCAAAGCTCCATTACTGATGTACAAAGCATTCAATGGGATTGATCCACATTACCCAAAAGATTACCCTTCTTCACCCTATCATCACCAGGCATAATATATTTACAAGAACCTAGACACATACTCAAGGAAACAAGCAGCAGAACCTTCTCAACAGAAAGCCTAAGAATGGGAAAAAGCCCTCCAAAGGAGAAACCCTAACCTTGTCATCTTCAGGTCACACTGTAAGAAAGATGACATCCCTCCCACAACCAGAACAGAAGAACACTTGATAGCACATTCAAAAGTAATAAACATGATTAACCAATAATAGGACGGAGCAGGACGATAAAAGACCTGCTTACAATTAGAGTAAATAGAACACACTGGGCCAAACTATCTTCTGATATTACTGCATTGAAGCCAGTGGAGTCAAATCAGAAGAGAATTTGGCCCACTATGATTTTCAATATTTGTACAGCACTCAGATGCTGTACAGACAAACACTCAGATATTGACAACTGAACAGACAAATGGACAAAATATTAGAGAGATTATTGTTCTTGATGAGTAATTATATTAATATATTTGTTTGCAGTGTTGCATATTCTGGGACCAATACAGCAATAAAAAGGTGAGTAAGGGAATAGCTTTTACCAAACCAACTTCTGTTGGTGAAAGAGACAAGTTTTTGAGCGCCACAGAGCTCTTCTTCAGGTCTGAAGAACAGCTTTGTGGAGCTCAAAAGCTTGTCTCACTTATTAATATATTTATTAGCTCATGATCACTGGTGCCAAGGTTTTATTATACATTATATCCCATTAGTAAGAAGTAAATGTAGGCTCCTTTTGTTGAGTCTGAATTTTTGGCTATGATTTTCTCCAGAGTACTCAAGCATCTACTTGACAATCCTTTTTAACAGAATTGGTTGCAGAAAATCTGTTTAGGGAGTTAAACTCTCCCATGAGTACAATATCACATGAGGATGATCTTTGATACTTAGAGAGCAAGAACTGAGTTCTTGCTCTCTTTCAGTATTGGTGGTCTGCAGCAGCTGCACACTGTGGTTTCTCTTTTGTATGTTGTAATATTCTTAAAACTTGACCTACATTAGTTTGCTGTTGATGCCATCTCCATTTTGAAATTGCATCTGGCTGCACAGGTGCTGGGACTTGAGGTGCGGAGTTTGATGCTGCACCCCCTCACTTGAAGTAGTTTCCATTATGTGCAGGGTTTATTGTTCAATGGCTCTCAGCACCCCACTATAAAAATGGTTCCAGCCCCCTGTATGCTTTTGTAAATCATTCTCAAGTAGATTTCTCCACCTCTGTCTCTTTCTCTCCAATAAGGATTATATCCATCAATATTAACATTCTAGTTATGTGAATGATTCCATCAAGTTTCAATTATATGAGCTAAGCTGTATTTCTCTATGACATAGAATGATCTTAAGTTCATCTTGCATGTCTCCAGTTTTCTTTCTTGCATCTGGGAATGAGTGATTTCTTTTATCATATTCCTTTTCTTGTAGTTACTTCGAAGTTGAGCTTGTGGAGATCCCTAATTTCTTCTTTATTTCTAGCAAAATCCTAGTATTTCAAAACTGCTAACAATTAGCTTTATAAAGCATCATTCATAATTCCTGTACGCTTGGGGACAAATGTTGCTTTCCCCATGTAATGTCTGAATAAATATCCTTTCCCCAGGGAAATATCAGAGGGGATGTGAAGGATGCAGTCCTATACTCCAGACCACCAGCTTTGCATGCAGCAACTGTACAAGTTGTTCACTGTCAGGATTATATCAAAGTCTGTAATCGCAGGTGCGACCCCTAGATTTCCCCTTGCACAGAAGAGTTTGTACTTCCAGATCCTTTTGTCACTGCCCCAACCCAACTCTCCATCTACATTGCCATAGAGAGAGCCACTGTAACACTGACAGACCAGTTGTCAGCAGCCAGGATCGAACCTCGGACCTCTGGAGCTTAGTGCATAAGCCTCTACTACATGAGCTAATAGCCAACTGGCTGTTAGCAAAGGCTGTAGAGCAAACAATCTCTCTCACTAAGTGGTCTCGGTGCCACTAGATGGGACAGAACATCACACCCAGGAGATGTGTGGGTTTCATCACCACCAAGAACACCACCTCCGTGCTATGCAGTAGTAGTACCAATTCCAATGCATTTTGGTCTCTGGGTATCCTCCAAGGCGGTGGAAGTACATTTAGGCAGTTATCAGTAACAGTAGTCTGAAATCTTACATTTATATAGCAATTGTCCAAAAAAAGTCAAAAAGGGAATCTTGGTCAGGAAACTGCCTGGCCAAGAGAAGAAATACTTTAGAAAACAGCAAATATATGCAATTAAACTAAGAAAGAATCCACACACATAGGAATTCCAACATAGCATTCACCGTTCACCTTTTTTACAGTACAATTTATAATCAGCAACATTATGTCCTAAAGCCAGTTAGCATTTTTATTTCATTAAAGTGGAGGAAAACTTATCAGACAACTTAGATCTTAAAATATAATGTTCCCCTTTGGTTGAAATAGATTTAACACATTCTTCTAAGTCAAGCATTTTGGTGATCAGAAGATGAAAAAGCACAGTCCTATGGTAAAGGGCTCCATTCAGAGTGGATATATTTTTGCCAAACAAAGCCTGGAATCTGCAACTGACTCTGTGCAGGTGTACTCCTCTGCCTGTTTGCAGTCAATTGTAAGATTGTGTCCCAGCTGACTACAATCTGGTGTGCCAGTGTGGTACGTTTAATTGCCTTGTATGGTATACCTTCTGGCTACGTAAAATACAATGTGGGCTCTGACTGTTGAAAAATAAACACTCCTCTTTCTGTAAATAAATAGCATTGGTTCATGGAACATTTTCTTCTTTTACACCAACCCATGTTAGATGGGTGCTGGTGATCATCATCCAGAAATGACAGAAACTGATGAAAGGGGATAAACCTGATCCAAAGAGACAACAAATACTTAAAACCCAATTAAGTATAATACTAAGCTAGAAACTGCTATGCCAAATGGCATTTTAAAAATAACATTAGTGTGTGCACAGAAAGGCTGATTATGCAGTACTCATAAGTGACTTTGTTTAGCTTTGAGCTTGAGATGACCTTATTAGACTGGCATGTGGTAAAAGCATACATTTGAATGACAGAATCTCACTTTTAAGATTTAATAACTTTTCTCAATTTGAATGACTCTTTGTCTCAAACAGTTATAATATATCACTGAAATAATCTATACAGACTTTAAACTTGTGATGTCAAAAAAGCTAAGATCCCACAGCACTAGATTGTGATAATTCTAATACTTCAACCATTACAATTTACATCACATAACTACATAATTGCCCTGGGCTACTCAATCTCTCTGCCTCAGAGCACTCAAACTACAAAATGAGGGCAATTAGGACGAATAACGAATGAAGTTGATAAAACTTTAAATTAATACGTATCTAATGGAAGGATGATGAGTATTAATGCCTATGTTTGTGCTGTTTTGATCACGAAAACTGCTGTGTAAAGACTAAGTCATGTTAATAGATCATCTGCTACTCATTGTTACACAGAAATAAACATACGCCAAAAAATAGAGCTGCAGTAAAACAGAGTGTGTGTTCATGTCTGATTTTTCAGCCAAGAAGTTGGTTTTTAGGGAAAAATTAATTAAAAAAAGAAAAAAAAACTTTGTATGGGAAGGAGCACTTTGCATCGCTCTCAGACTTCACTCCGTCACCAGCACATATTCAGTTATGCTAACTGGAAGGTTCATTTTGGCAAGATGTGGAGACTTTGTAGCATGTGGTCTAAGAAACTGGTGAGGAGAGAAGTAAAAAAAGGAAAGGTTGGGGGCTTGGACAATACAAGTAGAAAAAAGATTTGTTTTCCTTTTAAAAAAAGGTTTCTAACTGAAAGAATAGTTATATACTTTATAGTAATTGTGGGTCTTTGAAATACGCTGTCCGCATAGGCTCTACTCTTGGTGTGCACATGCTTGCTATGCAGAAGAGCGGATTCTTTTCCAATAGCTGTGTCTGTTGGGGCTGCCCCTGTGCCCTAGGAGCCCCTGCAACCACTATAGGAAAGGGCATCAGGGTCAAGGTGCCCTCAACCACTTCTCAGTTCTTCATCAATAAAGAATCTCAACTGTCGGGATCACTGTCATAAGAACATAAGAATGTTGTGATCCATTGTCATGGTCTGGACTGCCACCTCAATTGCATCAAGCATAGTCTAGTCCCGTCATTCTAGCAGCGCACTGTCCTTCGGCCATGACAGACCTTAGCTCTTAGCTCCTCCAAATATTTGATGGGGAGCTTGTCTGTCAAAGAAGAGTGTCCCACAGCAGACAGTAGTACTTCACCAGAAGTACCTTGAGGCTCTGCTGAGCCAAAGCCTTAGGAGAAGACTTCTTTCTCCTAACTAGGGAAGGAGAGCTCTGTCTTCCCTGGTCTCTGGAGCAGTGTCCCTTGTGGTTCCCAGAGGAGCAAGGTTTCTGAATGTCCCTTGAGCCTGGGGTGATGTATCTCACAGGTGCACTGAAGAATGAGATTGGTCTCTCAGCTGGCTTCCCTGTGCCTAATGCCTGCATTGAGGTCTCCATATGTAACTGTAGTTTGCCTTCCCTAGATTTCAGAGTGCCTTTCAGGAAGGTCTTGCATACTGAGCAGCACTCACAGGCATGCCACTCGCCCCAAGCATAAGAGGCCATCGTTGACAGGGGTGGCCAAGTTACAGGAGGGGCTGATCTTGAATACTGAACATTTGCCTTCAGCCATTTTAAGTTTTTATGTGGGTGGCAGCTGGTTGTGGGGTGGGGGGGGGGAGTTCTAGCCCTGTACTGGTGACTGGCGGTGGGGGGAGTGTGTGTGTGCAGGCTGGCAGACACACTATCAATGTCCTGCTGTTTTCATAGGGAGCTTCTATCTAAATTTATCTCTTAACACCAAGAGGTGTGCTAACTAACTATTAACAAGGAGTTAGAACAACAATGGCTAAGAAATCTCTTGCGGATTGAAGAGATGCAGATACACAGGGTTCTGTCTCGCAGCCATGGGTGGTAAAGCACTGAGAGTTAATTGAAGCTGCCCCACACTTTCTACCCTCAGTTATGGAGATTGTGATGGATTCCAAGGTACAGGTATGGCCTTAACAGACACTGCTATTCAGAAGAGAATCTGATCTGGTGGTGTACATGGAGCACTCGCATGCTAAGAGTGAAATCTGTGTGGACAATCACTCCAAAAAGAACATTTATTTATGCCCATCAGAACTGGATGCATTCTTCCACTCATATTATACATTACAGTTTGCTTTATTTTTCTATGGACACAACCACATCCATGTTTAAATGCTTTAAGTGCAGAGTAGAGAGGGAGCACTGTTAAATACAAAGTAAAGGTATGTAATGTGATCGGGCTAAACTAATTCTAAATTAATTCTTGCATCTGACGAAGTGGGCATTCACCCACGAAAGCTCATGCTCCAAAACGTCTGTTAGTCTATAAGGTGCCACAGGATTCTTTGCTGCTTTTACAGATCCAGACTAACACGGCTACCTCTCTAATTCTAAAATTAGCCTTTGTAAATTGATCAGAAATCATTCCTCTTCCAGAAATGTAAGGAGTACTGAAATAATTTCCACAGTCAGAGGTGTTTTTTAAACAGACTTTATTTATTCAAATCCAATAGGAATATTTTCTGTACTTGTTAAAAGACAAGAGGCTTATTTTTTCAGGCCTGAGTATACCAAGCGGATTGTATCAGACTTCTCCAACAAAACCTCCCTCAGAATACATTAAGCTTGCTCCAGATACTCCAGATAGAAAATAATACTATAACACTACCATTTTGCTTATTATCATTATTGTTTATTAAATTCCAGCAATGTACTCTATGTTGCATACGGGGCAAATATAAAGACAGTTGCTCTGTAATGTAGAAAAATTAGACTTTAATCAAGTAAAGATTTTCACAATCACTATTCAAAGGGATTAAAGAGATTTAAAAGCAGAAAATGTTAATAAAAAGGCATCTCCTGGGTTAAAGAACATGAACCTACAAATGAATGATGATGACACTTAGCTCCTTATATAAAGAAAGTATTGTTCTTACAAATTTGGATCTGGAAAGCATTATACCATTTTATTTCCTAAATCCATCAGCTAGTGGTCTTGATTTTTTTAAAGCTGTGCCATCACCATCTCCAGGGAAATCATTCAACAGTAACCATGACATCTGTAGGTGGGGCAAAGAACCAGGAATAGCCAGAAAACTAAGCTGTTTACATCAGTCCACATTAAAAATATGATTGAGAGTAATTAAATCATGTTTTTGAGAGACGATTTATGTATTTCTCATCTGTTTTTTTGAAAGAACATTTGTAAGGAGAAGTATTGTATTATCTTCCTGTTTGACAGAAAATACTTTCCCAAATGATAAAAACATATTGCACATTTACCCTGGAGAAGTTTGACCATTCTGCTGACACAAATTACTACCCCATTTAAGTTTTGCTAGAAATTAAAGAAGCTTTCAGCAAAAATTGCACTCACATTTGTTGCACATCAATTTAATTGCTGAAGTTCCATCTGGTTTCATTATACTGTATGCCATTATTATACCCTTCAAATACTGCTCTTCTAGTAAGCCTGGAAAAATGTTTGTGATACCATGAGCTTTACTCCCCTCCCAGAGGTGGAGCATCAGATATCACTTCCTTTGTAAAAGGGGGGAAAAATCACCAACATTACTTCAATAATTGCCTTTAAGTTTCCAACTGCTACCCACTTATAGTTGTAAAATTTGTCCAGATAGAGTGGCTGCCCTTAAATGGTGAACTTCAGTTTTAGAGGTCAAACTGGTTCCAGCAGCATTCCCTATTTTAAGGGGAGGGAATACTGCTGGAATTGATAATATTTCTAAAACTGAAAGGAACTATTTAAGTGTGATCACTGTATTATAGAGAGAACCTACTATCATGCATGACTTACCATAGGAAAGCTTACCTGTTAGTGGATATGTGAAATTTTTTTAATATGTAATATTACTCAATACTGGGAGCAGCAACACATTTGGACTTTGTTATAAATTTGCCACCTGCTCTTCACAGGAAGACTCTGTGCCTGCATGGAGTCCTGTTGATTTCAAGGAGGCTCCCATATGGGCACAGGGGTCTGTCCACATAGTACAACTTGCAGAAGTGCTTGTGACAGGGTCTGGAGTGACATCCCTGAAGGCTGAAGCACGCTACCTCCCCACAGGAGAAGTATGATACATGCAACAGAAATGTAGCTTTCCTCATCATTGTGCCTAGAGGTATCACCTCTAGTCCTTAGCCCCTGCTGACATTACTGAAACAGATGCCAATTTGTTTCACTAGGCACTAGAGTGAGAACACAACTTATCTCACACAGACCACAAAAATGCTATCACATGACACTATTTTCAGACATAAAAATGCTATCACACCATCACAGGACCTAACCACATCAGCTGCACCATCGGGCTCGTTCACCTGCACATCTACCAATGTGATATATGCCATTATGTGCCAGCAATGCCTCTCTGCCAGTACACTGGCCAAACTGGACAGTCTCTATGCAAAAGAATAAATGGACACAAATTAGACGTCAAGAATTATAACATTTAAAAAACAGTCGGAGAACCCTTCAATCTCCCTTGCTACTCAATAACAGACTTAAAAGTGTTAATTCTTCAGCAAAAAAAACCCTTCAAAACCAGACTCCAATGAGAAACTGCAGAACTGGAATTAATTTGCAAACTGGACACCATCAAATTAGGCCTGAATAAAGACTGGGAGTGAATGTGTCACTACAAAAACTAAAAACTAAATTTCCTCATGCTAATTTCCCTCTATGGTTACTCACACCTTCTTGTCAACTGTTTGAAATGGGCCACCCTGATTACCACTACAAAAGTGATTCTTCCTCTTGTTGATAATAGCCTACTTCAATTGAATTGTCTCATTAGAACCGAACCCCCACTTGGTAAGCCAACTCCCATCTTTTCATGTTCTCTGTGTATATATATATATCTCTTCCTACTGTATTTTCCACTCCATTCATCTGATGAAATGGGTTTTAGCCCATGAAAGCTTATGCTCAAATAAAATGTGTTAGTCTGTAAGGTGCCATAAGTACTCCTCATTGTTATCACATGACAGTAACGTTTAGACACTAACAGCCTAGATCCAATTTATTCATTTAAATTCTATACCACACACTAAGCACACTACTTATTTAGACGTTAATCTCTTGCACTCTAATCACCAGAGCTGTGCAGGGGGAACCTCTCTCCTGGAATCCTGGGGCCCCATATCCTCCTTAACAATGTGGGCTCAGGGAAGGGAGAAACTTCCAGCAAAGAGCTAGCCAAACTTGTCTCAAGGAGCAGATGCAGCTGGAGAAGCAGTCACCTCCATTGGGGATGCTGATGTGGATGAGAACATATCTTCTTCAATTTCAATTCTAGATGTTCTTTCCTGGCTGTTTGCTGCAATGTCCTCATGTCTCCTGTTTTACACTCTCTTCTCTTCTGCCCTTAGGCCCCTCTTCTTCCCTCTGCTTTCCTCTCCTATCCCATTTCCCTCCTTCCTCTTAGTGTACCCTTTACTTTCTTTGTCTTTCCTTTTAGGGAATCCCCTTTTACCTCCCTCCTCTAACCACCCTTGCCTTACTATAACATTTATATTACATCATAAAGTAAAATAAACAGAAATCCATAGGGAAAAATCATGAAACCAAAGTGACATTTGCAGATCATCACTGCTCACTCTGCATGTTACCTCACTTTCTCCCATCTTATCGGTCTTGTCTACTTAGACTGTAAGATCTTTGGGGCAGGGACCACTTCAGTGCTTAGCATAATGGGACCCCGTTCTGAATTGAGTTGTCTAGCTATATTTGGAATACAAATAGTATATAATAATTACAATATTACCTGAACTAGTCATTGATATTGTCATAAACAGATAAGTAAGAGTTAATAAAAGAGATATGAAGCACTTTTGTTCTGCCTGGAAAAGGTTAATAAGAACAGTGAGCCTGGCTGTCACCTGACCAGAGGACAGGATACTTTCAAATCTTGAGGGAGGGAAGTTTGTGTGTGTGCTGTTAGTTTTTGGTGGTTGTTCACTCTGGGGGCTCAGAGGGACCAGACGTGTAACCAGGTTTCTCTCCAATCTCCCTGATAGTGGTTCTTATAGATCCAGAATAGTAAGTACCAGGTAGATAAAGCGAGTTAGGCTTATGTTTGTTTTCTTTATTTGCAAATGTGTATTTGGTTGGAAGGAGTTCAAATTGGTATTTTGCTGAAAAGATTTTAATTTGTACTTGTATACTTAGGCTGGGAGGGTATTCCCAGTGTCTATAGCTGAAAGACCCTGTACCTATTCTGTCTTAAATTTACAAAGATAATTTTTACCTTTGTTCTTTCTTTAATTAAAAGTTTTTCTTGTTTAAGAACCTGATTGTTTTTTTTATTCTGGTGAGATCCCAGGGGACTGGGTCTGGATTCACCAGGGATTTGGTGGGGAGAAAGGAGGGAAGGGGGAGAGAGAGGCTAATTTCTCTCTGTGTTAGGATTACTTTCTCTCTCAGGGAGAATCTGGGAGGGGAAGAGAGAAGGAGGGGGGAAGGCAAATTTTCCTCTCTGGTCAAAGATTCAAGGAGTTTGAATCACAGTGATCTTCCAGGGTAACCCAGGGAGGGGAAGCCTGGGAGAGGCAACCGTGAGGGAAAGGGTTTACTTTCCTTGTGTTAAGATCCAGAGGGTCTGGGTCTTGGGGGTCCCAGGGCAAGGTTTTGGGGGGACCAGAGTGTACCAGGCACTGGAATTCCTGGTTGGTGGCAGCGCTACGGGTTCTAGGCTGGTGATTGAGCTGAGAGGAATTCATGCTGGTACCCCATCTTTTGGACGCTAAGGTTCAGAGTGGGGATTTATACCATGACAGATATATTTAACAAAATTTAGCAATCAAACGAGGTAATAAAACTAGTTGTGTGTGTCACTAAAATGATTGTCTGCCAATGAAGTATTTGTAGTTTAATCCTAATGCTGCTGAAGTGACTACATTTTGATTACTGTATGATAGTTTGGTCAAGCTCTAGCCAGGCTATGATTCACTATTTTAATGTGGTCTATAATCATTTTGCTAGAATCATACTAACACATACATTTTTTTCCATCTACAGTAAAATAAACAGGTTTCCTGTGAGAGATTACATGATTATAACATAACCTTGAAATATTTCTCTAACTTGGCACCCTTGTACTGCAGACAAAGACTGAAGCCCACTTATAGCTTTACTTTTGAAACGAGATCTATTTCTAATTTGAGCACCGTTATGAAATAATTATGGTAAGTCAAAGTTTGCTTTTTGTACTGCTAAACTACTAATATATATTCCCACTTCTTCTCAAATCATTTGTGTCGTCCTCATCATCCATTTAAATATTTTCCAGTTAAAATCATTATGTACCATAATATTTTGGCAAAAGCAAGATTCTGTATTTAAACATTAAATATTTATTGAAATTTGCAGTTATTTTCCAATGAACATTATGTGTAACATTTTGCTAAATAAGCCAATAAATTTGACGACAGGCTGCTGGCGAGTTGAGACCACTTCTTAACATGCTGACCAATGATGTCACATTGTTTCTGTGTACTCCTCCATCTATCTGTATCCATCTGCTGTCTCTTTTCTTATACTTAGATTGTACATTGTTTGGGGCAGGGACTTTCTTTTTGTTCAGCACCTAGTACAATAGAGCCTTGGTGCATGACTAGAGCTTCTAGCCACTATGGTTGGTTGGTTGGTTGGTAGGTAGAAAGAAAGATCAATGGAGTAGTTGCAACAAAACGGCCAAAGGCAAAGCTGAAGGAATATGAATAAACGGCTCTTATCTAAGTGTTAAAGATTAATTAATACCTATTTATATTAGGTATTATTAGGTAATATTTATGCTATTAATACCTTTTTACAAAGAAAGAACTTAGGGTAAAATTTTCAAAAGCCACATAAGTGAGTTAGCAGCTTAAGTCAAGTCGCTTAGTCCCATGACCTGCTCTTCAATAAACTAAGCAACTTTTGAAAATTTTATCCCCACATCATTTATTTTTCTACCCTTCTGGTATACATTAAATATTGAGTTTTGGTTCCTAGCATTAGTGTCACAGAGATGCACTATATCATTATTGGTTTCATTAGAAGATGGCAGGCAATACTCATGTCACTCATCTCCTAATTCTGCTTCTAATAAAAGTAAGATTTTTTTGATGGAAGTTCAGTTATGTTAGTTGTCATTAACTGAATGATAAATATAGAATAAAACAGGGAAATTCAAAACACAGGGTTATGATTACACAAACAGCAAATTGTACCAACATAAACCATAGGTTCATGACCATTAGAATAAAAAGTGTGAGTGATTTACATAGTCATCAGAATTTCAGAGGAAGTTACAACCCCAAAATTCCCAGTTTGCCTGGTTTATATTTAATTCATACACCCAATATTTGTACACCCTCCTTCATACTTTCCCTGTCTGTTCCATCACGAAACTGCTACCACAGTGACCATTTCTGAAGTACCTCCAAAATGGCTGAAGTACCTCTGGATTAACTTTTCAAAGGCTGCTGAAGTGGCTCTGCCCAGGAGTATTTTTTCTCATTGGCTCAACAGTTCTATGAACAATCAGGTACGTTTAGACCTCATTTCATAAAACCCCTCATTGCTGCATGTTTTAAAAGGCCTTTTGATTAACTAATTGGATTAACTTTAAAATCCACTAGATATTTTTTCTGCTGAATTTTCTATAGTAGTTAACTCACTGTAAATACAACATATGGGCTTCAGCCATAACCTTCAGGTCTGCATTTTGTACTCCCAAAATATAAGTGTTCAGATCTTTTGTTTTGATTTGCTCTATCAGAATTAGTTATGAAGGAATTTGGATTTAGGTTTAGATTTTGAACCCCTTACAAGTTATTTTAGACTTTAACTGATTTTAGACAAATCTGTGGCTGGAAAAGTAAAGATATATTGGTGGCCAATAATACTAACCTGCAATATAGATTGAATGCTTTCATTTAACGCCAAAAAAAAGTATGAATCCCTTTTGCTGACCTCTAGAAAGTTTCAGCAATGTTATGAATTGTTACAGATCCAGATAAATGTGCTTTTAGCCTAGATCCCCAAAATAAAAGCAAGGCCTACCAGAGTGCTGGTGACATTACTGTCAGTACAAGTTACAAGTTAGCAAAGTATGAAAGATTCATATTTTCAACTTTAAAAACCCCCCACCATATTATGGACTAGCTACTACATAATGGGAGCATTTTAAAACTACCTCTCAATTGATCATATTCATACAAGTGAAACCCAGACTAAGAGGGGTTTTTTTTTAACCTTAATAAAACATAACTGACATGTCTAGAGTAATAAATGTCAGATATGAAGAGAACTTGTCTTGGGAGCTACTTCCCTTCAAGTGTTGACCTTTAGGTTTGGGAAGTAATGGAAACTATAAAGTGCTTCTTGAATACACCCTTGGAACTAACATACCAAGAATGTGCAGTAATTTAAGACTGACTCCCCTTGAACATGCAGTACTCTGAGGGTTAAAGTCTCAATGATTGTGCTTTAGACTTTCTAGCTTGGAAAGTAAGTGTATACCCACGTGAATAAGCATGAGATAATGCCTAGACTGAGGCAAAATATAAAAGTGTTCCCAAACTAAGCACTACAAACAATTTTCCAGTATGAGTAATAGCACAGGATACATTTAGAACAACCATAGGCTGTTTTGACGGTGTTTTTCTCTTTGTTTACAACATCCTTTTAGTGTCTCGACAGCATCTTGCTAAGACCTCTTTAAGATCTAATAACTTACCAATAATAAAACTTCACAAGATGTATATTTTATATATAAACATAGTTATGTTAGCCCACTTTGGTAAATTAGAAACCTGCCTTTGAACTAAATTCACCTCCCTGAGCTGCACTATGAACATCAGCAGTTATTGTGTTCTCCCTACAGATGGAACCCCTGTGGCATCAAAGTGTGCATCCCATAAATGGACCTAAGCCATAACAAATTCCCATGACAAATCAACACAGTCTAACTATGGGGGAAGAAGCAGAAATTTATCCGATAGAATGGAAAACACTAGCTGATACGTTCTTGAATCTATTTCACACAATATATAAAATCTGCTTAGCACTTTCAGGTCTAGAAGCTATTTTTAAAAATCAAAATGTTACGCCCACCAGTGTAAGAAAAATTAAAAAGTAATTCTATTAATTAAAAAGGGTCTAAATTATTTCCACTTAAATATATCCACGTGATTGATAATTCTGCACAATTTTAACACAAAATTGCTTTAGGCTCTGATTCATCAAGGTACTTAGTCACAAGTGAAATTTTAGCAAATACTGCTACTTAAGTTCCACATGTATTTAGGTACTTTGCTGAATTTGGGTACCAGAGACTAAGACCAAGGTTTCAAAAATAGGAACCAACTTCATTGGGAGATGCGGGGTGCATTTTGAAAATCAGTCAAGTGCCTAAATATGGAGTTATTAGCCTATGCTTAGGCTCCTACGTTTGAAAATCTCTGCCTAAGAAGAATTCAGTTCAAATACTTCAGAATTATTAATATTTCCAAATGTAAGCAATTCATGTAAAATAAACATTTTAAAGGAGATGTCCAACTGTGAACTTTATTTTAGAAAGTTTTGAACTGAAACTATTTTTATTATTATACTTTGAGATCATTCTCTACCAGTGCTAGCTGTGTTTCTTGGAACTCTGCCTTTTGAGTAATTACATACACTATACTGTAAATGAGATATCACACACCATAATGCAACATTTAGTAAACTCTCCATTTTCAAATGTCACCTAATTAAATATCATTTTGTTGAGGCTGGACAGCACATATAGTCTCTTTTCATCCAAAGTACATATTATATATAAAAATGGTACTAGGACCTGCAGTTTTCATAACATTCTAGACTCCTCTTTGAACAGTAAAACAAACTGACTTTTGAATAAAATAAAATTTCTCCAATCAATTAATTAGTTATTCTGTCCCCTCCCCCATCCCCCAAATATCACTCTCTCCAGCTATGGCCTCTAGAGCGTTTGCTTGTAATCCCAGGACAGCTGACTGCTTACATGGTGCTGGGTCTCTTTCTTGTAATCAGTTGTTACAGATTACATTTAAAAGCTAAAGACGCATTGCATTATTTGCAAATATTATTTTTCCATTCAAGCAAATGCATGTACATTTCTAGAAAGATGTTATGCTATTGTGAATGAAAGGTATGGTCCCCATGCAATCAGGCAGGACAAGGGAGGAGGCTCATGCAATACTCTCTCAAGATGGAATCCCAACTACAATCAAAGAGACATCTAAAATTAAGCTTGTAGAATTGGAGTTCTGAGAAGAGGGAGTTTGAAGAATTTTGTGGGTCAATGTTATCTTGTAGGGCGATCCTATTTGCATTATAGGGTGTTTCCTTATTAAAATTTGCACATTTGGCTGCAGTTTGCAAAGATCCCAAACTCAACATTTAAACTCCGGGATTACAAACTCCAGTGAGACAGACTCATTGATGTTGGTGGGCTGGTACTCTGCATAGAAACCATTCACAGCTCTAACCAACGTCTCTTTCCTTTAAATGAAAATAGCACAAGGAACACATTTAATATTTGACAGATGTCTATTATGTACCTTCTGATTTCACTGACAATTTACCCCTCTTTTGGTTATATTCATGGGTTTCTGAAAATTCACATTCAAGTACAAAAGTTTGTATACATCTGAATATAATTTTTTTAAAAGAAAGATCATTTTGATCATTTAATATAACCTTTAATTAGCAAAAGTGAGTTGATTTAATCAGAAAAGTTCTGAAAAAAAATAAGGTACAGTAACAATATACATCTCACTGGAAAGGAAGTTTCTGCTAAGGGATTCAAAAGTGGATTGGGCTTATTTAATTGAAAACACTTTCCTTGCTTTTTATATGATCCCATCTGCAAAAGAAACATGGTTAACAGATACAGTATTTTAGACTAAGACCTGGTTGCTAGCAACACAAACAAAACATTTACTTTTTTTCCACATAATAAAATTATTTTCAGAAGTTGCTATAAGACTATTTAGTGAATCATGGGTTTGGAAGGCCTAAGCAAGACAATCAGGAGGGATGGGAATTTTTTCCTCTCATAATTAGAATTCTATAAAAGCATGATTGATTATTTAAAGAGACTGTGTTTTAACGTACATTACTAGCTTGTTTGCTGAAACTACTGAGTTTCAATTCACTAAAACTGTGTCTAGACTTGCCTTGCAAAAATTCTACTCGGTCATATGCCTAGAAAATGTAATTTTTATTTTTAATGAATAATTTCCCCCACCCCCATTATCATCATAGCAAAGAGAAGGAAGTTCTTCACACAGCACAGAGTCAATTTGTGGAACTCCTTGCTTGAGGAGGTTGTGAAGGCTGGGACTATAACAGCGTTTAAAATAAAACTGGATAAATTCATGGAGGTTAAGTCCGTTAATGGCTATTAGCCAAGATGGGTAAGGAATGATGTCCCTAGCCTCTGTTTGTCAGAGGGTGGAGATGGAGGGCAGGAGAGAGATCATTACCTGTTAGGTTCACTCCCTCTGGGGCACCTGGAATTGACCACTGTTGATCGACAGGATACTGGGCTACATGGACATTTGGTCTGACCCAGTATGGCCGTTCTTACGTAAGGCAAATAGGTTTTGTGTTGAGGCTGGTCAATTTTCATGAGAGTTTGCAAGACAGGAACCCCTAGAAAAATATGTATTAGTTGTGAATGAGAGTGCAATCTGACTGGCTTAATAAAGTTCCAACCCATCTTACTATAGTTCCAAGGTTACTATAACAACCTATTTCTAAGAGTTAATTACATTGCTTTCAGCACAACATCATAAATCAATAATATGCTCTCACCTGGAATACTGGGTTCAGTCCTGGTCACCCTATCTCAAGAGAATTAGTAGAAGTAGAAGCAGTTCAGGAAAGTGCAGCAAAATTATTAAGAGGCACCAAAAGATGTCCATAGGACAGGAGTTTGTAAAATCTGAGACTACAGTTTAGATACAAGACATGTAAAAGGGATATAACGGAGGTGTACAAAAGAATGAATGGTAAAGGCAAAACAAAGGTAGAGCTCCTTTTTTGCCTCCTAGAATACAAAAAAAGAGGACAGTCCATGAAATTGAAAAACAACGCATTTAAAACTGATAAAAGGTAATACTGTTTTACACAGTGCATTAACTACCGGTGGAACTTAGTGCCACAAAATATCTTTAAACCAACAGTTTAGCAGAACTAAAGAAAAGATTAGACCTTTACATGATAATGAGAGTATCTACAGTTACATTAGACAGAAGAAAAGATTTAAAACCTTCTGAATCTCAGCAAAGCATGAGATCTATCATCTTTCAATTTTTGACTTGCATCAGGTCATAAAAAAAACTCTCGGACAACGGGTTTAAATATATGTAAACTAGTATTATTTAGTATTTGTTTTAGGCACACGTGGTAGGGCACTGGGGATTTCAAATATTAGAGTGAATACCAAAGTGAAATAGTCTGAAAAGCTGAGCAGGGAGTGTTAGGTGACTGAATCAGCCCACATAAAGGGCAGGTCTACACTTAAAATGCTGCATCAGCACAGCTGTGCTGCTGTAGCACTTAAATGAAGATGATCCTACAGGGACAGGAGAGAGCTCTCCCGTTGGCGTAGTCAATCCACCTCCCTGAGAGGCGGTAGCTATGTCAACAGGAGAAGCTCTCCCATCAACACTGTGCGGTCTACACAGGAAGTTAAGGTCGGTATAACTACATAACTACACCACTCAGGGGTGTGGATTAAACAGACATAGACATGGACCAGACCAAAGAATAGGTAGGGATGAACCATAATGACACAGCAGATTAACATGGCTCTCAACAGCTGCCCTACCCAAGAGAGCAAAAATTCACAAGAGAAACCAAAATGAACCCATATAATTTATTTGAAATTTGAAATTCACACCAGAGATATTCTCCATTCATGATCCTAAATCCGATGTATGTGCTTCAAAACACTGCATAAGATAGTAAGAAACTTACAAGGAAACACCCCAGACAGGGAATGTCAATGTGTGCTCTCTATTTGCCAATTAGGGAATATTATTTTGCAGTGTTCAGTCTGGTAGGGTTCAAAAAAGAACTAAATACATTCTAGATGGAATTCTGGATGGATAGGCCCATCAATGGCTATTATCCAGGGTGGGCAGGGATGGTGTCCCTAGCTTCTATCTGCCAGAAGCTGGGAATGGATGACAGAAGATGGATCCCTTGATGATTACCTGTTCTGTTCATTCCCTCTGAGTCACATGGCATTGGCCACTGTCGGAAGACGGGCTTCTGGGCTAGATGGACATTTGGTCTTACCCCATATGACCACTCTTACGTAGTGTTACCACACTGTAGCTAGTGACCAACTCCTCTCAGGCTTGGTCTACACTATGTGTTTACACCGAATTTAGCAGTGTTAAACCCATTTAACCCTGCACCTGTCCGTACAGCGAAGCCCTTTATATCAATATAAAGGGCTCTTAAAACCGACTTCTGTAGTCCTCCCCGACGAGGGGAGTAGCGCTGAAATTGGTACTGCCATGTCAGATTAGGGTTAGTGTGGCCGCAATTCGAAGGTATTGGCCTCCGGGCGGTATCCCATAGTGCACCATTGTGACTGCTCTGGAGAGCCATCTGAACTCGGATGCACTGGCCAGGTAGACAGGAAAAGCCCCATGAACTTTTGACTTTCATTTCCTGTTTGGCCAGCATGGAGAGCTCACCAGCACAGGTGACCACGCAGAGCTCATCAGCACAGGTAACAATGCAGTCTCCTGAGAATCGAAAAAGAGCTCCAGCATGGACTGCATGGGAGGTACTGGGTCTGATCACTGTATGGGGAGAGGATTCCGTGCTAACAGAACTCCGTTCCAAAAGACGAAATGAAAAAACATTTGAAAAAATTTCCAAGGCCATGATGCAGAGAGGCCACACCAGGGACTCAGTACAGTGCCGTGTGAAAGTTAAGGAGCTCAGACAAGCCTATCAGAAAACCAAAGAAGCAAACAGAAAGTCCGGGGCAGGGCTGAAAACATGCTGCTTCTACGCTGAGCTGCATGCAATTCTAGGGGGGTCTGCCACCACTACCCCACCCCTGTCCATGGATTCCGAGGTGGGGGTGGTAATCTCAGCCATGCCTGAGGATTCTGCGGACAGGGAAGATGAGGAGGAGGAAGAGGAGGACGAGCTTCCAAAGAGCACATAGCACTCCGTTCTCCCCAACAGCCACGAGCTTTTTCTCACCCAGATGGAATTACCCTCCCAAGCCACTATCCCACACAATGAAGCCATGGAGGGGACCTCTGGTGAGTGTACCTTTGTAAATATAAAACATGGTTTAAAAGCAAGCGTTTTTTAATGATTAATTTGCCCTGAGGACTTGGGATGCATTCGCGACGAGTACAGTTACTGGAAAAGTCTGTTAACATGTCTGGGGATGGAGTGGAAATCCTCCAGGGACATGAAGCTCTCCTATAGGTACTCCAAAAGCCTTTGCAGAAGGTTTCTGGGCAGGGCAGCCTTATTCTATCCTCCATGGTAGGACACTTGACCACGACATGCATGTAGCAAGTAATCTGGTATCATTGCATGACAAAGCCTAGCTGCGTATGGTCCCAATGTTTGTTGGTATTCAAGCAACATCAGTTATTTATCTCACTGTGTTATCCTCAGGAGAGTGATATCGTTCATGGTAACCTGGCTGAAATTCAGGAATTTAATTAAGGGGACAGAGATGGCCATTCCTACTGGGCTGTTTGCCTGTGGCTTAAAAGAAATCCTTCCCTGCAGGTAGCCAAGCAGGGGGATGGGGAGGGGGGTGATTGGCGCTGAGCTTTTTCACGTTTGGCTAGCAGGGATCTTCCCTGCTACCAGCCACACGGTGGGGAGGGGGGAGGACGGGGGTGTTTAGCAGTGATCTTCCATGATACCAGCCACGCGGTGGGGGGAGGGGTAAAGTGATCAACTCAGAGAATTGGATGGGGGGGTGGTTTCTGCTGCTGCACGTTAACAGAAAAGCAGCAGCACTCAACGGGATTTGCTTGCTATTTGGGAAAGGAGGGCACTGGATATATGAAGGCTGCAGAAGACGAAAGACAATGGCTTACCATGGCTGCATGCAAGCTGAATTCTGATGCCCAGACCTGCATCTGTGAGATCTGTAACACCAGAGCCGCAGACACTCAATATTAAGATGCAAAATGCGACCTTGTAGTGAAATCACATGTGCTATGTAAGGTGAATAGTGTTGTTCACCATGAAAGAGTATAACCATTGTTCTGTAAAATGTATCTTTTTAAATACTTCTCTCCCTTTTTTCCCTCCCACCTGCAGCTGCAAATTTTTCAAGCCTCCCTACTCCGTCCCAAAGGCTAGCTCAGATAAGGCAGCGGAAAAAAAAGACGAGATGAAATGTTCTCGGAAATTATGGAAGTGACCCACAATGAAAGAGCTCATCTGAATGAGTGGAAGGACATGGTATCAAAGTACAGGAAAGATGCCAGTGACTGTGAGGAGAGAAGGGACGAACGTGAGGAGAGGAGGGACGAACATGAGGAGAGGAGAGGAGAGATGCTCGAGATGAGAGGTGGCGGCAGGAAGATCAGCGGTGGCGGGATGCAACGCTGGGGCTGCTGCGTGATCAAACTGACATGCTCCAGTGTATGGTGGAGCTTCAGGAATGGCAGCAGGATCTTGGAGTGCCGCTGCAGCCCCCTCCCCCTCACCATGTTTCTTAGCCTCCTCACCCACCAGACGACTAAGAACGTGTGGGGGAAGGCTCCGTGCACCCACCTACTCCACCCCAGTGGACAGCCCAACCAAAGACTCATTATTATAAAACTTTTTTAGTGGCCTTTTCCTTCCCTCCCATCTTCCTTCCAAAACCCACTTGGGCTACCTTGTCAGTTCTCTGCCTCTTTTTATAATTAATTAATAAAGAATACATGATTTTTAAACGAGAGTGACTTTATTTCCTTAGGAAGCAAGCTGTGTTTGAAGGGAGGGGTGGCTTACAGGGAATGAGTCAGTCAAGGGGTGGTGGGTTTCATCAAGGAGAAACAAACACAACAGTCACACTGTACCCTGGCCAGTGATGAAACTGGTTTTCAAAGCTTCTCTAATGCGCACCACTTCCTAGTGTGCTCTTCTAATTGCCCTGGTGTCTGGCTGCGCATAACCAGCGGCCAGGTGATTTGCCTCAGCCCCTTATCCCACCATAAAGGTCTCCCCGTTACTCTCACAGAGATTGTGGAACACGCAGCAAGCAGCAATGACAATGGGGACATTGGTTTGGCTGAGGTCTGAGCAAGTCAGTAATGCGCACCAGCGTGTGTTTAAACGGCCAAATGCACATTCTACCACCATTCTTGCTCAGCCTGTAGTTGAACAGCTTCTGACTACAGTCCAGGCTGCCTGTGTATGGCTTCATGAGCCATGGCATCAAGGGGTAGGCTGGGTCCCCCAGGATAACTACAGACATTTCAAATCCCCAACTGTTATTTTCTGGTCTGGGAAGTAATTGCCTTGCTGCAGCCGTTTAAACAGAGTAGTGTTCCTGAAGAGGCGAACGTCATGAACCCTTCCTGGCCATCCCACGTAGATGTTAGTGAAACATCCCTTGTGATCCACCAGTGCTTGCAGCACCATTGAAAAGTACCCCTTGCGGTTTATGTACTGGGTGCCCCGGTGCTCCGATGCCAAGACAGGGATATGGGTTCCATCTATCACCCCACTACAGTTAGGGAATCCCATTGCAGCAAAGCCATGCACTATGACCTGCACATTTCCCAGAGTCACAACCTTTCAAAGCAGCAGCATAGTGATTGCTTTGGCTACTTGCATCACAGCAACCCCCACAGTATATTTGCCCACTCCAAATTGATTCCCGACTGACCAGTAGCTGTCTGGCATTGCAAGCTTCCAGAGGGCTATTGCCACTCGCTTCTCAATTGTGAGGGCTGCTCTCATCTTGGTATTCTGGCATTTCAGGGCATGGAAAAGCAAGTCACTAAGTTCCATTAAAGTGCCCTTATGCATGCGAAAGTTTCGCAGCCACTGGGAATCGTCCCACAACTGCAACACTATGCGGTACCACCAGTTTCTGCTTGTTTCCTGGGCCCAAAATCAGCGTTCCATGGCTAGAACCTGCCCCATCACCAGCAAGATCTCCAACGCGCCGGGGCTCGCAGTTTGAGAGAATTCTGTGTCCATGTCCTCATCACTCTCGGCGCCACTCTGCCATAGCCACCTCCTCCTTGCCTGGCTTTACAGGTCCTGGTTCAGCATAGACTGCACGAGAATGTGCGAGGACTTTAAAACATCCATGATCGCTGTCTTGAGCTCAGCAGGGTCCATGCTTGCCGTGGTATGGCGTCTGCAAAGTTCACCCAGGAAAAAAGGCACGAAACGGTTGTCTGCCGTTGCTTTCACAAAGGGAGGGGTGAGGCTGTATCCAGAAGTACCAGCGACAATGTTTTTTGCCCCATCAGGCACTGGGATCTTAACCCAGAATTCCAATGGGCAGGGGAGACTGTGGGAACTATGGAATAGCTAACCACAGTGCAATGCTCCGGAAATCGACGCTAGCCTCGGTACATGGACACACACCGCCGAATTACTGTGCTTAGTGTGGCGCCGTGCACTCGACTTTATACAATCTGTTTTACAAAAACGGTTTCTGTAAAATCAGAATAATTCCGTAGTGTAGACATAACCTCAGTGACCTCTTATTTTTTTGGCAGATCTGCAAACTCAGCAACAAACCCTATTTTAAAACCTGGGTTTAACAATAATTAAAATAGCTAATGCTCAAATAAAATGTTGAAATATTAAAACATTAAAGTTTGTTCTCTCATATTAAACCAGTAGAAACTAATGACCCACTCTACAACTAATCCTGTCAGGTGCTCGCCAAACTTCCAAGGCACCTCAAAGAACATGAGCAGACACAATAACTGCTTTGTATATTATTGTTGTAATACAGATTGTGTGTCGAGGTGCCTAGAGATTTGCATATGAATTGTTTTTATTATTTATATTGAATTAAATGAATATACAAACACTCGAAGAGACTAGAAATCAAAGAGAGAGAAGAATTGTTTAGGGTGGGGCTAAGGTAATTAACTAAGAATAATAGACTGAAAATCTTTAAAAAGGAAAATTTAAGCTCAATAGAAGGAAAAACTTCCTAATGCTGAGGTCCAATAGACAGTAGACCAATCTACCAAAAAAAGCAGCATAAACACCATTGCTTGAGATTTAAAAATAGGCTGGAAAATTACTTGCATATACACACTGTAAGCAATAATTCTCTACTAATTGAGGAGAGGATCAGTTGATCTAATAAGTCTTTCACACCTCTAGTTTCTATGTTCTCATGAATATTCACCTTAAACATCTAAAGTTAATTAATTGATTCGTTCTAAATTCCAGTTGCCAGTGAGGCATCTTCACCCCAGCTTTACAGAAAGATAAGTTTAGTGCACTGGCCCACTATGCCATCCAGCCCTTGGTATGCATCTGCTTTTCTTGACCACAGAGACCCAAATGACTTGTATCAACATGACCATGAACTGCAGTGGTTATTCTCTTCAAAACAAAATCAACCCTCTCCCTCTGCAAAAAAGTTAATCCCAAAACCTAAGTGTCACAATGAACTCGCATAGAACATAAGAACAGCAATAATGGGTCAGACCAGAGTTTAATCCCTTCTGTTTTCCTCATTAGGATTTAACTTCCACTTTTTAAAGGATACCTTTTTGCCTGTCACTGCTTCTTTTACTTTGTTGTTTAGCCACAGTGGCACTTTTTTGGTTCTCTTACTTTGTTTTTTAATTTGGGGCATACATTTAAGTTGAACCTCTATTATGGTGTCTTTAAAAGTTTCCATGCAGATAACAGGAATTTTACTTTTGGTGCTGTACCTTTTAATTTCTGTTTAACTAACCTCATTTTTGTGTAGTTCCCCTTTCTGAAATTAAATGCTACAGTGTTGGGCTGCTGTGGTGTTTTCCCTGCCACAGGGATGTTAAATGTAATTATATTATGGTCACTATTACCAAGCAGTCCAACGATATTCACCTCTTGGACCTGACCCTGTGCTACACTTAGGACTAAATCAAGAATTGGCTCTCCCCTTGTGAGTTCCAGGACTAACTGCTCCAAGAAGCAGTCTTTTAAAGTATCAAGAAACTTTATCTCTGCATCCCTTCCTGAGGTGATATATACCCAGTCAATATGGGGATAGTTGAAATCCCTCATTATTATAGATTTTTTTTATTTTAATAGCCTCTGTAATCTCCCTAAGCATTTCACAGTCACTGTCACCATCCTGGTCCGGTGGTCTGTAATATATCCCTACTTCTATTTTCTTATTATTCAAGCATGGAATTACTATCCATAGAGATTCTATGGTACAGTTTGGCTCATTTAAGATTTTTACTTCATTTGATTCTACACTTTCTTTCACATATATGCCACTCCCCCACCAGCACAACCTGTTCTGTCCTTCCAATATATTTTGTACCCTGCTATTACTGCGTCCCATTGACTATCCTCACTCCACCAAGTTTCTGTGATGCCTATTATACAAGGCACTCTAGCGCACCCATCTTATTATTTAGACATCTAGCACTGGTATACAAACACTTTAAAAACTTGTCACTTCTTAGCTGCTTCCCATTACATGATGTAATTGAATATGATTTTTTTTCATTTGACTGAAAGATTCTGTCTTTCCACCTCTATTTTTTATACCATTGCCAACATCATGGCAGCTAATATATGTGAGCTCACACAATCAGAACATACAAATTATGCCATAAAAATGACTTTACCCCTGGCAGCAAATACAGCTGGCTAATCAGGAAGGTTTTCTGCAGTCAGTAATGAAGCAGCTAAGGAAGAATAAGTATCTATGGTTTTTAATTTCTGAGTATATTATGTTCTACATACCCCTGTTCTGTTTGGAATTGGCTATTACTTTTTTCATTAATCTTGATAGAGAAATTTACAATTGTGTATCAACAATAAGAATACTATGGATATGGTTTGTAAGAGCAATATACATTTTAAACTGATCAAATAAAATTGTACTACAAAAGTTAAGGAGCCTCTGCACTATACTGAACTGCTTATTATCTAATCAGGATTGATACCACACAGAATGGTGCAGTCTCCTTCATCCCTTTTCATCTTCCTGGGTGTGAGGGAGCTCACAATGTAATTAGGGAGCTTCACTATTTTGGATGCCAGTAAAGTATTTATTACTAGAATTGGCCTGACAACTGCTGAGCTGGGTGTGTGCTGACCTGGGTTCATTAACATCTAGAGCAGAGATCCCCCATCATGCAGTGCCTCCCTGCTTTTTTGGTCCCAGAGTTCCGTGTGGCTCCGTGGCCTTGGAATTTCTGTTGTCCATTCTGTATGCTAATAGAGATACCTCCTTGTCCCACGTTCGATGCAGATGAGGCTAGGGGAGTTTCCTTAATTCTGTCATCCTTATCCCCAGGGTTCAGGTGTGTCTCCCACTGCCTTTTCATTGCTTTTTGTAAGTCTTTCTTCTGATGCAGATTTGGTTCAAGCAGAGACTGGGAAGGGCACCTTTCATGAATCAGATATGCTAGGTTCCCCAAGAACACAGAGCTGCTAGGTAACAACCAGGATGCTGCCATTAACCCAGGAGAACTTCTGTGGCCGATTCACTGTCAAGTAGCGAGAAATACTTTGTCTCCTGCATTCAGACTCAAGGAGGCACAACTCATTGCATTTGTAACTTCATTCTTCTAAATGTGAGGATGGACTTAGTGCCCCTAAAAAGGCAACAGTCAAGGATGCCTGTGCACTGTAGGGTGACTAGACAGCAAATGTGAAAAATCAGGAAGGGGGTGAGGGTAATAGGAGTCTATATAAGAAAAAGACCCAAAAATCGGGACTGTCCCTATAAAATCAGGACATCCGGTCACCCTAGTGATTGCCTGAAAAAGCATTATGCAGCTGATTCCAAGGGAGAGGTAATAATCCACTCTGACCTAGGAGCACCATCCACAGTTGTACCACCTGTGCAGATTAAAGAGTATCTTTGGGCCAGCTGGCAAAAAAGCTGTTTTCTTCTAGATGAAGCCTTTAGCATAGGGAAGTTACTTTTGACGTTATGGAAGTACATCACACAGTAGAATGCTCTACAGTAGCATTCTCTGAAGCCATAAAACAGCCACTTAAAATTGTGCAGTTACAAAATAGTTTTTAGGAACATAAATCACTTGCCCCTACATTATGAGATAGAGAACTTCATCACAGAGAACATGCCACTTTTGTCAAAACTCTCCAGAGGTAAAATAGCTCTTCCCTGGAAAACCGGACATTTCATTTCAAATCTGGAAGAAATCCTAGTTACCATGTAAACAAATACTGTATCTCAAACCCCACTGGGCTGAGCTCATTGTGCAAGAGGTCAGAAAAGTTATTGTTTGCTTATGACTTTAAAAGTCTTACCAAAGAGCAAAGGGTTGTTTATAACAATGAGATCACATCTCTCTCTCTCTCTCACTATAACTATTCTTTCTTTGTATGCCAATTAAAAAGGACTCATTTTAAAGTCTGTTTTATCTTCCATTGCTTCTTTCAAAATAAAAAAACAAAAACAAACGAAAAATAACTGAGAAATAAAATCCAAGGAGCAATAGATTGTCTGATTTTTCTTTTTGTAGGATTAGAAGCAGTAAATTTAGCTATTCAAATAAAGTTTAAAAAGAGCAAGAAATGAGTGAAATAGTTAAATTTGGTAATCCAAACATCAGGAAAACAATCATTTTCTGATAAACATTAGAGGCCAAATTGTGGTCTGGTTAGCAAGGCAGTGCAGGAATATAACAAGGCAGAAAACCACTGCTCAGAAGTCAGTTCTGGCTACTTCCATCCTGGATTGCATTGTGGAGGGAAAGTAGGCTCCAGATAGCTGCTACATCCCATCCTTGTGCAGGTGGATAGGAGGAGATAGCGTGAAGACTGGGTGAAGCCTTGGTGACAACATGTCACACCTAAGTCAGGGCTCCAGTACAGTAAATCTGTGATCCTTGAACCAGAGAGAAAGCAAACAGTATAAACCTGGGCACAATATTTGCGTGACCCTGCAAGAATCTCCACATGAGTGGGCCCTTGTGGCTTTGTGGAGCCCAAATGACTTCAGTAGCTTTCCATACAGGTACAGGGATCTATCCATGTCGAGCACCTGGCAGCACTGAGTTAAGTGAATTTTTATAAGTTAAAGAAATGAACTTGCTGGGTGAGGAAGAGTTTATTACTTTATAAAATGATAGGAAGATGGGTTAGGGTTTTGACGGGGGAATTTTGAAGAGGAGACTTATTTGGACAAAGAAAACTGACTGCTATCATAGCAATTCCAACACCTTTAAAATAAATAGGCTATTTACAGTTGGGGTATAGAAAAACACATAACAGGTAGGGAAAATACTAGTATTAGATGACTTCAAGTAACGGCTTGAGACTACAGTTTATAGGCAAAATTCATTAAGAGAAATACTGACTTCCTACTTATGAATTTCCTTCTCTGCAGTCATTGTAATCTATAATCCTTACACAAAGCAGAGAATCACGATAACATGATATTGCCTAAATCTCACCTTTAAGTCTCTGTTTTCTTATTTGATTGACTACAGCATGAAAAACTCCCATTGACTTCTGTGGGCTTTGGATCAGGCCCATAATGTATTATCAAAGAGAATGTTTCCTGATTTCACAAGTTCTGAACATAGCACAGAAATTTACTATGGGTTTTTCGTTTTATATTTAATTAGCATCTCTTCAATTGCATTAGTTACATGTCCCAGCTGATAAAATATATTCGCAGATAAAAAACTATTTGGTTTCCCTAAAATGAGTTCCCTAAAATCTGAAGATTACAATCAAATGGTAAAATTTGGGGAAAAAATAGACCCACAAATATTTTCTTCAACATTAAAGGGAAAATAAATATAAAGATGGTCATAGAATATAATCTGTATTGAGAACATGTAAAGATATAGAGTTAAGCACTCAAAAGTCATAATATGCCAAAATTAAGGCTGCATAGATAGCCTTAACTCTGCCCCTTAAATTTATGCATTACTATACATCTACTTTACATTTTTTTGACAACCTTAGATGTACTTTGACCTTTCCCTCCCTCCCCGCAACTAACTTTGTTGTTGTAACATCCACTATAATTTAATTCTGTTTTCACATACATTTGCTTTTAAACTAATTTAGTCAGCAGTCAAGTCAATCCATTTATAGCCTAGTTTTCTGAGATATTGAGCTCCTGTAGCTCCCATTTACTTCATCTAGATTTGTGGGTACTTAGTGGTTCCACAAATTCAACCCTAGTTGTCCTAAATTAGGCCACCCAAAAATCAGAGGCTATTTTTGAAAATATGGACCATGGCCCCTTTTATTTAGAGCTATAGCACATGCAGTTTAGGAATCCTTTGGCCTATCAATGAAATGCAGTGTTCTCTATGGTAGACTGCAGAAAATGTTTAACAGCAACACTCACAATAGTCAACCACCCGAAGTGCAGGATAAAATATTGAGGTTGCTGGATTGGTATGAAGAGGTGAATTACCAAAAAAGGGAATTTGGGCTTGATGGTTTGGCTAATACCCCTACTCTTTTAAAAGTGACACAAGACTTTTAATCACTGCAAGTTGTCAGGCTTTTTTTTAAAAAAAAAAAAAAAAACAAGAAGAGCACCTCCAGTAAGAGCATGTTGGCCCATAACACTAGGCTAAGGTACAGCTTCAGTATTGACTCAGAGAAAAGAGTGCTACATATTTCATCATGAACATCACTTCACGTAGCACATAAGAGTTCCTGAGCAGTCTGTTTAAATGAGGACCCTGCTTCAGTGTCCAGCTTGTGAGCTCAGATGCAATCATAGTCTGGCAGGAGATAATGCAGTAACTGTGTCGGGATGGGAGAGGAGTCAGGGACATGAGGAGATACACGATCACAGTCTTTAAATATGTAAAAAGATTTTTATAAAGAGGACAGTGATCAATTGTTCTCCATGCCCACAGAGCATAGGCTAGAAGTAATTGGCTTAGTTTGCAACAAGAGAGATTCAGGTTAGATATTATAAGGATTATAATATCAGCTTAATAATTATAAGGATAGTTAAACACTGGAACAGGTTACCTAGAGAGGTTGTGGAATCCTTGTCATTAGTGGTTTTTAAGAACAGGGTAGACAAACACCTGTCAGAGATGGTCTATGTATACTTAACCCTGACTCAATGTGGGAAGATGGACTTCCAGCCCTACATTTCTGTGATTTTTTCCTATGGATTTTTCTAAGTCACTTTGCCACCACTGTTTCAAAAAGGTCACTACATAGTGATATTCTATGTGGCATTTTGTTGTAATCACGTAAATAACTTGTGTCACTTATAGAGTACCTGGCTGTTAAGCAAACACAAAACCTCTCTCAAGTTTTGTACAATATCAATCACTGCTACAGAACACACTGTATAAGAATTCAACCTCTGGTAACTTCAACCAATTTAAGGTTCTCACAGAGTCATGCTTGTTTCATAAAGCTTGTACGTTTACAACACCTTACAATAATACACCAGCCATGGAAGAGTTTCTGATGTCAAGGGTTCCATTATATTTTTGGGTACAAGTTCAATGACAACAGCTGTTCCAAATTTAATAAAGGTGGTGCTCAAGGGACAGACATTTCCTTGATTTATTTATGGGAGTTTATACAAAATGTTCAATATGTACCAAAATATACATTGTTCAGAAACGTTCATGCCTGACAGTGAAACTCCCAAGGTTTGATTCATAATGACTATTTCATGAGGACTTACAGGAAATAGAACTGTTTGTTTTAACTGCATATAGCAAAAGGTTAGAACAGAAAGATTTATGTTCCCCCAGCTACAGTGAATGTTTTGGATTGGATGGTCATGGTTACCATGTACATAGCATAAACACAGGAATATTATTTTTACAACTTTACTCAGATTTTCAGATAACATAAGAACTTGTACCATCAAGTACATACGGCCTGGGTTTTTTTTAAACTTTCATCTAATGTGTCAACGTTTATGTATATTCCAGTTTAGTTGGAAGGGTTTTTATTTGTTTTGTTTTTATTATAGTTCCCCACTAAGAGGAAATAAGAACAATAAGAATACAAGGATTTGTTTTTAAGTGGTTTCTAGCTGGACCTTTAAAATCAAAGCGGTGAATGTCCTCAGGATAGGTATACTTTTATTAATTTTTCTTTATGTCTAATTTTAATGTATGTCTATTTTAATTGTTACAATAAAGTGTTCTCAAAAAAGTTAATCTTATTATTTACTATGTATTGTATTTCCCCATTTAATACATATCTTCAACTCTTCTTAATTAGTGTGTACACTGTTTTGAGATATTGTTTGATGAAATGTAGAAGCACATACCATTAACAAAAAGTAAGAGGAGTACTACCACTCTGAAACCTGATACCATTAACAGTGTTAGTAGAATCTATGCACATGAACCAAGAGAATACACAGTATTTATTTCTAAATATCTTAGGGTGTGTCTACAAGACCGGGGGGTGGGGAGGGAGAGATAATCCAGAGCACCAAGTAACTCTCAGTATGCAGTTAACACCAACAGTATGCACATGGAACACCAGTTCCATTTTCAGTTTGCATCACATGAACACACGGCAGTGCTTTGCTGTGAAGTGAAGGTGTAGCATTCATGGGGGGGGGTCTCCTATAGTCCTTTGCTTTGTTGCTGAGCAGTGTGCATTCTGGCATTGTTTTTGCTAGGAATTGTGGGAAGCCAGGTGGATTGATGTTTTTAAAAAAATCCTATGTTTCTGGTCTTTCTTTCTCAGACTTCCTTTCTGGATGGGCTTAGGCCATCTTCAAATTGCTGTCTGCCAGCATGGACCCAGAAATGCACCATGCCATGATGGTGGCAAGGGCAAAATAGGCACATGCTGCTTGAGCGGTATTAGAGAAGTCAAAACCAGACACACTTGGGACTGGATTTCCCCCATTGCACTACTGAGCAGATGATGCAGGTGCAGAAGAACATCCTACAGCAGCAGCAAAACACTTTGTGGCGATGGCAGCAGGACAAAGAGGAAAAACTGAATGATGCCAAGCTATTTAAACAAAAGGACTGGTTCCTGGATCACCTACATGGCATTTAGCGCCATTTTTGGGCCCGGGAAACGTGTGGTTTGGTGGGAGAGGATTGTTCTGCAGACCTGGGATGACTAGCGGTGGCAGGAGAACTTTATGTGCGGAACTGACCCTGGACCTTCAGCAACAGTGTTGCAGTGCCCTACAACCATGAGGAAACATGTCTTCATTGCCATCTGGAAGCTGGTCACCTCAGAACGTTACCAGTCTGTAGCCCACCAGTTCAGCTTGGGGAAATCAACTGTTGGGGCCATTCTCATGTAGGTCTGCTATGACATCAATAAGGCGTTGTCTAACAATGTCATAAAACTGAGCAATGCTCAGGAGATTGATGGCAGCTTTGGGAAAATGGTGTTCCTAAACTTTATTGGGGTAATTGATGGAACCTATGTGCCTATCATTTGCCTCCCACACCAGGGTGCAGAATTTATAAACAGAATGGGGTAATTCTTCAGGGTGGTCCAAGAAGTGGTTGACAACCACGAGAGGTTTACAGATATAAATGCAGGATGGTGTGGAAGGGTGCATGATGCTACAATCTTTTGGAACGGAGTTCTAGTTAGTTTAATGGAAAAAGGACTATTTGCTCCCAGACCACAGTGGACATTAATGATGTGGAGGTTGATCTGGTTATTCTGGGAGACCTGGCTTATCCACTGATGCCTGACTAATGAAGTCATACATAGATTGCTTGGACAGAAGGAAGGAACATTATAAATATTGCCTGACTAGTTGCAGAACGGTAGTGGAGTGTGCTTTTGGGTGCTTGAAAGGCAGATGGCATTATCTATGGAAAAGGTTGGAAGCAGCAGGAAAAAAACATTCCAACCATTACAACTGCATGTTATGTTCTACACAGTATTTGTGAGAACTGGAGAGAAAGTCTTACTGCTAGATGGGAGGCCAAGGTACAGATTAGCTCAGTGGTTCAAGCAGCTTGCTAGGCACCCCATAGAAGACACTAACACTAGGAGGATTGCTGTCAGGGATGCATGTTGTTCATATTTTGAGTTTCACGCCTTAACACATTAGCTCATGGAAGGGAGTGCTGGCATAGAAACATTGAGTGCACTGGGGTATTGCGAAGGAATAGTGGAAGTGGAATGCTCCCCACATACTTTGGTGAAACCCTATGAATTACTTCAGCTTTATTTAAAGGCACTTGCAGTAAATGCAATAACTAAAAAATAATGCTTTGTGAACTGTTTTTATTATGAAAAGAACAATAAACAAAAATAAAGTCTTTGTGGAACCAATGGAAAAAACAATAATTTTGTATTTTCAAATCAATTTAACTAGGTAATCTACTAACAAATAAACTATAAACAAACATTTAACTAAAGCAACAGTAAAAAGAAAAAACTGAAAGTGCAACAGTAAGAACATTGCAAATAGAACAATTTGGAGGTTGGGGGTGGGGGAAATGCTTAAAGTTACAGGCACATATATGATATCTCTCTGGCTCTTCCTGTCCGCATAGGTTCTGGGGTGAAGTGCCATGGCTCAAAATTGTCAGGGGCATTGCAGGGCTCGAAAGAGATGAGCTCCCAGGTGCCAGTGTTCTCAATGTCCAGAGGTTGGTTCTGAGAGGGGAATGACAGGAGGGAGCACTGCTGTGGGGGTACAGTGGGTAGGCGCTGCTGCTGCTCACAGTACCAGCTATTGTGCAGGGGCTGAAGGACACAGCTAGGTCCCAGATTACAGGACTGCAGGCCAACCAGAAGCATGTTTTGGAGGAGGGTATTGTGACTCAGGAGAGCATCTATGAGTTGCCTCTACATCTCGCTTTTTCCATGCTCTCTTTGGTCCTGGTGATGCTGTCCTGACTCTTGATGAAGTTACACTGCGGGGAGGAGGGAAGAGGGGTGACTAGGAGGCAGAATTTTGTCCTATCCAAAAAGGTAAAGGTCAGACCAGCAAGATACGTTGTGAAGTTATTCACCAGGACAGTCCCTCCCAGAAGTACTTGGGTAGTGGAAGGGGCTTGCAAGATATAATAGGGGGGATGGGTGCATGGCTTAATGTGCGAAACAAACAAACAAGCAAGCAAACAAAAATTGAGCAAATTCTGTCTTAAATTCTGCTGTATGGCATAGAAAGTACACTTTTAAAGTTTGCAGACAATACCAAACTGGGAGGAGTTGCAAGTGCTTTGGAGGATAGGATTAAAATTCAAAATGATCTGGACAAAACAGAGAAATGATCTGAAGTAAATAGGATGAAATTCAATAAGGACAAATGCAAAGTACTCCACTCAGGAAGGAACAATCAGTTGCACACATACAAAATGGGAAATGACGGCCTAGGAAGGAGTACTACGGAAAGGGATGTGGGAGTCATAGTGGACCACAAGCTAAATGAGAGTCAACAGTATTACCCTATTGCAAAAAAAGCAAAAAAAAAAAAGCAAACATTCTGGGACGTATTAGCAGGAGTGTTGTAAGTAAGTCATTCTTCTGCTCTAATCCGAACTGATTAGGCCTCAACTTGAGTACTGTATCCACATTTCAACCACATTTCAGGAAAGATTAAATTAAAGGAAGTCCCAGAGAAGAGCAACAAAAATGATTCAAGATCTAGAAAACGTAACTTATGAGGGAGGAGTGAAAAAAATGATGTTTGTTTAGTCTGGAGAAGGGAAGACAGAGGAGACAGAACAGTTTTGGTTTTGCAGTTTTCTTTGTGCATATAAGGCACTTTTGTGGTACAGAGGCAAATAAATGCAGGGGTGGGGCAATCAGGAGTTTTCAAGAACATAAACCATTACAAGGAGGAGGAAGAAAAATTCTTCTCCTTAACATCTGAGGATAGGACAAGAAGCAAGGGGCTTAAATTGCAGCAAGGGCTGTTTAGAATGGACATTAACCAACCTGACAGGAAGTTTTTCCTAATCACTGGAATAAACTGCCTAGGGAAGTTCTAGAATCACCATCATTAGGAATTTTAAAGAGCAGGCTAGATAAACAGCTATCAGGGATGGTCTAGATAATACTTAGTCCTGCCATGAATGCAGGGGACTGGACTAGATGACCTCTTGAGGTTCCTTCCAGTCCTATGATTATATGCAAGCATTTTCAAACTGCATTTACTCAGTTTGATCTGTTTTAAAACCCGTTTGTAGACAAGCCAACAACTTATTATCACTATGCTCCATCCACCACCTCTGTAATTTTAACCTTGCTGGAACTTAGATCTGAAATGTTTAGCACTGTATTTTACAGCATTTTGTTTTTAACAACACAGTCAAAAACCCTGTGTGAGAGACTGGAGAGACACTAACCCAGTCCCCAAGGTCCAGATATTGAATCACCTTTCCTTTCCTCTAAGGTATAGGGCCAGCAGCTGAAAAGACAGTAGGAGAAAAATCTTGCCAACTATCACAATATTTGCTGTTTTATTTAAAGTTCTAGATCCTGGAAACGAGAGATTGTGAGAATCTCAGCTTCTATTTAAAAAAATGAAAGTTTCTTTGCAGAGAAAAGCTTGAACATTTGACCCAAGTGGCTCAAAAAATAGAAAGGAAATAAAATGATCCCAACTTGTACTTTTTAAAATGTCATGATTTTTAAGCCATTCATGATTTTGGGGTCATGATTTTTGAATGTCTGGGGTTGACAATAGTGGGAGAATACCTGGTGGGAGTCAGAGCTCACTGCTCCGGCCTCAAGGGTTTGGTTGATTCCCACACTGGGGAAGTATTTTTGTTTAATTACCTTCTTTTGATTTTCTGTGACATTTCTTGGGGCACCAGGAATGTGAGTCACCTTGTTACTCCCTGCCTCTAGCATAAGGGAGTCTTGCCTGTGCGTGGCTGGGTGTCAGCTTCCTACCACTAGCTTTTTCACCACTCTCATACTCTCCTCTGGGCTATGCCAGCCTTGTCTTCAGCTTGCAGGTTAGCAAGAGGTGCACCCCAGTCCCTCTTGAATCGTTCCCTTGTGACATCCAGCCCCTGACACTGGCTACTCATGATGATTCCAGATCCTCTGCCCTCCTCACATCCCAAGGGTGCAGTGTCCAGTTTTACCTTAAACCACCACTCCTGTAAACCACACAGCACTTGGGAGCACTTTCATAAAACAAAAGTAGGTTTATTTAAGAAAGAATAAAGATTTAACTAGAAGTGAAAGAAAGTGATGTAAACAACAGATTACAACATAAAACAAAAACATAAAACAGAAGTCCGGGCCAGCCGGCTTTCTCCCCAGAGTTCAATCCATTGCAGAGCTAGCTAGCTTCACAAGAACCAGGATCCAAACATTCATGAAAGCACCCCTCTTTACAGGGTTTCCTCAGTGAATGGATACAAAATGCGTCTCCCTCTTCGATGTTATAATGCAAACACAACCTTTTGTTTTTGTTTACATATAGGGCGAACCACTGTGTTGTAAAGCTCCTTTTTCACCTCCAGGTGGTTTTGATCCTGGTCACTGTGTCTGATGGTTTTCCATTAATAGTCTTGAGAGAGAACAAGGCTAGACAACTGAGCCTTGCAATACCTCATCAGCTAAATAAGAAGGAGAGAACTCCTCCTTGCCTGAATGGGCCATCACCAAGACATTACCATTGGTGACCAATTTTTATTCCAAGTCCTTAAAAAATATTTTCAATTCCTTACATATTACTCGCAATGATTATGAATCTAACACGTTACAAGGTTTCTGTAGATATTTCACATATTACTCTTTATGGATAATTATCCTGTAAGACATATGTTTGGTGTAGTGAGTTTGTCAGGTCTGAGGTGAGAGAGCTGTTTGCAGAGAACAGGAGACCCTTTTGCCAAGGAGTTTCAGTGTCACACTCTACCACTGGTCAAACTTTACTGGCTGTTCCTGGGTTTTGTTTCTGCTTAGTCATCTTATTAGTTTATACTCTGATTATTAAAAATTAGATTATTAGAGATACATTCCGTCTGGCTAATGAAATACAGGAGTCACACAGTTGATTCCAAACCTACTTCTTCATATTCTAAACTTCTGCTTTTAACAAAAAGAATGACAGATGTTCCCATTAAGGCAAAATGCAAGCACTAAGACAATTCCATGAAGCATAATTTCCAACAATTAAATTTGTAATAATATTAGTAAATACTAAGAATAAACAAGTTAAAATTATTTATTAGTAGTAAACATTTATCATACTGTAAATTTTAGTTTTACATCTACTGTTTAAATGACCAGGAAACCACTAGCTAAACTACAGTTCAATACATTTGATTCCTGTGCTTAATTGATACACCCCTGATTAATACTCTTTTATGGATAATGGCCTCTATCATTAGATGTTGTACCACCCAATGTAGTGACTCAGGGCATTAGCTAGTAGCAGTGAGTCACTTGGTTTTCACCAGAACTTTCATGGTGAGGCTAATATTTTTGCTCAGGTTTTTCTACTACTCCCTGCATGTCACCCCTGTCTGACGTAGCAAAACACCGCTTCTCCATCAGAAGTGTCCAAAGCCACTCCTCAGAAGCACCCACTTGCTAATAAGATAGGACAAAGCACTATCTTGACACATTTAAATTCGGATTCTTTACCAATCAATAGGTGGCCATTATTGTAGATTTGCAAGAGTCACCTCTCCAACCCCTTGCTCTTTAAGGGCTTGTCTTCGCTGCAAAATTAACTCGAGTTATAACTCAAGTGCTGACCCTAACGCAAGTTTCATCTACACACAAAATTCCTAATATCAAGTACAGTGGTGCTTTTAACTCAAACTGGCAGGTGCATTGTGGTATAGACTGAGGTCCAGTTAGTACAACTAATAAGCTGCTAACATGACTACTCTGCAGTGCAGACACAGGCTAGCTTCATTTAAGTACCACCAATCATCCAATGCCTTCCCACAATTCCCCAGTGTGCCAACAAAGATGAGACAAGTTCTCCCACAAGTCACTGGTAAAGAATTCATAGAATGGCTCTTCTTACTGCAGTGCAAAGAACCAGAGAATATATCCCCCAAAAGTTTTACTGCTACCTATGAATGTGTGCAACACTAGTTTGGACACAGTAGCTCGTGTATTATTTTGCAGTATGGATATGCCCACTTGAGGTAAGCTAACTCAAGAGAAGTAACTCCAGTGTAGATAACTTAGTTAACTCTCCAGAGAAGAAATATCCTTAATCTGAAAGGAGACAGAGCTCATTGAAGCATACTCCCTGTATCAATGAAGCTCTTTACAATATTCATGATGCTGTTTCTCCATACAAAATCTACTGTATTTAATACGGTGCTTTCCCACTGATGATATAAATATACAATACAATTTATGGATGGAAAATGAAGAGAGTTGTGGCTTAAAATGGATTTTTTACTTCTTGTGAAATGGTTACACGGTATGTTGTGTGGATGCTTAGAGACAGAGCATAGTATTCTCTCTCTGTTCTTTAAGTCTGACAGCCAAGAAAGAACTAACATTTACATTATATGGAATCACGATTCCCTGGGTCACAAGTTTAAAGGGAACCTTTTTTGACGATGTAGTGACTTTTAACTAAGACATCTCTCTCCAGCAACAAGACAAATAGCCTGTCTGTGGTAGGCATAGAAAGAACAAAAGTTAAAGCAAATGAAATGTAGACCACATTCATAATGATATTAAAAAATCATAAAAATACTCAGGAAGATCCAAACTACCAGCTTCCATGGTGCAGAGCCTGCAGAAGATCCAGGGAACGCCCGGGTTCCCATTTCACACCCTGGGGGCAGGAGGTAGATGCTGTCAACTAAGGCTGCCACCCAATACACAAATGTCCAACTTCTAACAGAACTGACATATTAAGTAATAACATGCACTGGAAATGGCAGTGAGAGTTTCTCCCCACCTGACTGACTTCTTTCATTCACTTGTACTACTTATAAGGAAATAAACAATGACAGCTGACATAATTGCCACAGAACTGATCAGAGTTTGTGTCCAAGTTTTGTCCCTCAGTGCCAGGATGAGCAGGGAACGGGAGCACTGGGAGGTTTGTGTTGTTCTGGAGCTATCCTCTAAAGCCAATCCAGAAACCGCAGACATGAAAGCTGTATCTTCCCTTTTCAGACAGAAAAACAAGCTGGCCAATGCAGAACCTTGAATGAGAGAATGTAGTGAACTGAAGGAACACTTCCTATTCCTAAAGTAAAATACAATAAAAAATAATGGAATAGGGACCATGAATAGGTTAACATGCATAGACAGAAAATTATAAACTTTTTATTTGAGCAACTTAAGTTAAAAAGATGTTCTGAATTCATAAAAGAAAAAGGAACAATGATACAAATTAAAATATGGAAAGAGTTTGTTTTGTGGCCTTATAATGGCTGAGAAGAAGTCCAAAAAGAAGTCCTTATAATTCAAAAGTGTTGTGAAGACAGCAATGATGCAAGCTTTTCCGTTGTTATTGTACAGTCAGTGAGTGACCTAGGGGAACCACCCTGTCTTGGACTCAGCAGAAGCCTCCATGCCAGCTAAGTTACAGTCTTCTTTTCAGCAGTAACAACCAATTGCAGTTGCAGAATGTTTAAGGCAGACACAAGTCCATTATAAACTGAGTTTGCAACTGTCTGGTAGTAAAAGGAAAAGCCATCAGTTTTTTTCTGGCAGGGATTCTAAAACTGATTGTGTAAGTAAATCATGAGGGTGGCAATCATTTTAATTTCATGTTATAATCCAATAAGCATTGTACCATTATACCACTGAAAGACGAAGTTTGGAAATATCAGAGAACATGGCCATTTTTATAAATATTTAGGGCTGCGGTAAAACAATCACTATATTTTGCAGAAGATAATCCTTTTAAATGAACTAACTACTCATATGATAGATTTTAGAAAGATCTTTTTTCAATGGTGTTTACTGTCTGGTTTCCATAGGAATATACAGCCTGTTTGTTAAATATTACCGGCTGAGCACATTAATAAAAGGCACTTTTTTCCTCAGCTTTATACTGTACATCTACTAATTGTTCCAAGCCAAAATGAATACAAGAGGTTGAATGCGTAAAAAACTAATATGATCCAAAATGAACTCTAGCCAATCCTCAGCACAGAAATGTCAAACTACAGCTGTTGCGGCTTAATGCAGGGACATACAGCCCACTTCAGCCCAGCGTCTCTCTGCCTTTCCCTAGAGCAGAAAGAAGTCCATGACCTAATATGTCAGTTTTGCTTATTAACGTATATACGTTAACAAGAGGTATGATCTGCTTTATGTCTTTGTTCCCTCATAATCTACATCTCGTTCTTACCCAACAAAATGCACAATAGTTCTCTTGAGTACAAAAGTCTCATACACATCTTTCAAAGACTTTGAAGAATTGTTCACTAAATTAGTATATTATATAGAAAATAACATCCTAGAAAATTGACACTTTGTAAAATAGAGCTGTCCACAAAACGTGCACTATATGGAAGTAAAATCTAATTTACTAATAGTGTATTAGTTTGCCCTTTTCTCTTTTAAATTTTAACATAAAATTCTCGCCATTGGGCAATACAAATAATATAACATAGTTTAAAAAGAATAGTCAAAGTGCAAATAAATAATGGCCAAAATAATGGCCACTGTTTATGCTGTGACAGTTTTAAAAATAAATCCTAAATGTAATTTCCCATGCAGAAAGTTCAATCACACAAGTAGATTGAGAATGACTGATGCAACAGAGCTTTGCAAATGGGATTTGTAAATGTCTGAAAGTCTTTCAATATTGCTCTCTTCACGTGATGCTATATTTTAATATAGATTCTAAAAAGCTAAAATATTGAATGATTTTTTTTTACATTTTATTTGTCCGCCCAGACTCAGTGCAAGCACAGCATTATTTGGGTCTCCTCGCAACGTTTGCCATCCTGTAGGAATTTGGTGTACTGGTCTTACAGAACTTGAAACCTAGCATGACAAAGATTTTAAGGCTACATTTAAATCAGTCTCAACATGGCTGGTTTGAGTGTATCCAGAATAGTTAGCTATGTTACTGAAATTCATTTCAATTCAATTCAATAAAATAAGCCAACTCTTTCAGAAGGTCAAAATTGTCAAGACCAAAATATTTCTCTCCTCCACTAATGATCTTTAAACTCTTAAATTATATTTTAATTAAGTTATCTTAGAATTCCATTTTTACATTTTCTCACAGCTTTAGAGAGTCAGACTTACTTTCTTAATACAGCAGAGCATGTCACTCATACATATACACTTTAAAACTTCAGAGTAAGAGTTTTGTAAAGTTCATCTTGAAAGAAATTAAAACATTTTTGACCATTAGAGGGGAAAAAACTGTGGTCCCATCTTGGCAAAACATCATATAGAGTAGCCTAGAACTGGTATCTCACACAGTAAAGTGTGAGAGCAATTTGAAAGTAAAATTATTATACAAACCATCATTAATCATGCAACTCTCAGTAAAATCCATGGGCATTGCACAGATAAAAAACCATACAACCCTTTGAAAATGCACCCCATATGTCTACCCATTCCAATGTAAAGAAAGAGGCCAGCATTAGATGAGACCAGTTGTGGAAAGCCAGGAAGGATGTTTCAAAAAAATTAGATATATTCTAACTGGCAATTCTTCATTACTACTTAAAATACTGGGGGGAGAAAACTATCATTTAGTCTCAGAGATCCAAGTCTCCCAGAATATGACAATAAAAAAAGTTGGGAACAAGCTCAGAAACTACCTGAAATATACTTTTGAGACCTGAATTTGACCCTTTGATAAAGTGATTATGGACTGAATGCTTTGTGGAGGCATTATATTCAAACTACGAGGGGGGAGGTTTGCAATATTTGATTGGTTGCCTGGTTTTGGGAAGGGTATGGGAATGGCATACTCCTCCCAAAACCAGAACAAAGCACAGATGACTTTAATACTGAACAAACCAGCCATACGCTAGGATTCTTAGGCTACTAGATCAGAACCAGTTCAGGGAGCTGTCTGCATCTCTTGTGACTATGCCCAGGAGAGGGTGACTTCCCCTTCCCTCCCAGAACCTCTTCACTACTTCCCCTTTTCTATTCCTGCCTATGTCCAAGTAATTACATTTGTGGATCGCTCCCTTTCTAGCTGGCAGGGTAAGCAACTTCTCTGGTGCAGGGCAATCACTTTAATGGGTTCTCTTGGAAGCCAATTCATGCTCTCCCTGCTATAGAGTGGGGTAAGTACATCCCATCACTTAGATTGCCACTTCTACCATGCCATCTATAAGAATAAGCCACCTAGCAATGGCTCATCCTGAAACAAAACAAAATTCAATGTTTCTGAATGATTCAGAACCCTCAAGTTGTTCACATAACTGCAACCAAAAGAACTGTTACGACCTTATCCTCATTCCAATTTGCCACATCTTTTCTCAAATTAGATCATAAACTAAACTAGGAACGGTTTCTTCCTAGGTGTTTCAACCGTGCCCAGCCCAATGGAGTCTTTATTGCACTTTATGGGTGATACCACAATATAAATGACAGCAACATTGCTGAACTAAGTCAGTACTTGGATGAAAGATCTCCAGGGAACATAAGGTGCTGCAGACGAGTGTTCTTTGCTCAGTCAGTACTAAGCCAGTGCTAAGGGAGACTGTACAGAAGGTGCTGCCTTTTAGATGAGACATAAAACTGAGGTCCTGACCACTTTTAGTTAAGGATTTCATAACACTTGACAAAAAAGAGTAGAGATGTTAGTCCCAGTACCCTGGTCAAATTTCAATTTCTGTAATTACATGTTATCTGTCTACTGTCTGATTTTTTCCCAGAAAATAAGTTTTCATTTTCTGTCCAAACAAGAGTTTGTGCTGTTAAACATTTGACACATTTCACCCAGGTACTGGCAATACTTGACAGGTGGATTATGTGATCTGTGTGTATAGTTTTGTTTACTTTAATGAATCCGCAAACATTTGGGGACCTTAGGCATGAAAAGCATATAAGTATGATGATGCTGCTGCAGATAAAAAGTGTAAGTATGGTAGTATTAGGACTCCTATTACATTTTAATATTCTACTATCAAATACTTGCAAACTGCTAGTTTTCCCTTCACAATTCTCTTTGTCTTTAAAACGTTCAATTTCAGATATTTTGCATAAAGCACAATTAGGATTCTGTAGACACATTTACTGCACCAAGTTTTAAATATTGCTCAGATATTTCTTAACTGATCAAATAATTTAATCTGCTTCATATAAGTAAATGGCTCACTAGTTTCCTCATGATAACCCATTGCCCTCTCCACCATTCACAAAGTACACTTGTGCACCTCTTAACCTTGCACGTCAACACAAGTGACTCTGCATTACTTCACTTTGTAGCTGACAAACAAACCTTGCAAGGGCATATGAATATAGAGTCAAGTCATTTTTTAAGGCACTGAAATGTGTGGTTTCCAGGGTATTGCATATCACATGTCTTCCATTACTTGCATTTCTCTACAAAGCAAAAACTTTTTTGGCTTGTCATTCATGGAAAAAATAATAATCACAATGTGCATGCTATGTGCGAGAGGTTATATGAGTATTTACAGTACTTCAGGAGGCTGAAATCCTGCAGAAGGATAGCTAAAAACAAAAAAAGTAGCCTTACATAGCCAGCTATTGGTATGCTACCCAGCTTCACAGTGAGGCTTAATAGTAAGATGGGATACAGGAAAACAACATCGAGGTTTGTTGCATGGATTGGTTCCTCAGTTAGAGTTACTATGGTGCAGTGTGCTGGTGAAAATTCATAGTAACTCTAACTCAGCAAACCTCGATGCAACAAACCTCGATGCCAACTCTACCCACATATCTACACCAACGACACCAGAGGCGTAGCGAGCGCCCTCCGTACCCTCCGACCGGAGGGGGCCCCGCAAGGAAGGGGGCCCCTAAAAGTGGCAAAAAAAATGTAAGGTATAACTAGGTAAGTGACATTTATTGACACTATTGCACAATCCATGTCGGTTTTACTGACAAAACCGTGAAGTCATTATGATACATCATAATGCTATTGGCTACATCAGTTGTCTGTCTGTCAGTTTCGAATTTTAGTTGGACCCATTCAAAGAATGTGTATTTGCATTCATAATGGCGGTCGGCGGATAAATGTAATTAATTTAGTTGTTTAGTTTTTTATCATTTCTGCATTGTAAGGGGCCCCGGACATATGTTCGGAGGGGGCCACGTTCTTTGTTGCTACGGCCCTGAGCGACACCATCACAGGACCAAACCAGATCAGCCACATCATCACCGGTTCGTTCACCTGCACGTCCACCCATGTAATATATGCCATCACATGCCAGCAATGTCCCTCTGCTATGTACATCGGCCAAACTGGACAGTCCCTACGGAAAAGGATAAATGGACACAAATCAGATATTAGGAATGGCAATATACAAAAACCTGTAGAACACTTCAATCTCCCTGGACAAACAACAGCAGATTTAAAGGTAGCCATCCTGCAGCAAAAAAACTTCAGGACCAGACTTCAAAGAGAAACTGCTGAACTTCAGTTCATCTGCAAATTTGACACCATCAGCTCAGGAATACTTAAAATACTGTGAATGGCTAGCCAACTACAAAAGCAGTTTTTCCTCCCTTGGTTTTCACACCTCAGCTGCTAGAACATGGCCTCATCCTCCGCGATTGAACTAACCTCATTATCTCTAGCCTGCTTCTTGCTTGCATATATACACACACACACACACACACACACACACACACACACACACCTGCCCCTGGAAATTTCCACTACATGCATCCGACGAAGTGGGTATTCACTCATGAAAGCTCATGCTCCAATACGTCTGTTAGTCTATAAGGTGCCACAGGACTCTTTGCTGCTTTTACTAATTTTTACTTACAATTACAATCCTTATGACCTTCAAGGGGGGAGAGAGGGGAAAAAGTGGAGTTCAATGAAGAGTATTACAATCTAATTAAAGAGAAAGTCCATATCTGTAACATTGATTGTATTTATTTGCTCCTATTTAATTATACAGTATTTAGAACTTTAGCAGCTTTGTTCACAGTCACTTAAATAGAAATTCCAAAACTTCTAGAATGAGCCGTGAATAAAGACACAAGATTAACTCTAAAGTTGAGAGTCTCCCACGCAACAAAGCACGCAGCAAAAGCATACTGCCAAAAGGCCACAGATGTACACCACATGAGCTGCTAAAACTTGATCATAAGGGGGTACGATGAAAGTTCTTTGGTCACAGTGCAATCACGTAATTCTAAGGTGCACTGTGCATCTGTTATATATTTATTTAGGTTTTTTTTTTAAAGTAGTAACTTCAGAGATATCTAAACAAAGGAGCGTCTACTAGAAAAAGCATAGGAGAAGAATTTCACCAAAAACAAGGAGAGTAAAAAACTATAGGGTGACAACAAAAGCAAGATGACGAGAATTATACATGGTTTGAGGGAAATATAAAAAGGTGTTTCTGCTTTCATTGAGCTTGAAATCACACTTTCATTTTAATGATGGAATTATATATTTCATCATTAAATCCATAGACTAGTAACAAGGTGAGATTTTACCAAGGATGGGAAGAGAGGCCTTTTTCTGTTCTCAGTTACTCCACTTCAAATTCAGAATACCCACCCAGACTTCCAGATTTACATCTGAATGAATTTCTCTCCTCTTTTTATTACTACTTGAGAGGCTGTCTGCAAAAGGTGCTGAAAACTAGCTTTCCCAACACTGCTTAATTTCATGTGACAAGTTCAGCAGGAAATGGAAATCCATTTGGGTTAAGTCATTGTGAAGGAGCGGTGTAAAATCTTTATGGTGCAAGTGCAAAGCTATCTTGAAACACAGACTGGCTGGCCCAGTAGCCAGTGTGAGGCTCTCCACTATCATATGCAGGACCTTAATTCCTGACCTTTTCAGTTTTCAATAAGCTACTTAAAATGTTTTGAGCCTTAGATTCACATTAAGTAGCTCAATTCCAATTGCATTTTCAGAATTCAGAAACTTCATCAGAAAAAGGATGAGGTGGAATCGTTTTTGATGGCATTCAGCTAACACCAAAAAAATATTAACACTTTTTAGGAAAACTCAAACATTTTAACGTCTTCAAGAAAACAGCTAAGGGATCCAGGCTGTTCCACGCTACCATTTAATCTTTTATAACTCACAGTTCACTGATATTCACTCAGTTCACAGCTGACTATCCAAACTTAACTTTGTCAGCTCAAATCTGCAAAAATATACACAAAGATCAAAACAATAAAAACACCAAACAGTAGGGTTCAGATTTTCAAAGCAGACTATGAGATTCAGATACACAACTTCCACTCAAATTAAAAAGAGTTGTGTGGCTAAACCTACTAGTCACTTTTAAAATATCAAACTAGGAGATTATAACAAACAGATTTCTTGACCTGAAAATGGGATTTATACTATCCCAGTGCCATTCCATAACAATTTCCAGTGGAAAAAAAAGATATTTTACTCTTAGCTACGCAAGTTCTAACCGATCTGCCTGTAAATAACAACACTATTGTACAACAATGTGGTAAATGGCTTAATATTTCAGTCAATAACCACTATCACAGATGCCAGTTACTTCTTTGCATGAAGTAGAATGAATTGAGACTATTCTGACAAATAATTGAAAACACTCTAAAAATATCAACACACACTTAAAGGCATTTGTTTTCTAGCAAATGTTCTAAAATTAGTTTCCTTGTTAAAAGAAACGAATTGATGGAGAAAGTCAAGATCTGTCTTCTGTAGCTGTCAAATTGATAATGAATGGAAATTTTAAACACATGATGTGCAACCAGCTATTCTCCAAATACAAATGCTGAAGAAAACCAGATCTTCTCTCTCAAGCAAACCTCCTTGATCCATGACAATCACTACTGGCTTACTTCACTGAAAATAGCACTTCTTTAGAATTGTGACTGACAAAGGGATGTTTATTATACAAGATCAACTTAAATACCTGATTTGATAGGAGGTACAAAGAGTTCATTCATCTTGATCAGAGCATGAGAAGACAATGGAAGCTGCAGTATAGGGGTATAAGCCTGACCTTGTCTCATTTACAACATTAGATAAAACATCTTTCAAAACTATTTAAACATGTCAGTATTTTAAAACACAAGTGGATATTAAAGGAAAGAATGGATGTTACATAAAACGGATGTGTGCAATGCTGGTAACCTATAATAGAAAAATAAATAAACATTTTAAAAACCTTTTTCAGAAGTTTTAATGTATCCATACAGACATATTCAAATACAATGACAAACAAAACAGCAGGAGTATGTATTTAACAAAAACATAGTATGCAATATTAATAGATAAATATTCCTGACCATTGTAAGATAAATAATTCCCTAACAAGCGCCATAAAAGGGGAGAAGCATCAGAAGCCCAATCAGTTTGTAATGCTCTCATGAAAGACCAAGTATCTCCATAACTAGATCTTGTGCCTTTATAGATTTTCCATATGGGCAGGGTTGGTTAGCTCAGTTAGACAATCCAAGACTGTGGGGGGAATAGCAGATTTCCATTTTTGCAAAATGATTCTTTTGATCATTATAAGTGGTTTCCTGGCATTGTTCAAACGGGATAGATCTTCTAGAATGCCCAAAACACAGTGGCTTGACATGAGGGAAACCCTTAAACTGGTCATCTTAAAGAGCACCACATGCTTCCTTCCAAAACATGGATATTCAAAGACTGTATGAGGCAGGTTTGCACTGAAGCGATCACATCTCCAACATGTACTATGTGGGGTGAGTCTAACTTTACGAAATTGCTCTGGAGTCTAATAATATCTGTTTAGAATTTTGTTCTGAAACAAACAAAAACTGGATGTTCTGTGTATATTGTGCCAAACATTATCTTATCTGTCAGAGGAAATGGAGATGGTTAGCTCCTTTCCCATTTTTCTTTTATAGTATAGTCAATAGGATAAATCAAGGAATTCAGCTATTTGCATGTTACCACAAATGTTTTTGACTAACATACTTCTTAAGGTGCACATTAAGTGAAGTGTTATTCCCCAGCTCCTTTATAATTTTGAGTCAAAGCTTATTGCAGAAAGGACCTTGCTCAATTGGCAGCCGATATTTATCATGAAGATATGTGAAGGAAGCTAAAGATGTCCATTCAATAATATCTTTTATAGTTAATAAGACCTTGGTAAACCATGCAAATTTTGAGCTCTTGGCAAATTTAAATAGGGGATTATTCCAGATTAGCATGGAAGGAGAGTTGGTGTGGTTGGACGTGGTGAGGTTAGACGTGGTAATGAACTTGATTTTCTGAAGAACACTCAAGAGGATGTAAATATTTTTTTCCTTAAAGGTGCAGGCAACCATTTCAAAAATGGAAATGCACAGGGATTGCACCAAAGGGATTAACACTTTAATTTTTCTTCAATCTCAAACCACATTGAGGTTTGGGAATAGCTAGTGGGAGAGAACCATGGTACTTTTCAATTAAGATTTGTAATGAGGTGAAATAAATACAAGTCAGGTAATCCTATCCCCCATATTCCATAAGTATTGTACAACTATTTATTCTTGTGAAAGTTGAAGCAGGAAATTTAAGTGGAATTAAGCTAAATATACACATTAATCTTGGTCCTATATTCATTTTAATAGCTTCTATCTTTCCAATAAAGATATTAGTAATGAATACCATTTCTCCATGTCTTTTGTCCCTTCTCTGAGTAGGGCATCCATGTTTGCAGATAATATCTTTGATAAATTAGAGAATATCCTGATGCCTAGGTAGATTCTCATTGCATGAATGAAAGGAGAATGACTGTATTTGAGATGGATTTGGTTTACCAGTCACCTGAGACTTGTTCCAGTTTATCCAAAATCTTGATATCTTACAGAAGTAGTTCACTGCAGATAGTAGAATTGAACATAAAGGATTTTTGACAGTGAGTAGAATATGGTCTGTGGATAGACTAATCTTGTACTCCTTATCCTGCATGGTAATTCCTTCAATGGAGGGTGTCTGATATAAGCTGCTACAGGTTCCGTGGCTATGTAGAAGTGACAGAGAGTACCCCTGACACATTCCTCTATTTAACTGAAAAGTAGAGGAGAGAACACAATTTGTCAGAACAGAGGCAAGGGGTAATTTGTAATTAATATCAATCCAGATCAGAAATTTAGATCCAAATCCTAATTTTCTTAGGATCACTTGTAGGTATGGCCATTCCATTGGACTGAAGGCCTTTTCAGCATCTCACGATAAAATAGCAGCTAAAACATCATTTGTTTGTGCCTGGTGGATTAAGTGGAATATATTTTGAATACTGCCAACCACTAATCTGTGCGAATAAAACTCACCTGATCTGCAAGAATGATTGATGGAGCGATGCTGTTTAAGCGTGAATCTTTGTCAGAATTTATAGTGTTCAACAGAGAAACGGGGCAGTAATTGCTACACTAGCCTCGTCTTTTTTTTTTTTTAAAGACTTGGGTAATTATCATCAACCTCATGTCCTTTGTAAACATTATTTACACTATTTCCCTTTGTAAACATTTCATTATAGACCTCTGACGGTAAGAGTACTAATTGATTGATAAATGTCATAAAATTCTGCTGGAATGTCATTGCGCTTTGCCCGAGTTGAGTGAGACAATTACCCGCTTAACTTCTAGTAGAGAGATATCTTCCTCCATATAACCAGTTTGAGGTAGCAAAAATGTATTTAGGGTAGCCCCTCCCTGAACTGGTTAAATAGATTGGAACTGAATTCACCAGGAGAGGAATAAAAGGATTGTCTGTTAATTGTATCAGGTTCCAGTAGGGAAAGACTTACTACAGCAAAAAGGATATAAATTTATTAGTTGAAGCCATTTTAATTTTCCACTCTAGGACTTTGCCTGCTTTATTTTCCCATTCACAATGCCTCTGTTTAACTCTATTAAGCACGAACTGATTTTGGTGGATACACATTCATTTTATTTTATTTTGAGCTAATGAGGGGAAAAGCTCATTATTCTGTGTAATCTATTTTTTTTTCAAATGTAGCAACTTTCTTTGCCAAAGCATTAAGCAATTTTTTCCTCTCTCTTTTTTCTTTTCAGATGAGAATTTTATGTGTTCGCTCCTTAATGTAGCCTTTAAAGCTTCCCATGAAGTTGTAGTAGAGGAGATAGTATCTGTATTTTCCTTCAAGAAGCTGGTAATGGATGTTTCAATCATCTGAGGAAATTTAGGCACATGTGTTTTAACTTCCATCTTGTAGATTTTGTAGCACTATGACCAGTATCTCTGTGAAGAGAAATTGGAGCATGATCAGAGATGGTGATATTACCAACTTCTGCCTTCAGAAATGTGTAGCAGGTGCAGGACAGTGGTGGAATGTGCATTAGCTGGTTGAAGGCAAGATGGTGTTGCCTAAAAAACCATCTGGGTGTCAGTGTGGTCAATGCCATCCATATGATTGCAGCCTGCTGTGCCCTGCACAACATCTGCAAGGGTAAAGGTGAGTATTTTCACTTGGAGTTGGCTCATTACACTGCTGGCTTATAGCCCTAGGACAGGTAATCAGAAAGTGCACCTATCAAACCAGGTCTGGATCCAAGCGGTCAAGGGAAATAAGAGATGCTATGTGGTGCATGAAAGTAAGACTGCTACAACTTTTAGCATTTTTGGAATGTCTAGAGCTCTCATTTGTGAGAGATTCTGTTCAGAAGTTGCTTGCTGCAAATTTTCTAAGACCAGAGACACATTACGATAAGATAATTTAACAGTCATAAAAATTTTTTTTTTAATTTGGGTCTGGCTGAGCAGGGATATGGTAGTGATGGAGGGGAGCAGTTAAAGTCCTAGCAAGGACTCTGTTACCAGTTTTGGTTATGTTTTTTACAGGCTGACCAACCCCTTGAAAATATAGATCTCTTACAAGTACCAGATGGAAAAGAAATGTAGCATTTCAAGCCAGTGGTAAGGTTGCATGAGGGTGGAGTTTCATTTCCAAAGGAAATTTTGCTGTTTCGGTGGCTGAACAGTATATCACTGAATGGAGAGATTTGGTTAGATGGTATGAGCAAGTATGCCCTCCCTATTAATCTAATTGACCAACTAATTAACATAACCAACCAGGAGAGGAAGAAAATTAGGAGGAACATCAACAGAATTCTGAACTAGGATGTAGAGGACAGAGTTGGTTCAAACACCCTCCTCCACCAAGCTCTTTCAGCATCCCAGAAATGAACAGACCACAAAGTACAAGGATGATGTCAAACCAAACCAATAGCTTTCTTTGACAAGGTAACAAGCCTTGTGGATTGGAGGGGAAGCACTGGATGTGGCATATCTTGACTTTAGTAAGACTTTTTATATTGTCTCACATGACCTTCTCATAAACAAACTAGGGAAATAAAACCTGGATGGAGCTACTACAAGGTGGGTGCATAACTGGTTGGAAAACTGTTCCCAGAGAGTAGCATCAGTGGTTCACAGTCAAGTTGGAATGGTATATTAAGTGAGGTCCCACAGGGATCAGTTCTGGGTCCAGTTCTGTTCAATATCTTTATCAATGATTTAGATAATGGCATAGAGAGTACACTTATAAAATTTGCAGACGATACCAAACTGGGAGGGGATGCAAGTGCTTTGGAGGATAGGATTAAAATTCAAAATGATCTGGACAAAATGGAGAAATGGTCTGAAATAAATAGGATGAAATTCAAGGAAAAATGCAAGGTACTCCACTTAAGAAGGAACAATCAGCTACACAGACACAAAATGGGAAATGACTGCCTAGGAAGGAGTACTGCAGAAAAGGATCTGGGGTGATAGTGGATCACAAGCTAAATAGGAGTCAACAGTGTAACACTACTGAAAAAAAAAAAAAAAGCAAACATCATTCTGGGATATATTAGCAGGAGTACTGTAAGCAAAACATGAGAAGCAATTATTTTGCTCTACTCCACACTGACTAGGCCTCCACTGGAGTACTGTGTCCAGTTCTGGGTGCCACATTTCAGGGAAGATGTGGACAGATGGGAAAAAGTCCAGAGAAGAGCAACAAAAATCATTAAAGATCTAGAAAATATGATCAAGGAGGGAAGATTGAAAAAAGAAAAGGGTGTGTTTACTCTGGAGAAGAGAAGATTGAGAAGGGACATGATAACACTGTTCAAGTACATAAAAGATTGTTAACAAGGAAGAGGGAGAAAAATTGATCTCCTTAACTTCTGAAGGTAGGAAAAGAAGCAACGGGCTTAAACTGTAACAACAGCAGTTTAGGTTGATTATTAGGAAAAACTCCCTGTCTGGGTGGTTAAGCACAGGAATAAATTGAGTTAGGAGGTGGTAGAATTTCCATCACTGGAGATTTTTAAGAGCAGGTTAGACAAACACCTGTCAGGGATGGTGTAGATAATACTTAGGGTGGGACATTCAAATACCATAACTTCTTCTCCCAAACTGAAGTTAAACACATTCTAATTCATGGTATATCCTCCACGACAATTTTATTGGCCCTAACCACAGAATCCTTAGCCAGTGATGTCTCCCTCTCTGTGTTCATCCCCGAACATGTCCTCAGATGATTCTAGGTTTCCAAGTCTTCAATTTGCTCCTGTTCTAAAGATTCCATCATGGCAAAACCCACTTGATCGGAAAATAAGACCATCCAGACTGAGGATTATATCATGGGGGACGGTGGTAAGTTCTGACGTGGGACATTGAAAAGCACCGAGTCAAGCGCCTCATAGCAAGGGCACAGGGAGGAGCATATTGCCAGTTTCTACCCATGGCCTTGTGTTACAGCTGCTTTATCTGCTCCTGGAACTGCAGACTACTCTTACGGTCTCTCCCTAAGTTGCAGGTTTAAAGGCTTTGACTATGGCCAGAGGGGTGGGGTTCGGCACCTCCATATGTTTCCACATACAAAGAGCCTGCAGCACAGACATACGATCTGAGATAGTCTCAGGTGTTTGGTATACAGCCAAGGCCAAGAACAGAGTGAGGCAATGCAAACTGCTTCATAATTTTAATCAAAAGGTGAAAAATTCTAACAGCTCTCTATATCCAAGTCTAAAAAATTATTTAAATAAGCCATCAACAAAGTCATGGTCCCACTCAACTCAGTCAAAAGATTTTTCTGATTCCATGCAGACCAAACCATGAATGTCACCTTGGTATATCAGTTTCATCCTGATCAATGAGGAAGGCCAGGATTACATTCTCGTTCAAAGGGAAACAGTGTGGGATATGCACAGCTGTCAGGATTTTTGGAGAAAGGAGATAACCAGTCATCAAATCTTGAGAGTGAGAAAGAGCCCTTAAAAAAGGACTGGCTGGATATATTTTTAAGTCACAGATGTAACCTGTTGTACCAAAAGCTTGTTTAAAAAACCCTCTGATATTCATACTGACCTATGACCTTACTGGAATTCTGCAGAGAAGCAACAACAATCTTCTTCAAACAGTATGACTAATCCAATGTCCCTCTACCTCCATCCTCACCCCCCCGCACACACTGTAGGAATCATTCAATCTGATAAACTCTGAAAATATAAACACTGCTGTATTGTCCGTGGTTGCCTAAGAATTATGGGAAAATTCTGAATACCTTTTTATGTGTCATTTACTACTTGTGCCATCAGGACCTTTGCATTGTTGAAGTCAATTTTTGGCCCTCTATGAAATTAGACTCATTTTCTTGATTCATTAACTTTTAAAAGTTATGATTAACAGTAAAAAGATGTTCATGAGATTCTTCCTTCAAAAGTAGACTTTTAAAGCCAATTTTATTTGTGAGAAGACTTTGGAAACTTGGCTTTTGCCTCGCTAGCAATAAACATAACCTCTAAAAGCTTCTGACTGAGTTTCTCCCACAGGTAGGCATGATCATCCCTATAAAACAAATCTTGATGGTCTCCCAAAAAAGTTGTGGGTTAATGTTTGAGATATAATGTTTGAGTCTCTTTAAACTACTTTTAGTGACATAGTGGCCTTCTAAACTAGAAGATTGTATTTAGAAGAGACCCATTATCAGCCCCCCAGAATCCTGAGACTATTTTTAAAAAGTATTTTGTCCTGTTGCATGGTTTTAAGCATATTGTCTAAACCCACATGTGACATTATGAGTATAATATAATATTTCACTGAAAGGTGACAGGGCCAGAAAGAGTTAATTAACTCAAAAGACTGACCTGAGCCATGGCCGAACTTTAGAGACTGGTTGGGAAGATATATAAATGAATAGAGCTTTGAAATGCAGGCCCGTATTGTTAGAGGTAGAAGGGTAGATGCTTGCTCAAGTCTTGTGATATAAGCAAACAAGTCTTGTCTATTGCTATAACTTTGATTCAAAGATCAAAAAAGGAGTAGTAATATTTAGGAAGATACTTGAGTGAAATAGTATTATTGTCTACATGTCTCTTTAAAGGTTGTGGTAACTTGTATCTGAACTGTTTAACGGATAAATTACCCTATGCTAATTGCCATGATGTTTAGGAGAAGGAAAGTTAAGCCTATTGTTTTCTTGGGCCAAAAGGCTGCAGGAAATGTTTAAAAACCCTAGGACACAATCTTTCTTCATCTCAGATCTGCTTTGGGTTTCAAGAGGGAGAAACCTTAAGCCACAAGGATTGAGATCCCCAGTCACAGACTGGAGTCACCCTGAGTAACGGCATTGGACTAAAACCTATGGACTATTTCTAAAAAGACTTTTGACAACTACAAACTCACCTCTGCTATGTACCTGAACCTCAAGAACTGAATTCAAGTCTGCATGTATATTGATCTTTTAACTAACACTCTCTTTCTTTTCTTTTTTAATAAATTTTAGTTTAGTTAACAAGAATTGACTATAGCGTGTATTTTGGGTAGGATCTAAGTTATAACTGAACCTGGGTGTGTGGCTGATCTTTTAGGGTTGAAAGAACCATTTCTGTTATATGATTAAATAAATTTTTCAATAATCATCATCATATCTGATGTGTGTCTGGACGGAGGTCTGAGGCTGGGCACTAAGGGAACTGCGTTGTTTGTACTTCTAAGTAACCAGTGACATACTACAGAAGTTGTTTTGTGCTGGCTTGGTAATTCTAAGTATTGGAATATCCACCAGCTTTTGGGGTTTGTCTGCATCAATCTGTTTGCAGTTCACCCTGATTGAATGACCTCAGCTGGCTCCCACGGGCAGTATCATCACATCATATAACACTATCCTAATTTGTGCTAACAGGGTTTGGGCTATTAGACCCATAGTTAACCTTAGTTAATCAATACATTAGCACAAAAATTAGTTGAAAAGTGAAAATCATGCTTCTTTAGATGTAACTGTGTCTAGATAGCTATTAGAAAAAGAACTCTAATCTTTGAAATGGGCCTATCATGGGGTACTGCCCTTTAGCACAGATTCACAGATTCTACGAATGCCCATTTGTGGCCCCTTGTAGCCCTTCAAGTGCATTGCACTCAGCGCCTCTTGGGTTCTTTCAACTGACTATCCAGATGGAGGCTGTGCCAAAACACATGTCTCCTTGTGGGATCTGATTTATTAAGTCATTCTACAAAGTTTAACTCACTCTGTTAGTTGCTCCAAGTCACCCCACTCCAAGTCCATATAAGAGTCCTGGTCCACTCTCATCACAGTTCAGAAGACACACCCCACATTCCCACCCAACACCTTTCCTAGAGCAGGGGTATTGCTCCCTCAGAACAAAAGTCCCTCAGCACTCCCCTTTGAAGCTAGGTCATACGTTCACCAGCTCTAGGGCTCTAGCCACCTTTTCCCTCAGTTGGTCCCTTTTCTGCATTTAGTCTCAGGTTCAGGGGATTCTGAAGGTCCATCTTCTCACGTTGGTGTCTGCCCTGCTTTGAGGGAGGAGGCAGCATTTATGCTGGTCCCCTTCTCCCAGCTCATCTCAAACAGCTTCGGTGAGAAGGAAGCCTTGCCCCATCCTCTCCACAAGACTCTTGGCCCTGGACCCTGAAAGACACAGTGATGAGATTTCCTCCCAAGCACCACTTATTCTCAGTATCGCTTCCTCTCTATCAATACATCTCAGGTCCTTGTATGTGTGTATATAGCTATCTCTACCTACCTCAGACATTTCAAAAACTCAAAAGGCCACACCAGAATGGGATGGGGTGACCACTAGGCACCACTACTCTGAAAGGGGCAAACTACGGCAGCACAGGGCCTAATTAGGCAACTCTTGGAATAGATGATGTATAAAGTTAGGAATTATGACACATCAAAATCTCACATTCACAGAGTACCCTCCAACTGTATAATGAAAAAGCAGTGATTTGACTCTGGTGTGGGGGGGGAACCCTAATCTGTGCTTTTGGGGGCCTTGACAGAGGATCTAGGGTCTATCAAAATTAACGAAAGAAATGTTAAAGAGTCACATCTAACTATCTCTGTGCACAGCAGAGTCCCAGGCTGAGCGTATGCAGCCAGAGGGCATGAGCTAACTCCTATAAAAAGGAACAATGGTATAGAGCAAAAGTCAATCATCATATTAAATCTAAAGAAACAATATGGGGAAATTCCCACTGGTAATTACGAAATAACACACGTGACTTTCCCCCCAAAATGAGACTTCTGATCCAAGATTCTTGCATAAATGTGAATGAAACCTTACCCTCTTGGGTTAATGGATTCTAACACCTGAGGGAAAGATGACAGGCCAGGAGGGATATGTCAGAATATGTAAACCAGCCCAATCCAAAGGATTTACAGTGAGTCCTGGACAGAGGAAGAGTTTACATGAAATTTAGACACGAGTCAGAGGACAGAAATGTTTTCATGAGATGTAAGCAATTCCTTTTTCTTTTATAGTCTGTAACTAAGCTGAAGAGGGCTTATCTAGTTTAGTTTATGCAAAGTGTAAATTTAAATATGTTAAGAAACTTGTTTCTTTTCTTTTAATTCCATTTGTGTTTTTAATAAATCTTGGGTTTTTTGTAAGGATCTCTGTTATATGTAGACATCCCTGGAAAACAGAGAATCCCTTAACTTCTAAGGTCCAGAAGTCAAGAGGGATAAAAAGCCTTCTGGAACATATATCCCCTCTCAGTCTTGATCAAACTTGACCCTCCAAACCTTTCAGTCTCAGCCCAGAGCACTCTTCTGCATCCCTAACCCCTAATCCCTAGTCCCATCCAAGGTCTGCATCCCGAGTCAGAGTCCTCACACAACCCCACACACCCCAACCCCTTACCCCAGCCCAGAGCCCCCTCTTGCACCTCCAAAAGCAGCAAAGAATCCTGTGGCAGCAAAGAATCCTTATAGACTAACAGACGTTTTAAAGCATGAGCTTTCGTGGGTGAATACCCACTTTGTCAGATGCATGTAGTGGAAATTTCCAGGGGTAGGTTGTCATAAACAGATGGTTAAGGGTTATTGTCTCTTTTACCTGTAAAGGGTTAAGAAGCTCAGTGAACATGGCTAACATCTAACCAGAGGACCAATGGGAGGACAAGATACTTTCAAATCTCGGTGGAGGGAAGTCTTTGTTTGTGCTTTTTGTTTTGGGGGTTGTTCGCTCTTGGGGCTAAGAGGGACCAGACGTACACCCAGGTTTTCTCCAATCTTTCTGAATCAGTCTCTCATGTTTCAAAATAGTAAGTATAGCCATGAAAGGCGGATTAGTCTTATGTTTGTTTTCTTAACTTGTAAATGTGTATTTTGCTGGAAGGATTTTTACCTCTGTTTGCTGTAACTTTGAATCTCAGGCTGGGGCGGGGGGGAAGTCCCTCTAGTCTATATGAATCTGAATACCCTGTAAGCATTTACCATCCTGATTTTGCAGAGATAATTTTTACTTTTTCTTTCATTAATTAAAAGCTTTCTTTTTTAAGAACCTGCTTGATTTTTTTCCCCGTTTAAGACCCAAGGGGATTGGGTCTGAACTCACCAGGGATTGGTGGGGGGGAAAGAAGGGGGAGGAGGTTAATTCCTCTTTGTTTTAAGATCCAAGGAGTTTGGATCAGTGTAGCCTCTCAGGCAACCCGGGTGGGGTAGGGGGAAAGGAGGAGGAATGGATTATTTCTCCTTGTTTTAAGACCCAAGGGATTTGGGTCTTGGGTTCCCCAGGGAAGGTTTTAGGGGAACAGGAAGTGTGCCAAACACTATATTTTTGGCTGGTGGCAGCGTTATCAGATCTAAGCTAGGAATTAAGCTTAGAAGGGTCCATGCAGGTCCCCACTTTTTGGATGCTACAGTTCAAAGTGGGGAAAAAACCTTAACACAGGTATATATATGCAAGCAAGCTAGAGATAATGAGGTGAGTTCAATCAGGGAGGATGAGGCCCTCTTCTAGCATTGAGATGTGAAAACCAACGGAGCAGAAACTGGTTTTGTAGTTGGCAAGCCATTCACAGTCTTTATCTAATCCTGAGCTGATGGTGTCAAATTTGCAGATGAACTGAAGCTCAGCAGTTTCTCTTTGAAGTCTGGTCCTGAAGTTTTTTTGCTGCAGGAGGGCCACCTTAAAATCTGCTATAGTGTGGCCAGGGACGTTGAAGTGTTCTCCTACAGGTTTTTGTATATTGCCAGTCATAATATCTGATTTGTGTCCATTTATCCTTTTCCGTAGAGACTGTCCAGTACATAGCAGAGGGGCATTGCTGGCATATGATGGTGTAGTTCTTAACCAGATCAGCCACACCATCACTGGTTCATTCACTTGCACGTCCACCAATCTAATATACGCCATCATATGCCAGCAATGCCCCTCTGCTATGTACATCAGCATGCCAACTACAAAACCAGTTTCTCCTCCCTTGGTTTTCACACCTCAACTGCTAGAATAGGGCCTCATCCTCCTTGATTGAACTAACCTCATTATCTCTAGCTTGTTTGCATATATATACCTGCCCCTGGAAATTTCCACTACATGCATCTGACGAAGTGGGTATTCACCCACGAAAGCTCATGCTCCAAAATATCTGTTAGTCTATAAGGTGCCACAGGATTCTTTGCTGCTTTTACAGATCCAGACTAACACGGCTACCTCTCTGATACTCCTGCACCTCAAGCCCCTCATTTCTGGCCCCACCCCAGAGCCTGCACCACCAGCCAGAGCCCCCTGACCCAGCCCGTTGAAAATGAGCAAGTGAGTGAGGGTGGGGAGAGCGAGCAACAGAGGGAGGAGGGGATGGAGTGAGCAGGGGCCAGGGCCTCAGAGAAGGGGCAGGGAATCAGCGGAGGGGTGGAGCACGGGCAGGGCAAGGGTGTTCCGTTTTGTTTGAGTAGAAAGTTAGCAATTCTAAGGCAAACACAAGAAAGAAGCCAAAAGACCAAACAGGAGATAAGAGTTGATAGTGGTGTTGGTTAAAGGCGCATACATATTGCGTAGTACGGTTTGCTTTGACCAAAAAACCAAAAATGTCCATCTGAGAAAGAGCACTTTCACATGAAATGGGAGACAGAGTTCCAAGATACTTGCTCCTTTTCTTTTTTTTTTTTTCCCCTTTCTTTCATTGCACAGAAAGAGAAAATTCTTGGCTTACTCAGATTACGAAGTATTGAGATTTCCAGTTCACATAAGTGGTGTCTCTTGGCCAAAAATTAAGTGGGTCTGGCTGCATTTGAGCACAGTTAGAATCCTATTATTTTCACATGCTAAATAAATATCTTTTACATTTAAGAGGTCAGATTTTTAGCCCATTGATCATATTGGCCTAAGAAAAACATTTTTATGATTGTGGAAGCAGAACAAACCAGAAATGTATATAATAAAGACACTAGTCTGGCTCCAGAGTGCCCCCCCCCCACACACACACCTGTATTGTGAATTACAGGCCTGATCTACACAAAGCCACTCTAAAATAACACAATCAGTTAAACCAAGCAGATTTACTTAAGATGATGCAACTTTATGTAGAGACTTTTATGGAGGCTTAAACCTGGCTTACGTCCGTTTAGGTATGCAAGTTAAACTGAAATAAGATGGTTTAGACAGATAAAGGCATCCACACAGTTTAATTAAATTAGGTTCTAATCCTACTTCAATTAAACTTGTGCAACTTCTGTACGCAAACAAGCCCTCAGTGGTGCTCCCAATACAAACCCCAAAAGAAACACGAGTTTACCCCAATCCACTCCCAAAGCACATATCCAGATTGAGAACAATGTAGACACAAGAGAAAGGGTGGCAAGAGCACAAACCAAAACCATTTCTGAGTCTAAGCTGCACCTTTGCTCTGTCTGCCCTGCAAAACTGAGCAAACCCAGAGTATGCACTTGCCCAAGAATGCTGCCCCTTTCAAATCTGCCATTTCTAATATTCTTATCATCATGCTCTCTTTGAACTGAATAAACAGTGAATATACAAGACTTATCTACTAGTTTGATATCTAAAATATGTATTCAAGTATTTTAATTTCACAAGATTTGGGTAAAGACAAATGCAAATAAATAAAAGTAAAAGCAACAGGAACTCTGACCAACATTAGTGGGGACTGAGGAGATTTATCACACAGTTCCATAGTTTTGTGGGATTTTTTTTTAAATTACTTCACCACAGACTACTTAATATTTTAAACAAGTTGCTATTAAGCCATTTGCACATTACAGAGAAGAACCAACGGGTTGAGAAAAGTTTCACAATAGGAAAGAATTTCAATATCCAAGACACTCATGAGAGTCTCAAGTTGGATACAACCTATGGTTGTGAAAACCCCATAAAGACTGAAATATGCAATCATGGAATGTATTTACTGTAGCTTAATATAATAACAAGATTAATGAAGACACAGCTTGCCTTCATCTCTTATAATATAAACTTGTCAAGATGTGCATTTTAAATGGATTTCTTCAATATTACCTTCCCTTAAAAAAGGTATGCAGCAGAAAAAAAGGTAATGAGTTTAAATTTTAGCTGAAACTTTTCCTGATGTAAGAAGACAGCTGGTGGCTATAAGGTCCAGACTTCCTTTTCTGTACTACAGGAGTACTCCAAAATTCTCTAGATCTAGAAATTAATTTTCCCATTAAAAGAGATGGTGTTTAAAATTAAAATAAACACTAAATAAAACATTCTTTAAAATGATCAACCTCAAATGTTAATTGATATATGTTTGAAGGAAACAGAAATGAGAATGTAAACTTCAGTTCTTCAAGAGCTCTTTTGGATGTGTATTTCACTGCCTCAGAAATGTATGGATCATTGAAATATAACAAAAGGAATACTTAGAAAAAGGTAAAAATACTCTACTTCAGTATATCATAAAAGAATGTATTGTGAGCACTGAACAGCAGTTAGTTCAAATGAAAATAATTGTCCAGGTAATATACAAATATCAATTTGATAGACCCAATAGCATATATCAGAGTATTAACAAACGAAAATCCAAATAGTTTCCACAGTGCCGTTGATAAACACACATTTTGCCTCATCCTTCAGAAGGATGGTACACGAAGTAAGTGTACTTAACCTTGAACTAACCATCAAGTTTGAAAAGCTTTTGTGGCACCATCCAAAAGTTGTTTGGACTACCCTTGAAGAGGAGATAAATACAAAGAGTAAGGATTTTGTTCTATCACCCACATGGGGCCAAATCCTGCTCACCTTACTCACACAACCAGTCTCAGGTGAATACTCCTGTTGATTCCAATGAGTTAGGCAAGCAGTTTGACCCATTATAAGCCATTTTCTCCTTTACACTCATCATCACCACAGGTGCTGGAACTAAGGGTGCACGGCTTGAAGTAGTAATACCAACCCAAATACTTGGTTTCTGCCTTCAGTACCCCCACTATAGAAATTGTTTCAGCACCGCTGCTCACCACACTTCATAGACAATAGAAACATAATTCACTAAGTTATTAGATTTGGACTACCATACTTTACAAATCAAAAGCTAAATCATGGACCTGGAATAATAGACGTTAATTAAGTGGAAAATCTTGATTCCAAAGTGTTAGCTACAAGATCTGTACTGCAAGTCAATAAGAATATAACTGTTCACCGTGTATTTTACTAAAAATTACAAGCAGAAGAATTCAGTATACTTTTGTCAGCTGCTAATTGAAACCTAAGCAAAATACATCTTTTTCTTCCTGAGACCAAGGTATATTTCATGAAGCTAATGATGAAATCTACTTGAGGTCAGAGAGATCTGAAATAAGATCTGATTCTTCTTGGATTTATTTAATGTACAAAGCTTCTGTACTGTTCTGTCTCATGAAAATAAAGAAACGGGACATGTGTTGAAGCTAACTACCTCTCTACCAACCTTTTTCCTTATTGAATGCCCTGAAAACGGTTAGACACAAAGGTGACAATAACTGCTGCCAGCCAGACCACTTATGTGTTCCAACTTTTATCTTTCAGTTATAAATAAATACATATGAATTTAAGCATTTTACAGATATTAGTAAAATCTTTACCACATGGAAATGAATTTCCTTCCAAACTTGCACTCCTAATTAAAGTTGTAGTTTAATGGAAAATGTTTGCATATTGTGAACTTCACGTTTTAAAGGAGTGCAACCTGAAATCTAGAATTTTTAAAAATGTAGCTCACTATTACTAAATTAAAAAAACGTTATCTTTTCTGACCAAATGCTCAGTAGCAGTACAAAAACCACTTCTATTCATACACATCACTGTTTTATCATCTTACAAAAAAGAAATATGATGGATACAATATGATGCAATATGAAATATGATGTTGCATTTTATGGATTATTATTTGATGGTAAAAAGAGAATAGAAGTTACTCTTTACGTTCCAAACAGTAAATTGTCCAGCAGAACAATTCTTGTCAGTGTTTAGAGACCACCACAGAGAAAACCACAGAGACTGGGAAACAAACTTAGAAAGAATTTGGTCATATTAAGGACCTGATTGTGGATTAAAGCCACAGACTGTGCTAAAGGGGAGTGAAGAGAGGCCATTCTACATTTGGAGCACATTCTGCAGGGGCAGCTCCGCCACATTGAGAGAGAGAGTACTTAAAAAAAAAACAAAAAAACAAAAAAAAAAAACCACACAACATCACACCCACTGAAGCTGCCCAGATTCTGCTTTTAAGGAGGCTAACTCAGCTATGCACAATACCACATTATGGTATTTGTTTGATCTTTCTGGAAAGGCCTTCTTGCAGCTTCTCCTCCCCATATGATTCTAGGGGGCTAGACGCCATCTGCCTGTATACTTTCTGAAAAATGGATGTTTTGCTACATTCTTACAACACAGGACTGACATTAATATTTGGAAATCCTAGACTGACAAAGGGTTTGAAAATACCCACATTTTGGACAAGTTCTGGGATAGCTAATGAAAAAGACAGCTTTTGTGAGAACAATATACAACAGTTAACATCATACGTTTTGTCAACTTCTAAATCTGAGGGACAGACAAGAAAAGAACATCCAATGAATATAATAAGGTAGGACCGTGAAACCTTCAAGCTCATCCATAAAAGGAAGAGAAATGCATAAAGGTGTTTGTGGCTAGATCCCTGGATAGATGCCTGGCAAAAAGACCTGCCATTGAGTCAGTTTCAAGCTTCTCTTTCAGCAAAGAAATGGCAATATCCCTGAGAAACCGTTATGAGAGATTATGGATATATTTGGAAGCATCCAGGCTGGGACGTCTAGCCTTTGACCAGTCTTCAGATCAAACAAGGCAAAGGGGAGAAAAACATTTCCCAAAGCAACCATTTCCAACAAGGAAAGAGGCCCACTGAAGTTATCCCTAGAGTTGGCTTGGGTACTTGAACAATGAATCTGTACTATGTTGAGTAATGTAAAGAGCTCAAAAAAGTTAAATAGTTTTCTCTTGCCATAGGACAACTGAGTTTCAAAATGACTGACTTGGCAATGCAAGTGGTATTGTTAGAACAGAACATTTTTATTTTGTACATAAAATGACTTTGCATACTATATATTATTCTTGTTGGCATTTGAATGTTAGCAGTACATCATTTCCTACTCAGTTTGGTTTAACTTAGTGGTTCTCAAACTTTTGCATTGGCGACCTTTTTCACACAGCAAGCCTCTGAGTGTGACCCCCCCTTATAAATTAAAAAAATGTTTTTATATATTTAACACCATTATAAATGCTGGATGCAAAGCAGGGTCCGGGTGGAGGCTGACAGCTCGCGACCCCCTCATGTAATAACCTGGCAACCCCGAAAGGGTTCCAACCCCCAGTTTGAGAACCCCTGGTTTAACTAGTTTGGGCATATTAAATATTATCACTACACTAACTTTTCCGCTTTTTTTGGAATCTTGTATTTACAGCAAATTGTATGTGGCAAGACCACTCCTCATTCATCACACAGAATTACAGTTTCACATCTGTAAGCGAATTACGTATTCCTGCTCCCTGAGTTTCATATGCAGGCATGAGTATTTTCTGATTACTAGTAGGGGCCTTAGATTCCATCTCCTCATAGATGAGCTAATACTGTAACTTGAAATACTTAGCATTCTTTCAATATTATTTGAATATCTGTTCTATGTATCAGGTCATGTACTGTGATCCAGTTAAGAAACTATTACAAAAGGAGAGGAATAAAAGCTTGTTCTTTGATAAAACCAATCTTGGGTACACATCAAATGTGAATCAATTTTACGGATACTGCTTTTGAGACACTGAGATCTCATTTTCCAATTATGAAACTTTCTATTGAGAGCATTGCAAAGCCCAGGAAGACAAAATATCCTAACCAGCTCATCCAAAAGCAATAAAAGTTCTCAGTCATGACTATGGATCCCTTTAATCAAAGACACTGATTTTGTGAGTTCCCAGGAGGTGCTTGACCCTTGCTTCACCTCAGGCCCTGCCCCAACCCCACACCTTCCCCAAAGCTCCCATCCTGCCTCTTCCTTCCCCATTCCGCCCCCTCCCCAGCTCCTCTCCCTCCTCCTCAATGCCTCCTGCATGCTGTTGAACAGCTGATCGTAGGGGTGGAAGGGTGCTGGGAGGGAGGGGAATGAGCTGATTGGCGGGGCCTGCTGGTGGACAGGAAGCACTTGGGGGGGGGAGCTGATCCGCAGGGCTGCTGGTGGATGCTGAGCACTTTTTTTTTTTTTTCCATGACTGCTCCAGCCCTGAAGCACCCACAGAGTCGGCGCCTATCTTTGGGGCGCTGACCAAAATATACAGGAATTTAAAGTTAGTCTGAGCAAGGCCCAAATCTAAAATAGACCTAGAAGAACCCTATGAAATCAATTCATTAGGGTTAGGAAAATATATGTATAATTCTAAGTCTGGCATCCTACCAATTTTGTATACTGATCTTTCTAGCCTTTCCATAATAGAGGCCTTGATTAAAGCCCATTGTTCATGAAGGGAAATACATGCATTTCCAGATGGCATAAATGTGCTGCAATGGCTAAACAACATTTGATGAACACATGCAGTCCTGGCAAAATGCCAGAAACAAACCTCTGTGTTATATAAACACTGTCTGGGAAATCTGAGATAAATTATACAGATAGATTTATATCCATATGCCTGTAGGTATCCCCAGGTTTAGCCCATCCTCACTCCTACCTCTGAACTATAAAAACAGGATTGGCACTAGGGGGTCAAACAGAGTATAGTAAGAGAATTCACTTAAAAGGGTAGGACAAATTATTCAAGAGATCACTTTAACTTCTCCAAGAAAAATCTTCACTGCGTGAGAGAAAATGAGCCTGAATCCTGATGCCTATTTCTGATCAAGAATTTTAAATTATTAGCTTACAACAACACAAGGCGTTGCCTGCTTTATGTTTTCTGGATGCTGTTTTAACTTTTCATCTCAAAAACTTGGAAAAATATTTTTAATAACTTACCAAAAAGTGAATTTAGTAGGTTGTTCTCCCTTCAATCAATAGATCTAATTTATTAAGTAGACATACTGGCCAGTGACTGGAATAGCACAAAGAAGTCCAGTCTTTTTAATGGAAAAAGTAGCTCGCCATCTGCTGTGATATTTTTCACAACCAAAACTTTTACTCAGTCAGTGGACTGTCTTTATCGGGGCGGCTCCAGGCACCAATACGGCAAGCGTGTGCCTGGGGCAGCAAGCCACGGGGAGCGCTCTGCCGGTCACCGCGAGGGCGGCACACAGGTTGCCTTCGGGGGCATGCCTGAGGAGGCTCTGCTGCTCCCACAGCTTTGGCGGACCTCCCACCCGCCGAATCCACAGGACTGGGGACCTCCCACAGGCAAGCCACCGAAGGCAGCCTGCCTGCCGTGCTTGGGGCGGCAAAATACCTAGAGCTGCCCCTGGTCTTTATTTTAACCTGTGATAAGTCCCACACAATCTAATATGCTCCTGCAATTCTTAGAAGCAAATGGAACTGCCAAGAGCTTTCTGAGAAAAACAGGCATAAGAATTTCTTAGAAAAAGAAAACCAAATTAATGTTGTCAGTGCTAAACATGTTTGCAATATGGGCTAAGGATACCAACAGAGTCTAAAATCTGACAATTTACGTAAGGAGTTCATTGCAGTCACTACAACAAGCACTCACCTAACTTGGTATTCTCTTACAGTCAAATCCATGGATCTCCTGCTTCTCACACATCTTGCATTTGTTTTAGAACACTTTATCAAGCTAGGTATTATCAGAACAATAATTCATAGAATACCTTCAGAAAAAAGCATCTGGTGGGAATAATTTTGTATAAATTAAGGAGAACTTTAGTTGGAATACATTTCCACTGTTTAGCATACACTGCTGTTAAGTCACTAAGGAACTGTCTGACTGAATGTGCATGTTTCACATCTGTCAGCTAAATCAGAATTCCAGATGCAAAAAACTACCATTGAGGAACACTATCTGAATTTGTGTCACTCCCTGGAGGAATTTTGATCCACACACCAAAGAATGGATTCTAGCAAGACAAATATTAACAGCAAGGATGGAAAAGAATTGTTTGATCGTCTAAGGAGAGTAACTAAAAGTAGAGCATGAAACTGAACCAAACAAAATATTTAACAACAGTGAGAACTGTTAAACTGTGGAATAATATCCCCATTGCTGAAGTCACCTGAAACTGAAAAGGACAAAGTACTCAAGAATATATTTATATCAATCAATCCTGAACTGTCAGGGATGTGTCATTACTAATACCAGTTCAGGTATATGTGTTACATTAAACATATATAAAAGGCAGGTTATTGTCAGGTCTGGGCAAATTTGTGAAAATTTCACAACTGTTTTTTAAGCCAAAACATTTCAGACTGTTTCAAATTGTTCATCTTTTTAATTGCAAAAAACACAGTTAAAACATTTTCAAAGACTCTCTTGCAAAATGCACTATTGCCTTGAAATACTGAACTTTAAATCTTGTGCATTCAAAATTTCATCAGAATGTACCATGGCAACCATTTCTGGCCATTCTGATTTTTGGAGAGAAGGCAGGGAGGAATAGAATACCACAAACCACAACACACATATTCACTTACAATAGGTTATTAATACAGAAATGGACACACCACATCAAACAGGGATGGAAATAGCCAGGGACACAGGCTCTTTGGCTCCAACTCTAGATTTGAATCTCTCCAGTGATTGAAAGAGTGGGTGGTGGCCCTGGTGGAAGTGGCTGCTCACATTCGCATGGCTACATACAAACTGACAAGGAGCAGGCCGTGGGATACTTAGGGTATGTCCACACTACCCACCGGATCGGCAGGTAGTGATCGATCTATTGAGGATCAATTTATCACGTATTATCTAGACACAATAAATCGATCCCCGCCACACTCTCCATCGACTCCAGAACTCCACCAGGGCGAGAGGCAGAAGCCGTGGCCATCAATCCCATGCCGTGAGGACGGGAGGCAAGTCTAAATAAGATACGCAACTTCAGCTACGAGAATAGCGTAGCTGAAATCAACATATCTTACACTGACACCCTCCCCCCAGTGTAGACCAGCCCTCAGAGTTCTGACTGCTTAGCAGGAGGAACGGGTCTATCCTCCCACTGTGTAGCCAGAGACAGATGTCTTGCAGCTGATAATGCAAGTGGCTGGGATGTCCATGACAGCAGAGTCAGTTGACATAGAAATCTGCTCTGCTATAAACATCAGTAGTGTTCCTGTATGGTCCTGCTACTATGAGATCCTTTTGTTCTTCAGTATTGTCGCCCCCATGGTGTTGCCATCTTGCAGAGAACCACCAGTGGTCTATTAATTCTCACCTACCCACACTCCTTTGCTAAATGGGTTGCCCTTCCACTGGTGTTGTTAAGAGAGCAGGATGAGACAGAGATGTCACTGGCCCCGTCCAATGTTCAGGGATGGAGGGGGAAAAAAAAAATCAGCCTCTCTGCACACAGCTTCTCTCAAGTCAGGTGCTGTTGTTTTTTTCAAACCAACTATAACTTGTTTATAGAAAGCGAATAAGGCAGTTATGTCCCATGAGAAAATGAGTTAAAATAGCTTCTACTGACTCTCCTGACCAAAACCAATCACAACTAACCAACCTAAACCCCCCATATCCTAACAAATCAACCCAATTCAAATTTTAAATAGCAACACATTTGTCAACGAGTGTCAAATGACAGTCACCATAACAGCTAACAAAAAAATCAAATGAAGGTCGGTAGAAAATTTAAAAGATGCAAAATTCAATTACAAATAGTTTGCCTGGCTCTAGTTACTGCGAATTTCAAGCTATATTTGCAAATAACTGATGCAAAATGACAGGGTGCCTCTACAAATGAAGAGGGTCGTATTAGAGTTGTGTGCGTTATGTATAAAAAGTTAGGCTGACATCCTGGCCTTACTGAAGTCAATGGAAGTTCTGTCATTGACTAGGTGGGGTCAGCATTTTACCCTTAGTTTTTGAAATGACTGTCAGACATTTAGTTTTAAACATGCTTCCATATATAATTTTGCCATTATTCACTCTCTCTCTCTCTCTCCCTTTATTTAAACTCTCTCATTTTTAAATTATCATTTTTTAACGTGTATTTTACTCATGATTAGGGCCCTATCAAATTCACAGTTTATTTTGGTCAATTTCACAATCACAGGATTAAATAAATTGTTAATTTCATTATTTCAGCTATTTAAATCTGACATTTCATGGTGTTATAACTGTAGGGATCCTGACCCAAAAAGGAGTTGTGCGGGGAGTCACAAGGTTATTGTGTGTTGCGGGGGAGGGGGAGGTTGTGGTACTGCTACCCTTACTTCTGCGCTGCTGCTGGTGGCATTGCCTTCAGAGCTGGGAAGCTGTAGAGCAGTGGCTGCTGGCTGGCAGCCCATCTCTGAAGGCAGAGCTGCCACCAGCAGCAGTGCAGAAGGATGGCATGGTATCGTATTGCCACCTTTACTTCTGTGCTGCTGCCTGCACAGCTGGGCCCTCAGTCAGCAGCTGCCACTCTCCGACCACCCAGCTCTGAAGGCAGCAGTGCAGAAATAAGGATGGCATGGTATGGTATTGTCACCCTTACTTCTGTGCTGCTGCTAGCAGAGTGCTGCCTTCAGAGATGGGCACGGGGCCAACAGCCACTGCTCTCTGGTCACTAGCTCTGTTGGCAGTATAAAAGTAAGGGCAGTAATACCTTGAATAATATTGCGACCCCCAACACCCCGCAACTCCTTTTTTGGGTCAGGACCCCCAATTTGAGAAATGCTGGTCTCCCCCATGAAATCTGTATAGTATAGGGTAAAAGCACACAAAAAAAAACAGATTTCACATTCCGTGACACATTTTTAGTGGCTGTGAATTTGGTAGGGCCCTACTAATGATTTCTAAGCCCGATTCACAACATTACTCACATTTTACACTGAAGTCAGTGGAATAAACACCAACATAAAAGTGGAGCAACATAACAGTGAATGTCTAGTTGACAAATCCTTCAAAACAGGGGTCAAGATAACACTGTTCCAACTACTTAGGTGGGTCTGGGAAAGAATGACATGAAAACAATTCACTTCTTTAATTGCTAAGCAGGAAAACCTTTAAAAAGAATCAGACGTCTATGGGTAATTAAAAAAGGAAACATTCAGAAAATATTTTCTTACAATGCAAGATTACTCACAGATTCAGACTGGCCCATGGGATATATATATTTCTATTTTAAATGTTAGTTTAATATTATTTTTATTTGACTTAAATATTTTCAGTTCTGAGCCACAGAATACTATTTATATTTTCAAAAGGCCAGATTATCTCATGGATTTTTCCCCAAATATAGGTTGAGAGACTTCAGTAAAAGTCTACAAACTATTTAAGGGTTAGACCCCAAGACCTTTTGTAGACTAGAGTTTTTGGTACTGTTGTAACTCTAGTCAATTGACTACCAACTAAATCAGCTAATAAGGCTGTGAATGCTAAACTAGACACTCCACAAACTTTTTTTCCTGGCCATGATTCAGAGCTTGTCTACAGGAGGACACTCAGGAAAACTAAGGCAAATTAGTTAATGGTGTGGAGTTAATTAACATAAATTAACCCTCCCACCCACCAATGTGGATGCTTTCATTCAAGAATAAAGCAATCAAAGGCTATGTCTATACTGCCCCAAAGTTCAGACCGGAGGAGGAGGGAATATAGGAGAGCACACCAAAATGCTGCGCTGTAACTCCCCTATATGGACGCTGTGGGCACAAATTAAAAAATTCATGGTTTGCATTAACAGTCTTCTTCAAACCAGACTACATTAATACAAACTAGGAACCTTTATGTTTGTGCCTGCAGCATCCACACGGGACAGTTACAGCGCAGCACTCTGGCCTACCCTGCTACTCAGGCCCCATAGTCTGAACCCTTAAATTGCTGTAAATTAATCCATATCCAAGACAGATTCACAATTTAAAAGAAATCACAATTCTATCCATATGTTGCTCCTGGGGTGGCACAGATAAGCACCACCTTATACTCAGGGCTCAGAGTCTCCACTCAATCCAGCTATAAGTGAGTAGCATGCACGCACAGGGCACTAAGGTGATTTTCCACCTTCTTCCAACTTGTGTAATCATTAAATAAATGCACAGAAAGAGGGTGTAAAATGCTACCATTTTCTCAACTACAGTACTGCCATCCTCAAATGTTGAAAAAAAAAAAACAGATCAGGCTGTTTTAAGAGGATTGTTTTAAACAAGATAAGATTTTTTTTAAGTAATATATTTAGGGCTTGTTTAAAATTTTTCTTATGTTCTTTGAGCCTTTAGGACTCACATTTTCAAACTTCGCACTGCAACATTAAGTTTAGAAGTGTATCTATTTTTTAAATGAAAGCAAAGTTTCTCACATAACAAGACTCCAGGAGTTAGGGCTTAAATCAAAATAATCACATGTAGCACTTTATTCCCAATTTGATGGTAACCATACATCTAAAATGACAAGGGCATGAGAAACAAAGCAGTTATTACTATGTGTCATGCTGCAGCGTAAAGAGTGGCTAAAGAAATCCAAATTTCAAGCACCAGACATTGCCACAGAGAGTGAAGGCATATGGTGCAGAGCCAGTAGATGAAAACTGGTGCATCTAATCAAATTTAAGAGACCTGATTTGTCCATCGCCTCACTTCCTGTGCCATCATGTAAATGGAAAAATCAGGCCTCTTAAATTTGTTTAGACTTTAAAACAATCCACTTCTTCAAATTTCAACTTTAAATTTACTAAAATGTCTTCCTAGCTCCACAGAAACTCCCTTTCTGACTGCTCTGCCCAGGACACAGTAGGTACATTTTCAAGCTATGGGGCTCCTAAAGAATGAAAAATGACTACTCCATCCTGCATCCCACTAAAATGCACAAAAGGGGGCCTGAGCCCCACTTGGACACATTCCCAAACTATGTTGCTGGTGAAGATCCAAAGTACAGCTGATGAGCTCCTATGATTCAAAGAGGAGCTCCATGCTGCTGACCAGGAGTGTAATATCAGGAAGTTTTGTTGATGTTGGTATTTCTAGCTTTTAAAATTTATACTTGCTGTTTGCAAGTTTTTTGCAAGCCAACAATTTCTAAATCTTGGCTAGTGAAGCTATTATTTCCCCTTGAATCCCCAAACTTACTCTTTTTAAAAACTAGACAATTGAATACAGAGATTGTAGAAACTGTTTTTGAAACTATATTACAGTGCAGTGGTTAAAAAACAGTATGTGATTATGTGATTTCAATGGGACTGCTTATTGATTTTGATCCTATTTGGTGAGCAAGGGTGGCACAATCTATTTCTATATTAATAGAAAATTAAGGACGCATGGTCAACCTCTCAAGTGATAAAATATTCAAATATATATTGCATCCATGCCCTTAAGTCTGCACTTTGTGCAAATATATGGTACAACTTTTATATCCAATTACATGAAAATATAAAGACTCAGACATTAAAGTGAGAAAGGACCATTACGATCATCTAGTCTGACCTCCTGCACAATGCAGGCCACAGAATCTCACCCACCCACTCCTGTAACAAACCCCTAATCTATATCTAAGTTACTGAAGTCCTCAAATCATGGTTTAAAGACCTCAAAGTCCAGAGAATCCTCCAGCAAGTGACCCATGCTCCACGCTGCAGAGGAAGGCAAAAAACCTCCAGGGCTTCTGCCAATCTTCCCTAGAGGAAAATTCCTCCCCGACCCCAAATATGGCAATCAGTTAAACCCTGAGCATGTGGGCAAGACTCCCACCAGCTGACTTCCAGCTAGCACCCAGGAAAGAATTCTCTGTAGTAACTCAGATCCCACCCCATCTAACATCCCATCACAGACCACTGGGCCTATTTACCTGCTAACAATCAAAGATCAATTAATTGCCAAAATTAGGTTATCCCATCATACCATCCCCTCCATAAAACTTATAAATTAAAAACATTAACATTGCAAAATCAAGCACTCAAAAGTTACGAAATGCCAGATTTAAGATTGCCTGCCTTCAGCTCTGGTACCCAGCACCACAGTGGTCCAGAGCAGAATTTTCAGGGAAAGTCCTGCTTAGCCCCAGAATGGCATATGCTCAGTCACTCTCTGGAGATGGCATATGCACAATCTGGCCTAGTCTAAATGTAGGAACTGTGACTAGTTGGTGTATGCTCAGTGCAGATGGAATCTTCAAAGAATTAAATTGCAAGACTACCAAAGCTACCAAACATATATGAATTGAGATTTTCACAAAGGTTTATAATTGGCCAAATTTGGGAAATTTCTTTCATGGGAATAAGAAAATAATATCATTGTTACCCCCTGCAAAATTTCAAGCCTCTGCTCCAAGGCATGGAGTCACTAAAACTTCTAAAGAATAGTCATACAACCAATTTGTTAATACTGGCAAAACAACGTATTTTACCCGAATCTCATTCTCAGAAATGAATGAAACATTTGTACAGAAACATTAATAAATAAACAAACAAAAAAACAAACTAGTCTGAAGGAGACACCCAGTGTGGAAAATTTTAGCCTGAATGGTTAAAGTTTGGGAAAGTAATAATCAACTGAAAACTATGTCTTATAATGGGAATCATTGGGCAACCTTCACTACAGACATCGCTACCTGTGCCACCTATAATGATCACATAATACTTACTAACTTCCATAATATTATATAAAAATAATTTCTACAATCTTTGGGCCTGCTTCCACTGAAGTCACAGAATTTTGCCTCTGACATCATTGGAAGTAGAATTAAACCTACAAACACACATGTAACATTTTTTAGTATCATATGCTACTGTGTATATGCCAAGCAGAGTAAAAATTTTCTAGTATATATAGGCCACTGTATATGTCAGGCACAGTTAAATTTTCTGGTGTATACAGGCCACCTAAAGCTGCCAATCCACAAAGACTTATGCACCTGCTTTACTTTATGCATGAATGATCCCATGAAGTCAATACAAAATCGGCACATTAATAAGTTTTTGCAGGATAGGGAACTTCGTGATTGTAAGCTATTTGAGGCAGAGACTATTTTTTCATTGTGTGGGGGGGGGGGTGAGTGGCAGTAATTCCCAGATGGGGCTTCTAAGTACTACTCCAATGCAAATAATAAACTAAACAATTGACAGTTAACTACAAAGCTAGCAGTTTCATTCCCTGTATAGCAACTAATGAAGACTGCTCAAAGTCTGTATTTGCCACCTTGGTTTTCTCATCTGTTTCAATAAACATTTTACAAATAATTAAAGACAATCCTAATTTAATTTTGAAACATATTGTACAACTTTACTGTTCGTATTGACTAGTCTATAACCTTACTAAACATTTATTTTGAACTCCTGATTTTTTTTAAAAAAGTTATAAATTATTAACACATTCTCTCTAGCAGGACTTGAGCTACAGACTGAACATTAAACAAGTATGGTATATTTTTCTCTGTTTTTCTAGCTCTTAGTTATTTCATTAATTTTTCAGTACTTAGACATCTTCAACTACTGTTTCTTGATATGGTGTAGGTACAAGTTTTGACATTTTTCTGAAAATTTCATTTAGAGTCGATGAGTTATTTAGAGTTTCTAACCATCAAAGGAGTGAAGTTCTGCAACAGTCTTCCAAACAGAGCAGTGGGGGCAAAAAAACTAACTGGCTTCAAGATTGAGCTTGATAAATTTATGGAAGGCGGGGATGGTATGACTGGACTGCCTACAATGGCATGTGACCCACAGGTTCGGCTCCAGGTTTTTTGCCGACCCAAGCAAAAAAAAAAAAAAAAAAAAGCCGGAGTGCTGCCACATTAAAAAAAAAAAAAAAACAAACCAAGAGGGCCAGGGTGCCACCCCAAAGGGCCAGAATGCTGCTCCTTGAAAAGTGCCGCCCCAAACACATGCTTGGGACACTGGTGCTAGAGCTGGCCCTGGTGATCCAGCTGTGACTGACAGTAGCAAAAATTCCCAATGGCTGGAGACAAGACACTAGAAGGGTTACTCTGAATTACTACAGATAATTCTTTCCCTGGTATCTTCCTAGTGGGTCTTGCCCAGGGTTTCACTGATCACCATATTTGGGGTCGGGAAGGAACTTTCCCCCAGCTCAGATTGGCAGCATACAGCACTTGCAGGTTTAAACTAGTGTACATCGTGAATTGGTAACTTGAAGTCTTTTAACCATGATTTGAGGACTTTAATAATTCAGCCAGAGGTTAGGAGTTTATTTCAGGAGTGGATGGTTGAGATTCTGATCTTAAAGTCTATGAGAACTGCAATTCCTTGTGTGCTCCTCCCCCACTGCACCCCTACTTGTCAGATTAAGACTCATCTTTCAACATCAGATCTTTAAACTGATTTCAGCCTCTGTCCACTGCCCCTAATGTTTAGGGAGCATATCCTTCATTGTGATTAGGCTTATATCAACAATATTACTTTATACTTCCTTCTATTGACCACAAAAACCTCATTGCAGCCGCTTGTATCTGTGGCCTTACCTAAAGTTCATGACCATAGGTGAGGATGGGGACAAAGAGTGACCTGTACACTTCGTCCGAGAACTTAGCTCCTGCTTTACCATCATGGATCAGTACAGTGCCCACATCACTGCCACCACCTCACCAATTCGCCAGTTGATCTCATGTTCCCGCTAGCCAACCCTCAGGAACAAGACCCCTAGATACTTTAACTTTTCCACTAGGGGCAGCTGCTTCCTCATCACCTGGAGACAGCAGTCCACTTTCTTCCATGAGAGGACCAGGACCTCTGATTTGGATGTGCTGATTCTCATCCCAGATGCTTCACGCTCAACAATGAAACATTCAAACATGCGTCGGAGATCACAGTCTGAAGATGCAAGAAGAACATCATCTGCAAACAAACAGCAGAGATGCCACCTCTGAGTCCACATACCGGATGCACTCCACAGCTCAGCTGTGCCTTGGTATCCTGTCTATGAAAATCATGAACAGCAGTGGGGATAAGATTTTGAACGAACTCAACTTAATGCCAAGAATACAAACACAACTCTCACTCTGAGAATAGAGGAACCGGATGGCATGCAAAAGCAGCACTGGCACCTCATACCCCACAGCACTTCCCACAAGACATCTCAGGGAACATGGCAATATGCCTCCTCAAGATCTACAAACTCCCACGACCCCGTAAGTATCTGTGAGAGAGCATGACCAGGATGGAATCCTGCATTGTTTCTCCTAATCCAAGGTTCAACTAATGGGTGTAACATCCTCTCCAGCATCTTTGCCAGAGAGGCTGAGGAGCATGATCCCTTTATAGTTGGAACACTACCTCTGGTCTCCTTCCTGAAAGACTGGGACCACCACCTTGGTTTACCAGTCCAGAGGTACTGCAAGTGCCTTCCACGCAACACTGAAGAGGCACATTAACCATGACACCCCAACATAGTCCAATGCCTCGTCCATCCCTGCTGCCTTGCCACTATGAAAGTACTTTACCACTATATCGACCTCAGCATCTGAAATAGATCCAATCTCACTGTAGGTTTCCGGTGCTGCCTCCTGAAACAGGGTTGAAGAGTTGGAGTTGGAGTTGAAGAATTGCTCAAAATGCTCCTTCCATCTCTCAACGGATCGCCTCAGTTGAGGTAAGCGTTTCACCACTCTTACTGAGTACAGCCTGGGCTATGTAATACTGACCCCTCCTAAGGTAGTGAATGGTTTACCAGAACACTTTTGAGGCCATATGGTAGTTATTCTCCATGGTCTCTCCAAATTCCTCTGAAGCTTGGGCTTTTGCTTCAATGACTGCTACAGCCAAGGCCTCTTAGCCGGCTGGTACCTCTCAGCTGTCTCAGGAGTCCAGTTAGTGAATATTTCTTGGAAGGCCTCCTTCTTCAGCTTCACAGCTTCTCTCACCACTGGAGTCTACCAGGGTCCTAGGGTTGCCACCATGACAAGCATCAACAGCCGTCAGGCCATAGGTTCTCATGGCCGTTTCAACAATTGAGGCCCTGAACATGGTTCATTCACACTCAATGTCCAAGACCTCACCCAGAATGCAGGAGAAGTTCTTCCAGAGATGGGAATTGAAGTATTTCCGCACAGGGTTTCCAGGTGACTCACTCTGATTGTTTGGGCCTCCTGTATCTATCTGGCCTGCATTCTGTACATTGGATCCAACTCACCACTAAGTGGTGATAGGTTGCCAGCTCGGCAACTCTTAACTCGAATGGCCAGAACATACGGCCTTAGGTCTGACAACAACTATGAAGTCAATCATCAATCTTCAGCTCAAGGTGCTCTGGTACCAAGTACGTTTATGAGTAACCTTGTGTTCAAACACAGTATTCATTTATGGACAATCCATGACTAGCATGGAAGTTCAATAATAATTCACCTCTACAGTCCAGACAGCAGGGAGGCCATTCCTCTCAATCATTCCCCTCCAGGTATCTCCATCATTCCCCATGTGAGCACTGGAGTTCCAAAATAGAATTACAGAGTCAGTAAGTGGCACTCTATTGAGCACTGATCCCAGCGTCTCTAGAAAAGTCAAGTATTCTGAACTGCTATAAGGTGCCTAGGCACAAACAACAGTCGGGGTTTACCTCTTTGAGACCCAAAGTCTCATTGAGGCAACACTCATCTACTGGAAAAAAACTCCAACTGCTCAGCCTCAAGCCAGATGCTTGTTAGTATTCCCACACCTGCCCAGGGCCTCTCACGCGGGGCCACTCCTGAGTAGGAAAGAAACCACATTCATTCAAGAAGTTTGTTTCCAGAGCCAATGATATGTGTGGAGGTGAAGCCAACTATATTGAGTTGGTACCTCTCCACTTCTTCCACCAACTCTGGCTCCTTCTCTACCAGCAAAGTAATGTTCCATGTCCCCAGACCAGTTTCCACTGTGGAGGGCCAGTCCGCTGTGCTGCCACTATGGCACCTCACCCAATCCTCACCCTTCGCCTCATTCACAAGATTTATTTATACAAAACAATCCTAACTCCCTCACTTCTATTATTTTAAAACTAAGGGTTCTATGACAACATTAACTTGGCCATGTTGCACATATTTCTATCCCTGTTTATCTTTTTAAACACGCCATTTATCTAATTATAAACAAAAAATATTAAATAGCATTTCTATAGAGAAAAAGAAATAGAAATACATACAACGTGGCAAGTTAATGTTCTGGTAGGAGCATTATTTTACATTATCTCATTTATTGTTATTTAAGCACCATAGAAGCTTGATATTCCAAAAATGCACAGAACTGAATAAGGCTATTATCACTAAACATCTGTCTGTTAAGTGTGCAACACCTTTAAAATGAAATCTAAAGGATTTTTTCCCATTTTTTAAGCAAAGGTATATCAGAGTTATCCAAAATATAAAAATATTTGTACTAAGTTACCCAGTTATTGTTGTACATGTTTTGTGCATGCAAGTCATGTATTTTATAATTGCTTTTAAAATTACATGCCATGGGGATAGGCAAGTTTTCTTTTAAATGTCAAACTCTACAATATCTCAGGAAATCTTCAGGTAAACAAGTATAGCATAACTGCCACTAACTGCATTAACCTAAAAAAAAAATTCATTCATAAAACTTGTAGAGAGCTAAAACATGTCAACTGAGAATTTAAAACTAGTACAGACTTTACTTTAGTGAAAGCAAAAGTTAACAGCACATTATTTTGAGCTTTAGGGGGTTCCTGCATCTATTGAGACAGAAATACCTCCCCTAGAGCTGTGAAATTCTTGCAGAAGAGAAATGTAGATAAGGTACTTGCTGTTCTGCAAGTTTAGACAGTTATGCTTCCTTATGAAGAATATGGGAATAGATTTTTGTGGCAGAGTTAAAAAAAAACAACCCACACACACACACACACCACACAACCCACTGAGTAATCTTTTTTGCAGAACTTCTACTGTCTCCAACATTTTTCTAGGGAAACAAAGACTTTCAATAGACAATGATTTAAAGTTTTGCCTCTTCAAAGGAAAGTGTTTCTAACTCAGCAGTACAAGTAAAAGTAAACCTTGATTTTCTATACAAAGAAAGGCACAGCACATATTCCAAAATGGGAAAATCTGAAATGCAATAATAAATAAAATAAATAATAATAATTTCACAGACAATACAATTAATATTACCAGTGAGGAAAGGACCACAGGCAAGAGATAATGCTGATTTGAGAGTTTTATATATTTTACTGTTCTTAATGTATATTTAAAAGTGCTATGCTTTTCTAATAATTAGACCCATTTGACATCGATGGAAAGAATTATCCAGAAATTATAATCACTAAAAATATTGTACAGTTTGAGCACTTCAGGTGTAATCAGTGTTGAGAATTTTTTTTTTCCCCACACTAGCGCAGCAGCCAGGACAAGTAGTGAGAGGGTGGAGGAGAATGTATTAATACCAAATTTTTTCCCCTTTTTCTGTGCAGCCTCACCTTTTCCAAAAACTTATTTAATCAGTATTTAAAATCTCCTTCATGAAAGCAAAAACAAAATAGATTACATGACAACAGTTAAAAGAAAATGTCACCCTCTGTGAAATAAGAAATTTTTGCGTGCCTTCAAATACAGCAAAAAGGAATCTTAAAACTTCAAAATCAAACCAAAATAAAGCTTTTATGATTCAGGTCTGGAAAGATGACTTACCTTTATATTCACATCATGCAGGAATACTTTAAACTTCATAAAGTATGTATCGTGGAACAGAGGGGGGAGGGAAGAATTCTGTACTGCACAGAAGTCTTTCAGCAGGCAAGCAAGGTCTAACAGTACAGTAGTAAAATATTCCTAGATAAGATGTCTTAGAAAAAATCATTCAGATATGTTCTCTTATACTCAGAAGGATGTAGTTAAGAGTAATATATAGTAAATTACCTTTACACTGACTTATCAGTTCATCATCTTGTCTTTGTGCAATATTTCTTCTTTTCCCTTTCCATTTTTAATTGAGTAATTAGTTAAATTGCCTGGGAAACTACCTGAACTCTGAATGACCTTTGTTACCCAAACAATGCATCTTCAACCTTTTAGAGCTAAGCACCTATTCAAACCTTGGATCAGGACTTCAACATTTGGGAAATCTTTAGAATCACTCCAACTCTGCTTAATTCACTCAACACATTATGATAAGTTATATTTAATGCACATATGTCAAGGTACTTTAACCATAATGAAATTACAATGATCTCAGATTCCCTGAACTATATTTTAGAACCCACTGTAGAAATGTTGCCATGGAAAACTAGAGACACAAATAATAGCATTTCTTTCACCAGCCCAATTAGTAATGGAGTTTTGTACCTAGTGTTGGAACTTCTTAGGTTAACATCTTGCCTATTTACTAATTTTCCTAATAAGCAAGGAACAAATCTAATACCTGCCACATTAATGTGAAAAAGTTTGCTAGCCCTCCAATGTTGTTTATCAAAGCTATTCAATCAATTTAATTGCCAGCTTTAAAAAGAGAATCTTGCAGAAATTCCATTATTTATCATATGTGGAGTTACTAGCTAAAGTACTTGGAAAGATTTACTTGCAAGTGGTCACCTACTTAGATCAAGCACTAAATCACTGACTCTGTGATGATGTTTGTTTAGGTGGCAGCAGTTTAGCTGGCCAAGTCTCAATGGCTCCTTACTGAGCTGTGTGTGTGGCCCATTTTGCATTGCAGCTGGCTTGACACACAAGTCCCACTGTATACCAAACTTATTGTTATTTTAATGTGACTCTTAACAGTTTCCTTTGCCCTTACCACCCTAAAAACAGCTCCTAAGAACAGTGTGTTCAATACCCTGTGGCAAAGCCACCTGTCATAAAGAAAATAAATTGTATAATTTAAATTAACTGGCACAATTATCAGGCTGAGACACAGCTAAGACAAAGATTTCCAATATTTTGAGACAAATATCTTCTTTGATCACTGTTTCAAAAGACTAACAACAAAGAACACAGTAATAGTTCTGTATGACAGTTTTACAGTTTTTCCTTGTGTCTAAATAAATTATATTCCTTATTTAGAAAACTGCTTTCAATCATATGCTACTATGAAATTATAACATGAATGTGTCTATAATAGAAGTATTTCCTAAGACTTGGATATGAAATATTTGGGACAACTGGAAGCTTTCCCCCCCGAATATAAAAAATTAAGATACAAGTGGCACAGCCCCTAGGAAAACCTACTACCTTACAATGAAGAAGCAGGGTCAAAGCAAACCCACCCCCTCAATCCCTCCATGTTGCCTGCAGTAGTGTCACACTGCATTTACTGTCTACATATCAAGGAGCAGAATGCCTTCCTGCACTCCCTCTGGATTGAGCTGGCTCCCTCACAGACTTCAAGGGAGAGCTATACCTAAATAGTGTTGAACTACAAATCACAAATAGTATAAAAAGATAAAATACAGGTTGAAAAGTGTAGCATTTCTAATGATCGTCTGACAAATTAATTGTTTTAAAAATTAATTTCTGTCCAGATTTATTTAAATTTATTTGAATTTATTTAAAATTTACTCCTATAGACAAATCAAGGACCAGGTGAGATTATTCTTCCCTATCAGTTAGAAAATGCAAACCAAGCTGATCTAAAACAGCTTGTTTTTTTACTTCCCCTTGGCCAGAGGATGTTTACAATTCTGACTGACTTTTTTTTTTTAGTAGATGTGGAGACTCATCTGTCAGATTTACCACTGTCAAACATTCCATCTAGACACCAAAAGGCAACATAAGCCCTGAACAAACAACCTAGGGCATCTAAAAGGAAAGGGCAATCCTATTTTCATGCGGTGACTTGCAAAACCTATATTAACCTTTCTACCACTTTCCATATTTCTATGTTAGGTTTTCGGGTGTGGATATTACTTCCCTAGAAAAGTTTAGGATAACATTGGTCTACAATTTTTGAGAAGTCATCTGCTTCAGAGATAAAATGTGATATTTATTATGTATTTTGATGTACTGAATTCAAATATGACAATTAAAACAACTAATTGGCTACTGTTTCTAAGATATTTAAGTTTTTACATTTTATGTCTATGTATATTGTGTAGATATTAGAGTTTTAATCATAAATTGTAAACCTAGGTCTTTTCATGTGTTTATGGTTGCTTTACATGATAATATTTCACCTGTCCTGTTTATGTTTATGGTTGCTTTACATGATAATATTTCACCTGTCCTGTTTATGTAACACTTTAAAAATCAGCAAAAGGGTTATATAAATAAAATTTATTATGAAACAAAAGGCAAAAAACTATTATGTACATAGTTTAGTCCTATTCAGTGTCTACTCGGCGCTTCTTGGCTTGTCTCTTGTATTCATTAAATGGAGCATCTCTTGTCACTGTCCAGCAATAGTCTGCAAGCATTGATGGGCTCCATTTGCCCTGATAGCCTGCCAGGAGATTCCACTCTGTAGTCTGGAGACCAACAGCTCTGCCTTACTCTTGGGTAGTTCCAAATCCCTGACAAGGTCATTCAGTTCACCTTGTGTTGTGAGGTGTGGTTCAGAGGAGGAGGATGGGAGAAAATGTGGGTCCTGTGACATTGATGGTTCAGGACCAGAAGTTTCATTCTCCTCGCCTGACTCAAGTGAGAATGATGCTGGTGCATCAGGAACCGGCAGTCCTTCTCCGTGGGGTACTGGGCGTATAGCTGATGGAATGTTTGGACAATGCACAGTCCACTTTTTCTTCTTTGACACACCTTTCCCAACTGGAGGCACCATGCAGAAGTAACAATTGCTGGTATGATCTGTTGGCTCTCTCCAAATCATTGGCACTGACTGCAAAAGGCATAGATTTCCTTTTCCTGTTCTACCACTGGCAAAGATTTGTTGCACAAGTGTTGCAGCATATGTGTGGGGCCCACCTCTTGTCCTGATCTCCAATTTTGCAACCAAAATAAAGGTGATAGGCTTTCTTAACCATAGTGGTTATACTGCGCTTTTGTGACGCAAAAGTCACTTCACCACAAACATAGCAGAAGTTATCTGCACTGTTCACACAAGTACCAGGCATCTCTGCTCACTTTGGCTAAACAGAAATGTGTCCCTTTGCAAAATCAAACACTGACAAATAAGAGAGCACGACACTGGATGATTTCTAGAGCTGATATAGGGCAATTTGTTCAGCAGAGTGATGTAAGCTTCGTTATCATTGCATCATCCATGACTTCTAGGAATAACATGATGCAATTCATATCATGTATGATGCAATACCAGCTTCAGATTGCATCATTCATTGTTTTGCCTAAAAAGCAAGTACTGTCCAAACCCAGTCACAGATTTATTCATAGATCCAGTCAAAGATGTATTTTGGTCATTTCTGGTTTAAATTGAGATCCCTTCCCTTTATAACTCACTTATCCTCCGCCATTCCCAAGTCAAGGGTCGTATATACTGACCCAATAGCATATCTTGAAAACTAGAGCCAATCAACAATTTTAAGCATCATTTTCATTCTCAGTGACCCAGAATTAGTAAAGTTGGACTACATTTATTTCAGAAGCATTTTGGCTGTAGAGTAGTGTAATCAATGCACTGCTATCTAGAGGACTTTTATGTCAAAGATGTTCTATATAGGCAACCAGAGAATCAGACTTTTGAGATGGAAAACACCTATTAGGTCAGCTAGTGTACCCCACTACCAATGCAGAATTGTTCACTCCAGTGTATTTTCAATTCCTTTGTCGGGTCCAGTTTAAAGGACTCAAGCAATGGGGTTACCACCCTTTCCCTCGGCAAAACACACACTTCTACAATGAAATAGTTTTCACCATTAGAAAATGTTTACTAATAATGAGCCTCTATTTTCCTTTTCTTAAGTTCATCCCATTATTTCTGAATGTATTTCTCTGGACCATTCTACACCAGTCATTCTTTGGCATATGATACATTTTAGTTAATTATATTAAACCAGAGTTTCCTTAGCAAGATTTAAAAAGGTAAATATTGCCATTAAAATACTTCCGAACACACTCTTAGGAATCTCGATTTTGCTTGTGCTATAGAATCCACATGCTTTCAAGTTTTTTTTTTTTTTATTAAATCACTACTCTTAACCACCACTCCAATAGTACATGAGAATGCATTCTTTCTGCTCCAGTTGCATTATGCTACTCTCATAAAAGTCAATAACAACACTCCCACTGATGTCACTGGGCATAGCACTGGGCACCAAATGTACAAACTTTCAAACAGAACACCACAGAAACTCTTGAAAACACGTAATAGCATTTTCAAACTCTTTGTAATCTAAGAATATTCACAAACAGAAACCACCCCCTAACAACTAGAAACCAAATGGTGTTGGTACTGAAGCTAACATTTAATTTACAGTAAAAGCAGTCAGAATATGGTCAACAATTTTAGAAAATACACCTGCATCACTTTATTCTTAAAAGTCAACATTCAGTTCTTTTGCCATTGAAAGTGTGTTTGTCCTGTCCTTTATGGATGTGTGTGGAGGGGAGGGGTGAAAAAGACCCAAGTGAGTGGCTTATATTATTTATGTTAAATAAGACAGTTCATTAAAGACCCAATTCTGCATGCAATGAGACTTCTCATGTACATAATGTTAGCCAAGTGCATAAATGTTTACAGAATTGGGGCTTAAGGGCTTGTCAATTTAGACTGCAAGCTCTTTGGGGAAGGGATGTGGTTGTACAGTACCTAGCACAGTGGGGTCAATGACTAGTGCTCTTAGGTGCTACAGTAATACAAATAAATAATATTACACAGAAAAAAATAGGTCAATAAGATACGACAAAAAGCCACTTAAATTCTACACAAGGGTGTCCACGGGGTAGTTATATTGACATAGCTATAGCACTACAGTTACTCCTCTATAGTTGTGTTGGCCAATTTTCCTGTATGGGTAAGCACTTAGGTCAATAAAGAAAGCAATCAGGGTACTATCATCATCATCATCATCATCTACTGTTAATTCAAAAATGTAATTTTATTCCATATAGGCAAATCAGGTGGTCGCCTAGGGTGCCAACTTAAATGGGGGGCCAAATTCGAGGAAAAAAATCAAATTTAAAAAATGAAAAAAAGAGGGAGAAAAAACAAATGAAATAATGAAGATGTCATTATTTCAATTCCTGTGCACATAGAAGGAATGAATTATAATTCATTTCTCTACACTGCTGAGAATTTATTAATATGTAAAATGTTTTATTTACTGCAAAAATAAATAGTATTTTAGAGATTTTTTTTTCAATTTGCAACATAGGGTCAAGATGACCTACTCCACAATTTTGATGAGCAATAACTCAGCCACAATTAAACAAATCCACCAGTGGCAAGAGCTTCAATGTTACTGACACCTAACTCGAATATACATCAAGGTTGCATAGCCAGAAATTCATGAAGAGCGGAGATATTGTGAATTGATATATGTCAAACAGTCATTTTAATACACATCACAGATAGATAGTTAAGAATCGAGCTAATATTGTGAAAAATTGTGTTTCTTGGTGCCAAAGAATAAAGTCTTTCAGCATTATAAATCGAAATGTTAGTATCTTTAAGCATTATTAAACCTTAATGTTATTATCGGGCGGTATAATTATGAACTATTCTTTGTAATAACTGGTTTACCTGTAATAAATGAGGTCCATAAAAGAAAAGTAACAGTGTTAACACTTAATAGACTACGAAAGTGATGACATCACATTCCAAGCGGGTAACTGTGAGAAAGGGGATTACTTTCCAAAAAAACGGTGTCGGGTTATAACGTCGAAAAAGGTCATTTTGTTTCTGTGTAAACGCTGTAACTAACTGTTTAAATAGGTAAATGAGTATGTTACTAATCATTGAACCTTTAAGCGGTGAAAAGATGTGTTTGGATGGCTGCAATGTGGTTTAAAATCACCAACCATGTGGCGTGTCAGCCATCCTTAACACTATAATGCTTACAGTCGGTAGCACAATACATAATATTCAAATGCCCCACGGCAGAAAGAGGAAAAAGAAAACCCTCAGGAGCTAAGTATCATAAACGAAAGGCTGAGAAGGAAAAGGAGCAAGAAAAACAGCAGAGATCCTTCCGGAAATATCTTCTCTTTAATCCAAATAAAGATGGAAGCAGTTTACAGCATCCAGATGAAGGAATTTTACTTGCAGAGGGGGCTAGCTCACATTTGCATGGAAGTAGTTTGTAACATCAAGATGAAGGTATATTACTTCGAGATGAGGGTCGCTCACATCCACAAAAAAGCAGTCTGGAAACTCAAGATGATGGAAACTTATTTCGAGATGAAGGCAGCTCACAGCATCAAACTGATATAGAAGTGGAGAAAAATTATTCACCTTCAGAGAGACATGCAGAAATTGAAGTAAATGAAGTAGAAGGAAGAAAGGATGAGAAAGTTACAAACAAGTTACAGTATGGGGACCCAGCTTCATGGCCCAGAAGCAATGACACTGTGCAGCAAATTCTTGTGGAACATGGACCCGAACAAGTTCATGAATTTCCCTTCCCTAAGGATGGAAATAAAAGAAAATTCTCTGCTCAGCATTACAAAAGGAAACTCATTAATGAAGAAGAACCTGGTTACAATATTCAGTGTCGAAGGACTCAGTGTTTTGCTTTTGCTGCAAGTTGTTTAGAAATCAAAGCAATTGCTACATCACTTACTGAAAATGGTTTGAAGGACTGGAAAAACATATCTTCAATTCTCTCTTCACATGGAAGTAGTACAGAACATTTGGAATGTTTTCAAAATTGGAAAGAACTTGAATTATGATTGAAAAAAGGAAAAACTATCGATGAAGAAAATGTGTGTGTGATCAAGGAAAAAGAAGAACATTGGCAACAAATATTAGAGCTTCCAACTGCTTTAGTGAAAGTTCTTGGTGGGCAAAATTTAGCATTCTGCGGCTGTGGTAGAAATGAAAAATTATATACTCCAGGTAATGGAAACTTCTTTAAATTTGTTGAATATCTAGCTTTGTTCAGGGTGACCAGACAGCAAGTGTGAAAAATCAGGACCGGGGTGGGAGGGTAATAGGAGCCTATATAAGAAAAAGGCCCAAAAAATCAAGACTGTCCCTATAAAATCAGGACATCTGGTCACCCTAGCTTTGTTTGATCCAGTCATGAAGGAGCATCTACTGATCATGAAAGACAGTTTCATTACCTAGGAAAAAATATGCAGAATGAACTGATTCAAATCCTAGCAAATGCCATTAAAAAGAAAAATTGTAGAAGCTGTCCATTTTGCAAAATACTTTTCAGTAATACTGGACTGTACACCAGAGGTGCGTCATGTTGAACAAATGATGTCATTCGTTTTGTGGATATAGAAAAGTCTACAGATGAAGATAATGTTGAAGTGCTCATAAAGGAACATTTTAGGGGTTTGTACACTGAAGGAGACGATGGGAGCATTTATGACAAATTATTCTACAAGAGCTTAAAGCAATGTCCTTATCTGTTGAAAACTTACATGGCTAAAGCTATGATAAGGGGAGTAATACGAAGCGTAAAGACAATAGTGTGCAAAGGAGAATGATGGAAATCAATCCTAGGGTTTTTTTCCATTCCTTGCAGTACGCATTCTCTGAATTTCATTGTCAATGGTGCTGCTAGATGCTGCTTGGAGGCAAGCAGTTTCTTTGACCTGGTGCAACGTGTTTATGTGTTTTTCTCAGGCTCAACATACCGTTGGGAGATTCTGACTTGCCATGTGAATTCTCTAACTGTGAAATCACTTAGTCAGACAAGATGGGAGAGTCACATTGATGCTTTGAAGCCTCTTCACTATGAACTTGGAAACATTTATGATGCCCTAATTGAAATTTCTGATAATACTACCTTTATTGGATCATCTGGCAATACGGTATGTTCAGATGCAGAAGCTCTTGCAAATGGCCTTTCCAAGTTCAAATTTGTGACTTTACCACAAAATGAGCGTAATATCCTTTTCGAGATTAGCCTCACTAGTAAACAGCTTCAGGAAAAGAACTTGAACATACATTCTGCTATTCAAAAACTGCAGCAAACTAAAAATATTCTGGAGGAATTCAGAAGTGATGAAGGGTTCGAAAGAACCCTGGTAGATTCTCTCGAGCTTGCTGAAGGAATAGACTTTCCGACAGAATTTGAACTAGAGACAGTTTACATTTGGCAAAAGAAACAGCAGTTTTCATATGAAGGATGAGACACACCCATTCAGAATCCAAAACAAAGGTTCAAAATGAATTTCTACTTCGCAGTCCTTGATACTGCTATTCACTCTGTTGATGAAAGATTTCAACAGATGCAGCAGCTAGAGTCACTATTTGGCTTTCTATATGATATCCACAGCATGCAAAAGAAAACAGCAAAACATAAGAAAATTTTGTATAAAACTGGACTCAGTATAGATTCATGAAAATTCAGAAGACAGTGATGCTACAGATTTGTGTAGTGAGCTTCAGGCTTTTTCAAGACAATTTAAGAAACATTCCACTCCTGAAGAAGTACTGAAGTTTGTTTGTGAAAATAAACCCACAGACAGTTTTCCAAAGATTTTTAGCTCTACGCATTCTTTTAACTTTGCCAGTTTCCATAGCTAGTGGGGAACATAGTTTCTCAAAGTTAAAATTGATAAAAATATATCTGCATTCAACAATGGTGCAAGAGAGACTTGTTGGACTTGCCACAATGTCAACAGAGCACGAAATAGCTGGAAAACTGGATCTAAAAGAAGTAGTGACTGAATTTTCCAAACTTAAAACAAGAAAAGTCATCTTTTAAGAGCACAGAGAGTTTTTTTATTCAGAGTGTTTTGTAAATACAGGTTAAAGTTCATTGAAGAGTTTTCTTATTTTCTTTCTAAATTGGATGTGGTGGTAATGGCAGTTAAAGCAGGATAGCATAATGGATGATTTTGGATTTGTAATAATAAAAATAATTAATTTTTAATGCATTTTTATTTGAAAACAGACTGAAATATCATCTAGCTGTCATGTACAAATCTATTCTGAAAAATTTGTGTCTCTATTTTATTTGATCTCAGAAACATTGGTTGGAGAGACGAACAAACCAAATAATTAAGCCTCTGTTTAAAAAAAAAAAAAAAAAAGAAAAGCTTAAAAAAAACATTACAAAGGAAAAAAAAAAAAAGAGGCAAAAAACTTCAGCCTAGTTCTGCCCTCGGGGTTTGGCAGCTAGTCTAGGACCGCCCCTTCTATTCCTGAAGGAAGTCAATGGAGACACTTCAGCAATCAGAAATATACTCAAAAATTTAAAAGCATGGATTTTTTTAAGTAATGACAGAGAAGAAACATTTAAATTAAAAAAGTGAATGTTGATCATTACAAAAGCATTCTTAGAAAAGCACTCCATTCTGATGAGCACCATCCATGCTTCTATTGCTTACTGTATTAAAAAAAAAAGTCATCTCTCTATGGTCACAAGCAACACAGCATGAAAGAATGAAAGCAGAAAAGTAAAACACTGTAACAATATTATTAGTACTTTAATTAAGTTCTGTTTTAACCAATTTGTCACTCTTCACTGCCCACAACTGATTTCATTTGGGCTATATTGATGTTAGAAAAATATATATCCAAGCTCAAAGTAAGTTTTCATGAAACAATGGGAAAAGCATCTGAGCCCCGTTTACAATATTATTTACACTACTTGCAGAAAGGCTGCACCTTCAATGTAGATAGAATAGGAAAGGTATGTTAGACATGCAGGTGTGAGCAGAACTTGTATTTGCATGAGCAAACTAGGTACCTGTGTACCTAAGTACCAATTTTATACCTCTTAAAGACTGTATTCTGTCTGGTAACTCACATTCATACATAAGACATACAAGTGAGATGACTAACATAGTTGTTTTTAATTTGGCTAAAGTAATACTCTATGTGTAGTCACATCTTCCAAAAACAAAAAGGAAAAAACAAACATTTCTGGCCTGTATGTTGAAGCTGATGGATTTAGCTGAAGTCTGCTTTTCAGCATTTTCAATTTAATGAAAACTCTGAGTAATCTTGCCCCTATTTAATGCTTTCGGATAGGGCTTTCAAAGCACTCAGCATTGGCTTAATTCTGGTTCCCCAGAAGTCAATGAGAGTTAAGCCAAGAAAATCCCACCATAATTTATAAAGAAAAAAAGATGCAAGTACCAACTCCTTTTTCCAAGTTTGTTTAACAAAGCAATCATTACCATACTTCTCTAGGAAAATAAAGCAAATTTGACAGCCATGTACCAAAGAAAAAACATCTTAATGTTTAGGCATGTTTCTGTAATGATTTTGCTACTCATCAAATCGTAAAACTGTACTGAATTAATAAAAGTAATCCTACAATTGTTCTTAGTAATTTAGTGGATTTTTCTCAAATGGTGATGATTGATTACATAATGGGGAATGGGAGCTTTAGAAGCAGTGGATTTACACAAAGCATACAATGTAGCATTGTAATTATTGGAACTCATCACTTCCTTTAAAAGAACCTATATTTTAAAATAAAAAACAGCCATGCCAAAACCTCTCTCTTTTGCTGAAAGGAATACATTTAACTAAAGAACTATGGAATACTTTTATTACACACCAAAGTACTGATCTCCCAAAAGGTGGAAATGATAAGAAAGATTTCTATATATACAGTGGAACCTTCAAATTACCAACACCTTGGGAATGGAGGTTGTTCGTAACTCTGAACAAAACATTATGGGTGTTCTTTCAAAAATTCACAACAGAACATTGACTTCATACAGCTTTGAAACTTTACTATGCAGAAGAAAAATGCTGCTTTCCTCTTTTATTTTTTAGTAGTTTACATTTAACATAGTACTGTACAGTATTTGCTTTTTTTATTCCTCTGCTACTGCCTGATTGCATACTTCTAGTTTTAAATTAGGTATGTGGTTGACTGGTCAGTTCTTAACTCTGGTGTTCATAACTCTTAGGTTCTACTGCATAGCAGATGTACATACACAATCTTTTTAGAGGGAATAAAGACATATAAATACCCATTTCACAGTAATTACAATACTGAGACACAGCAATAAGTTCCAAACACAAACTACCACAGGGGTACCATAGAAAAAGGAACGTAACCCTCAACCTCTTCTTATGCTAAAATAAATAAAGCATATATATTGTTTCAATACAAGACCGGACTGCAACACCAATCTGAACCTATCCTATGCCTGGCAAATATACTATTACTAAACTTTTAGAACAAGTTATTAGAGGAACACACACAAAGGAAACAGCAATCACATTGACAAAACAGGGTTTTGATGCTACAGTTGTTACATACTCAAGACTCAAATTGGCAAAGAGTTCTGTGGCACCTGATTCTTGCTTGCATATTTATACCTGCCTCTGGAAATTTCCACTACATGCATCCGACAAAGTGGGTATTAACCCACGAAAGCTCATGTTCCAATATGTTCGTTACTCTATAAGGTGCCACAGAACCCTTTGCCGCTTTTACAGATCCAGGCTAACAAACTACTCCTCTGATACAAGACTCAAATTGCGGCCAATGGGACTTCCAAGAAGGGAGAGGTCACCACATCAACCTCAAGGCCCCAATTCTTTTCCAAAAGGAATTTTAAAAGGTCCTGGAAATATTTCTGTTGTTCAGTTTTGTGAAAACTTATTCTTATAAAATCTCAATATTTTGGACCATACTGGAGTTGACAGTATCTATTTAACTCAAGTATCAGAGAGGTAGCCGTGTTAGTCTGGATCTGTAAAAAGCAAGAAAGAATCCTGTGGCACCTTATAGACTAACAGATGTATTGGAGCATAAGCTTCCACGGGTGAATACCCACTTTCTCAGACAAGCTTATGTTCCAATACATCTGTTAGTCTATAAGGTGCCACAGGACTCTTTGTTGCTATTTAACTCAAGGTTTTTGTTACAACTTATCAAAAGTACCGGTCATGTTTTTAAAAAGAAAATTTTATTAAACTGAGTGATGTGCTCAGCAAAAGGCCTTTTTTCATATGTATTGCACCAGATATGACTTTTTACAACATGTAGTGTTACAGAAATACTTACGGAAACATCTTTCAGATTTTTTTCATATGAGAAATCACAGCTTTCCACATTTTCTTCATCTTTAGAAACATCAAAGTTGTACATATTGGCTGGGCCTGCTCCCAATACTAGTGCTTTCCTCAGTTCTTCAACATACTTCTCCCTTTCCATTTCCATGTCATCAGCCTCCTTAGAAATCTCAGCTTCAGATACTGCGGAGAGAGGAGGAAATTGGAGAAGTCTTAAAAAAATACACTTTAATTCTGAAAATATATACTAATATTAAAAGGAAGTTATTAAAAACTATTTAAAAAGGTAAATCAAATTACTATTTTTAATTAAAACAAACATCTCTGAATGTGGTTTATTACCACTTTATCCCAACTCTTTTGCTTAGCTAGAGTAATGATATTTTAACTTTTCAACAGCAAATGAGAGCTCTGAATAACTTTATATGTTGTCTTGTATCCCACAAATTTTCCTTGGAGGAGGGGGAAGGTTCTTCCAAACTCCTAAGAGATGATGGCCTTCACTACACTTATTTCCTATCCTCACATATTCCTTATTACCTTCTCCAAATTGAAACTTTGCAGCCATTACCAATCTAATGTCTCTCAATTCAAAATAAAGGGGTATCACTAGAGACAGGTGAACCAATTCTTATTGGGTCAAATCCAAACCAGCTGAAATCAAACAGCAGAATTTCTATTGGCCTCAATGTGCTTTGGATGAGGCCTCTTGTGAAAATACTATTTCCTTTTTCTAAAACACTTAGGGTCTACAAAGGTTCAAGAAAGGAGAAATGCCCTTCACAGGACTGAAGCCAGCAACTCCTTTCCTGCTCAGGCTAGACATGAGTTCCTATGTACTTCTTTCCTGTCTCCTTCCTCCCTCCCTACCCTTGCCCCATAAACTGAAAGACCAGGTCACCAGGCTTCATCCCTTCCTCTTGCTAAGATTACCCAAGCACATTAACTCCTACCAGAATCTGACCACCCTAGCTTCTGCTTATTTTCCTCTTCTGTCTTCAAAATCCATTGCAGGCTGCAGTTAACTCTCTACTGGGCTCAAGCACTTCCCAGAGTGAATTCCCTCACACCCTTGAGCTTTAACCAGCCTCAATTTCATTCCATGCTAAAATGTGACAAAGGATTATGGAGGCATTGAACATGATGCTCCTCATGAGAGATTTCAGGCACAAATATTTTGGAGTTTTAAAAATATAGCAATGAGATTTACAGTAATTATTTGCAATGTGATTGTAACTGACTCTCCACAATGGGAAGCTCTCCCTAGAGTCCTGCTGCCAGCAGAGAAGGAATATGCACAGACCTCTGCTCCAATTGTCATGAAGTTATTAAGGGTGTTTAGAATTTCTCTTGAAACAAAAATCTATGTATGTGGCTGTTTAGAAACAATAACGCTTTCCTTAAATGATTCACATCACATCTGTCTTCATAAAATATGCATCTGTTTTCTCTTAGTTTTCCATTTCTCACTTGTTAGCATCTACCTTCAGCATCAGTAATAGTGGGATCCAAGCCTCTCTGCAGGCCATATGAAAATAATTCAGATTTTATCATTCTATTAAAAAATGTTTTGCAGACTAATTTCATCAAATAGCAAGAGTCTGGTTTGAGTTCTAATAGTGTAATTTTTGTTGGAGTGCAAGATCTATTGTCGAGCCAGATTTCTCTGTACTCTATTGTAAAAGGATGTATAAGGACTCAAATGGAGGAGAGGAAAAAAAATGCACCACTCTTTTTTTAAAAAGTATTCCACCTGGGTCAGATCTAGCCTTATTCTTTAGGCTATCAATGATCTATGCTCTTTATTGGGATCACAAGTATTTCACTTTCCAGTTACAGCATCAATCTTCTGCAGAACATGATAGATTGACATTTTTCTCCATTTGGGACTGAAGGACTGCCCAATATTTGAGATAGTGAGGGGGGAAAGAAGAGCAATAGCTTGTGTCAGACTGAAATAAGGTCTTAACACCGAAGTGAACCCCCAACTGAAAAATATCTTATGTAGTTCTTTAGTTAACTGTATTTCTTCCTTCCACAAATCTCGTCTTGATCACTCTTTAACCTCAAGAGATACACTTGCATACATATCCTGATCATGCAGATGAAAACAGAAGAGCTTTCCAAGCAAGGAAACCATGCTGAAATTGCCTCATTCTTCTCTTATTTATATTATTGACAACATAGGTAATCTGGTATTGCAGTGGAAGTACTACTCGTCAAACCATCAGTCATCCAAATGTATAAAAGTGGGGGTGAATGGGCAATTATTTGCTCCACACAGAGGTAGACGTATCTTCCCTCACAATTATTTTTAAGCAGTTTTGCACATTATCTTTTTAACATGAGCATTGATAAACATGAAATCACATCCTTCACAGCTAGTTTCAATATTGTCTCTGTTTTTTTTTTAAACACACACACACGCCTACCTTGTGAAGGTGGTAACTATACCTATTCATGCCCTTTGACAGAGTATGGAAAATATGTAGACACTTTATATTTTTAAAAATTTTAAGTCACACAATGGATCAGGTTTTCAAACAGAAAGCAGTAATGCATCTTCACAGGTATGCATGCATTTAGTGGAGATTTGCACACAAGAAAGCTAGATAGGGATCTATTTACTAGATGTGCAAATCAATCATTTTTGCATGCATATACATTTGGTCATGAATATTTGCACAAATAAAGGAATTTTCTGACTGAAAATCAGATCCAAAATATTTGCAAAAGCTTTGAAAAAAGAAGCATTAGCAAAACTCACAATGACTAATAACAGTAATGTGTTTCTTTCTTTTGCACTTGTAATGGGTTAACTCCATGTCCTACAGAAGCTACTATCTATTTAAACAGAGTGAATTTGTAAATTCTGCTTGGAGACAGGAAAATGAAGTTAAAACACATCAAAGTAAGTAGCTCAGAGATAGCAGAGGAGGGACTGCCTAGGTTCTGTTTTGCTCAGTATGACCGGAACAAAACGTACTTGAGAAATTACAGAATTTACACTTTTAGTAAGGTCCAGGTAAAAACACAAGGACCTTTCAACACTAAGTTTATAGAAAGGAACCTCACCAGGATGATCATGCAGGCATGGGGAACAACTGATATCATGGTAGTCTCAATAAGGTTGAGTTTGCCCACCATTTCAGGAAAACATCTAATATAAGTCTATAGCACCATTTTATGCTTGTAAAATCTGGTATAAGGCAGGTCAGCCATTAAAGCCAAAGTCCATGGTGCACACAAAAATAGTGGAGGGATGGGGAACCAGGACTGAGAATGCATTAGTGCTATAGCTGCACTGAATAGGACATAAAATCAGTGGGGAAAAGGGAAATGGAACATATTATCCTTATTCCCACTGGTGGTTGTACCTGTGACATGAAGCTAACTCTCTTTACCAGCTGAAGTCCCCTGCACAAGGAAAAGTTATCTGTTCTGTACGAAGCTTGAGCTCACAGGTATACAACTGGTCAATAATACCCTTCATCAGGCTAGCCGGGATCATATTAAATATTCTTTAGTACCAGGGTATCACTGGTTCATAAAATAAAATAGCTACTTGTCATAACTATAAAGGGAAGGGAACAGCCCTCCTGTGTACAATACTATAAAATCCCTCATGTCCAGAGACACCAAAATCCTTTTGCCTGTAAAGGGTTAAGAAGCTCAGGAAACCTGGCTGACACCTGACCCAAAGGACCAATAAGGGGACAAGATACTTTCAAATCTTGGTGGGGGAAAGGCTTTTGTTTGTGCTCTTTGTTTTGTTGTTGTTCGCTCTTGGGACTAAGAGGGACCAGGCATCAATCCAGGCTCTCCAAATCTTTCTGAACCAGTCTCTCATGTTTCAAACTTATAAGTAACAGCCAGGCAAGGCATGTTAGTCTTATTTTTGTTTTCTCAACTTGTAAATGTTCCTTTTTGCTGAGAGGATTTTACCTCTGTTTGCTGTAACTTTGAACCTAAGGCTAGAGGGGGTTCCTCTGGGCTATATGAATCTGATTACCTTGTAAAGTATTTTCCATTCTGATTTTACAGAGATGATTTTTACCTTTCTTTCTTTAATTAAAAGCTTTCTTTTTAAGAACCTGATTGATTTTTCCTTGTTTTAAGATCCAAGGGGATTGGATCTGGACTCACCAGGAATTGGTGGGGGAAAGAACGGGGGATGGTTAAATTCTCCTTGTGTTAAGATCCAAGGGGTTGGATCGGTGTTCACCAGGAACTTGGTGAAAAAGCCTCTCAAGGCTACCCAGGGAGGGGAAGGTTTTGGGGGGAAAGAGGTGTTCCAAACACTGAGGAATCTGGATGGTGGCAGCAAACCCAGATCTAAGCTGGTATTTAAGCTTAGAAGTGTTTATGCAGGTCCCCACATCTGTATCCTAAAGTTCAAAGTAGGGGAGGAACCTTGACACTACCAAATAAACAGGGATGAAATTAATCTCAAGTAAAACAAATAAGGTAGCCAAACAATGCTTATGGAGGCATTTAAAGAGTTCCAGGTGGGTCTTCTGCAGGGGTGGCTCTAGACATTTTGCCGCCCCAAGCACGGAGGGTCCGCTGGTCCCGCGGCTTCAGCGGACCTCCCGCAGGCGTGGCCGCGGGACCAGCGGACCCTCTGCAGGCAAGACGACGAAGGCACCCTACCTGCTGCCCTAGCGGTGACCGGCAGAGCGCCCCCCGCGGCTTGCCGCCCCAGGCATGCGCTTGGAGTGCTGTGCCTGGAGCCGCCCTTGGTCTTCTGGCATTACTCTACTCACCTTAGCATGACAGGAGTTTCCCTCTGTCTTACACTGGAGAAACAAGACTCAAAACTGAGAATCCTTAAGTGATGGTATCTTTAAAGAATTCCATACAGATATTATATACACCATCTTCACTTACAGTAAAGGACAATGGCAGATTATAGTATTTTATAAGTATTGTAGCACTACAGGAAACAATCATATACAACAATGATGAATACTATAGGTAAGTCTATAAATAAGCAAAACAATGCTATGAACCATGCATGGCAAAGAACTGGGTATAAAATAAAATAAAAGTTAAACTTTTAAATTCAGTTTTGGTGAATTAAAAAAGGAAGACAAGCTTAGATTTTCTAGATAAGAAAGCAAAAAGGAAAGAAAACAGAATTAAACAGAATATAGCTCAACATCCCTGCAGATTTTAATGCACAATAAAATAAATTTGATGAATCAATAATTCCTGTGATGGATATTGTGTACTGTTGCTTATTAAAGCATAATTAACAGCTAATAAGACATGATGAAGTTGACAATTTTTTTCATTTAACCTCTTAGCTGAGCTAAATTAAAACAAAATACTCTGCTGTAAAAGTTTCAAGATCTGTATTTGTAGCTCAGCATACAAGACCTTCTGGGAACATAATTTTTTTTTATTTGTTTTACTTGGTTTATGTCTTTTGTAACAACAACAACAACATTTTTTTTTGTTTTTTTTCAACCTATTGATAGAGACTTCAATGTACAGAAAAAGCCAAATCATGGTGCCATGTACAAAGTTAGAATAAAAAAATGCCTTTGTGTGCCAGAGTACATTTGAGAGAGAAAGAGAGAAAGACACAGACAGACAGAAAAGCTGGGAAAAAAGGGGGACAAAATCCTCCCAATTCAGGGGCACAATTTGGTGCAACTGCACAGGTGGCCATAGCCAGTACAACCCAGTACCCATAGTGATAGTCCAGTGGATCCACGCAGTACACTGGATATGCCTCCAATACTTTCTTGTCTTGCCTGCAAACTACCCACCTCCATGTTCCACTGGAGACCTAAAGGAACCAGCTTTGTATCCTGGATAATGAATTGAAAGTGTTTTTTCCAGATTTTTTAAAGGCATGTTTTAACCACATTGAGAACATAATTATACAGTCCCTACGAATCAGGAAATATTTTACCAGTTGCTTTTTTCCCCAAACAAATTCTTATACTTTGCACAACGTAAACATCATTTCTAAATGTTCATAGTAGCAACTGCTATAGTTAGTTTATATATGAAATTCTATAACAACCCTCTTTTTCAACTGTTCTAAATTTTTTTCAAAATCCTGTTTTATATTAAGGTAGCAGTC